>NC_082644.1:29260414-30460414 GCF_028023285.1 Balaenoptera ricei
TCTCTGAAAAGGACTGAAGCCAGTGTTAGACATTTCAGCTGCTGTTGATGGTGATTATTTGACGTAAATGATGATATTTGTAGACCCAGGGGTTCAATTTAGTGAGTGTTACACACTCATCTGCACCTTGTTAAATCTCAGTACTTGTAATTTTCTCTAGAAGTCTTCTTTTGTTTCCTTCCCCTGTCAAAAGTGCCCTTCTTGTTGTGAGAATAAAAGATGTATTTCTGGCCCACTCCAGGTGGGGCACACAACTTGAATCACTGTTCTAGGAGTGGTAATCAGGATTTGTTTTTATCCAACAATGTCTCCTCCCTGTTACGTCCTGCATATGTATGAGAGGTCTCTGCCCTTGGTTGGGGGAGCAGATCAAGCCCATTTTGTTGGCCAGCATGGGAGACAAACATGTGCTCTTCATGTAATACCTAGTGCTTGATCTAGGCAAATATATTAGCACCTCAATTTGAAGATTTGTATCAGATTTGAATCCTTTCTTCACTGGAGCAGTGGCTCCTTATGTGCTAAAGTGTTACTGTATCATCTTTAATGAAAGTTTATTAATATGATCCTCTAATAGATATTATCACACAATATTATTCTTTGAAAAGAAAAATAACATACACAGTATAATAGTGAGACACTTGTTGTATAAATTATCCTAACCCAATAACATGATTAACCTTAAGAATTTGGTATAAAAATACATGAATTGCAGAATGGAGGAACTGAACATAATGCTACAACTGCTAAGAAGTATAAAATCGTGAGAATTGATTTAAGTGAATGTCTAATAGTGTGTTTATCCAATGTCTCTTCTCAAGGGTATTGTTTGTCAGAACTCCTGTCATTTCAATGGGCACAGATTCTTTGTAATTATTTGCTAAGTGTCATCAACATATTCTATTGCTATGTGAGCACAGTCAATCTCAAGTAATGCCATGTGTGCTAAGACAATACAGTCCATAAAGAAGTTTTCACCTTGGGTAATATGGACTAAAATCCTGCTACTGTTTTAATTGGTGCAGGCTTCTTTTTGTCTCAATAGTGTGCTTAGTGGTTTTCTAGAGTGAGTCGAATCCTCCAAGTTAATCAGGATTATCCTTGTGAATCTACTGTTTCTTTACGAATTTTCAGATCTTTGGGGAGGAAGAAGAGATATAATCTGAATAAGAAAATGTCAGTATTTTGGTTGATATTTAGATTGAATTACTTATGTCTACCTATTTCTGAAAGGCATTAGACCATATGTAATAGGTTCCTTGGTTTAGGGAGGGAGCCTATCAGAAGATGTGCCCCTGGAGCAGGTGAATGGGGAATCCATTCGTGATTCAGTGAAACCTGTTGGGGAAAATGAGCATAGAATATGGAGAGAGGTATTTAGTAAGCACTGGAGCTTGGACTTGTTGGAAAGAGTCTTCAACAAACTGGTAAACGGACCGTTTTTTTTAAAAAATCATATTTGAATAAACTTCCCAGAAATACTGAGGTCAGAATATTTTTGAAAACTTCGGGAAAACAACATTTTTTCCTCCAAAAAAACTTACAAAGTCCATGTGACAATCACACACACAAGTGACAGGCAAGGCTGGAGCTGTGAGGGTCCTGAAGCTTATGCAACTGGGGGAGACTCTTTAAGCAAACAAACAAACAAAATGACCCTAAAGCCACATTATCAGTGACCCTCCCACGCCTGAAAGCCTGTTCTGGGGAGAAGACTGGAGCTCAAGAATGTCTGCTCCTTTGAGTTGATTTGGAAAAAAAACCCCAAATCATTCAAGAGTACTAAATAAAGGACATATTCACTGACAAAAATCTCAATTAACTGAGCAAATTTGAATTTGAATTTTTCCCTTTAAATCAAAACCAGAATTTGAATATAAAAGTATACTTATAAAAGTATAAAAGAGTTCAAACAATTTGGAATGAATAGATCCAGGGTTTACCTGCAATTCTAATTCTAATCCTGAAAAACAAATATGAAATTAACCTCTGGATCTTCTCCCCACTTAACTTTTCAGAGCCTTTAAAGGCTTGGCTTCAACATACAAAGTTCTTCAGAGTAACTTCCAAAGTGTCCCCACTCAATCTGCCTACCTGGGGCCCGTTGCGGTGCTGATTGCTATAGGCTCTGTTGCATCATACTGAATAACTTTTAAAAACTGAATTATTTATGTCTACCTATTTCTGAGAGGCAGGAAACCATACGTAATACGTTCCTTCAAAATATCATACTTGTTTTTTCCAGTTTGAGTTACATGGCACAAGGTTAAAATCTGTGTGCTAATTAAAGTTATACACAACTTGTAAATACTGTAAAAACTAACACAACATTGTAAATCAACTAGACTCCAATGTAAAATAAAAAGTTAAAAAAAGAGAGGGTATGATAGAGTGACCTTTTGACATTATGCAGGAACATTGTTTAATAGGCCCACATGATTGTTTAATTACCTAGAAGAATGCACCCATGTCTGACTTGGTCATTTACCATTTGATTGGAGTTTAGGCGCTGAAATTGATGATTTCTTTTTTTTTTTTTTTTCAGGTACATATGGTAACTACAAAGGTTTTATTGCCCTGTAGGACATTGATCAGTTTTTTTGTAACCTAGCAATCTCATTCTAATGTTCTTCTATAAATGCCTGTAAATTCCTAGTTTCTCAAAATGCTCTTTTACTGGATTAGTCATTAATGAGTTTATGATTCTTTGGCATGCATTTGTTCTATATTTGTACGTGTTGTGTTTTTAACTTTTTGAAAATAATGCTTTGACATAGAGATTGCACATGTCTGGTAGGTGTACACATAACCTTGTGTGATAATACATGTGCTTAGTTTGAGTGTTGCTTTACAATAAATTTCCTTTCTGGTTCATTAGAAACTTTACTTTTCAATAATAATATAGGGAGTCTGGCTCGCCATAAAAAATAAAAATATTCTCCTTAGTTTCCAGGTAATGGGTATTTTCAGTGTACTGATTTGAAATAGAATTGAAACATAAAGTACTTGAAATTTTGAGTAGTTTAAAGTTAGAAACTATATACTTTTTATTTAAGTATATGCCCGTTTAATGGACCAGTTTAAAAAAAAAACCTCCCTCCAAGGCTGTTAATCACAAATGAAAAAATGATATATTTTATCTAGGCTATGGCTTTTATTAAGTTTTTACTCGGTAGTACATCAGGAAAAGATACTCATGGAGGATGTGCTAGTTATAGCTAACTCATGGAGAGAAACTTGAAAAAAGTTTGTTTTTTAAACTGGCAAATATGATCCTTTCGGATGAGTCATTTTAGGGATATGGTAAATGGTGTATCAGATATTTAAATTTATGTGTTCCTAAGTTGTATCACCTGTGGTTCCATCTCTGGCCTTAGTGGCTGTCACCTGTGGAGAAGGAATTTTTATGCCCCGTGTTCACTGGACCACTGTGGGAGGAAGGGGCTGGTGAACCTTGTTTGGCATCAGTGGCAGTTTCGATAACCTCAGAAGCCACTTAACGCTGTGGCGTAGACCTAGGGTCCCCACATGCTCGTTTCAGTAGCATCTCATTACTTGGGGTGTTCGAGACCCAACAGAGGGTTTCTCTGGAGCTTAGGAGCAAGCAGTGACATTGCTGCTTGGATGATGCAGGAGCGGCCTGCTGCCTTGAGACATAAGACCAGGTGCCACCTGCAGTTCTCAAGGTGGTAATTAGTTTTTATTTTAACATTTCTAAATCCTCAGGCAGCCAAAGAGCTTGCTAAAGTTTAGCTAAATACACTCTTCCTCGGAGTGGTGAATTGGTGGGAGAAGTGGCAGAATGAACCATGTGTGTGTACGTATGTTTGTGTGTCTTAAGGGAGGCTGGTTGGGTAGAGAGACCTGCTGAAGGAATTAAAAACCACTGTCAATAGTTGTAAGAGAGGCACAGATTGGATTAGGTGACGATCCAGTTACGTGGGATTGAGCTATTTCTTACTTGTTACCATGCAGAACGGATATTCTCCACTTTGGATTTCTGAGCATGTGAGCAATCAGGAAATACAAAGCCATCTGCCCTGACCCAGTTGAAGCCCAGTTGAAACTATTGGCTTCACGTGTCGGAGGGGTTTTGTGTTCTAGGGTATTGCTGTGCAGCCACCGTTAGAACCAGCAGCACTTAACCTGCCTCTGAGGCCTTGCCAGGTCCTGGTTCCTGTTACTACAGTTCTAAGGAATGGCTGGTAGGCTTTTGATTTAAAGGCGGGTAGATATAATAAAGGGAATCTGATTAGCATGCGAAAATAATTCAGTAATTTGATTCAGGTCAAAGAAAGTAATTTTCATATAAACTTCTATTATGGAAGAAAATATTTTAAGAACTGTTAACTATTTTAATGTCTCAGATTTGGCTGATGTAAGAAAAATAATATGTTTCTATAGACATCTGTTCAAATGTTTGGAGATTATCAAAATTAAGGATTTGTCATATAGCTTTACGTTTGCTGTGTCTTTGATGATCAGAAACTTGAGAATAAGGACATTGCTATACACTAAAAGTATAATAATACAACATAAAAAGAAAGATATAGCTGTGTAAAGTCACCAAGCTGGCTAGCTGCTGTGTGTCTGTGATTCTTAGGCTTCTCTGCAACGTTGTGTTAATTCATGGAAGTTTTCTTTTTTTAATTAATTAATTCATTCATTCATTAATTTTTGGCTGTGTTGGGTCTTCATGGCGGCACTGAGGCTACAGGCTTTCTCTAGTTGCGACCAGCGTGGGTTACTCTTTGTTGTGGTGCGCGGACTTCTCATTGAGGTGCCTTCTCTTGTTTCGGAGCATGGACTCTAGGCGCAAGGGCTTCAGTAGTTGTGGTGCGTGGGCTTAGTTGCTCCGCGGCATGTGGGATCTTCCTGGACTAGGGATCGAACCCGTGTTCCCTGTATTGGCAAGCGGACTCTTAACCACTACTCCACCAGGGAAGTCTCGATTCACAGAAGTTCTGATAGGAAAACCTGTGAGCCTTGACATTTCAGAGCACATCCTTTTCTATGGTGTGAACCATGCCGTCATCGCGAGGGGTTAAAAAATTGGGGGGACTGAAAGAGGATATGTTGACTAGAGTTTAATTAAGGTACGTATAAGAGAGTTTAAGGGAGCAAACGCCAAATTACTCTTTGCTTTCTTAAAGTGACAAGGAACATTTTTGAAAAATATTTTTTCTGGCATAGAACACAGTAGAATTGACAGATCTCAGAGTCAATTACCTATTAGAGGTAAGTCAAATGATCTATTTTGAACTATGGTACAAGGTTAACAAACATAATATTGATTTTCCAGTTTAGAAGAACAAATTTTGGATCATAATTATTTACTATTCTTTTGTCATGATGAACTACTGATCTATTTTAAGAAACCTGAAAACCTGATCTTTGGGAGATTTGCATCGCTATGGACTGATTTCACTTGTTCTTCTTCTAAGTGATAGGATTCATTTGTTGGAAGATAGGCTGCATGTTTGCCTAGGAAAAGTTCCTTTTCCTCATGAATATTGCTGCAAGGTGAAGCAGGAGTTGGAAAATACATCCTGCAGGCTATTGCGCATTTGAGCATGAAAAGGACATATGTTGTATCTTAATCACCATCCCAATTCCCTAGGGATGAGACTGGCTTACCCACCCTCCCAAGGCCTCCTTGCCAACCCCCAGCATCAACATGCCCAGAGCCTTCATGAGCATCTTCTTCCATTTTCTTAGATGGAGGTGATGCCGAATGACTTCCTGGGTTGACTTGCGTGGATTTGGCCAGCCAAAGAGGTGTCCTTCCTCCTTCACTACTTCCTGTGGGATCCATCCCCCTGAGGTCTTCCACTGTTATTCCATTTCCCAGGTGTAAGAGGGACTGAAGTGGGAGGATGGCAGTGAGAATGAAAACGTGACACTGCACACAAAGAACACTTTCAGGACTTAATGGTTGTTTGATTCCATGTGGAATAATAAGAAATGGGAGTGTGAAGGACTGGGGTATTGGCAAGTGACTTCAACAAAACGGGGAATTGTTGGTTCACATCATTGCATTTCAGGCAAGGTTAGATCCAGATGAGGCTGTGCCATCAGGATCAGCCTCTCTTCATGTTTCCGCTCTGTCTTCCCAGTGTGATCTTGATGCTCAGGCAGGAATCTGCTTGGTAGCTCCATGTCCAAGGTCGACCTTCCTAATCACAGTGGTAGAGAGAATGCTTTCCTCTATTTGGACTTTGGTCCTTATTACCCTGAAGCACTAAGCATGTATTTATTTGTTTATTCCCTCAACTCAAGCTCCAAGAAAGCAGAGACTTCCTCTTTCTTTTTTGTTGTTATTCCTACTTCCTAATCCCCAGAGCACAGGATGGTCCTGGAAGACAGTGGGTTCTCAATACATATTTGTTGGATAAGTAAAAAGGTGAATGATTCTCTTTCCCCAAACATCCAGCAAGATCCCCAGATCTGACTTCCACTGTTTTGTCTGTGTTGTGACTGCTCTTATCCAGCTACTGTGACAGGAAAGGTTGGCCCTCATGACCAGTGGTGGAGCCAGGAAGCGATTGCAACTTGATCCTTGACCAGGTGCTTTGACTGCATCACTTTGACAAGAAAGCAAAATGCACAATCCATTTAGGTAATTAGTTTAACATCTATTATGAAAAGCACTAGCTTTCAGGCTCTTACTGGCTTCATAGAACAGATGCTTGGTTACATGTCTCCCTCCTTAATCAGATTTTAAACTTCCTGAAAACAGAATCACGCTTCTTTGTTCCTGCAGTGCTTTCCTGATGGTACTCAGTAAGTACCAAATAAATGGAGAAATTAATATATTTTAAATATGCTACCTTGAAAGTATATAGAATATCTGCAGAATCCCCCTGTGTATTTTATAATCATTTTTTAGGTGGCCTAATAAAAATGAATTTTTATGTGACTATCCCTGAGCTCTCTACTAGCCAACTGATTTGTTCATGGAAAGATCCATTGGCTGATTTTGAGTGTTTTGTTTTCTTCCAGTAGGAAAATGCCTGACATAACTTCTGACCCAAGGCTTTGATAAAAAGCATGGTGCCTGTTCTAAAAGTTGCTGGGAAGCCCTGAGGGAGAGCTTGAAAAGGCCAGGTGTCAGGGGAACTACCAAAGACCAACAAGCAGCAAAGAGGAGGCCTTCTGGCAGGTATTATTAGGCAAGATGACTGTTACCTAGGGAGCTCTTGATCCAGTCTGATCTCAGCAAGGCTCCGTATTCAGGAGGAGCCTGAAACAGAGGTGCCTGGGGGCAGTGTGTAATTGGCATTCTCCACAAGCCTGGTTCACAGTGTCTACCTGATACTGGAAGCAGCATCTAATCCAGGTGGGAAAGGCTCACTGCACATCAGGGCAGAGGGCCTGCAGGTGCACAGGTGGCCATTGCACTTCAGTGTAGGTGTCCAGTTGTCTCCTTGACACCCATGAGGCTAAATTCATTTGGGTCACAGCTGCCTCTGGGAGTGAGAACCATGGACTCTGTGTCCAGTAACCTGCAACAACAAGTGGAAGCTCCCATTGTGCTTGCAGACTTGACCCCCTGGTCTAGGGTGAGGAATTTCTGAGTCTGTTTATGGCTGGCCATTATTGTCAACAAAACCTGTTATTATCTTTGAGAAGTTTTATGACTAGCTAGCTCAAAGGCATGACAAAATGCACATGCTATCACTTAAAGACTACCTCTATTTTCAAACAAAGATCGTTCGTATTTTCAGAATTACATAGAAGGGCCCAGTGGAGGTATATAAATGAAGATGATTCCAGCAGCACTCCTTCAAACAGCATAAAACTATAAAATTCAACAAGATGTACTAACATAATGAGTCACACTTTCAGATAGGCAGTGGAGTGGAGTGGTTATGAAAGGAATGTTTGGATTAGGTTTCTGCTTCCACTGATTAATGCCAGCTGTGTGACCCTGGGTAATTTGCTTATCCTTTCTGTGTCTCAGTTTCCTTGTCCCCAAAAATATAAGTAATAATTATAACCCATCTCATAGACTTGTTATGAAGATTAAAGTAATTAATATATATAAATAATGCCTGGAACATAGTAAGTCCTCAGTGAATTTTAGCCATTACTATTGCTCCTGTTGATCTCAAGTGTAAAATCAGAAATGTGACTTTGGTCCATGACTTTGGGTAGAATAATCAGATAAGCAATTTTAGGGAAAGGCATTTATACTGGGTATTTCCATTATTCAAAGTATTATCACTAATACTGCAAGATTAAGACAATATTACAAAAGAAGAATATTTAAAAATAAGTTTATGTCATGGAATTAGAAACTCTAACAGTACATTGATATGTTTCAGCTTTCTGTAATATTATATCTCTCTAAGCAATAAAGCTTTTCAGATTAAGCTATTTGGATTAAATTGTCACTAGCAACTTTGACTTCTTTCGGTTTTATATATTTTTCCATTAGCTGAAAAGGACTCCCCAGATCAAGACAATATGCTCCTGAAACATATACTGCTTGTTATCTGGCTGTTTTTTATGAAGTCTTCTGAGACATATAGTATCTGACCATCAATATGGGTTGTTTGACATTTATGATAGTGAAATGAGTGTTAGTGTCCAAGTCAAACATATTTTGTATGCTTTGCAATGTCATCTCACTTAGAATGGGTATGAAAACTTTGGTGCGGATCCTTGGAAAGAGAGCATTACTGTTTGATTGTGAAAGGTTAGGTTTAGCCCCATCTCTTGAATTTTCTCATGTCCCCTTTTCTTCAGTCATCCCATCACTGACTTATTCAAACCCTCTAAATCTGGCATTTACTATTGTTGTCTTCATGATTTTCCTGTCTCTACCTCACCTCCTTCTGATCCATTTGCTATTCTGCTGCCAGAATAATCTTTCTAAAGACCACTTACCTGATGATATTGCTTTTCTGGGTAAAGATTTTCGAATCTTCCCTCACATCACACACACACACACACACACACACACATTTATTCCTTGAAAGGTCCCTTCCCTTCACTTACTGTTCCTAGTCCCTCCTTTAACTGACCCTAAACTACAACCACCACCTAGCTACACTGGCATTCTTCCATCAGGACTTTCAGTTACCCCTCCCTCTACTTCTGGCACTTTCTCTCCATGTCTTGTCTTCCTGTTGAATATAGTCATCTAGGCTCTTACAGATCCATTTCCAGGAAACATATGCTCACAATAAAAATAAAAACATAAAATGCAAGAGGAAGAATCATCAGAAATAATAAACTACAGAATTAGACCAAAATAAATGTATATATTGAAATAGATTTAGGATATAAAATTTGTTTTATATGTATAAAGAAATAAAAGAGTAGAAGAATGGAAAGAATAAGAGACTATCAAAATGATCAAGTAGAATTGAAAAAGAGTAGTATTGAGAAATGAAAAATGTAATCACTGAAATAAAGAATTTAGTGAATGCTGAAACAGCAGATTAGACACAGGTGAAGAGAGACTCAACAAATTAGAAGACACATTTGAAATAAATAAGCAGCATGCACCACAGAGAGATGAAGAGATGGAAAATATGAAAGCCAGGTTAGGGGACAGGGTAAAGCGATTGATTTTTGTATCTGATCGAGTTCTAGAAGGAACAGCATGTGGGAAAAAGAAATACTTAAGAGATAATCTATGGGAATTGCCCAGAATTGAAGAGAGTCACCAATGTTTAGATTCAGGAAACCTCTCAAATCCCTAGTGATACAAAGGAAAATAAAGTCCCACCCAAAACAACACTTTATATTGGAACTGTAGAACACCAGAATCAAGAGATGTTAAAAGCAGATAAAAGATAAGTATAACAAATAAACAAACAAAATCAGAGACAAGAACTGTTCAAGTTCTGAGAGGGAATAATTACCAACCAAGAATTGTAGACTCATTGACTTTCTCTTTCTTTCTCTTTCAAGAATGAAGGTAAGATAAAGCCATTCACAGAAATATAAAATCAAAGAGCATTTAAGGCCAATTAACCTTCACTAAAGAAGTGTTAATGGATATACTTAGCAAGAAAGAAAATTATTACAGAGGGCAGTTATGAGTACTTATAATCTAGTAGCTAGAAACAAATGGCAGGTCCTCAGGTAGAATCACATATTTGAACAGTAATAAAGCTGTTTGTACAACAACATCTTTATGAAGTTGATGGAATTCAAAGGAAGAAGACAAGATAAATCTAAGTGAACAATTGAAAATATAGTTGGAAAAGGCTTACCAGACTTAAAGCATTCTAAGGTCCCTGCATTATTTTGTTTAATTTTAGGCTTTTTTAAATTGTTAAGCAGAATGCAGTGTAAAATTTTAAGGATGACCACTTAAGAGTAATAAGACATATACATTTCAAACCAGTAGGAAAAATGGAATGGGATGGGGGTAGATTTCAGTCTGTTCAACAGAAAGCAAGAAGAGAGGGGAGGAGAAAATAACTGAGAAAAAGAGACAAATAAGCATAAAATAAAATAAAATGAAGTGATAAGGATATAGAGATTTGAATAAATTATTTCCAACTTTGATTTTAAGGATATATATATAACAGTTAGAAAATATTATGCAGGCTTTTCAATTACATGTGGAATATTGACATTTTTACTTAACCATAAAACCAGTTTCAATAAATTTAAAAGAATTAGTAACATAAAAATAAAATTTCTTAAAACTGAAAAGCAATAATGTATCTCACTTATAAAAGCTCATATTGTGCTGAGTTAGATGAATGGAAAACAATAATTTAAAAAAAAATACCTAGAAACATGGTCACATTTTAAACCACCAAAAATAATGATGATATAAACTTATTTGCTATAATGGAATGAGAGCTAGTTTAACTTCAGCAGAGCTGTAATACAAGAAGCAAAAAGAAATATAGAAACAAGTATAAGTTCTGAAGGAAAATAACTTTTTTAAGAGAAACTATTATTTAAACCATCGTAAAACATGAGTGGAGAGGATGAAGAGGGAGACTAAAATCTTGCTAATGTTCTTTGGGACATAAGTAGAATTTAACCATGGACATTGTTTAAAAATTGAGATAAAGTACTGCGTTATAAATAGAAGGATGATCAGTAGAAAATAAATTAAATGTGATATTTTGTGTGCTTTTCAAAATCATGAAACTGATTTCCCTCCTCAGAAAAAGTCCTGTTTTCTGTTTCATGTTTTAATATGATTGCATGTTTTTTCATTCATTGTTCTTTCATCTGATAGTGAGAATATTCTTGGTTAAACAGTGAAAGTTTGTTTGTACTTTAGAATAGGTGTATGAGGCTGTTTAAGCATGGGGATTTTTTTACCCAATCTATTTTTTTTATAGACTACTGTTGGCTTGCAGAAGCAGACCTGTGAAAACTGTTAAGGATGATGAGTAGCACCACTGGGTGGATTTGGGTGACACAATATAATTCATGTCCTTAACATCTTACTATTATTATACATAGAAACTTTCACCAATTATTGTTGCTGATAAATAACTGAAACATTTTCCTGTAAGTGATTAAAATATTTGTCGATTTCTCAGATTTTTAAATAGAATGAAATTGGATCTTATCATGAATTTTATAGAAAAATCTGGAGTTCCTTTTAGGTTAACAGATTTGTATCTTTTATAAACTAATTTTAAGTTCTAGAATCTTATATAATGCTTATATGTAGTCTTATGTATAATATACATATAGTCAGGTTTACGAAAGAGGAGGCCATTTCCATACCTGGTATAATTCAACAAATTCTGTGAATTTTTAATTTCCACTTGCTGCGGAATTAAAATGTTTCACCTTCTGTTTGACATGAGTGCTGTACACCAGCACAGTTTGGAAGTTTTGTACAGAAAGGGAAAAAAACACCCTCTTCAGAAAAATTTTTAAAGAAATGTTTAGTTGTACCTTGTGAAAATAATACCAAATAGCTATTTTATCTTTTTTTTTTCTTTTTTGCAAATATGGACATTTTTTTTATCATCTTTTTTGGAGTATAATTGCTTTACAATGGTGTGTTAGCTTCTGCTTTATAACAAAGTGAATCAGCTATACGTATACATATATCCCCATATCCCCCATATCTCTTCCCTCTTGCGTCTCCCTCCCTCCCACCCTCCCTATCCTACTCCTCTAGGTGGTCACAAAGCACTGAGCTGATCTCCCTGTGCTATGCAGCTGCTTCCCACCAGCTATCGGTTTTACATTTGGTAGTGTATATATGTCCACGCCACTCTCTCACATTGTCCCAGCTTGCCCTTCCCCCTCCCCGTATCCTCAAGTCCATTCTCTAGTAGGTCTGCGTCTTTTTCCCCGTCTTGCCCCTAGGTTCTTCATGACCATTCTTTTTTTTTTTTTTTTTTTAGGTTCCATATAAATGTGTTAGCATACGGTATTTGTTTTTCTTTTTCTGACTTACTTCACTCTGTATGACAGACTCTAGGTCCATCCACCTCACTACAAATACCTCAATTTCGTTTCTTTTTTAGGCTGAATAATATTCCATTGTATATATGTGCCACATCTTCTTTATCCATTCATCTGTCGATGGACACTTAGGTTGCTTCCATGTCCTGGCTATTGTAAATAGAGCTGCAATGAACATTGTGGTACATGACTCTTTTTGAATTATGGTTTTCTCAGGGTATATGTCCAGTAGTGGGATTGCTGGGTCATATGGTAGATCTGTTTTTCGTTTTTTAAGGAACCTCCATACTGTTCTCCATAGTGGCTGTATCAATTTACATTGCAAGAGTGTTCCCTTTTCTCCACACCCTCTCCAGCATTTATTGTTTGTAGATTTTTTTATGATGGTCATTCTGACTGGTGTGAGATGATATCTCATTGTAGTTTTGATTTGCATTTCTCTAATGATTAATGATGTTAAGCATTCTTTCATGTGTTTGTTGGCCATCTGTATATCTTCTTTGGAGAAATGTCTGTTTAGGTCTTCTGCCGATTTTTGGATTGGGTTGTTTGTTTTTTTGATATTGAGCTGCATGAGCTGCTTGTAAATTGTGGAGATTAATCCTTTGTCAGTTGCTTCATTTGCAAATACTTTCTCCCATTCTGAGGGTTGTCTTTTCATCTTGCTTATGGTTTCCTTTGCTGTGCAAAAGCTTTGATGTTTCATTAGGTCCCACTTGTTTATTTTTGTTTTATTTCCATTTCTCTAGGAGGTGGGTCAAAAAGGATCTTGCTGTGATTTATGTCATAGAGTGTTCTGCCTATGTTTTCCTCTAAGAGTTTGATAGTGTCTGGCCTTACATTTAGGTCTTTAATCCATTTTGAGTTTATTTTTGTGTATGGTGTTAGGGAGTGTTCTAATTTCATTCTTTTCCACGTAACTGTCCAGTTTTCCCAGCACCACTTATTGAAGAGGCTGTCTTTTCTCCATTTTATATTCTTGCCAACTTTATCAAAAATAAGGTGACCGTATGTGCTTGGGTTTATCTCTAGGCTTTCTATCCTGTTCCATTGATCTATATTTCTGTTTTTGTGCCAGTACCATACTGTCTTGATTACTGTAGCTTTGTAGTATAGTCTGAAGTCAGGGAGCCTGATTCCTCCCCCTCCGTTTTTCTTTCTCGAGATTGCTTTGGCTATTTGGGGTCTTTTGTGTTTCCATACAAATTGTGAAATTTTTTGTTCTACATCTGTGAAAAATGCCAGTGGTAGTTTGATAGGGATTGCATTGAATCTGTAGACTGCTTTGGGTAGTATAGTCATTTTCACAATGTTGATGCTTCCAATCCAAGAACATAGTATATCTCTCCATCTATTTGTATCATCTTTAATTTCTTTCAACAGTGTCTTATAGTTTTCTGCATATAGGTCTTTTGTCTCCCTAGGTAGGTTTATTGCTAGGTATTTTATTCTTTTTGTTGCAGTGGTAAATGGGAGTGTTTCCTTAACTTCTCTTTCAGATTTTTCCTCATTAGTGTATAGGAATGCAAGAGATTTCTGTGCATTAATTTTGTATTGTGCTACTTGACCAAATTCATTGAATAGCTCTAGTAGTTTTCTGGGAGCATCTTTAGGATTCTCTATGTATAGTATCATGTTACCTGCAAACAGGGACAGCTTTACTGCTTCTTTTCCGATTCGGATTCGTTTTATTTCTTTTTCTTCTCTGATTGCTGTGGCTATAACTTCCAAAGCTATGTTGAATAATAGTGGTGAGAGTGGGCACCCTTGTCTTGTTCCTGATCTTAGAGGGAATGGTTTCAGTTTTTCATCATTGAGAAAGATGTTGGCTGTGGGTTTGTCATATATGACCTTTATTATGTTGAGGTAGGTTCCCTCTATGCCTACTTTCTGGAGGGTTTTTATCATAAATGGGTGTTGAATTTTGTTGAAAGCTTTTTCTGCATCTATTGAGATGATTATATGGTTTTTATCCTTCAATTTGTTAGTATGGTGTATCACATTGTTTGATTTGCGTATATTGAAGAATCCTTTCATTCCTGGGATTAACCCCACTTGATCGTGGTTTAGGATCCTTTTAATGTGCTGTTGGATTCTGTTTGCTGGTATTTTGTTGAGGATTTTTGCATCTATGTTCATCAGTGATATTGGCCTGTAGTTTTCTTTCTTTGTGACATCTTTGTCTGGTTTTGGTATCAGGATGATGGTGGCCTCGTAGAATGAGTTTGGGAGTGTTCCTCCCTCTGCTATATTTTGGAAGAGTTTTAGAAGGATAGGTGTTAGCTCTTCTCTAAATGTTTGATGGAATTCCCCTGTGAAGCCATCTGGTCCTGGGCTTTTGTTTGTTGGAAGATTTTTAATCACAGTGTCAATTTCAATGCTTGTGTTTCGTTTGTTTATATTTTCTATTTCTTCCTGGTTCATCCTTGGAAGGTTGTGCTTTAATAAGAGTTTGTCCATTTCTTCCAGGTTGTCCATTTTATTGGCATAGAGTTGCTTGCAGTAATCTCTCATTATCCTTTGTATTTCTGCATTGTCAGTTGTTACTTCTCCTTTTTCATTTCTAATTCTGTTGGTTTGAGTCTTCTCCCTTTTTTTCTTGATGAGTCTGGCTAATGGTTTATCAATTTTGTTTATCTTCTCAAAGAGCCAGCTTTTAGTTTTATTGATCTTTGCTATTGTTTCCTTCCTTTCTTTTTCATTTATTTCTGATCTGATCTTTATGATTTCTTTCCTTCTGCTAACTTTGGGGTTTTTTTGTTTTTCTTTCTGTAATTGCTTTAGGTGTAAGGTTAGGTTTTTTATTTGAGGTGTTTCTTGTTTCTTGAGGTAGCATTGTATTGCTATAAACTTCCCTCTAGGACTGCTTCTGCTGCATCCCATAGGTTTTTGGTGATCGTGTTTTCATTGTCATTTGTTTCTAGGTATTTTTTGATTTCTTCCTTGATTTCTTCAGTGATCTCTTGGTTATTAAGTAGTGTATTGTTTAGCTTCCATGTGTTTGTATTTCTTACAGATTTTTTCCTGTAATTGATATCTAGTCTCATAGCGTTGTGGTCGGAAAAGATACTTGATATGATTTCAATTTTCTCTAAATTTACCAAGGCTTGATTTGTGACCCAAGATATGATCTATCCTGGAGAATGTTCCATGAGCACTTGAGAAGAAAGTGTATTCTGTTGTTTTTGGATGGAATGTCCTATAAATATCAATTAAGTCCATCTTGTTTAGTGTATCATTTAAAGCTTGTGTTTCCTTATTTATTTTCATTTTGGATGGTCTGTCCGTTGGTGAAAGAGGGGTTTTAAAGTCCCCTACTATGATTGTGTTACTGTTGATTTCCCCTTTTATGGCTGTTAGCATTTGCCTTATGTATTGAGGTGCTCCTATGTTGGGTGCATAATTATTTACAATTTTTATATCTTCTTCTTGGATTGATTCCTTGATCATTATGTAGTGTCCTTCTTTGTCTCTTGTAATAGTCTTTGTTTTCACGTCCAAATAGTTATTTTATCTTTATATATGTATCTAATGAGATACCTGAGAATGCCCTGCTTTATTCAAGAGTAATCTAATTTTTTATTTACTTGTTCAATATGTGCGTGCACGCATGTGTGTGCATGCACCCACACACACACACACTTCCTAAAATGATTGGGTTTTCTACTCTTGTAACAGCAGTGGCCTGTATTTTTGAATAAACATGAACAATTAAACATAATGATTGTTTTATGGAAACTTTTTGGTCAGAGACCCAAGATTTCAGTGAACTGTTGCTATTAATAATTAAATAATTTTTAGGTAAACATTACATTAAACAGCAATGCTATATTGTAATAGTGTACCTCAGTAGATTAAAGCTGAAAATATTTACAAGGAATTAATTGTTTTAAAACTTTAGGTGTCATTTGGATCCAAATTCTAAAATATAAAATTTTCCTTTTTCCCCTATATATTTTGTGTATATTCTTGGAACTCTACAAAGAAGTTACTGTCTTGTTTTTTTTCCCCTCTGGCAAAATGAGAAAAGGGGTATTTTATGGAGGGATCATTAACAGGTACTTGTGCTTTGAATGGATTGATTGTACTTGCTGCCTTTAGCTATGAACATCTTTTTGACAACTGTCCCCTGTTGAATATCTTGGAGAAAAGAAGGAAGAGAGGAAAGGAGGAAGACAAGGAAGAAGGAGAGGGTGGGAGGAGGAGAGATGGATGGACAAAAGGAAAGTATTTCCAAATTGCAAGACAGCGTATGAATGGAGTTTTATCCTAGTTAGACAAGCTTTTTGAAACTCCCAGTTGATTATTTAAAGCACCAAATACACATTTCTTTGCAATGATGTGTATTCTCTTTTCTCATTCTACCACAAAGCAGTGAATCTTTAGCTTTGGAATATGTTGATTATTTTATTTTAAATGTTTTCCAATGAAAATGCCCAACTTACCAAACAGTGTAAAAATTTCTTGTGTAACTTAAATCTTGTCATAAAATTTTAACAATTGTTATAGTATTTATGGATCAAATATTATAGTATAGGTGTTATTTTTTTGTTAAATTTTGTAAATTTTTAAAGTTACATGGACTTTTAGAAGAAGCACACCTGTAAATATAAAGGAACATCTAACCCTTTCATGTTCATCACAGGTTTTTAAAAAATTTGTGCAGCAGTTTTTAACTCTTCTACAATCATATAATACAGAAAGAAATACATAATTTTGTCTCCAATTTTTAGTGGAGAAAATTGAAGGATAAAAAAAATCTCTAAAGTTTCAAAATAAATTATTCACTCAAAAAATATTTATTAGGGGGCTTCCCTGGTGGGGCAGTGGTTGAGAATCTGCCTGCCAATGCAGGGGACACGGGTTCGAGCCCTGCTCTGGGAGGATCCCACATGCCGCGGAGCAACAAAGCCTGTGAGCCACAACTACTGAGCCTGCGCGTCTGGAGCCTGCGCTCCACAACAAGAGAGGCCGCGATAGTGAGAGGCCTGTGCACCGCGATGAAGAGTGGCCCCCGCTTGCCGCAACTAGAGAAAGCCCTCGCACGGAAACGAAGACCCAACACAGCCAAAAATAAATTAAAAAAAAAAAAATTTATTAGGTCCTTGCTCCATGAAGCAACTTATATAGCAGCAACATTTGTAGAAGAAAATTATGTGATTTTGGCAATTACAGTAATTTGGTAATTCACGTGAACAATGTATGAACAGAAAAATATAAAATTGCACACTTTTTTATTGAGTAAATTTGACTTGTAACATTGCATATGTTTAAGGTATACAGTATGTTACTTTGATACATTTATATATTGTTAATGTGATTGCTGAAGTAATATCACATTATATAATTATAATACACATGATCACGTTGTATAATTATAGTACAGTATTACTGTCTATTTATTATACTGTTCATTAGATCTCCATGGCTCATTTACCAGTTCTTACAAGTTTGTACCCTTAAAGACCATCCCTCTTGTCCCTGTCCCTGGTAACCACCGTTTTATTTTGTTTTTCACAGGTTTAACTTTTAGATTTCACATGTAAGTGACATCATACAGTACTTGTCTTTCTCTATCTGACTTACTCTCTTAGCATAATGTTGTAGCAAATGGGAGGATCTCTTCCCTTCTCATGGCTGAATAACATGCCACGGTGTATGTATACCACATATTTTTTTACCCATTCATCCACTGATGGTCTTTTGGGTTGTTTCCGTATCTTGGCTATTGTGAGTAATGCTGTGATAAACATGGGAGTGCGTATATTTTGTCAAAATCCTATTTTCATTTTCTTTGGTTGTATACCCAGAAGTGGAATACCTGGAGTATATGATAGATCTACTTTTAATTTTTTGAGGAGCTTCCATCTTGCTTTCTATAGTTGTTAGACTAATTTACATTCCCACATCTTCACCAGCATCTGTTGGTCCTTGTCTTCTAGATGATAGCCATTCTCACAGGTGTGAGGTAATGTTTCACTGTGATTTTGATTTGCAGTCCACTTAGGATTAGTGATGTTGAGCATCTTTTCATGTGTCTCTTGGCCATTTTGATGTCCTTTTCGGAGAAATGGCTATTTACTTCTTCTTCCCATCTTTTAACCAGATTGTTTGTTGTTTGTTATTGAGTTGACTGAGTTCCTTATATATTTTGGATATTAATCACTTATTCGATAAATGGTTTGCAAAATTTTTCTCCCATTCTGTAGGGTGTCTTTTCATTTTGTTAATTTATTCTTTTGATGTGCAGAAGCTCTTGAGTTTGATGTAGTCCCATGTTTTGATTATTTTCTTTTATTGTTTGTTCTTTTGGCATCATGCCCACCAAATGATTGCCAAGACCAATATCAATAAACTTCTCCCCTAACATTTTCTTTTAGGATTCTTATGGCATCAGGTCTTATGTTTAAGTCTTTGACCCATTTTGAGTTAATTATTGTGAGTGGTGTGAGATAGGGGTCTACTTTCAGTGTTCTGCATATGTTTCTCCAATTTTTCCAGCACCATTTGTTGAAGAGGCTGTCCTTTCTCCACCGGGTATTCTTGGCTTCCTTGTTGAATACTAGTTGACCGTATATGCCAGGGTTTAATTCTGGGCTCTCTATTCTGTTCCGTTGGTCAATTTGTCTTTTTTCCCCCCAAGTACAATACTGTTTTTCTACTATGGTTTTGTGGTATAGCTTGAAATCCAGAAGTGTGGTATCTCTGGCTTTGCTCTTTTCTCTCAAGATTGCTTTGGTTGTTCGAGGTCTTTTGTGGTTCCACACACATTTTAGGATTGTTTCTTCTATTTCTGTGAAGAATGCCTTCGGTATTTTGGTGAGGACTATGTTCAATTTGTTGATGGCTTTAGAACTATTGATATTTTAACAATATTAACTCTTTGGATCCATGAACATTTGTTTGTGTCTTCAATTTCTTTGATTTTGTTTGTGTCTTTCCATTTGTTGGTGTCCTTGATTTCTTTCAGCAGTTTTGCAGTTCTAATTGTACAGATCTTCCACTTCCTTGGTTAAATTTATTCCTAAGTATTTTATTGTTTTTGATGCTATTGTGAAAGGGATGGTTTTCTTTATTTCTTTCTCAGATGCTTTATCATTAGTGTAGAGGTATGAAATTCAGTTCTGTACGTTGAATTTGTATCCTGCCAATTTACTGAAATTGTTGATTAATTTCAATAGTTTTTTGGCTGATTCTTTGGGATTTTCTATATATTCAATCATATCATCAGCAAATACTGACAGTTTTACTCTTTCATTTCTGATTTGGATCTATTTTCTTTCTTTGTCTTGCATAATTGCTCTAGCTAGGACTTCCAGTACTATATTGAAGAAGAATAGTGAGACTGGGCATCCTTGCCTTGTTCCTGGTCTCAGAGGAAACACTTTCCATTTCTCTCCATCAGGTATAATGTTACCCTTGTGTTTGTTATACATGGCCTTTATGTTGAAGTATGTTCCTTCTATACCCAGTCTGTTAAGGGTTTTTATTATGAAAGGCTGTTGTTTTATGTCAAATGCTTTTTCTTTCTCTATTGAAAAGATCATGTGATTTTTATTTTTTCTTTTATTCATGTGATGTGTTGGATTTATTGATTTGCATATGTTGACCCATCCTTTCATCCTAGGAGTAAATTCCGCTTGGTCATCGTATATACTTCTATTAATGTGTTTTTGAATTTGGTTTGCTAATATTTTGTTGAGAATTTTTGCACCTATGTTCATCAGGGATATTGGTCTATAGTTTGCTTTTCTTGTGGTATCTTTATCTGGCTTTGGTATCAAGGTAATGCTGGCCTCATAGAACAAGTTTGGAAGTGTTTTCTCCCCCTCAATATTTTGAAAGAGTTTGAGGAGGATTGGTATTACTTCTTTAAATGTTTGATAGAATTATCCAGGGGAGTTTTCTGGTCCTGGAGTTTTCTGTGTTGGGAATTTTTAAATGACTGATACAGTGTCTTTACTCATTATTGGTCTGTTCTTACTTTCTATTTCTTCCTGATTCAGTCATGGTAGGTTGTGTGTTTCTAGAAATGTATCCATTTCTTTTAGGTTGTATAATCCATTGGCATATAATTGTTCATAGTAGTCTCTTATGATTCTATGTATTTCTGTAGTATCAGTTGTAATGTCTTCTCTTTTCATCTCTAATTTTATTTATTTGACTCTTCTTTTTTTTCCTGAGTCTAACTAAAGGTTTGTCAATGTTGTTTATCTTTTTGAAGAAACATTTTGTAGCTTCCTTGATCCTTTCTATTGTTTTTCTGGTTTCTATTTCATTTATTTGCATTCTGATACTTACTATTTCCTTAGTTCTGCTAACTTTGGGCTTAATTTTTTCTTCTTTTTCTAGTTCCTTGAGGTCTAAAGTTAGGTTGTTTACTTGAGATTTTTCTAACATCTTAATGTATTTATTGCTATAAACTTTCCACCCAGATCTGCTTTTGCTGCATGCCATGATATTTGATATGTTGTGTTTTCATTTTCATTTGTTTTGAGATATTTTTTATTTCCTTTTTGATTTCTTCTTTGACACAATGGTTGTTTAGACGTGTGTTTACTTTCCACATGTTTGTAGATCTTCTCATCTTTCTCTTGTTGTGGACTTCTAGTTTCATACCAATTGTGGTCACAGAAGATAGCTGATATGATTTCAGTCTTCTTAAGTTTGCTAAGATTTGTTTTGTGACCTATCATATGATCCAGCCTGAATGTTCTATGTGCACTTGAGAAGAATGTGTGTTCTGCTACTGTTGGATGGAATATTCTATATGTGTCTATTAAATCCATTTGTTCTAAGGTGTGGTTCAAATCCCACGTTTCTTTGTTGATTTTCTGTCAAGACAATCTATCCATTGCTGATAGTGGGGTATTGAAATTCCTGCAATTACTGCATTGTTGTCTATTTGTTCCTTAATATCTATTATTACATACTTGTATATTTCAGTGATCAGGTTTTGGGAACGTACATATTTATTATTGTTATATCTTCTTGATGTAGTGACCCCTGTACTGACCTTCTTTGTCTCTTCTTACCTTTTTTGGCTTGAAGTGTGTTTTGTCTGATACAAGGATGGCTATACCCACCTTCTTTTCGTTTCTATTTGCTTGGAATATCATCTTCCATCCTTTCACTTTGAGCCTATGTGCCTTTAGAGCTGAAATGAGTCTTCTGTAGAGAGCATAGAGTTGGACCTTGTTTTTTCAGCCATCCACCCACTATGTGCCTTTTGATCGGTGAGTTCAATCTGCTTACATTTAGGGGTGATTATTGATATGTAAGAATTTACTATTGCCATTTTATCTTTTGCCTTCTGCTTATTTTGTCTCTCTGTTGTTCCTTTTTTCTTCTCTTTCTGTCTGCCCTTATAAGTTGGTGGTTTTCCATGGTGATTTGCTCACTCTCCCCTTTTTTATGTTTATGTTTCTGCTCTAGATTTTTGCTTGTGGTTACTATGAAGTTTACATGAAACATCCTACAGGTAAAATAGCCCCTTTCCTGCTGATGCCAGTTTATCTTCATTCACCTATAAAGGTTTCATCTGCTTACTCTTCCCCTTTTCTATTTTTAATGTTAGAAATGATCTCTATGCTGTGATTTCATTACCAAGTTGTAGTATCTATAGCTATTTTTAATGCTCTTTTCCTTTAACCATTATATTATAGTTAAGAATTTAATATACTGTTCTAGAAAAGATTTACAGTATTCTAATTATGAGTATTTATCATCTTAATCAGAGTTTTGTGTACTTTTGTCTTTTTGTTTCAGCTTGAAGAGCTCCTTTCAACATTTCTCATAAGGCAGGTCTAGTGGTGGTAAACTCCCTCAGCTTTAGTTTGTCTGGGAAAGGCTTTAATTCTCCTTTATATCTGAAGGATAACTGCCACATATTCTTAGATGGAAATTTTTATCTTTCAATATTTTGAATATGTCATTCCACTATCTATCTCCTGACCTTCAAAGTTTCTGCTGAGAAATCTACTGTAGCCTAATGGGGGTACCTCTGTAGGTTGCTGTCTTTTTTTTTTTTTTCCCCTGGCTGCCTTTAAAATTGCTTCTTTATAATTGAATTTTGACAGCTTCATTAAAATGTGTTTTGGAGGTCTTTCTGTGATGAGATAACAAGATATTCTGTTAGCTTCGTGGATCTGTATATTCATCCCTTCCCCAGATTTGGGAATTTCTCAGCTATTATTTCTTTAAATAAACTCTGTCCCCTTCCCACTCTCTTCTCCTTCTGGGATGCCCATTATTCTTACGTTTCCCTTTCCAATAGAATCAGATATTTCTCATAGGCTTCACTTTTTAAAAATCTTAGCTCTCTCTTTTCTTCCACCTGAATTATTTCTATATTTCTATCCTTGAGCTTGCTAATTCCTCTTCTACCTGATTTGCTCTATTTCCAGTGCATTGTAATGCATTCTTTATCTCATTTATTGAGTTCTTCAGCTCCAGAAATCTGTCTGATTCTTTTTTAGAATTTTAATCTCTTTGGTAAAGTATTCCTTGTGCTTGTTATTTTCATTCCTAATATCATTGCATTGCCTTTATGAGTTTTCTATTGAATTTCTTCATAACAGCTATTTAAAACTCTTTATCAGTTAGATCACAATATTCCATACCTTTGGGTTTGGCTACTGGAAAATTGTCTTTCTTTTTTTTGCGATACCGTACTACCATGATTCCCTAAATAAAAAATGGAACACCATTTTTATTTAGGTAAGACTTTGTTTACTTTGATCCTAAGAATGCAACAGGTTGGCAGTTAGGAGCCTTCCTTTCCAGAAGGTGGCGCTATGGCACAAGTTTTTGGTTTCTCTTACCAGCGTTAACTAGCGGCTTCTAAGATTGAGAACCCACACAGTTAAAACAAAACAAAACAAAAACAACAACAACAAAAACAACGCGTGGTGGCAGAATGTGGGCGCAGGGGGGAGGTGTGTGTACTTAGCACTTGGGGCTTTGTGGGTGTCCATGGCCTGGTAGAGGTATCCTCAAGTTGGGATGGGGGCGGTGTCCTGGGGGTCCTTGGGTGGCTGGTCCCCTTGCCTCCAGGGGCAGACAGCAGGAGACATTTTACTTCAGTTCTCTTTGTCTGTCTACTTACCTTTCCTTTCCCTCTGCCCATTCACTGCAGTCTCTCCTCAGAGAGAGCAACTGGTCCCGCCAGCTGTAACACACGTGGCTGGGTAGACTTCCAGTCACTGCCTTCATCCTCCAGCTCCTCTGCCAGAAAGGTGGTGCTGGCTCGCTGCCAGAACAGCAGCCGCCTTCTGTGCTGTCACAGCCTCCTGCCACCAGCTCTGCAGCCACTTACCTCAATCCCTGCTACCTACTCCATGGTCCAGTCCACCCACTTTGGATGCACAGGTGGATGGATCTCTTGGATGTCGTTGTATGCTGTGGATAGGTGCTTTTTTTTTTTTTTTTCTGGTTATGGACGTCCTAATAGTTGTAAATCAAAGGAGAGAGAGAAAAAAGGAACGATTCACACTATCATGATACTGACGTCACCCCAAAACTGCATATTTCATTGCTCTGTGACTATTTCAACAATTTGAGTAAGTTGTGTGGCATATTAGACTTTGCCCCTTAAATGGATATTTCAGATTTATATACAAGCAAGGAAGTTTTCCAGTTAATGAGCTATGGATAGTGAAAGTCTTTTTAAACTAAATATTTAAAGTAATATCAATACTAATATGAGTCAACAGCTGAGTTTCCCAAGTGCATCTTTCTGGGCACTAGCGTGATAGGGCTTCAGATTTTTGAAAGTATGTCTTTTACACTGCCCAACTCTCCAATTCTGGTTTAATAACCACAGAACCTAATACAGATACCAGGGCTACTCATATGAAAACTGCAATTTAGTGCACACTCCTGGTGGCCACGTTGAGGGTCTCTCCTGGCACAGTTGAGGTTTTCATCCACTGCAGAGATCTCTCAGCTCCTGTCCCGAGTGTTGTACATTTCCTTCTCTGAAGAACAGAATGTGTCTGCCTTAAGTACACAAATAAATCCTCTCACTAAATCAGAATTTCAGGGGCAGGGATGGGGAATTGCCCCTTGGGTATCAGTGTCTGAAAAACTGCTGTGTCTATTTCTCCCCTCAATTTCATTGCACAAAATTATACAATCTTGATAAATCTAGAGATGGTACTTCTAACACAGACATGTTCTCATCTTTCCATTTGTGAATTATTTTTGAAAAATATCTGAGTGTGTTGGATTGCTGAATTTTACTGACATGCCCTGTTTAAGCAGGAATGAGAATGCCTTCTGAAATGAATACTTCATTGGCAGTCCCTTCCTATTAGTGAGAACCCCTCTTCTCTATCTATATTTTCCTGGGTCCCACTATCACATACCTACCCCACACCCAGCCTGGAAATTAAGACCGCATGATTTTTCTGTTAGGATGAACTTGGCTGTTTCAATGTTTTAAGCTCAATATATGTCAGGGTTGAAATATAACTTAGATATGGAGATTTAAGAAAGTTGCTCTCGGACTTGTGATCAATTTAATTCAGCAAACATTTATCAAATGCTTACCATGTGCCAGGCACTGTGATGGAAGCTGAAGAAATAAAGATAAATAGTGGTTCTTTAAAAAAAAAAAAAAGTGCTGTTCCTGTATGAGAAGCAGTATGATTCATTAAACTGGCACAAGTTATAATTTTAGAAACACTCCCACCACTGGGAATCTGTTCCTTTTGTCGAATATAATTTTTCAGCAGTCATGAGTGAATAATAATTGGGATAATTAAAGTTGACCTTTAAAACAGATCTAAATCGTTTTCTGCTTAGGGTGCTGAAGCAGGACAATCCATGAAAAACTACAGCCATTCTCCCTCCAGATATTTGATTCCTCTGAAGGCTGGTAGAGTCACACACCCTTGCACGATTTTAAAACCATGAAGGGATAGAACTAAGTTTTATAAATGGGCTCCAGGATGTATAACTGGGGAAAAAAAACCCTGAAAGTTTCTCTTCTTTCTCAGTAAGTTATTTAAATCATAGCACTTATTTTTAAGTGAATACTCAGGGTAGTTGATAAAGAGAAAGCCCCCCTGCCCTTTTTTAAAAATAAACTTTATTTTTTGAGCAGTTTTAGGTTTATGTAAAATTGAGCAGAAAGTACAGAGATTTCCCATATACCCCCTTCCCTCACACATGCTTAGCCTCTGCCATTACCAGCATCCTTCTCCAGAGTGGTGTTGATACTTTGTTTAGTTTACAATTGGTGAACCTGTGCTGACACATGATAGTCAGCCCAAGTCCATAGTTGATGTTTCCCTCTCGGTGTTGTACATTCTGTGGGTTTGGACAAATGTATAATGACATGTATCCAGCATTATATTATTGTACAGAATAGTTTCACTGCTCTTAAAATCCCTTGTGTTCCTCTTATTCATTCCTCTCTCCCATCTAAACACTGGCAACCACTGATCATTTTACTGGCTTCACACTTCTGTTTTTTCCAGAATATCATATAGCTAGAATCGTATGGTATGTAGCCTTTAAAGACTGGCTTCTTTCACTTAGTAATATGCATTTGGGTTTCTTCTGTGTCTTTTCATGGCTTGATGGATCATTTCTTTTTATTACTAATGTTCCACTATATGGATGTACCACAGTTTGTTTATCCATTCCCTACTAAAGGTGTCTTGGTTGCTTCCAAGTGTTGGCGTTTAATGACTAAAGCTGCTATAAACATTTTTGTGCCTGTTTTTGTGTAGACATAAGTTTTCAACCCCTTTGGGTAAATACCAAGGAACAGATTTTGGATTGCATGTAGGAATATGTTTAGTTTTGTAAGAACCGGCCAAACAGTCTTCCAAAAAGGCTGCACCATTTTGCATTCCCACCACCAATGAGAGTTCCTGTTGCTCTACATCCTTGCCAGCATTTGAGGTCATTAGTGTTCCAGATTTTGACCATTTTCATAGGAGTGTAGTGGTATCTCATTGTTGTTTTAATGTGCATTTCTCTGAAGACATATGATGTGGAGCATCTTTTCATATGCTTCTTTCTCATCTGTGTATCTTCTTCGGTGAAGTGTCTGTTAAAGTCAGCTTCGGACCATTTTTTAATTGGAGTTGTTTGTTTTCTTATTGGTAAGTTTGAGTTCTTTGCATATTTTGGATCAAAGTCATTTGTTCGATGTGTATTTTGCAAATATTTTCTCTCATCCTATGGCTTGTGTTTTCATTCTCTTGACTGTCTTTTGCAGGGCAGAAATTTTTAATTTTAATAAAGTCCATCTTATCAGTTCTTTTCTTCATGGATCGTGGCTTTGTATCTACAAAGTCTTTGCAGAACACAAGTTCATCTAGATTTTCTCCTATGTTATCTTCAAGGAGTTTTATAGTTTTGTGCTTTACAGTTAGATCTGTGAACCATTTTGAATTAATTTTTGTGAAGGGTAAAAAGTCTGTGTCTAGATTCATGTTTTTGCTTATGGAAGTCCATTTGTTCCATTACCACTTATTGAAAAGACCATCTTTGCTCTATTGTATTGCCTTCGCTACTTTGTCAAAGGTCAATTGATTATATTTGTGCAGGTCTACTTCAGGGCTCTCTGTTCTGTTTCACTGATCTATTTGCCAGTTCTTTTGCCAATACACTGTCTTAATTACTGTACCTTTATGGTAAGTCTTGAAATCAGGTAGTGTCATTCCTACCACTCTGTTCTTCTTCAATATTGTTTTGGTCATTCTGGGTCTTTTGCTTTACCAGATAAACTTTAGAATCAGTTTGTTGATATCCACAAAATAACTTGCTTGAATTTTGATTGAGATTGCCTTGAATCTATAGATCAAATTGGGAAAAACTGAAATCTTGACAATATTGAGTATTGTCCATGAACATGGAGTATCTCTCCATTTATTTAGTTCTTCCTCGATTAATTCCTCAGAGTTTTGTAGTTTTCCTCATATAGATCTCATGCATATTTTGTTAGATTTATACCTAAGTATTTTGTATTTTTTAGGTGCTAATGTAAATAGCATAGTGTTTCAGATTCCTAATTCCACTTGATCATTGCTGGTATATAGAAAAACAATTGACTTTTGTATTTTAACCTTGTATGCAGTGACCTTGCTATAACCACTTATTAGTTCCAGGAGTTTTTGCATAGATGATCTTGTCATCCATAACAAAGACATTTCTTTCCTAATCTGTATCCCTTCTATTTCCTTTTCTTGTCTAATTGCATTAACTAAGACTTCTAGTAGGATGTGGAAAAGGAGTGGTGAGAGGGAAAATCTTTGCCTAGTCTTGATCTTAGTGGGGAAAGTTTCCAGTTTCTCACCATTAAGTTTGGTGTTAGCTGTAAGTTTTCGGTAGATATTCTTTATCAATTTGTGAAAGTTCAACTCTATTCCTAGTTTACCAAGAGTTTTTACCATGGATGGGTGTTGGATTTTGTCAGATGCTTTTCTTCATCTATCGATAGCACCATGTGATTTTTCTTTGTTAGCTTGTGGATGTGATGGATTACATAAACTGATTTTTGAATGTTGAACCAGCCCTGAATACCTGGGACAAATTCCACTTGTTTCAGTATGTAATTCTTCTTCTATTTTTTAAAAATCTGTTAAAATTTTTATTTTATTTTACTTTATTATTTTGTTTTTGGCCACACCGTGTGGCTTGTGGGATCCTAGTTCCCTCACCGGGGATTGAACCCGGGCCCCCTGCAGTGGAAGCATGGAGTCCTAACCACTGGACTGCCAGGGAATTCCCTGTAATTCTTCTTATACATTGTTGGATTTGATGGCTAATATTTTGTTGAGGATTTTGCATCTGTGTTCATGAGAAATATTGGTCTGTAGGTTTCATTTCTTGTAATATCTGTGATTGGTTTTGGTATTATGGTACTATTAGCCTCATAGAATAAGTTAAAAAGTATTCCTCTGTTTCTATCTTCTAAAAGGGATTATGGAGACATGGCATGATTTCTTCCTTAAATGTTTGGCAGAATTCACCAGGGAAGCCCTCTGGACTTTGTGCTTTCTGTTTTGGAAGGTTATTATTATATTATTAAAATAATTATTTGAATTATTGTTTTAAATTTTTTAATAGATATTTGTCTTTCTCCGTCTGACTTATTTCACTTAGTATGATAATCTCCAGGTCCATCCATGTTGCTGCAAATGGCATTATTTCATTCTTTTTAATGGCTGAGTAATATCCCATTGTATATATGTAGCACATCTTCTTTATCCATTCATCTGTCCTCAACAAAATACTAGCAATCCAAATCCAACAATACATTAAAAGGATCATACACTATGAAAAAGTGGGATTTATCCTAGGGATGCAAGGATTTTTCAGTATCTGCAAATCAATGGCTGTGATACACCACCACAAGTTAAAGAATAAAAACCATATGATCATCTCAATAGATGCAGAAAAAGCTTTTGACAAAATTCAACACCTATTTATGATTAAAGACTCTCCAGAAAGGGTCCTAGAGGGAACATATTTCAAAATAATATAGACCATATACAAGTAACCTACAGCTAACATCATACTCAACAGTGAAAATCTAAAAGCATGTCCTGTAAGATCAGGAGCAAGACAAGGATGTCCACTCTCACCACTTTTATTCAACATAGTTTTGGAAGTCCTAGCTGTGGCAAACAGAGAAGAAAAAGAAAGGGAATCTAAATTGGAAAAGAAAGAAGTAAAACTGTCACTGTTTGCAGATGATATGATATTAGACATAGAAAATCCTAAAGGTGCTACCAGATAACTACTAGAGCTCATCAATGAATTCAGTAAAGTGACATTTTCTTTGCTGAGGAATTTTTAGTCTACTTTAGAACATAATGCATATTGAAAAGATGCCATTTATATACAGTTGTGTATAAACTGGATTTGAAAGTTCTGAAGAAACTAAGAGCATGCATCACCAAGGAGCTGTAGTAATCCAGAGGTTTGTCTGGGACTGTTTTTTATTTATGGAGGGGGTAGATTTAAGTAGTTTTAGGAGGAGGTCAAGGGTCTGGAAAACACTCAGATAGTGTCACTTAGATTGAGAGGATTATGTTTTCCCTAGCTATGGGAAGTTCCAAATTTCTAAGATTTTACCTGGAGAAAAGAATATATATATTATTTTTAAAAACAGAAGCTGAAATATTGTTTAATAATTTCAGTATAAAGCTGTTCTGTTGGCAGGACAAACAATAGGCTATTGATTAAAATGATGTTACAATAGGTACAACTACTGAGATAATGTTTGCTCATTTAATACATAAGAACGTATTATAGAAGCATGCACACAAGGATGTTCCGAGCACTCTGATCTGAATCATACATAAATCATGAACAATTACGGTGTGTCTGTATTTTCTATAAGACACGTTACAATGGATCCTCAGTTTCCCTTTAGAGTTCCTAAGCTTTTCTGAGAACATTTGAGCTTCTGAGTACATTTGAACTTTTGAAGGAATAAGTGCATTTCAAAACTGAGATTATTTCATAGAATAATTTCTTATTAATATGAGTGTTATTATGAAGAGAAATAAACTTGCTTTAGCCTATTGAACTGTAATATTATCTGTCTATTTTCATTTGTTAATTCTTACAAGATTATTACTTGTACTCACCTCATTTTCTCCCTAAGTGGTAAATAGTTGTACTTTTCAGTTGTTTTGCCATCTCGTTTGTTAAAAACAATTATTTATGAATAATTGTTGTAGCTTTGAAGCATTTCAGGATTCATCTTTTTTTTTTGGATAGAAATAGTATGTATCAGACTATTGATAAGAATAATATTCAGTGGAAATCAAATATTTTTTAATGATTCCAGAAAAAGAAGATTAAATTGTGTCTTAACAATTTTGGCTCCAGGAATCGTAGTATAAAATATAGACAGTTCAGATTGAAAACAATGGTTAAGGAGATTTTTGGGTGGCATCTGAGACTTCACCTTACTTGAATGTAATTTAGTTAAAAACACAGTGAATGTACAGAAAACACTGTCCAAACACAGAGCCGCTCTTTTCCAAGTACCTTATTGGACATGGTCACGTTTTTTGATCACGTGCATTCTCAGATTTGACTGTGTGGAAGTGAATTGGAACAACCAATTAGGGTTGTAAAGAAAATGATCACTTTTAAAATTGTTTCTCAAAGACAAAGATGACTTCATAAGTGCGAGTACATCTTACTCTTTTTTTTTTTTTTTTTTAAACTAAGATTCATATGCCTTCTTTTGAGGAAAGAATAAAAAATGAGAATATGGCTTGGAACGTTGCATGCTGCCTTCTATAACTCTCTATAGGGAAAACGTCCTTATAGAATATTTTGAAGAAGCTTATGTGATGACTTGTCTTACCATACTGAAAATAATAAAAGCAAACACTATTAATCCTCATAGAAACCCTATGAATTGTGTGATTCCCCTTTGTCCAGTTGTGTGATTCAGTTGTGTGACATTCTCATTGTACAGATGAGGTAACTGAGGCTTAGGGAGGGCCAGTGACTTCCCAAGAGTAGGCAGCTTGGTAAATGTCATGCCCACACCCTGTCTGGCTCCAGAATCTACACTTGGTCCTCACTGTTTCCAACCCAGAAAGGAGAGACCCCAATACGGTGAGATGAGAAAGATGTGAGCAGAGGGGACTGAGTGGGGAGCGTCTGGGGAGACTCAGAAAGGAAGCCGTGCTGGGGGGGGTGGGGGAGGCTGGGAAAGGAGCAGGCTTCCCAAGCTAAACAGTTGATGGAGATAATCTTCACTTACCCTCCACCAGCTCTGTGACTTTGAGCAGGTTACTTAGATCCCTGGGACCCCTTTACCTAAAGGGGGAATGATGCAGGCCTGGTCTGCTCAACAGGCAGAGAAATTGTCCCCTGAGAAATTGTCACGTTAACATTCGAGTTAGCACAGCTGACTGGATTGTGGATGATCCCAATCTTCTGGAATTTTCTGAATGGCTAATAATGCCCCAGTAATGTCTCAACAGCTTTGTACTTGCAGTGCACACACTCACAACGGGAGCTTCTTTGCTCTTCCTTTTGCCAAGGACCCTTCGGGCACTTTGCTGAAGCCTGACCCCTTCTCACAGCAATGCTTGTAAATGCATAAAATGTATACATAGGGTTACAAAGTAAATAGTTATATTGAAATGCTGATATCAATGTACTAGAAATTGTAACATAGTGTCTTCTTAGTTATTAGCGCATTCAAAAACAAGATCTAGTGGTGACTTTAATAAATACTGTTATTTTGAAGTAAAGGGGACCATAAACAATATTTCTAGATGTCTGTGACAACGATTGCTATTAAAATATCTGTAACTTATGTTGGTAACATATGCACGGGCACTGGTGAATATAGTCTGGTTTGTCTACGTTTGTGACTGAAGAATATGCTAAATTTTAGCTAGAGGTTAGTGAAAATAAAGATGTAATTTTTTTCTATTCATCTCAACAGACCCCCTATATCATATTTGTACCACATGTTAAGAACCCCTGAGCTGTGTGGTTCACTGCTTCAAGTTCTGTGAAAAACCCTCCTGAGCTTTGATTGAACTTCTAATGAATCTTTAGATCAAGCTAGGGAAAACCAGTACCTTAAAAGTAGTCTTCCTAAAAAAAAAAAAAAAAAAAAAGTAGTCTTTCTTCCTATTTACAATCATTGTAGTCTGAATTTATGTAGTTTTTCTTTAATGTCTTTCAATACAATTTTTATAATAATCTCCATAAATGTCCTGCAAATTCTGTAAGATTCATTCTTAGATACTATATGTTTTGTTAGTATTTGCTATTCTATTTAATTTAATTTCTAACTATGGATAAGTTTAGAAATACTATCAGCTTTTGTATAATGAATTGTTAAGCTAGCCAATGCCTTTCAGAATTTCTACCTCCATAATCGTATCATCTGGAAACGATAACGGTTGCTCTTTTTAATCCAATTTTGTGCTTTTAATTTTTAAATTTTCTCTTACGTACTGATAGGACTTTCAGTGCAATGTTCAATAGAAACGGTGGTGTCTGTGAAAGTGTTCTTTCTGATTTTCAAGGAAATACTTTGAATATTTTCCCATTTAGGAGTGATGTGCTGGAACCAATTTTTAGCAGCTAGCAAGAGCCAATCATTAACTTTTCATGAATTTTGCATGGAAATACAATCATTATTAAAAATTAAATTATATAAACATAATTAATTAAATCATATTAAAACAAAAGTAATACATTCTGAAAACTCACCACTTCCTACTTTATTTTATGTCATCTTGCTGTTATCAGTGCTCTTGAGGTTATTTACATACCTTGTGTCTGCGTGGTGAAAATACTATATAATGATTCTTTTTCCAACTTCCTGGTCAGTGACATCACGTTGATAGCTTTGAATTGGCCACGGTACAAGTACCATGTTTGCCACAGCCTCTAGCATTTTCCTAGCCTGTTAACTAAAAAGAAAGGAAATTAAGGAAGAAGAGAAGGGAGGGTGGCAGGGAAATAGGAAGGAAAGGAAAGTAAAAGGGAAGGAAGAAGAGAGGAAGAGAGGACAGGAAAGCTTTAATCAGTGTATTAACCCGCACGTGGTGTTTCCCCCCAGATAGCGGTGACGCTCCTCTGGCGTCTGCCCTGGCCCGGGCTTCCTTCAGCAGCTCCTCAGAGCGGTCCAGCAGCCACGGCCCTGGCTTCGCAAGCCTTAATCGCAGAGACGGTGAGTCTGCAGCTGTCTTCTTGTCAATCCACGCTGATTCTTTCCCAGAGAGAATTATTTTCATTTTTAGTTCATATTCCTTCTTATAGGTCAAAACTTAATTATATTGAGTTTAATGAAACTGAAGAAAGCAGCAGGTTCATCATATCTGCTAGTATTCCTCTGCTAGCTTTCTTCTTGCTTATGATCCATTGTTTGTTTTGTTTTGATATCTTCCTTCCCTATTGATTGCCAGCAAATGATCATCAATAAGATTTATGAGAAGGGAATTATTGGAGTCTAGATTTTTTCCAGGGTTATCATCCCTTTTTAGTTTTAGGACCGGCGACAGAAGGGTGACTAGTCAAGTGCGCTGGTCATGAATAACGACAACAACACAAGAAGGAGCCAGTGCTGCAGCCACTGGGGAAGCCTGATGTTTGCAAGATGTGAAGCTGCCAAAGGATGTCATGGGAAAATGACTCCATTCCCAGGACTTGGCCTGGGAGGAGACCAGGTGAAGGCTGCTACTGAAAATAAAGATTCCCTTCCTATTAGTGGGAAGGGAGTTAATGACTTACTTTTTGGAAAGGTCCATTTTTGCTACTTGAATGTTGTCGAGTGAATTACCTCTTCTATTGCACAAATACTAATTCAGTGGATTAAATAAGTGAATATATACACTTCAAATTCAAATGCTTTGCTACTTTTTTTGATTAACTTTCATTGGAGTATGGTTGCTTGACAATGTTGTGTTAGCCTCCACTGCACAACAAAATGAATCAGCCGTACCCATACAGATATCCCCTCCCTTTTGGACTTCCCTCCCACTTAGGTCACCACAGTGCATTAGGTAGAGCTCCCTGTGCTATACAGTATGTTCCCATCAGTTGTCTATTTTATACATAGTATCAATAATGTATATATGTCAATCCCAGTCTCCTAATTCCTCCCACCCCACCCCTTTCCCCCTTGGTATCCATACATTTGTTCTCTACGTCTGTGTCTCTATTTCTGCTTTTGTTTTGCTACTGCTTTAAGGGATAGATTTTTTAAATGAAAGATGAATTCAGAAAGTAAAAGTTAAAATTAACTGTGTCCCATGTAAACGCACTGCTGTAAATTCTGGAGATACTACTAAGGAATTGAGTGTTTTCCTCCCTTTCTTTGACATTTCTAAGATCAGAGTTAAAGTCTAGCTTGAACTTTACTGTGTCCTTAAGGATCAAATTTGGGAACCTAGTAAGTGATCAAATAGATTGGCAGGGAAGAGTAAGAACACGGGTGAAGAAATTCAGTGAGCTCAGGATGGGAAGGCATGTCCATTAATTGTCCACCTTCATGGTCTTTTCCCAGGAAAAAGCATTTTGTGGCCAGATATTTACTCCTCAAAGCATCATTCATAATCATTTTTAGCACCCCAGTAAAAATATATTCTCATTGAAACCAGATTTCAATGAGATCAGTTATCAAATTACCCATTTTCGGTCTGGTGGTTATTCTAATATCAGCTTAACATCTAAACTTTCCAGTGGTTTCCCTAAAATTGTAAAAACTAAATAAGCCATATTTAATTAGTTTAAAGAGGCCGGAGGGGCTTGTGTGTTGTGTTTCTAATTTGCATGTGTAGAGTATCTTTATGATTCAGGCCTCCAGTGCTATGAATGTGGTGGCACTGGGAAGTTTATAAACATTAGAAGGGAAAATCCTGAAGCTTAAGATGAACTTATTTCCATTATATTTAATTAAAAAACTAATAACTCAGAATATTATAAGCCATCATTATAAAATGGTAAGTACAAAGCTTATCTTTTATATTTAAACTACTCTCTTTGCAAATTTAAATTAATTATTTTAAGAGTGGCAATCAACTGATGAGGGTTTTTTTTTCATGGTTGTTGCTACTCTGATTGCATATAGTGTACATTTCACTAAATATCCCTAGATATTACCACCTGATTTCAGACCCATTTCTAAAGCATGCTTTAGACAGCACAATTTATCAATATTCCTTCTGAAGGATTATCTATATGTGTTTTCTGTTAAAAGCCAGCATCCCCGAGTCTTTATTGACATTTCCTTTGCCTTGGTAAATGCTGGAGAACATATTAGTTCACTTTAGTTTAGATGATTATGATGTAAAATGTGGATAGTATGAAATGTGGATGAATATAATGAGGGCGATGATTCTTCATATATAGTAGTTTTAGCTTTTTGGAATATTTTGTGTATGATCTAGTGAGGAAAATCATGTTCGACTCCCTGATTGTATGGTTAAAATTTCCTTGGTCTGTGTTGTGGTATTTGGAAGTTTTAAAGAAGGTGGTCTGTCTTACACCCCTAGTTTCTTATTTTGCCCATAAGTCATTGCGCTTCTAGAATGTTCATGAAGAATTAGAAATGTCTCAAATATCACAGCTTCCACCAAGAACTTTATACATAGCAGCTGATCAATTCATCTACCTGATACATAAAGGTAGTAAGAGAATAGTCTATACATAATTTTTGATTGTATGTGTGTGCATATATATAAATTTGACCCACTGTATAACCCCCCAAAGCCAAATAATTCAAACTTTAAGGCATTTTATGATTTTAAAGTACTTCACTGATTCAACACATAACAAATGTTAATTAATTGACTAGAACTTATTGCACATTTCATGTTTTCTCTTTTACATATTTTTTACTTATGCAGTTTATGTATTTATTTTGTTTTCTATTAATTTATGAAAAGTAGTAAAATATTTCTTAGAAAAGACTTTGCAATAAATAGAAGAAAGAAGTCTATGAAGGATATTAAGAGGAATGAGTAGAGAAGTTAGGAGGGATCCAGGCGTTTCTAGGGACAGGTGGGCCAAAGCAGAGAGATGCAGACCTTGCATCTTTGAAAACCATGATTCCTGAGCATGTTACCACCTGTTTGCCAGTGTTTTCTGTGAGCTCCCTAATGGAAGTGTTGGTTATTGTAGAGATAGTAATGGGCTAGTATCATCACTCAACATTGGACTAAGTGCTCCTGGAGTTTACTTTTGAAATTTCTAGTCTGGTTCCTCTAGCATTCCCATTTTGAAGTCTGGGATTGGGTTCCAGATAATACATTTAACAAAGTATCCCCTCTGAGGTCATACACCTTACCTTTTTATACAGAGAAACACAAATTACTGGAAATGCCTGAATGTATAATTTTTCAGAACTGATGGATTTTTTTAAGGGGTAAACCACAGACACGTACATGTATTCATATACCTATTCAAGAAAATAGATGCTATTAGATAAAAATGTAAAGTTCTTGAAGCTTTACGTCTTTACAGTCAAATTGGGTTTGAGTATTCATATTAGCTGAATTTGTTTCCATCAATATTAAATTGATATTTCCTAGAATTACAAGTGACCTAATATTTCTCATATAAAATCAAGATTGCTGAAATCTGTGTATTCTAAATAAGAACATGCTATAATATTGACTTCATTTTTTTCTTCTCAAAAATCTCCTAAAGGAACTTTATGCAGTTTATCCAAGTTTATTCAAAACAAAAGTTAAAAAACCAAAACCAAAAGTAAACAAACTACCTTAGAGTAAACCACGCTGGACTTTCATTCTAGATCTTGCATGTGAAAATAACCTTTTGTTTTTACAATTATTGTTACTGGAGGTGACCCTTCATGAAACTGGCTTTAGCATTTCAGATGCTGCTTTCCAACTCCGGATAACATGTTCTTTTTAGCCACGTGACGTGTCCTCTTTAGTCACCCCAGGTATGGTGGTGAGATGAGTGGTCTGGCCAGAGCTGATTGAGATTGATTAGGAGGAAGTGTACACACATTTTGTTCTCCTTTTTTGTTCCCCCAAAGTGCTTGCATAAACAATCATCCCCAGAAAGAGGGACAACTCCGTTCATGGCCCAGATGCTGAAAATCACGCCCTCTAATGCGGCAAGCCACTCATCACTGACAGTGCAAATGAGACTGCTTTAAATTTAACTTGATCAAAAATGGCATATCAGATTACTATATTGTGTATTGCAAACAGAAAGTAGATGGAGACAAGCTGAACTGACTGGATGTTTTCTTTTCTCTTTGTAATTCTTCACCTTTCCCGTACCGAGACATTGATCATATTTCCTCACAACAGACTTATGTGTTGGTGGAGCCAGGAAAGATTTTGTCTAATGCTCCCAATACAATTGATGGCTGAGCATATTAGCAACAATTCTCAGCGTTAAGATATTTATTTCTCACTTTAGGAAGTACATTTACTAGTACAAGTTAATACTCCAGGTTTTAGCAGGAAATAAATACACATGATTCGATTAGCAGAAAATGCTTAGGCCTGGGCATCAGACACTAAATATTTTCTTATAACCTGGAACGTCTGATTATTTGGACTCTGCAATATCCCAAATAAGCTGTGATGTAAAATTCACTGTGTTTTACAAAGAAATGTTAGAAAATGGAAAGAGTGAATAATAATTTAAAATATCTAGACGTATATCAACTCCTGATATAAATCAGAATATTACTGAATACATCAAAAATGTTTGATGCAAATCTTATAATAATAAACTTGTCCCTCATATTTTTTCATAAAATCGTAGTTCTCCAGTATTTCTATCTTTTATTCACAGGCTAGGTGCCTGGTAGAACTGGTCAGTATTCCCAAATACTAGTCTGAGCAATTCAGATGGCAATAAAAGGGCTTGCAAACTAGATTTTTATAAAGGCATATGAATGTACTGGGGACTTTTTGCCTCTGGATGTCAGATTTTTCATTCTGTTTATCTGTGTTTCCTAAAAGTTTTTAGACCTATTAGGGCCAAGACACATTCTTTTTCCGATTTTTCTTAACAAATGATCCTGCAGATGCAACTGTGGGTATTGAGTGCAGTGGACAGGCCAAATGTAATAGCATCCATGTAAAATACACCCATGTACTAAAGCACAGAGCACTGTCTTGGTGACCAGGCAACTTTATTAAATCACGGCATGATGGTAGCATGTGAGAGGAGAAGCCCCCAAATCCCAGGGTTCGTGCAGACCCTGCCGTACAGTTGTCACACAGAACTCATCTGCTCAGGTTTTCCCATGGTCCTTTTCAAGGTCTGGAGTCTCCAGGTTACCTCCATAGAACCTAAGATGCTAGATGAGACAAACCAGAACAAACCAAACGTGTTTTTCAGCGTTGTCAACAACCTTCAGGGAGGCAATGTTGTCATTTCTCTCTACCAAGTAGCCCAAATTATAGCACTACCCCCAGAATAAGGCAATCCTCAGTCTCTTTTGGATTCAGTGGACTCTTTTGAATGGGTGAGCATCTTCCAGGGATGCTCGGATTTCTTTGTTCCTGCTTCTTTCCAAGACAGTGTTTGGGTTTACAGAAGGGCTGGTGCCCTCATGCAGCTGGATGGTGGGGCTTCTCACGTTGGGGCTCAGCTCCTTGCTATCTGCTGAAGGGAGTTTGTCTGCTTTTAACGCTGAGGGTTACTTGGCACCTGCTCCTGAAGCCTGTGGCGGATTTACCTCTTGGTAAGACCGTGTTCCCAGGGAACAGGTCATTGTCCCCTCCGGGATCTTTGCGATGTCACTTCTTGCCTCCCTGAAGCCTGACCATGAGTCTCATTTGGTTTCCAGCCTGAGCAGCCTTGGTTACAGGTTTAATTTGCCTTTGCCAAGTTGACCTTCTGTTCAGATCCAGCCAGACTCTCATCTCACTTCTGTGCCCCCTTTTGATGGCCTGTGGGCAGTCTGGTTCACCATGCCAAGGGGAAAAAGATCGTCAAATGGTTTTGTCCTGGCAGTTTAGTCCAGAAGTAACCTATCATTCCACTCAGAGCTTGTTGGCCAGAGCTGGTCACATAGCCCCACCCAACCACCTGGGGGCGTGGAAATCGCAATCCTCCAAGTGCCTGGAAGGTAGAAGAAGGGAAATAGTTGGCAACCATTAGTAATGACTACACAGCCCCCTACAAGGTGATCTCCCAAAATTCCAAATGGAAGCCAAGACAAAGCCTTTCCACAGCTTGCTTATTCCTCTCACTTTTCTGATCCCCCTGGGACTTCGTTCCTGAACAAGGTGTCTGAATCACCCTCCCACCACCTTTTACCCTTCCTCCATTTCCTCTCTTTCCCAGGATCCTCTGGGTTCCCATCTCTTCTTCCTGCCAAAGAGGGAGACATCACACGTCCTGTTTCCTATTTTCTCAGTTGGTCTTTGCCCTCCCTGGCTTCTCTAGGGCTTCATGGGATAATGATCACTGGCTAACAGGATTTACCGGAGAGGAATGAAAAACACAACAGTTTATCCTTGCAAAATTATGTCTGTGTTTATAATCTGCCCAGTAAGTATCTTATGGTGGCCACAATTTTGCCATAGTATTTTTCCAAGAGTAAGTACTGCCTATGACGTACTTGGCAACTTCCCAAAAGGTATGTGGAAGCCCTTCTAAGCACTATCCAAATTCAAAAATAGTTGTCTAGCAAATTCTACTCTGTTCTTTTCCAAAGTAATTCACTTTTACATCATGTATAATATACAGAAATGTTCATGAAAGTTATTTATTTAACAGTATGTATCCTTGACATACACCATGATGTCTTTGTTTACTCGACTTTTAATAAATATTATTGGCATCCCTATGGAGATATATTTTATCCCATTACATACTGCTTTACTCATCCAATGCAATTACATTGCCTCTTGTAGGGATATTCCCTTTTTCTTGTTTGGAGTCACTGATGAAAGACGTACCAAGTGAGGTGACCTTCAATCCTGCCAAAGGGGTGAGGTTCAATTAGCAACCTTTCATGAGGCATCTGGGATCACTGATGATACATGGATCCTATGTTAAATCAAAGCACACAGGAGTCTTGAACTTCTGGTTTAACTTGTGGCACAGAGACAGGTCCAGGAAGACCACAGCCAGTGACAAAGGCTAATGGAATATCTCAGGGGACCCTGTGGTCAGCTACTCCCACCTTTGCTCTGAACATTAATGAGGAGCTTCTGGACTAGGGGCTGACTGGAAGATGGTATTTCAGGGGTTCCCTGTTCTCTCTGTCCTGTGATCCTTGCAGTAGACTCTTCCCTTGTTGCCATGTTTCCTCCAAGGAAATCCAGTGGAGCAGGCTTTTCTCCGACACAAAATAATGCCATACTTTGCTGGGGATGAATGCCTACACCCCAGAAAAATGCACCTTTGTCAGTAGTATTTACATTTTGTGATGCTTAGACCTCATCCTTTTTGCATTCTCATTTTACTACTCTATTTTGTATAGCAGCTCGTCTGTACATATCTCTTTTTATCCAAGGCTTCCACAGTGTGCTTACAAATTGTAATGAATTCAGCTACATAACATCACTAAAGAAAATGTAAGTTTTACCATCAATGGACTTTTTTTCCAAAGGCTTCTGGCTAACTGAGCAGTCAAGTATGGATGGATAATTTAGTACTCATGGTTTTATTTCTAAGCATCTCACCCTTGCATTTCCTGACATGATCCTACACTGAATTTAATTAAAAAGAAAAAGGAGCTCTCGCCTTAAGAAGAGTAACGGTGTGTCCCTGGGAAGTGGTGGGGGCCTTGGAGCAGAGCGCCTGGCCTCCTGCCCTTCTGGGCATCCTGGATTCCCCACTGTTCTCTACATGTCAGAGGGAGATGCAGCTATTCTGAGTGGCCTCAACAATGATCTGGAATCATATCTGTTCTGAATAACTCAGGGGGCCTCTGAAAGATGCACAATGATGCTTTTATAGAATTAGACCAGATCTCAGAGCTGCATCTCTCATAAACATGAAGATTTCACGGGAGATGCACAAATAAACTTGGTCATACATTTTATTCAGTCATGCATGAGGTATTTAGTACATGTTCGGATGGTTTATAGGCTTGCTGGGCAATTTGTATTTTATTTCTAAGGTGAGAAATGAGCAAAATCATCTTATAGTCTTGTCAATACAGAACTTCAAACACATAAGAACTGCAAAGCCTGAGATCAACTCAGATCTGAATGCCTCGCTACTGTGTGTTTCTTTAAAACTTGGTCAGGAGTGTCTATGAGAGAAGCAAAACAAAACACACAGTAGCAATGGATTTTTGTTTATTTTATGCAGAAAGAGCTGCAGTGATGAATGTTAATTGCCAAGGGCATTGAAAGTTGTCCCTCGGGACACTGCACACAGAACTTAAGGGAGTCACATGTGAACAGTCACACTGTGCTTTTTTTCTTTAATATCACTGGCATTTAATTTGAATCACAAATTAACAAGTATACACTTATTTTTTATTTAATTTTAAATTGTCTGTTTACAAAACCATTATAGGGTATGTCTGCATTTAGTACAGGAATCTGTTTTACAATTAGTCAGCTCTGTGTGATTTTTTTCATTATGGATACACTTTTTGGAAAACTACCTGTTGTCTCCTGCTCAGGCTGCTAGCAGACTGCAGGAAGCACAGCAGAAAGGGAATCAGAGGTCACCTAGACAGGTCCAGAGGGAGGATTTCTGCATTTTTTACATCCTGATAGCCAGAAATGGTATATGTAGATAGTTGGAATTGCTCCTTAAGAAATCAGAGCTGGAGCAAATGCTTAAATTTCCCTCAGCAATGTAGGCAGGGTTGTGACAAAAACACCAATATATAAATCCCAGAGATCTCTGAGTGGGATGGTCAGGGAGCATCCCCAGGGCCTGCTGCCCTATGGCCCCTTTTTCCTGGGAACATCTGTTACTCCTGCTTATCTCACCCTCTCCCCACTCACCCAGCCCTGCCTGGAATCTGGAATGAGTTTTCTGTGAATTAAGATGCATTTAAGTGAGGAAAGAAATACACAGAGCTTGATGAGCTCCCATTTGAGACAATGTAATGAAGATCTTGGAGGGAAACTTCCCGTGGTTACAATTTCAATTTAGCCATTTACTTGCTTGACATTTAGATGCCCTGGAGATAGGTTAGTCTGTTCACTTCAAATTATCCCACTTGACTTTGTTCCCTTTGGTATCTTTCTGCTCTGGACCTTGTTCCAACTTGAAGAAGGCATGAGCTATTCTCCTTTTCAACTCTGGGTAATTTCTACCTCTGGGTAATTTCCCCCTCTGCACAAAGCTGACACTCATTATGACAGTGCATGCCCCGTGGCCACCAGGGGCAGGGGTCATTTTCATCTTGATCAGTGACCAGAATAATTAAGGCCCTAGCTGAGAGTTTCCTGTTCAGCCTTTCCTCTCCCCAAAGACACAAGTCACTGCCTGTGTCTGAGCCAACGAAAGGGGGGGGGGAAACAATCACACAGGGATAACTAGAGACAGAAACCTTCCAATATATCTGCCAGTATATCAATATAAAAGACAGTCTGGTATTGATAAGCAAACAATACTGAATAACTGACAAATCGCAGGGATATGTTCTTAGAAGGGGTAGAGAATGAAAAGGGAGCTAAGCTTTAATAAAATACCCTCACCCGAACCTAAAATGATTGTTTTTTGCTTGTCTGCAAAGCAGAGACTGTAACACCCGTCCCACTTGCCGGGTGCATGGAGGAGTTGTGAGGTAGCACTTAGAGCATCAGGGAGGGTCCTGAACACATCACATGCTTGTGACAAGTTTTGGCTTTCCTCATTTTCTCTCCTTTATCTAGTATAAAGTGGCAGGTAACGGGCCATTCAGTAATGAAAAGACTGCAATGCCCCACACTCTGGATGTCACCCCTCTTTCACCATGACTGTCTCCCGTCTTGCGATCGTGTATGGGAGAGAAAGTATTGTGCTAGATGCTCTAACACAGCTTCTTGTTGAATTCTCATTGCAGCCCTAAAGCATACCTATCACACTTTGCTGGGAGGGATGTTTTGTGTTCAGTGTCCTAAGCTGTGGAACCTTGTTCTGTGCAAGTCAGACCCTCTGGACATGTTTTCCTTTGTATGAATTGTGACACTTTATTCAACTAAGGGGCTGAGGCAGGAGACAGGACGGTGACAATGGAAAAAGACAATCTGTGGTGTGGTCAGGGGAAGAGCTGGGTGGGAGGGCAAGTGCCTTTCTTGTGGGTTCAGCGCTGGTGACTCCAAAACAGTAATTGCAAATCCCTGGGCTCTGTTTCAGGGGGTGTTGGTTCCCAGGGGGAATTTACTGAAGATTTGCAACATTGAATAATGCAGGCTGATCAGTTTCAGAACCACTGCTCTGCAGCTAAGAGCTGGTGGGGCGGCTGTGCTCAAGCGTACCCACTTTAATGTTGTTTCAGTGTATTTTGTTTTGTTTTCCATTACAGAACAGTATCTCCCTTACCCGTCAGTAAAACTGTTCGGGGCTCCCTAACAGTCCTCAGGTTATGTTTGTGCATTTCCCACTTTTTCCAGTCATTAGAAAAAAGGGCATCTACCCCGGTGGACTGCGTGCATGGGCGAATGCACAGTAATTCAACATCATCACCCTACAGGGGTCTGGGGATTACGCCGTGGCTGTGTTACCCAGCTGAAATGAATTGCTTTGCAGCACAGGGAATTCTGCAGTTTCATTACTTTATCAGAATACCTACTTAATCAGATAGCTTAATTTGCATACCAGTAGCACCTTCTCACCACAGGTAAGGAATATGAAATGTTCAAGGTTGATTACCTGCAGATGGTGAAGAGTGGTTGACAGAGACGTGGCTGCATCTGTGGGAGAGGCTGGTCCCAGGGCAGATGCTGGAAGCATGCTGACGCTTTTTACTCTGTTGCATTTCTGTCCATGTGGTACCCGTGTTGATGATACTTCCCGCTTCAAGAGAGATTAAAGATGACAGAGAAAGATTGTGAAATGCAAAAAGAAGAAGTATCTTCAGTACATTCTTTACAACCTTGATACTAAGAATACAGGACATTTAGCAGTTTCTCAGAGATTGAAACTGATTCATATAAAACTTCAAATGTAGAACCTTTAAGTTAAAGTGATCAGCTAAAAGCCAACACCTAATTTCTGCCTTCTTTTGGCAATTATTATAAAATTACAGGCAGTTGCAGAGTAATGTTACTTGGGACTGTTAGTTAACCCTCAGCTAGAACCCAGAAGGACTTATCATTCATCAAACATTAGATGGGACCTTTGCACAAATCAGTAGAAGTAGCAGGGAGGTGTTGGGTGGTGATCAATCTTGTTATTAAAGACAAAGAAAGACTGAAAACTATCACAGGTTGGAAGACACTAAGGAGACAAGGTGACTAGATGCAATGTGGGGTTCTGGAACAGAAAAAGGGAGTTAGTTAGTGGAAAAACTGGAGACATCAAAAGAAAGTTTGTCATTTTGTTACCATTGTACCAGTGTTAATAGCTTAGTTTTGATCAAAATACCATGGTGATGTCAGATATTAACATTAGGACACACTGAGTAAAAAGTAGACAGGAACTCCCTATCCCATCTTTGCAACTCGTTTGTAAATCTGAAATTATTTCAAAATAAAAAGTTTAATAATGCATTACAGAACAGCCAGAGTTGTGGCATGTTTAAGATGTGGATCAAAGGAAAAGACATTGTGCTTGTGGTTGAGAGGAAATTTTGGAATTTTGGAATAAAGATTGCAGGAAATGAGGAAATCTTAGAAAGAATTTGAGTTTTAAAGAATTTGTAAGCTTTCAATTTTGCTAAGGGTTATACACGTAGTGCCGTTAGCAGAGGACATAGTGAAGCAACAGATGTGCCCACTTGCTAGTTTCACCTCCACACCCTGATGTAAGCGCTCCACTTCCATTTTCCTTTGAGCTGTCTTGTAACCATGTCACACACCTCCTGACATGTACTTGGTCGTAACAGCTTTTGTAAACAGGACATGGATGTTAATAATAGCCCCTAATAAAAAAGATAATAAATGTTGTCTAAAGTGTCAGACCTTATTATGAGAGCCTCAAATTAGATGTCAGGACAATGGGGAAAATTGTTTTTAAAGCTAGTTTTTTTGTGTTAAGGACTTTTTACATGACACTGTGTTTTCTAGACATGGATAATTAGCAAAATATCAGTTCCAGAATGCATTTCAAACCTGTTTCCCAATTTTTATATTGCATAATAATTTAAATTCAGAAAATTTAATATGACATCTAAATCCAAATTCAAAACTCATGTTTCTGTTAAACTAGAAGAACAAAATATATCAATAATACATTCACAGGTATCCCTAATTCTTCGGTGTCTCACAGGCACTGGAGAAAACAAAGCACAGTAATTTCCACTCTGCACCTATTGTCTTGAATACCTGAGAAACTCCTCCCCATTCACTTCCTCTGGGTTCTCGCTCACCCTCCTTGCTGACTTTTTAGAACTCTCCCTCCCTGCACAGAAATCACTTTCACATCCACCCCTCCCATATTGCATTTCAAATTGTTCTTTGAAATGTCTGCTTCTCTTATGAGTCTGTAAGCACCATGAGTGTAGGGCTATGCCATAGCCCTCTTTGTTATCCCAACATTCAACATTGTACTTCCTCATGCTGGGAATCCACAATTAAGGTTTTCTAGCTTTATTTTCTAACAAAGGAAAGTTTGTTATTTTCCAACAGAGGAAAGTTTGCCCTTTGTTTATGTCCAACAAAGGGCAAGTCATGCATTGAAGCCAGTAACGACACTAGTTCCAAGCACTGATGTAATGGCATGGTGTTTAGTTGTCCACCTATTACATTAAGCAATTTCACTTAGCGGGACACCCCAATACCAGAGAGTCAGGGGTTATGAACTAAGAAACAAAACAATTAATATAGGCTTCATCCATTTACATTTAACCTGTGTTTTTATTTTGTGTTTGTGTGTGTGTATGTGAGTGTGTTTGTATAATTCTGGGGCATTATATAATGCAGAATTTGAAACTATGATTTTCATAAATCTTATTTATGACCCCATTCTTACAGGTTAATATAGATTTCAAAGATTTCTCTGTCTTTACCGGTTTTCTTCTTTTTATTCCCACAAAAAGGAGCTGGTGGCTGGTCTCCCCTTGTGTCAAATAAATACCAGTGGCTGCAGATTGACCTTGGAGAAAGAATGGAGGTCACAGCTGTGGCCACCCAGGGAGGACACGGGAGCTCCGACTGGGTGACCAGCTACCTCCTGATGTTCAGCGATGGCGGGAGGAACTGGAAGCAATATCGACGAGAGGAAAGCATCTGGGTATGTGCTTTATTGAAAAGCAGTCTGTCGGAGTATGAATTATGCCAGTTACTGCATGTTGCTGCCCATCTGTCAGATCAAGTATAGAACCAGAGCCTCCTAAGTTACTTGAAAATGTTTCCACTGAATGTAAGCCACATGTGACGTTCCAGAAGACACCGTCCATGGCTAATTTATGAAATAAGTAAAACAATTTTATAATGTAGCGAAATATTGAAAATGTCTTCCCATTATTCCTTTAAATAGTGTGAAGTCTAAGGAATAAATAAGTCACATACAACTGATTTTATTTTTGTTTGATAACAAACACAATAGTTTATATTGCCTCAGCATTTTTAAATAAAGCAAATTCATTTTCTCTGTGCCCTCTGATAAACTGAAATTCCTGAAAGACCCTGAACACGTAAAAATAGATGTAATGGAGAGTCTCTCTGTGGAGGACTTGTTGAGGGATATGTTGAGTTCCTGCTCCAACAGGAACTTGGGCACCATGTGGCCCCTTGTAATTTATGGACAATAGATCCCTAGGATTCTTTGGAATCATAACTATTTTACATCAGTGACATAGTTCCTACTTCTGATTACATATCCATGCTTCTTTTAGAAGAATTAAATTTTGTTTGCTTAACTTTTTGAATATTAAAATTTATGTAATTTATTCTTTATTTAGCATTTCATATCTTTAAATCACAGTCTGCTCTGAATGAGAAGCTCTAAAAGTAGAGTGTTGTAAAGGTCTGCAGCAGGTTTGCAATTGGCTGATGGGGTGTGGCCTGAAGAAGATTCATCAGGTGGAGAAGAAATTACTTTTTTCTTCTTCTTAAAAATATAATTTAGATGGTTGCCAAGAGCCAGGGGAAGGGAGTAATGGACTGTAAGTGTTTTAATGGAGACAAAGTTTCAGTTTGAGAAGATGAAAAAGTTCTTGAGATGGAAGGTGGTGATGTTTGCACAACAATGTGAATGTTAATGTCCAGAACTGTACACTTAAAAGTGGCTAAAATGCTAAACTTTTTGTTATGTATATCTTACCACAATAAAAAATACACAGTGTATCTTCCATTTAATTTAGGCTAAGAATGTTGTATAACTTAAGAAATTTTTTTTCTTAATTGTCAGAGTTAGAAGACAATTGTCAGCTAAAAAGCCGTTATGTCTTAGCACATAGCTTATCTATAAAACTAACAGGCAACACAATGATAATATTCGTTGTGTAACAAACGGCCCTCATTTGAATTTCCTTAGAACTCTGTAACTTATTATAACTTAATAGGTTGTGGTCTACTTAATTTCTTATCCCTGGAGCTTTTATTAGTTAGTCAATAAATGTTGATGCAAATTGAATCAAGAAAAACTAGTTAGTTGTCTAATACTAGATAAAACAGCAAAGTGGGAAGGGCTATGTGAGTGTTTTTAGGGCTGGCTGACCTAAGGTTTCCAAACAAGTAATTGCCATGTGTATGATCCGAAGCAGATATTAATGTTGTGCTTATTCTAAGAACACCAAGTCCAAAGCAGGGTTAAGGTCAATATTGCTTAAGTAAGTTAAAGCTTAATGAAACATCTACTTACATAGAGAACTTTTGTTCAAACTTAAATATTATTTTTCAAAATTAGTTAACTAATAGTTAATGCCTACTTATTCTTCATTGTATTAATTAAGGTTCATATTTTCGCCCCGCTCCAATCCCATTTGATTGAGCAACTCTAACAGTTCTTGTTTTTAGTTAAGCAGGTTGGAGAGGAATCATATGTAAGCATCACCCTCTGCTGATTTCTTTAAAGGTCAGGCACCCTTGGGGAAGTAGGGTCAAGAATATAGTGGCATTATTAACCCTAGATCATGCAGGTGAGGACAGAAGTGGACCCCTCAATCCTATCCATCCTATCACACAATAAACATGGGTAAAGTGGCCTGCCTTACACTCCTGCTGAGCTTGCATCCCTCCCTGTGTCCCCAGCACTTCATGGTGCCTGGGGCCGAGCACGTTGGTAAATGTTTGCTGAATTAAAACGAATGAGTGGAATCTACGTTCTGGCAGGATGCCTTCCTTAGCTCCCTGCTCTGTGCTTCTCTGTAGCCCTTGGTCTCAACTTAGTGATCCTTGAAGCTCCAGTGGAGGTGTTTCTCCTCTCTTACATTTTGAGCTCCTTTAGGAAAAGGGCTCATCCTCACATCTTCTGCGTGCACCACCATGGGTTAAGTGAATTCATCTCCTAATCTGGGCCCAACTATACACAACTGTCATTGACAGCAGTAAATCACACTAGTTGATGATTCTGACATTATACTCACAGTTTCTTTAAAAATTGGGCTGGTTTGGCTGCTTTCCAGACCTCTCACAAAATGTCAGCTGCTCTTAAAAATCAACCATACACTTTACCAGAGGTTCTACCCCTTCTTCACGTGCTTGTTTTAGATATGAACTGCTGATGTTAACTTGAGAATGAATTTAAATTTTAAAAAATGTCCTTGAGATATTATACTCTTCATTAGTGAAAGTAATATGTTTATTCATGGTGCCATTTACTTAATTTCCTATCACTGCTTTAACACATTTTCATGGATTTAGTGACCTAATACAAGACAGAGTTATTATGTCATAGTTCTGTAGGTCTAAAGTACAGTAGACCTGGCTGGGTTCTCTGCTTAAGGCATTTTTCCTGGAGGCTCTGGGGAAGACTTGTCCTTCAAGGTGTCTGGAGATTCCCAGAACCTTCCCCAGGTTCCATGATTTGCTGGGAGGATTCACAGGACCAGTGTATTGTCATACAGCTATGATTTAGCACAGTGAAAGGACACAGAGCAAAATGAGCAAAGGAAGAGGGTGCTTGGGGTGAAGCCCAGAGGAAATCAGGCCCAGGTTTCTACAGTCCTCTCCCAGGGAAGTCATACGGGACTAGCTTAATCGCCCAGCAGTGAGTTATAGAAACCCACATGGAATATTACCAACCAGCTGAGCTCATGTACTGGGGGCTGGTCATGTAGGCACCCTCTGCCTTGCGTGTAACAAAATCCCAGGCTCCCAGAAGGAAGGCAGGTACTGAGTATGAACCACAGTGTTTGAGCAAACATTAGGCACAGTAAGCCACCTTTCTCATTAGAGTCTTGGGAATGGGCCAGCCTTGCAAGCAGGCCTTTCAGAGGGCAGCAGTCAGGACTGCCCTCCTGATGCTTCTGCATACACACTCACTCACTTCCTTGTGGGTGTAGGACTGAGACACTGATCTCCTGTAGGTTGCCAGCTGGGGGCTGGTCTTTGCTCCTAGAGGTTTCCCACATCCCTTATGCTTTCTGTGTGGCCTGTTCTTGCAGCAGCGGGTCAAGTCCCTTTCATCTTTAAATCGCTCTTTGTTCTTGTTCTCCTTCTGCTGCACCTCTCTGATTTCCTCTTCTTCTAGCTGGAGAAAGTCCTCTACTTTAAGGGCTCATGTGGTTAGACTGGATCGACTTGGGTAATCCAGGACAGTCTTCCTAACCATAATCCCATCTGCAGAGTCCCTTTTGCCATGCAAAGTAACATATTCACAGTTCCTTTCTTTAGGGCCTGGACATCTTTGAGGCCTTTCTGCCCACCCCACTGTATTTATACATCTCTGATTTTTTTTTTCTTTCTGCATTTGGTATCCTTTCCTAGCAAACACATTTCTCATTGGATCTGAAGATGTTTTCCAGAGTCATATGAAGTCATGTTGCAGGGGTATCTGAGCACCTGCTCGCAGTTGGTGTGTCACAGGTGTCCCCCCTGAGAGGCTGCTGCCCCGCCATCACTAGTGTAGCTCTCACCCACAGCAGTGTCCCCAGCTTGTGGCCTCGCTGATGTAACCTTGACCCCCAGCAAGAAAGACAGTGTATTGGCTTTCTTCTCAGGAAGCCTCCTTCTACTTTTATAAGAAAGTCCAAATCAAGCACTCCTTCTCTGGCCTTAAAAGTTTTGTGGATGTTCTCCCTGTCATAATTATTTTAAGTGACTTTTCTTGTTCTTCTGGGTCTATCTGCTGTCTGTGCTAACTCTGTCCGCTAATACATGTTAACTCTTTCCAAATTCCGAAAACTCTCAGAAAAAGGTCAATCCTAACTCCTTACTGAAAATGGACATGAGATGATAATAAGACAGAAGATCTTATGTTACTTTGGGCAAGTTGTCCATATGCTTTGCCACATGTTTGCCATGGAATATTAATTAATATGTGAAATGCAATGTATACCTCTCTAAATTCTCAAAATTATGAAATTGAGACATGGCTGGCCACAAAGTCTTTTACTAAGGGATTTGAGGACTGCAGGTCCAGTTACTGAAGGTTAGTTATCCAAATTGACTTTCTTAAAAAAAGAAATTATGTTCTTCACTGGTGATATGTTCCACTTTAATATTTTTTCTTAATGAGTGACTGCTTCCATGGCTGAACTGGATTTCTATGTGAAAATAACCAAAAAAATTAAACAAATACTCAGATCTGTGAAATACATTCCAAAAGGGTTTTATTTAAATGGAAATAAAGGCATGTGTCTTACATGACAGAAAAGGCATCACCATCTCTCACCAAGGGATGCACTACATCTCAGGACATACAAACTCTTTTGATGTGCAGAGTAAATGTCCTCACTTGAAATGTAGTGGAAGAAGTATCACTGTTTGAACAAGTTTAGAAGGGGTGCATTTCCTATACGATGTGAACAATCATGGTTTATATCGGTCATTTAGTAAACCAGGTGGCTTGACCAAGCTTGGTGCTAAACGTCCATAGGACTTAGAAGATGAGTTTGCAGCTTCAGCCCAACTAAATCAGGAAGTGGCCAGAGTCTTAGGACGCTGAGGATCATAGAACAGCATTGCAGTGAGCAGTGCAGCAGATCAGTGGTCACTGACAGAGCTCACTAATGTTTATTTTCTACTGTTTCCCTGAGAATATGTCAGCCAACACTTACATCAATCTACTGTGACTCTGAGATTCATTACAAGAATTTTGTGGGGCAGCCCTTGCGAACCAGGATTCTTACCTGCAAGCTAATGTGAGCTCTGAGCTCCCTGGGGGCCTCTGGACCAGACTGGGGAGAGGTGTGGGCGCCAACCACTGTCCTGCTCTGAGTCTGGGTCTGTGAGCATCCCTGGTGGGCAGGAGAGGTCTGTGAGTGGGCAGCCTAGAGCGCTGGCAGTATTCTAGAGGGGTGTTGGGGCAGCTCCATCACCACCCTCCTGGGCACCTGTTTGGTCTTCTTGGGACCCTCTAGCAAGCCTTGTCCTTCCCAGACCACCTGCCTGCCCTGACTCTGTCTCTTCTCCCTCCCCGTTCCAGTTGTTTGGGAACAATGGGCTGACTCAATGAGAGCCAGGCCAATACCCACCTCTCCTCTCGGGAGACCGTGCCTAATGGTGTCCACTGCAATGGTGTCCTCTGTTGAGGCTTATCTGGCCCAGGGACCACTGGGTCCCTATTGGCCATGGGGACCTTTCCTCCTGCAATTCCTGGGTGTTTTTTCTTCTATTTTATCAATACTTTGTCTTCATTCTCATCTCCTTACTATTTCTCCCTCTTCTCCTCTATCCTTCTATTCTTTCCTTATGTATTTTTTTCACCTATCATTAAATACTTTTCTCCTTATTTCTCTCTTCTCTCTCCATTTTTCCCTATATCCCTCTTCTATCTGTATTGTTACAAATTCTAGAAAATCCACTTGAATCAGTCTAGGTAGTTTGGGAATCCGAGCACACGGAGAAGGGGAGGATTTAGCTGGGTCTCTGGAATGGCTGTAACTAAGAGGCAGCCCTGCCCTGTGCCTTGTGTGGATTAGCTTCTGGCATTCATTTTCCTATATTGGTTCAAAAATCTGAGGAAATGCTCGGACTTACTTGGCTCTGGCTGAGGGGAGTCTCAGATCTCACCACCTGTGAAGAGCTGATCTGATCAGGACGGCGCCCAGGCCACCCTACACTTAGCACCGAAGCCCCTGGATTGGGGGGTGGGGCCATGTAAAGACTTGATGTCCACCCTAATGGGGGCACTTAGAAGGGAGGGACGCTGGGAGGGCCATATTATCAAATTTCCTGTTCTTTGTCTCTCTCTCTCTCTCTCTTTCACTCTCTCTCCATGACCTTTTGCTTTCTTTTCTATTTCTCTGCTTTCCTCTTCTTATACATCTTATCTTTCTACTCCTCGCCTTCCTTTTTTCTCTATGAATTAAAGGACCTAGATTGCTATGAGTCCTGCTACTCAACATGTAACCTACCGACCAGCAGCATCACCTGGGATCTTGATACAAATATGGAATCTCACCCCCACCCCAACCTATTGAATAGAATCTGCATTTTAACAAGATGAGCAGGGGATTCCAGTACAAGCTAGATTGTGAGAAGCACTGACTGGGATGAACCAAGTCCCATCTGTGGCGGAAATTGTTTTGCCCCTTAACTATCCTCCAGCTGCCTGGATCAGAGGAGACTGTGCCGCCTGCTCTAGGATGCAGCTTATCCCACGCACGTGTTAGCCTGAACAGGTGATGCTCTCTGTAACAGGGCCTCAGGAACCTTGCTCCAGTGCCCTCTGACTGCAAGACACCCTCTTTCTCCCTGATAGTCACCAACCTAGGGGGGCGGAGCCCAGGTATTTTCTCATTGTTATCAGTGAATAACAATCAAGTGGTTAAAGTTAGTCCTATCTTTGAGAACTATAATATTTCCTGAATCGCTATACTCTGCATTCATTAGGAGTTTATTCTTCATATTAAAAATTCATCAGAACTCTAATTCAGAAGTTGTATCCTTTATGAATTTAAGATGGAAATTGTTATTCAAAATGCATTGAATTAAACTTAGAATTTAAGTGCATTTTTCTTCCTATGCAGGCCCTTTGTGTGAAAAAGGCATTCTTCTAGGAGAGGACTGGCAAAATATATTTGAGAAAAATAAGAAAAGAAATTACTTGAAATAAACATAAGTTCTAGTATAAATAATTCTATTTAATAGATTTCTTTCGCCTTGAAAAAATAGGTAGCAGTAGGTCCTTAAATGAATATAAAATAGACATAGCAAATCGTTTGAACCTTTGTTCTTCTCTAGATCATTTCCAACCTAGAACACCAAGTAGACTACTTAATAAGGCTAATTAATATTGTATTGAAAGATTCACAACAATCTCACAGTGCTCTAAGAGAGCAACAAAGGTGACCCCAAATTTGCAGGGCAGAAAAAAGACACGGAAATACTGGAAGCATGGGGGTTGGGAAGGGGACTGTTTGTTATACCTGCACCACTTCATTTATTTAAGAGAAAGAGCTGATGCACATATGGCAAAATATTTACCTTGTTAAAATAAATCTAGATTATCAGTACATGCATATCTGTTTTGGGGGGATGTTTGAAATATTGCATAATCAAATTACTAAAGAATATTGGATTCAGGTTTAAAAGAATTACGTTTACTTGGTATAAATAGAAAGATCATATGACTGTGTAGTTTCAGAATAAAGAAGGATAAGAACAGTGTCAAATCATAATAAGAAAAACTGGACTCAGAGATAAGGAGGGTTTGTATGTAAGGAAGCAGACACTCTGCTAAGTGTGAAGCTCTGTTGGTAGAAGGAGCAGAAATTCTCTTGACAGAGATTCCTGCTAATTCAGTCATTTAAATATATGTTGGTTTATTTCAGGTCTAGGTTAATACATTTATTGCTAATGAGTTGATGACTCAACAGAGCCAAGCCCCACATCAGGTAGGAGGTTGCAAAGAAGGGTCCATCCTACCACATCAGGTAAGAGGTTGCAAAGAAGGGTCCATCCTACCACATCAGGTAAGAGGTTGCAAAGAAGGGTCCATCCTACCACATCAGGTAAGAGGTTGCAAAGAAGGGTCTGCAGAGTGTGCCTTGGCTGTCTGAGGCTTGTGCCAGCTCCAGGCTTGCCGATTTCAAGTTTGGCTCTGAGACTGGGTGGTTTTGGGCAGAATAGGAGCAGCATTTCAATGATTCTGTATCGATCTCTTCCATGTACTTGGCCTTGTCAGGGACACGGCCCTCTCCTTCCTAACCATTCACCTCATTACGTCAAGTGCATTGATCCCCGAGGCAGTGACTTTGTACCATGGACAGTCTTGTTGATTGCACTTACCATTGTGGACCACAGTTGAATTTTCTGTACATGTCTCCCCCTTCTGGGCTCTGAGAGCCATTAGGTCAGGGATTAATCTCCTCAGAGGGCCAGGCCTATTACAGATTCTCAATAAGGAGTTGTTAGATTGAGTTAAGGAAAAGTTGCTGTTCTCAAACAGACCTCAACCCAGATGGTTAGTTAAGTGAAAACTTAGCCAACTGTGTGATGCTGCTTGTGTGATGGGAGGCTTTCGGTGCCAAGCCTAAGTGTAACAAGAGGCTTAACACTTCTTCCCCACAAACTTGTACAAGGACGATGCCCTACTGAACCTGAGAGAGAGGTGGTTCCATTTGCCCTTCATTGCAGGTCTCAGTGACAATAGAGATAAAAGCTGGATTTGGTCTGTGGAAAACTCTCAGAGCAGCTGAAAGGTTGAGGCAGAGAAGTGAATGAGACACCTGAGCTGCTACCACAAAGTAACCGATGGGTCCCTGGAAACCCAGGATCCAGTAACAACTGCCTCTTGCCAGGGCCAGCTGCATTCGGTGGGTGTGGAGCGTCCTTCCTTCCATTTGTCGATTACAATCCTTCCCAACTTGAAAACCTTCACTCAAATCCCTTTTACTCTGTACTAAAATTGTGTAGACACGCCCTTCTTTTTCTACTCCTAGGATTTTTCATTTTTATTTCTCAAGTATTACTTTTCTTTTGCCATATTTATTCACCTCGTGCTTATTTCACATCAATTCTGGCATCAGGGACTACAGCTTGTTTATCCCGATATCCTTTGTACCTACTTTATTGCTTTGCAAAAGTAACGATTTTGCTCATTTGAATTGCCAGGTGTTATCAGGTTGGGAGGGAGGGGTGTGGTGGTGAGGAGAATTTTAAATATGCAGCAGGATAAATAGCAACTCTTGAGACATCTTACAAATTACAGTTTTACTTTTCCTGGAATGAAGGCGTTCCAGAAGTGGTGTTATTAGAGATATATGGAAATTAGGATATATTTTATGAAAAAGGTAAATCTTAAACAGTAATATGAACAGAGTATGGCAGAGTTGTGGGGGAAATAGCTTTAGAAGTAGACTTTTTTATTCATTTGGGAGATGGCAAAAGTATTGTTTTTGATCAAGAAAAGTAAATGATGGAAAAAGTGAATTTTTATCAAAAAAGGTGCTCCGGCAGCAGACTCATTGAAAGGAAGTGCTGCAGAGCCAAGTTTTGGGAAGGTGGAAGGCAGGACAGCCCAGGGAGCATCTCACCAGGGTTTCATGGAAATTCTTCCTCGTGACTGCAGTTCTGGCAGCTTAGCCTCATAGGATGTTGTACTAATAGTGGGTCTCATAGGGAACGACAGGCAAAGTCTACAAATTCTACAATTTGCACACATAATGTAAATGTACAGAAGGCACAGATATGGTATGTACTTCAGGCTATTCATGGGTGATTTCCTGGGTCTGTTGTTTTGACATAAAAGACTCAAGTGGTTTGGTACCAAACTAATTGGGATCTTGAGAAAATGGGCCCCAGCAGAGGTGGAGTGTTTAGAGCGCTGCTGTGTTCACAGCCCTTGATAACTCCTGTGGTTTCTGCACTCTGCAGTCCTATGCCACTTAACACTTAGAACAATTTTCTGCCTTTGATGCAGACCACATTTTATATATTTGTATAGACAAAAGCAATGATGAAAGTTTAAAATTTTGCAAAACAGGAAGACAGGCTTTGAGTACTTTTTTTAATATTAATATCACAGTCTCAAAACTCTGAGATGTTGAGAATTTCTGATCAGCAAACCTCAAACTTTCAGAGTGGCTAAGACTAGGGCAGCAGTTGAGAAGCTGGATGCTGTTCAAGCATGTTTAAGGGTCTCAGACAGAGAGAAATATTGGTTTAGACCAGGGGCCAGCCAACTTTCTCTATAAAGGGACAGATAATAAATAGTTTTGGTTTTGTAGACCATGCAGTCTCTGTTGTGACTGCTCAACTCTGCTGTTGTGTGAAAGTAGCCAGAAGCAATATGTAAATGAATGAGTGTGGCAGTGTTCCAATAAAACTTTATTTAAAAAGCCACCCAGCCAGCTGGTTCTGGGTTTAGGTTGCCTACCCCTGGTCTAGTCCACTTTGTATCTATTTAAGGTATGATGTATGGATTCAGTATGAAGAAATGAAAATTACAACATCAGTGTGACACAATGTAACCTCTCCCACTTGCACTCCACAAAACCTTTGCTAATACTCTCGCTTAGGACAGTCCTTTTCAAACTGTGTCCTAGAAAAACTTTCTTTTCATTTTAAATGTATGCATGTAATTTGATGTCTTTCAGAATAAGATATAGATAGTATACATCTGATCTATGATATTATTACATAGCATTTAGCATAAAACTAAGGTTAAAAAGAGAATCAATTTAAAGAAAACTATTAAACCAATAAGAAGTGTTATACTGAGTACTTAGTGAGTGCCTGACACTGCTTCATGCGCTTTATACATATTTATTAAACACATCCTCACAACAGCCCTCTTATGCCCAGTTTACAGAAAAGGACACTGAGGCATGAAAAGTTCAAGTTCACTATCCTCAAATCACAGAACTAGTTAGTGATGTAACAAGGATTTGAACCCTAGCTGTCTGGCTGCAGGGCCCACACTCAAACCACCTTAGCACAGTACAGAGGATTCATGTTGGAGGTGAATAAAGTGATGATACAAGATGGGGATCCTCTTCCTCAGGGCGTGGGAAGCAAGCACTCTCAGACAGTGCTGGTAGGAGCATAAAATGGCATAAGCTGGGGATATGCCCAAAGCATATACCCAAAGCGGGATCTTGAAGAGATGTTTGTACACCCATGTTCATCACAGCATTATGCACGTCCTTGGAGGACAATTTCTATAAACTTAAGTGCTCAAAAGCACCCGCTATTTAGAGCGCTGAAGATGACAGCCCAAAAGGAGTAATGCTTTTAAGTCCTGTCAATATATCGTCTACACCAAGTAACAATTCCACTTCTAGGAGTTAGTCCCACAGGAACACTCAGAGGTGCACAGAAAGTGCCTGTAAGAAAACTAAGTGCATTGTTTACAGTCAAGATCCAGTTTTCTGTCAATAGGTGAACACAAAGAAATTACGATACTCCATTTTATGGAATAATATAGTATTATATGGAATTCATTCCTTTGAAAACAATGAGGTTATTTAATTAATTGATCTGTTTATTTATTTGAGGTAACGCTGGTTTAAAACATTATATAAGTTTCATGTGTACAAGATTATCAAATGCATTTATTCATAATGAGATTTAAGAAACATTTTTTTTTTACAGCTAGGAAAAGGGATGTATTTATTGTGCTTCCATTAGAAATTTCCAAGATGAACATATACGTATATGTGCATGTAAATATAATTAGACTATTTCTGGAAGCATACAAGATAAATTATTAATAGTATTTCTCATTCTGGGTAAAGATATGCCATGAGTACGCGATGAATGGTATTTTTAAACTACATGCGTATATTGCTGTTCAATTCAATACCAGGTTTTGAAAGGATTAGAGGAAAAAAAGCAAAGGAAATACAAAATAGTTTTTTAATTGTGGTAAAAAAAACATAACATTAAATTTACCATCCTTACCATTTTTAAGTGTACGGTTCAGTGGTGTTAAGTATATTCACATTGTTGTGGAATAGATCTCTAGATCTTTCTCATCTTGTAAAGCAAACTTAAACCCACTAAACACAAATTTCCCTCCCCATCCCCTCAGCCCTTGGCAACCATCTCTCTACTATCTGTTTCAATGATTTTGACTACCTTAGATACTTCATATTAGTGAAATCATACAGTATTTGTCCTTTCGAGATGGTTTATTTCAAGTAGCATAATGTCCTTGAGTATCCATATTATAGCACATGACAGAATTTCCTTCTTTTTAGGGCTGCATAATATTCTATTGTATGTATATCCCAGATTTTGTTTATCAGTTGCTATGGTCTGAATGTTTGTATCCCACCAGAATTCATACGTTGAAATCCTAACCCCTTAAGGTGATAGTATTAGTAGGTAGGGGGTTTTGGGAAGTGACTAAGTCTTCCACTAAGAAAGGGCTTAGTGACTCATAAAGAGGCTCCAGAGAGATCCCTACCTGATTCCAACATGAGAGAATGCAACAAAAGTCTGAGACCCAGGGCTTCCCTGGTGGCGCAGTGGATGAGAGTCTGCCTGCCAATGCAGGAGACACGGGTTCGAGCCCTGGTCTGGGAAGATCCCACATGCCGTGGAGCGACTAGGCCTGTGAGCCACACTTGCTGAGCCTGCGCGTCTGGAGCCTGTGCTCCGCAACAAGAGAGACCGCGATAGTGAGAGGCCCGCGCACCGTGATGAAGAGTGGCCCCAGTTGCCGCAACTAGAGAAAGCCCTCGCACAGAAACGAAGACCCAACACAGCCATAAATAAGTAAATAAAAAAAAAAAAAAAAAAAAAGTCTGAGACCCAGAAGAGGGCCCTCACCCAAACTTACTGGCACCCTGACCTCAGACTGTCAGCCTCTAGAACTGTGAGCAATAAATTTCTATTGTTTGTAAACCACCCAGTCTGTGGTATTTTGTTATATCACCTTGAATGGACTAAGAGATCTATTCATCCATCTACGGGCAGTTGGGTTGTTTGCACCTGTTGGCTATTGCGAATAATGCTGTGATAAACATGGGTATAAAAATATCGCTTCAAGATCCAGATTTCAGTTGTTTTGGACATATACCCGGCAGAGGAATTGCTGGAGCTTATTATGCTAATTCTATTTTTACTTTTTTTGAGGAACCTTCATATTGTTTTTTATAGTGGCTGCACCATTTTGCATTTCCACAAGGGTTCCAATTTCTCTGCATCCTCCCCTAAATAGTGTTTTTATTTGGTTCCCTTACCCACTGAAATAGCCTCAAGATATGTGGGGAGATGCAATCCACATGGACCCTGAGTGCTTGTGTGCTCTTTCTAGATAGGCTAAGCGTGAAGGCTCTAGCTGCATTTTATCCAGGCCATTCTCAGGGTGTGCTAGAGAAACAGCAGTCCTGAGAGATGAGAGGCCAGCCTCCCCCAGGCAAGGAGCAGGTCTGCATCTTCTCATTACAAGAGCAGTGAATCCCCCGAGCGTGGTGCTTGATCCTCTAAGGCAGCCCACTGCCTGCAGCATCATCCGTCCTGGACCCTTTGCATTACCTGTAGCACATAGGGAGGTTCATGGGAAACCGAGGCAGTATTCACTAAGCCGTGTCTCTGCCACGTGAACAGCTTCCAAAATGGTGCCATTTCTCAGATGTCTTTCTGGATGACCATGAACTATACGACGCTCAGTCTCTCTGTGCTGGTGTTTGGAATGCTTTCAGTTATCGTCTTTTCTCTTTCATGGTGCTTTTGTGCTGATCTTGTTTCCCAGATTATACACTCGACCTAAATTATGTCAAATATAAGATCTGTGTACTAACTGTTAGAAGTCAAACCATTTATATGGCCTTTTTATTAAACATAAAAAATATAAAAATATGCTCATTACTTACTTGAGATTTTCAGCTCACATTGGGATTTAGACTTAAGTTTCCTTCATGTAAGTAGATTCTAAGTCATTTCCAGAGTGAATATATTCCTAATACAGGCTTTTAGATGATATAGATAAGAGTAAGTACTATTTCAACTTAAGAAAAACCTTTTTGGGTGACTTTCTTCTTTTTTAAAAATTAATTTTATTGAAATAGAGTTGATTTACAATGTTGTGTTCATTTCTGCCATGCAGCAAAGTGATTCAGTTATGTATATATACACATTCTTTTTCATATTCTTTTCCATTATGTTTTATCACAGGATATTGAATATAGTTCCCTGTGCTATACAGTAGGACGTTGTTGTCTATCCATTCTATATGTAACAGTTTGCATCTGCTATTCCCAAACTCCCAATCCATCTCTCCCCCAGCCCTCCTCACTCTTGGCAACTTCAAGTCTGTTCTCTATGTCTGTGAGTCTGTTTCTGTTTCCTAGATAAATTCATTTGTGTTGTATTTTAGATTCCACATAGAAGTGATAGCATCTGATATTTCTTTTTCTCTGTCTGACTTACTTCACTTAATATGATAATCTCTAGGTCCATCTGTGTTGCTGCAAATGGCATTATTTCATGCTTTTTATGGCTGAGTAGTATTCCACTGCATATGTGTACCACATCTTCTTTATCCATTCATCTGTCGATAGAGATTTAGGTTGTTTCCATGTCTTGACTATTGTAAATAGTGCTGTAATGAACATTGGGGTGCATGTATCTTTTCTAATTATAGTTTTCTCTTGATATATGCCCAGGAGGGGGATTGCAGGATCATATGGCAACTCTATTTTTAGTTTTTTCAGGAACCTCCGTACTGTTTTCCAGAGTGGCTGCACCAGTTTACATTCCCAGCAACAGTGTAGGAGGGTTCCCTTTTCTCCATACCCTCTCCAGAATTTGTTATTTGTAGATTTTTTAATGATGGCCATTCTGACTGGTGTGAGGTGGTACCTCATTGTAGTTTTGATTTGCATTTCTCTGACAATTAGCAGTGTTGAACATCTTTTCATGTGCATGTTGGCCATTTGTTTGTCTTCTTTGGAGACATGTCTATTTAGGTTTTCTGCCCATTTTTCAATTGGGTTTTGTTGTTGTTGTTGTTATTGAGTTGTATGAGCTGTTTGTATATTTTGGAAATCAAGCCCTTGTTGGTTGCATCATTTGCAAATATTTTCTCCCAGTCCGTATGTTGTCTTTTCATTTTGTTTATAGTTTCCTTTACTGTACAAAAGCTTGTATGTTTGATTAGGTCCCATTTGTTTATTTTTGCTTTTATTTCTATTGCCTTGGGACACTGACCTAAGAAAACATTGGTACTATTTACTTCAGAGATTGTTTTGCCTATGTTCTCTTCTAAGAGTTTTATGGTGAGGTGGCTTTCTTCTGGCACATATAAGGGTAAGCTAGGGCTTCCCTGGTGGCGCAGTGGTTGAGAATCTGCCTGCCAATGCAGGGGACACGGGTTCGAGCCCTGGTCTGGGAGGATCCCACATGCTGCGGAGCAACTGGGCCCGTGAGCCACAACTACTGAGCCTGTGCGTCTGGAGCCTGTGCTCCGCGATGGTGAGAGGCCCACGCACCGCGATGAAGAGTGGCCCCAGCTCACCACAACTGGAGAGAGCCCTCACACAGAAACGAAGACCCAACACAGCCAAAAATAAATAAATAAATTTATTTTTTTAAAAAAAGGATAAAATCAATCAGTTCAATTTAAAAAAAATAAAATAAAATAAATAAAAGGATAAGCTGTCTCTGAGATTATATTACATTGGTTTGGATGCATGGACAGGAGTGCATCTGTCTGCCATGCACCCTAAATACCTATAGGGTGAGCTCCGGACCTGAAGCACATGACTCATCTTCCAGTCATTTTCCCAATTACCCTGTGGTATGCTTGAAAACCTCTGCTTATTTTATTGGCATACTCTACCTTTCACGTTGTCCTTGAGGAGGGATCAGTTAAGAGCTAAGGAAGAGCAGTTTTGAAGAAGAGTCGAAGGTCAGGGCATTTTTCTAGAAGGAGCTGTGCATAAGAAAGAAGAAGGGCAGGTAGTGGAAATACCAGAACTTAACCTCACACTACAGCTATGGCCAAGGGAGAGAAGTTCAAAATAAATAATATTTGATGTGCATTAGACAAATGAAGTTTATTTGGATTTGAACTCCTGCCTTCTCTTTTGTGTTTTTTAATGTTCTTAATCATTCAGCCTGAATGGCTTATCTTCCCCTCAGAGCTTTGAACATTTTAATGATTCAGTATCCTTCTTTTTTAGAAGAGAGAGAAGAGAAAAATCCCTTGAGCAGTGGAAAGAGATCCCTGGGGAGCTCTTGTGTATGCTGCAGCAAATGCTTTATTAGCTAAAGTTCCCACTGATGGAAAATTCAGACATAGGAAAAGCTCCTACATATTGGAAGAAAATTTGAGTTTCCAAAAAATATCGTCAGAATGGAACGCAAAATTACTGTGGCAACACTCTTTCATCCATATGTACCCAAGTAATAATAAGTGAAATGGTCAGTGAATTACATCGCCAATAAGTTTTCTATCCTTAGATTAAATAAATAATAAATACATGAGTCACTTATTAAAGGAACCTGACTGTGATATCTAGGGTCTTTTGAAAACCCTCCCCTGTCAAACAGTACAGGGCACCTTTAAACTGAAAGGAATGAAATCTCTCCCTGTATGAGTTTCCTAGGGCTGCTGTAACAAAGTACTGGAAATTGAGGGGCTTAAAACAACAGAAATTTATTCTCTCATAATTCTGGAGGCTGGAAGTCCAAAATCAGTGTCTTGGCAGGGCATGGGCAGGGCAAGGGTCTCGGGAGAATCTCTTCCAGGTCATTCTCTTAGTTTATGATGTTGTCAGTAATTCTTGGAGTTCTTTGGCTTGTAGATCATCACTCCAATCTCTGCCTCCACTGTCATGGGGTGTTCTCCCTCTGTGTCTTTATTTCATCTTCCCTCTGTGCATGTCTCTTCTCTTCTTGTAAGGACCCAGGTCATATTGGATTAGGGTCCACTGTCATGACCTCATCTTAACTTGATGACTTCTGCAAAGACCAGATTTCCAAATAAGTTCACATTCACAGGTTCCGGAGTAAGAACTCCAATATATCTCAACGTGAACATGACAGTGGCCTGGAAGGACAGAGGTGGCTATAGTCAAACGATGCTTATCGTAAAGGAAAAGAGGCACTTTCTCATTTTGTTTGTTGTGCCCACTTTTTGTAAGGGAAGAAGAAGATTAATCTGGAATTGATGAGAAATTGATAAGAAATGCTCTGGACACCATGGCAAATGGAATGTGAGAAAATGAGCAAACAACACCCCTGAGTACTACAAGGAGTGGCATCTAGAAAGGGAGGCTGGGGTTTGTGTCAAGGTGAAGAACCGTGGTTGGTGTCTGACATTTACTGAGTGTTTATTGTGAGCCAGGCATGGTGTTAAGCATTTCAGGTGCATCATATCATTTAATCTTTCTCCATGAGTGTCTTCATTTTACAGACGAAGAAACTGAGGCTCCGAGTTACACAATGGTCAATTTCTGTGTTACTCTGGAATATTCTAAGGTATGATTGAAGTAGCCCTTTATTTTCCTGTTTATTATTATGATTAATTATGTGCAGTGAGATAGATTCCCAGAGCACACAGAAGAAAGAGAGGATGAGAGGGAGGAAGACTGTACAACGCAATCGTGTTCTTGGTGGGGCAGAGGCAAGTCTGGGTCACCTTAGGGCTGGGTTTAGGAGGTGAGGGTGCACCCAAGGGCAGTGGTCAGAAAAGACCTGGAGAACTGCTGACCTCAGGATCCTGAATGGACACCTATGTGCTGTGGTTTTGCTGTTGTCCCAGCCCAGGCTGTGGCTCTGTTCTTAGGGATCTGCCATCTTTGCTCAAGGTTCCACATAGAAACAAAGATGCTGGATTGTTTGGTGCCTTTGTGAATTCTGTCTCCCTACTGGGAGTGAGATGTAGAATAGACACAGATGTTCCTGCCAGGTTTGGAAGCCAGTGATGAGGAGTTCAGCGTTGGACAAAACGCATTCCCTGCTTCATAAAGGGGTGTGGACTTGCTCAGCTCAGGACCTGGGGCGTCTTGGTTCAGGGAAATGAGAGACAGAGCAGTTCCAGGCCAGGCTTTGCTTTTCTGCCCTCTTATCTGGACACAACCTCTCTGAGCATCAGTTTTTCCTGAGTCTTTGTCCTTTACTGGTCCTTTCCTCAGTCATAGGAAGCCCTCAAGATGCATCAAGATGTATATTATTCCCTAAATCAATCTGAACCCAATGCTTGGTCCTCAAGAACTACCTTAGGCCAAGAATCAACCAGGGAAGGGGAGGAAGGATGAAAGGAGGATGCAGGGGAGAGGTGCATAGGTAAGGGTCCTAGCTCAGCTGTCACCTGCAGAACAGAAGCAAGTGGCCTTGATTGTTCACACCTCACTTTACCTGCCTCCAGATTGGAGCCTGAAGAGCTTGACTGGATTCACTTCTCTCTATTAGAAAGTTGTTAGGTCATTTTCAAATTTCATTTTAATTTATTTTCTCATTTACACTTACTTTGGTTTTGCTTTCTGCTTTTTTCTCCTGATTTTGGCTTTATTACTTTCAAGTAACACTTTTCTTTCAATCACCATTTTCTTCTTCTTAATGCCAGTTTACGTTGTTTGCTAAGGGCTGCTTTTGTTACCTTCACTCCTGTTTTGTCTATTTGACAGCCCCCTGAGATGATCTGTTTACTGCACTGTGTTCCCCAAGAAACAGTGGGGAAGCTGCCTAACAGACAGTCTCCTGGGAGACTTTCCGCTACCCGTTTTCAGTGGGAAGCAGTTTCAGTCAGAACTGGCTCGCTCATCATAGCTGGGTAATATAAGCATCCAAATCACAGGGGGTGGGAGCACGTGGCCTCTCGGCGTTTATCTTGATTGAATCATGGGTGTGTAACTTTCCGTCGTTCAGCTCTTGATTTGTATTAATGATTCAGAGTTCATTACCTTAAGATAAAAAAGGTGTTCCTGCTGGCAAGAGCTAGATAAGATTGTGGGCAATTTGAGACTCTCACTGTGTGAAGTTGATGATGACTATATTCCCTGGTAAGAACTGAGAAATTCTGTCCTGTCCTGCCACCGCGTGACACCAAACAAGGTACAGTTGCAATGGGCTTTGTGTCACTGACATGAAATTGAGGGTGGGCGTGGTGGCACCCACCCAGAGTGCCCAGGAAATCTGCAGCAGTGGCTGGGACGAGTAGAGTTTCCCAGTACCACAGGGAGTTCATAGGCAGGAAACTTTCTGTTTCTCATTGTATCAGTCTGGGTCTCATTGCTAACATTTCACCTAAATGAAAATGCACTTTTACTTTGTTTTAATTTTTCTTGTGGTAAAATATACATAACATATAATTTACCCTTTGAAGTATTTTAAGTGGCATTAAGTACACTCACATTGTTGTGTCACTATCACCCCACTATTCATCTTCAGAATTTTTTTGAGAGGTAAAACAACTAATATTTACTGTGTTTTTTTTTTATACAATTGTTAAAGGTTACACTCCATTTTCAGTGATTACAAAATATTGGCTATATTCTTCATGTCGTACAATGCGTCCTTGCAGCCTCTCTTACACCCAATAGCTTGTACCTCCCACTCCCCACCCTTTTTTTGCCCCCCTCCCCCCGGTAACCACTAGTTTGTTCTCTATATCTGTGAGTCTGCTTCTTTTTTGTTATATTCACTAGTTTGTTATAGGTTTTAGATTCCACGTGTAAGTAATATCATACAGTGTTTGTCTTTCTCTGTCTGACTCCTTTCATTCAGCACAATGCCCTCCAAGTGCATCCATCAGAACTTCTTTCATCGTCCCAAACTGAAACTTGCTACCCATTAAAAACTAACTCCCCATTTCCTTTCTTTCTCCAGGCGCTGGCAATCACCATTTTACTGGCTTTATAAATTTGACTAGATACCTCATATAAGTGGAATCATATAATTTTTGTTCTTTTGTAACTAGCTTATTTCACTTAACGTTTTCAAGGGTCATCCATTCTGTGGCATGTGTCAGAATTTCCTTCATTTTAAGGCTGAATAATATTCCACTGTATGTATATCCCAGATTTTTTTAATCCATTCATCTGTTGGTAGATGTTTGGATTGTTTCCACCTTTTGGCTATGGTGGATAATGTTGCTGTGAACATGAGTGTACAGATATCTCCTTGAGACCCTTCTTTCAACTTTTTTGGATATATACCCAGAAGTGAAATGGCTGGATCATATGGTAATTCTATTTTTAATTTTTTGAAGAACAGCCATAACGGTCTTGCAAGTGGCTGCACTGTTTTACATTCCTACCAGCAGTGCACGAAGTTTCCTATATATCCTTGCCGACACATCTTATTTTCCGTTAAAAAAAAAAATAGCCAATCTAAAGGGAGTGAAGTAGTATCTTACTATGGTTTTGATTTGTATTTCCCTAACAAACATCTTTTTCTATGCTTATTGGGCATTTGTGTATCTTCTTTAGATAAATGTTTATTGCAGTACTTTGTGCATTTTAAAATCAGATTGATTTTTTTGTTGTTGAGATGTACAAGGTTCTTTATATATTCTGGATATGAACCCCTTATCATATATATGATTTGCAAATATTTTCTGTTGTTCCATTGGTTGCCTTTTTCACTCTGTTGATAATGTTCTTTGATGTATCCAAGTTTTAAATTCTGTTGTTATGTTTTGATATTTCTTCTTTTTCAATGTAAGCATTTATAGCTATATGTTATATTGTTATCTATTTTGGCTTATGTTGTCTGTACTTTTGGTTTCATATCCAAGAAATCATTGCCAAATCCAATGTGATGAAATTTTTATACTATGTTTTCTTCTAAGTGTTTTATACTTTTAGGTCTTATGTTTAGAACTTTGGTCCATTTTGAGTTAATTTTTGTATATGGTGTAAGGTAAGGGTCCAATTTTATTCCTTTACATGTGAATATCCGATTTTCCCAGCACCAATTGTTGAAAAGACTGTCCTTTCTGAATACATGGTACCCTTGTTGAAAATGATTTGTAGATCACTTTGTGAAACATTGACATCTTAAAAATATTAAGTTTTCTAATCCATGAACACAGAATGGTTTTCCATTTATTTGTGTCTTTAATTTCTTTTAGCAATGTTTTGTAGTTTTCAGAGTACAAGTCTTTTGCCTCCTTGACTAAGCTTATTCCAAAGTATTTTATTCTTTTTGATAATGTTGTAAATGGAATTGCTTTCTTCATTTTATTTTTGGATTGTTCCTTACTAGTGTATTGAATTGCAACTGATTTTTGTGTATTGATTTTGTATCCCGAAACATTGTTCCCTGATTAGTTCTAACAATTTTGGGGGGGGGGTGGATCTTTAGGGTTTTCTACATATAAAATCATGTTGTCTGCAGAGATAATTTTACTTCTTACTTTACAATTTGGATGTCTTTCATGCCTAATTTCTCTGGCTAGGACTTCCAGTATTATGTTGAACAGAAGTGACAAAATCTAGCATCCTTGTCTTGTTCCTGATCTTAGAGGAAAAGCTTTCAACCTTCACCAAAAATTATCATGTTCAGCGTGGGGTTTTCATATATGGCTTTTTATTATGTGGAGGTAGTTTCTTCTATTCTTAGTCTCTTGAGTGCTTTTATCATGTAAGTGTGCTGACTTTTGTCAAGTGCTCTTTCTGTATCAGTTGAGATGATCCTGTGCTTTTCCCCTTCATTTCATTAATACTGTATATGACATTGCTTGTTTTCTATATATTGAGCCACCCTTGCATTCCAGAAATAAATCCCACTTGGTCATGGTGCATAATCCTTTTAATATGCTGCTAAATTTGATTTACCAGTATTTTGTTGAGGATTTTTGCATCATTGTTTATAAGGCATGTTGGTCTACAGTTGTCTTTTCTTGTAGTGTCTATGTGGCTTTGGTATCAGAGAAATGCTGGCCTCAGAATGAGTTAGAGAGTGTTCCTTCTCCTTTAAGTTTTGGAAGAGTTTGAGAGGATTGGTGTTGGTTCTTCTTAGGTCTTCTAAATATTTGGTAGAATTCATCCATGAAGTCATCTGGTCCAAGGCTTTTCTTTGCCAGGAAACTTTTGGTTACCAATTAAATCTCCTTACTAGGTCTATTCAAATTTTCTGTTTCTTTTTGATTTAGTTTTGGTAAGTATGTGTTTCTAGGAATTCATCCATTTCACCTGGATTATCCAGTTTTTTAGTGTACAGTTCATAGTAATCTCTTATAATCCTTTTATTTCTGTTAAATATGTAGCCATGTCTTTGTCTTTATTTCTGATTTCAATTATTTGAGTCTTCTTTTTTTTATTTTCCTTAGTCAATCTAGCTAAAGATTTGTCAATTTTGTTGATTTTCAGAGAACCGACTCTTGGTTTCATGGATTTTTTCTATTGTTTTTCTAGTCTCTCTTTGTTTATCTCTGCTCTAATCTTTATTATTTCCTTCCTTCTTTGAGCTTTCAATTTAATTTGTTCTTCTTTTTCTAGTCCCTTAAGGTGTAAGGTTAGGTGGCTGATTGTGATATGTTTCTTCTGTTTCAATGTAAGCTTTTACATTATATTTTCCTCTAAGTACTGCTTTCCCTGCATCCCATGAGTTTTGGTAAGTTGTGCTTTCATTTTCATTTTCATTTCATTGTTTTCTTGATTTCCTTTAGTTCTTTGTTGGTGTATTCCTTTAACATTTTGAGCATACATAAGATAGTTGTTCTAAAATCTTTTTCCAGTAAGTCCAAAACCTGTTTCTTGAGGTATGGTGTCTGGATATTTATTTTGTTCCTTTGAATGAGCCTAGTTTTACTGTTTCTTTGTATGCCTGGTGATCTTTTGTTGAAAACTGGGCATTTTAAAAACAGCCACCTCTCCCAGTCTTCTTATACTTGCTCTACACAGGGGAAGACCTTTGTAATCAGCCTAATGTGATGTCTTAGGGTCTTTTCAGACCTGTGTTGTCTCTGGACCAGTGCGTGTGTTTTTTTTCCCCAGTTCTCCTATTTATACATCTGCTTTTAAATGTCTTGCTTTTCTAAGAGTCTCACTCTTGCTTACTCTTGGGGCCTTAGCTGTCCTATTGTACTCCTCAATCAGTAATCTCTTGTCCTTGGTGTCTGTGGGTCTATAGTTACCTTTGCAACCATTTTTACAAATCATACCCGCTGCTTCCCATGGCTCCCTTATTCTGAGATCTGAGCCATTTTTGTTTGTCTGAACTCTGAGTTAGGTGTCAAAAGACCAATCCTTAGGCAGCCCACAGACAGGTTAGAACATTGCAGATCAGTCTGCTCTCTCTCAGGTTTGCAAAAGGGGGCTGGGGATCTGGCTGCCACTTTCCTCAAGCTGCACTAAAAAGTGACTAAAAAATGCCACAGGTTTCCTACCCTTTTAAATGTGACATTTTTTTGATGGTGCGTTCGCTTGGTTGTGGTAGATCTTTGACTCATTTCTAGAGTTTCTATAATGCCTTTTTAGTCTGTTTCTGGTTATGTACTTAAATCAAAACAGGAACATATTCTCGTCACTGCTGGAAGAAAAGAGTCTTTACTCTGCCAACCTGTCACGTGTGATGGCTAAAAGGGCCCTTAGGACTGCACGTGGACACTGTCACTTTTTACAGAGAACCAGTTGACCTTGTATAACTGGAGATGCTTCCCCTCAAACACAGCTCTGCTCCCTCTGCTGAGGGTGGTGTCAGTCTCTCCCGATGCTGCTGGAAATGGAACACTGCATGCCTGGACACCCCACAAAAATGAAGGGTACTGACGTGCTCCCAGGCCAATACTTGTTCAGGAAGTGAGAGAAGTACTGTAGATATAAAAACATGCCAGTTTCTAAGGCAGCCTTCACTCCACATAGGAAGTACATGGCCAGGATTTGATTTGATAAAAAATTAGTATCACAGTTAGAAACCAGACCTGACCCTGAGCTCCCTTAATGACTTCATCTAATGTCTCCCTGTTGACCCACCCAGGCCTTATCTTATCCTGTGTCTGGCTATCATTGGCTCTGCCGGTCCCCTAAGCCCTTCCCTGCCCCAGGATCTCCTCTCTCTAGGTGCATTTCAGGTGACCTACACTTACCAATTTCTATCAGATGTTTCCTGAGGGCCATCTGGATGTGATCCTAACAACCCGGGCTGAGTGATGCCACTTTGTGGATTCACTAAATGACACATTTCTGTGGGTCACGTCCTCCCAGCCCAGCGGCCCTAACAAGCACCAGCACGGAAGCTGCTGGCAAACGCTGGGAGGAGCCCTTAGTACTGCAGGGAGCTGCCGGGGGCAGCCTCTCAGGGCCCCACACCCAGGGCTCATCCCAGGAGACACTCCTGAGGAGGGGAAGGCAGGGCTGTGCCCTTGAGGAAGGAGGGACCGCTCACCTCTCTGACCTCGGGCTGGAGAAGGACGAGGGCTCGGGACCGCGGAAGACGGCAGGGAGCTCGCCCTCCTCCCTGAGAGCTCCGTGAGCTGCATCCAGGCGAGGAGGTGAGACCCTGCTCACTGCCCCTCCCTCCGGAATGCAGTCACTGCTACTGAGAACTCTACCCCAGCCCTGATTTCATTGTGGCTGGTTAGAAAAAAGGGAAAACAAACAAAACTAAAACCAAAACCTGACTCAGCACCAGAAGATAAATGAACTTCCATGTGTATGTAGCACCTTTTAAGGATTTGTCTAATTCCAAATGAAATGATCTCTATTTTAACTCATTACTGATTACTAATTTTCTTCATTTCAGATACAGTCTATAACAGTAGATTCCCGTCTGTGTTCTGAAGCAAATCCCCCAGCCTCGCCTCCCACCCCTGTGGGGCCTGGGGAGGGGGGAGGCATCTTCCCCCAGAGAAGGTGGGCATATGCCCCCCTCTCCCCCGTGCCTCCCTGGGCACCCCCTTGCCTGGGGACTGCGGTCTCCCTTCCTTACTCTCACACTCAGGGCCCCTCACAGAGTGGCCCTGACCTGACTCCCCAGACTCTTCTCACCATCCTGTTCCCTAAACTTCAGCCAAGTTCCGCCCAGCATCCTGCTTGTCCGGAGAGTGTACCGCCTTCTTCCAAGTCCAGGCCTCTGCATGGAGGTTTGCTCTACCAGAAATGCCCCTCCTCTTGTGGCAACAGTTTAAATTCCTCGTTATTAAATTACAAATCTGCAGCCTCCTCCTCCTTGAGCGTTGCCTGATTTCCCAGCAAACGTATCTGCTGCAATTCCCTGCAGAATCACGTCAGGTCAGGGGCCACTTGGTGCTAGTTTCGGTTCCTGCATCCCAGCCCGTGCATCCCTGAGCGCACAGCTCCGTCTCATGTGTCTCAGCCGTGGGTGTTTCCTCATCAGTTAGTCTCCGTAAACGTTGTGAGTGAAGTATTTTCTACATTTCCAGGTATAAGCAGCTGCCATCTCATAAGATAACTTTCTTAAAAGAAGTGATTCACGGTGTATAGAGCATATTGTAGTTTAACCAGTGGTGGGGGGCAGGGTTGATACAAGTTTCTTCTCATTATTCCTAATACCAGCTCACCAGAGTGATGCTTAAAGGCAAGGACAGTTATGCTAATTTTTGCAGAATAATTTTTAATTCACAAAAACCATTAATTCTAAGACTGAAAAGTTGTATGTGAGATAAGCGTATGGTTACTACATCCACAAGCAAATTTTTACAGCCCTGGGACATTATGATGCCCTTAAATCCTCTTGGAACAGGTTGAAAGTTAAACTGCATTGAGGATTTCTGAATTGCTGATACTATGATATACCATAGTTCTTTTTTTTTTTTTTAATTTTACTTATTTATTTATTTATTATTTATTTATTTATTTATGGCTGTGTTGGGTCTTCATTTCTGTGCAAGGGCTTTCTCTAGTTGCGGCAAGCGGGGGCCACTCTTCATCACGGTGCGTGGGCCTCTCACTATCGTGGCCTCTCTTGTTGCGGAGCACAGGCTCCAGACGCGCAGTCTCAGTAGTTTTGGCTCACGGGCCCAGTTGCTCCGCGGCATGTGGGATTTTCCCGGACCAGGGCTCGAACCCGTGTCCCCTGCATTGGCAGGCAGATTCTCAACCACTGCGCCGCCAGGGAAGCCCCCATAGTTCTATGGTTCATCTAAATTAATAAAATGAGATTTAAAAATCACATTCAAAATTGAGCAAAAGCCAAACTAACTCTTTTCGTATTAATTAAATGATAATAATGAGAAGTATGATTGTCCCTTTCGTAAAACATACCAAAATTATATGTTAGATTACATTCACTTAGCACAAAATGTCTTTCAAAAATAAATTGTAAGCACTAAACAATCTGAGGGATACACCTGTACAGTTTTAGTTGCATATCTGCGTGTGCATGACTGACATGCCTGACAGCTTGTAATTCATGTTTTAAAAAATGATTCAGTATTTTAAAAGAATATAGCAGAAGGATAGTGAATTCATTATTGTTTAAAAGAAAAGAACACCCCGTCTTTCTGTTTTTGTTCGTTCTGTCACTGTTTTTATTCTGCCTTGCCTCATTCTACAAACCATCGGCCATGGAACTCCTGTATAGTTTTTCATTGTACGTAAAACACCAATACATCTTCCATCGTGGAGGTAGTCAGGGCAATCACTGTTACCTCTCTTTTGCACAGAAAAATGGAGGTTCATGGAGATTAAGAGATGTATACAAAGTTGGAATCACAACAGGTCAGGAACTCTAATTTAGTTCTTTGGACTTAAAAAAGTATTGTTTTCTCCACAAATTCATCACTGCCTCACTAAGTTTATATGTGCAGCAAACATGGACAGAAGGCTCTTAGGTCTGGGCATTCATCACTACCTCCAGGGAGGGAGCCCAGGGGCAGCGGTGCTGAGAGCTCTCACTGCCCTCAATCTCCCCCTTTGCTCCCCTGAGCTCAGGTAGGACCCTGCGGGCAACTCATGTGGTCCCCCAGGGCTCTCCTAATGGGTCCAACATTGAAGCCAGGACACAGACCCCATGCGGCCTGTAAACTGCCTGCCCATCTGCACGAGGATGACAGGCAGACTCAGTGATGGGACAGGCAGAGCCCACACAGAAACAGTAAGGAAGTCACCTCCTCTCTGTAGTTCATTGAACCTTTGAGAGACAGGCACGGAACCGAAAATGCCATCCTTGTATCAGGACACCTACCACACTTATGTCACTTTCAAAGTCAAAGATACTTTATGTCACTCAAAAACACAAAGTAAAAGCTTCTTCAAGACAGGAGGTGGAGTGGAGCTGAGGAAGGTCGAGGTGGAGAGCCGCTCGGAGGATTCGCGGATGGTCGGAGTGATTGCTGCTCTATAGTAGACATTGGAGGCGGATCCATCAGGCCATGAAGACCCTGGACTTCACCAAGGAGGATACCCCACGTCCAAGGACAGAGGAGAAGCCACAGTGAGACGGTAGGAGGGGCGCAAGCAGAGTAAAATCAAACCCCGTAACTGCTGTGTGGGTGACTCACAGACTGGCGAACACTTATACCACAGAAGTCCACCCACTGGAGTAAAGGTTCTGAGCCCCACGTCAGGCTTCCCAACCTGGGGGTCAGGCAACGGGAGGAGGAATTCCTAGAGAATCAGACTTTGAAGCCTAGTGGGAATTGGATTGCAGGACTTTGACGGGACTGGGGGAAACAGAGACCCCACTCTTGGAGGGCACACACAAAGTAATGTGTGCAACAGGACCCAGGGGAAGGAGCAGTGAGCCTGGGGGAGACTGAACCAGACCTACCTGCTGGTGTTGGGGGGTCTCCTGCAGAGGCGAGTGGTGGCTCTGTTTCACCGTGGGGATAAGGACACTGGCTGCAGAGGTTCTGGGAAGTTCTCCTTGGCGTGAGCCCTCCCAGAGTCTGCCATTAACCCCACCAAAGAGCACGGGTAGGCTCCAGTGTTGGGTTACCTCAGGCAAAACAGCCAACAGGGAGGGAACCCAGCCCCACCCATCAACAGTCAAGTGGATTAAGGTTTTACTGAGCTCTGACCGCCACAGCAACAGTCAGCTCTACCCACCACCAGAGCCTCCCATCAAGCCTCTTAGATAGCCTCAACCACCAGAGGGCAGACAACAGAAGCAAGAAAAACTATAATCCTGCAGCCTGTGGACCAAAAACCACAGTTACAGAAAGATAGAGAAGATGAAAAGGCAGAGGGCTATGTACCAGATAAAGGAACAAGAAAAAACCCCAGAAAAACAACTAAATGAAGTGGAGATAGGCAACCTTCCAGAAAAAGAATTCAGAATAATGATAGTGAAGATGATCCAGGACCTTGGAATAAGAATGGAGGCAAAGATTGAGAAGATGCAAGAAATGATTAACAAAGACCTAGAAGAATTAAAGAACAAACAAACAGAGATGACCAATACAATAACTGAAATGAAAACTACACTAGAAGGAATCAATAGCAGAATAACTGAGGCAGAAGAACGGATAAGTGACCTGGAAGACAGAATGATGGAATTCACTGCTGCGGAACAGACTAAAGAAAAAAGAATGAAAAGAAATGAAGACAGCCTAAGAGACCTCTGGGATAACATTAAACGCAACAACATTCGCATTATAGGGGTCCCAGAAGGAGAAGAGAGAGAGAAAGGACCAGAGAAAATATCTGAAGAGATTATAGTCGAAAACTTCCCTAACATGGGAAAGGAAATAGCCACCCAAGTCCAGGAAGCGCAGAGAGTCCCATACAGGATAAACCCAAGGAGAAACACGCCGAGACACATAGTAATCAAAGTGGCAAAAATTAAAGACAAAGAAAAATTATTGAAAGCAGCAAGGGAAAAACGACAAATAACATACAAGGGAACTCCCATAAGGTTAACAGCTGATTTCTCAGCAGAAACTCTGCAAGCCAGAAGGGAGTGGCATGATATACTTAAAGTGATGAAAGGGAAGAACCTACAACCAAGATTACTCTACCCGGCAAGGATCTCATTTAGATTTGATGGAGAAATCAAAAGCTTTACAGACAAGCAAAAGCTAAGAGAATTCAGCACCACCAAACCAGCTCTACAACAAATGCTAAAGGAACTTCTCTAAGTGGGAAACACAAGAGAAGAAAAGGACCTACAAAAACAAACCCAAAACAATTAAGAAAATGGTCATAGGAACATACATATCGATAATTACCTTAAACGTGAATGGATTAAATGCCCCAACCAAAAGACATAGACTGGCTGAATGGATACAAAAACAAGACCCATATATATGCTGTCTACAAGAGACCCACTTTAGACCTAGGGACACATACAGACTGAAAGTGATGGGATGGAAAAAGATATTCCATGCAAATGGAAATCAAAAGAAAGCTGGAGTAGCTATACTCATATCAGATAAAATAGACTTTAAATTAAAAAATGTTACAAGAGACAAGGAAGGACACTACATAATGATCCAGGGATCAATCCAAGAAGAAGATATAACAATTATAAATATATATGCACCCAACATAGGAGCACCTCAATACATAAGGCAACTGCTAACAGCTATAAAAGAGGAAATCGACAGTAACACAATAATAGTGGGGGACTTTAACACCTCACTTACACCAATGGACAGATCATCCAAAATGAAAATAAATAAGGAAACAGAAGCTTTAAATGACACAATAGACCAGATAGATTTAATTGATATATATCGGACATTCCATCCAAAAACAGCAGATTACACATTCTTCTCAAGTGCGCACGGAACATTCTCCAAGATAGATCACATCTTGGGTCACAAATCAAGCCTCAGTAAATTTAAGAAAATTGAAATCATATCAAGCATCTTTTCTGACCACAACGCTATGAGATTAGAAATGAATTACAGGGAAAAAAACGTAAAAAGGACAAACACATGGAGGCTAAACAATACGTTACTAAATAACCAAGAGATCACTGAAGAAATCAAAGAGGAAATCAAAAAATACCTAGAGACAAATGACAATGAAAACATGACGACCCAAAACCTATGGGATGCAGCAAAAGCAGTTCTAAGAGGGAAGTTTATAGCTATACAAGCCTACCTAAAGAAACAAGAAAAAGCTCAAGTAAACAATCTAACCTTACACTTAAAGAAACTAGAGAAAGAAGAACAAACAAAACCCAAAGTTAGCAGAAGGAAAGAAATCATAAAGATCAGAGCAGAAATAAATGAAATAGAAACAAAGAAAACAATAGCAAAGATCAATAAAACTAAAAGTTGGTTCTTTGAGAAGATAAACAAAATTGATAAGCCATTAGCCAGACTCATCAAGAAAAAGAGGGAGAGGACTCAAATCAATAAAATCAGAAATGAAAAAGGAGAAGTTACAACAGACACTGCAGAAATACAAAGCATCCTAAGAGACTACTACAAGCAACTTTATGCCAATAAAATGGACAACCTGGAAGAAATGGACAAATTCTTAGAAAGGTATAACCTTCCAAGACTGAACCAGGAAGAAATAGAAAATATGAACAGACCAATCACAAGTAATGAAATTGAAACTGTGATTAAAAATCTTCCAACAAACAAAAGTCCAGGACCAGATGGCTTCATAGGTGAATTCTATCAAACATTTAGAGAAGAGCTAACACCCATCCTTCTCAAACTCTTCCAAAAAATTGCAGAGGAAGGAACACTCCCAAACTCATTCTATGAGGCCACCATCACCCTGATACCAAAACCAGACAAAGACACTACAAAAAAAGAAAATTACAGACCAATATCACTGATGAATATAGATGCAAAAATCCTCAACAAAATACTAGCAAACAGAATCCAACAACACATTAAAAGGATCATACACCACGATCAAGTGGGATTTATCCCAGGGATGCAAGGATTCTTCAATATACGCAAATCAATCAATGTGATACACCATATTAACAAATTGAAGAATAAAAACCATATGATCATCTCAATAGATGCAGAAAAAGCTTTTGACAAAATTCAACACCCATTTCTGATAAAAACTCTCCAGAAAGTGGGCATAGAGGGAACCTACCTCAACATAATAAAGGCCATATATGACAAACCCACAGCAAACATCATTCTCAATGGTGAAAAACTGAAAGCATTTCCTCTAAGATCAGGAACGAGACAAGGATGTCCACTCTCACCACTATTATTCAACATAGTTTTGGAAGTCCTAGCCACGGCAATCAGAGAAGAAAAAGAAATAAAAGGAATACAAATTGGAAAAGAAGAAGTAAAACTGTCACTGTTTGCGGATGACATGATACTATACATAGAGAATCCTAAAACTGCCACCAGAAAACTGCTAGAGCTAATTAATGAATATGGTAAAGTTGCAGGATACAAAATTAATGCACAGAAATCTCTTGCATTCCTATACACTAATGATGAAAAATCTGAAAGAGAAATTATGGAAACACTCCCATTTACCATTGCAACAAAAAGAATAAAATACCTAGGAATAAACCTACCTAGGGAGACAAAAGACCTGTATGCAGAAAACTATAAGACACTGATGAAAGAAATTAAAGATGATACCAACAGATGGAGAGATATACCATGTTCTTGGATTGGAAGAATCAATATTGTGAAAATGAGTATACTACCCAAAGCAATCTACAGATTCAATGCAATCCCTATCAAATTACCAATGGCATTTTTTACGGAGCTAGAACAAATCATCTTAAAATTTGTATGGAGACACAAAAGACCCCGAATAGGCAAAGCAGTCTTGAGGCAAAAAAATGGAGCTGGAGGAATCAGACTCCCTGACTTCAGACTATACTACAAAGCTACAGTAATCAAGACAATATGGTACTGGCACAAAAACAGAAACATAGATCAATGGAACAAGATAGAAAGCCCAGAGATTAACCCACGCACCTATGGTCAACTAATCTATGACAAAGGAGGCAAAGATATACAATGGAGAAAAGACAGTCTCTTCAATAAGTGGTGCTGGGAAAACTGGACAGCTACATGTAAAAGAATGAAATTAGAATACTCCCTAACACCATACACAAAAATAAACTCAAAATGGATTAGAGACCTAAATATAAGACTGGACACTATAAAACTCTTAGAGGAAAACATAGGAAGAACACTCTTTGACATAAATCACAGCAAGATCTTTTTGGATCCACCTCCTAGAGTAATGGAAATAAAAACAAAAATAAACAAGTGGGACCTAATGAAACTTCAAAGCTTTTGCACAGCAAAGGAAACCATAAACAAGACGAAAAGACAACCCTCAGAATGGGAGAAAATATTCGCAAATGAATCAACGGACAAAGGATTAATCTCCAAAATATATAAACAGCTCATTCAGCTCAATATCAAAGAAACAAACACCCCAATCCAAAAATGGGCAGAAGACCTAAATAGACATTTCTCCAAAGAAGACATACAGACGGCCATGAAGCACATGAAAAGATGCTCAACATCACTAATTATTAGAGAAATGCAAATCAAAACTACAATGAGGTATCACCTCACTCCTGTTAGAATGGGCATCATCAGAAAATCTACAAACAACAAATGCTGGAGAGGGTGTGGTGAAAAGGGAACCCTCTTGCACTGTTGGTGGGAATGTAAATTGATACAGCCACTATGGAGAACAATATGGAGGTTCCTTAAAAAACTAAAAATAGAATTACCATATGACCCAGCAATCCCACTACTGGGCATATACCCAGAGAAAACCGTAATTCAAAAAGACACATGCACCCGAATGTTCATTGCAGCACTATTTACAATAGCCAGGTCATGGAAGCAACCTAAATGCCCATCAACAGACGAATGGATAAAGAAGTTGTGGTACATATATACAATGGAATATTACTCAGCCATAAAAAGGAACGAAATTGAGTCATTTGTTGAGACGTGGATGGATCTAGAGACTGTCATACAGAGTGAAGTAAGTCAGAAAGAGAAAAACAAATATCGTATATTAATGCATGTATGTGGAACCTAGAAAAATGGTACAGATGAGCCAGTTTGCAGGGCAGAAGTTGAGACACAGATGTAGAGAATGGACATATGGACACCAAGGGGGGAAAACTGCAGTGGGGTGGGGATGGTGGTGTGCTGAATTGGGCGATTGGGATTGACATGTATACACTGATGTGTATAAAACTGATGCCTAATAAGAACCTGCAGTATAAAAAAACAAACAAAACAACTAATACTAAACTTTCATTGGGTTATTTGTATGGAAACATGTTAATATAAATGTTTCAGACATTACATGAAATTTCTAAAAATCTTATATTTGTATTTGTATGGAAATATGTATGGAAATATGTTAATATAAATGTTTCAGACATTACATGAAATTTCTAAAAATCATATTTGTATTTGTATGGAAATATGTATGGAAATATGTTAATATAAATGTTTCAGACATTACATGAAATTTCTAAAAATCTTATATTTGTACTTGTATGGAAATATGTATGGAAATATGTTAACATAAATGTTTCAGACATTACATGAAATTTCTAAAAATCTTATATGTTCTGGTATAATGTTATAAGTAATAATCCTAGTTATTACTTTAAAATGTATATCTCAGAAATAACTAATTTTCTTGTCAACTGCATTATTATGAACTGTCATCAAATCTTTAACCATGGTCATTTTTAAGTCTTTTGTCATTTACAGACAGTTCTGGGTGTACTCTGATGATTTTGCAAATATGTTCCTATAAAAGGGTTTCATCTTCAAGAAATACATGGAAAAGACTCTGACAAGTACAGGTTTCTGGTAACGGACTGTACTGCTGAACTGAATGAATAAGCATTTTCAGAACTCTAATGAAAAACTGATGAACTCATAAAAGTGCTAACAAAAGATCAAGATGAAAAAAAAAAATTAATTACATGGGACTGAGTGAACTGATGAGGATGAGTATAATTTTTGTGACTTTCTGTCTGAATTTAAAAAAAAAAAAAAAATTCCACAAGGACTCAGAGGCAAAGAATATACAAATCAATTTTCACTGCAAAGTAAAGGAGCTGTTACAGTGGAGGATTACTGGACTGAATGTCAATACTATGACATAGTATGAGTGTGTTTCATGTTTGGTAATTTCAATCATTGTTGCTTTTGTTGTGGTCATCCATGTACAATGCTTGGTGTCAGTCGATTTATCTCTTGTAAAAATAAAATACAGTGTGTGTGTGTGAAAAAAAATAAATAAAAAAAAAAAAAAAAAAAAAAAGACAGGAGGTGAACAGGAGAATTCTATCTTTGAATATTCCTACAATATTTGTAGTGAGTATTTAACATGAAAAAAGTAGTCAAAGTATTTTTCTTAAAATCACCTCCTATGCAGCTATAAAAATCTTTAAGAAAAATAGTCCAGGATAGAAATATAATAGAGACTGCACACATTCATGAATTTATCTGCCTCCTAACAAGTCCAACTTGTGAAGTGTAGAGCATTTTATATGTTAGAGGCATCATTATAAATCGCTAAAATACCCGCTTGATCACACTGCAGTACATTTTCATTGCTTTACTTGAATGCTCACCTAAGATTTTTCTCTGAAATGTACTCAGAGCAGAGACAGTTATACAATGAAAGTGAGAAATTGTAAGAGCATAACACTGTCTTAGAAATAGTCCATGTAGAAACCACTTACCCCAGCACAGTCTTGCCACATGTTTTATGTTCTGTCCACAGAGCCAGCCCATGGCAGCTCATAGTAAGGCGGTCAAAGAGAGTGTTCTGTCCTTTCCCTCTTACCTACTCAGACATCAACATTTTCTCCTGCTCTTTCTGTGTCAGCTGCTCTCAGGTGAGAATAAAGGAGGTGAAAATGTGAGCTTTCCTAGGAAAGCTCTGCCTCTGTCTCCCATCCTCTTCAGAGCCTTACACGGCGCCTGCTGGCAATTGTGGTTCAAGTAATATTGTTGGATGAATAAACGGATGAGAGACCCTGACTTAAAAGAGTCACTTTGTTGTACAACAGAAACTAACACAGTATTGTGAAGCAATTATACTCCATAAAGATCTATTTTAAAAAATAATTAATTAATTAATTTTTTGAAAAAAAGAATGCCACAAAGGGTAGTTCCATTTCAGAAAGACACTTCTTAAGATTGAAAAGTCTTTGAGATTCACAGTAAATCAATATTTCAATGCCATGGTGGCCCCTTCGACACTATGGGGAAGACTAGAAGGGATATTTTGAAAGACACTGACCATTTCTAGTATATTTCAAATCGTACCTCATGGTTTGCCCAGTGATTATAAATTTGATGCTGTTCATCATATAGTCCTTCTTTATAGTGAGGCGAGCGGGGGCTACTCTTCGTTGCAGTGCGCGGGCTTCTCATTGCGGTGGCTTTCTCATGTTGCAGAGTTTGCGGGCTCTAGAGCACAGGCTCAGAGTTGTGGTGCACGGGCTTAGTTGCTCTGCAGCACATGGGATCTTCGTGGATCAGGGCTCAAACCCGTGTCCCCTGCATTGGCAGGCGGACTCCTAACCACGGCGCCACCAGGGAAGTCCCTGTAGTTTGTCTTCTATAGACGTTTATTCATCTGTAGTAGCCTGTAGTAGTCAGGTGTTAAGTTTAAAGCATTAATTCTGCTATCTTGCTTTTTTAGCATTTTTGTGAATGAGATAAATCTTTGCTTTTACTTATTTGTAAAGAGTATATTATATTACATTATATATTTGCATTTCTGAAATTTTTATAGCTAAGACATGATAAAAACATGGGAAGATCTGCTAAACTAAAATGGGGAATTTTCTTCTAAAACTTCGATCTAATGTCTGTGAAATAATCCAGAAGAGAAGTAATAACAAGCAGTTTTCTTTATAAACCAGGGAACATCAGTGAACTCTTCCTTGCATTTCAACCAGTCAGACTGATTGAATTCATATTTAGGTGAGAGTAATTACGCTGTCGAGACAATTAAGTGAGGTGATCTAAGCCAAGTGCTTGGCTCAGGGCGTCATTTATGGGAAGCTCTCCACAAACACACAACATCATTATCATTATTATTTCATGAATAATTTGATAATATATTTGCTCCTGGCTTGGATTCTTCTCTCTTGGATACTTTTGCTAGCACAAAATTTTTTTTCAATTATTGTAAATTTCACTAAATTTTGGAAACTGATGATCTTTTGTTGCCTAATGGTAAAATACCATCGGATTCTGGTTTGAAATGGTACATAGAAAAACTCCTCTCTCATGCAGTTAAGAAGTGATTAGTTAGCAGTGTGCAAAACATTCAGGTAGAAATAGTGCCTCCAGGAGTCTCTATTTCAGAATTCCCCAGATAAGGGTCAACTCCCTACTCCCTCATGTAAACCGACATGTTCATGTTATTGTAGCATGGTTTGTCATCCCGTTGGTTTGGAAGGAAACTAGGATGGTAGAAAGAAATATGCAGAAAGATGCAGTCCAACTTAAGTAGAACCTGTTTTTAAAAAGTGACCCTGTGATACTAGCCCATTAAAAGCTCCCTTAGAAACCTCTGACATCCCCAGGGTCAAACGTGCCTCATTCAGTGGCTGTTTCATTATCTCAGTCCAGTGGGTGTCATCCTAGGCACAAGCTCCACCATCACCTTTATTTTTGTTCTTCACTCTGCCCAGATCAGAAGCTGCAAGTTGTTAGGGAACCAAAAGTGCAGCCCCACTAGAAATGGGTAAAAAAAAAAACCCAAATGTTTGTTTAGATGATACTATCTATCAGAGCTGGAGAGACACGAAGCCGATCATGAGAGAAGAGCCTCTGCTGTATACTAATGGGAACTTTTCTGGAACAACATGCTCTCTTTAGCTTTTCCACATGTCTAATCACTAAGAGCTTGTCTAGCTACATGAGAAAAACAAAACCAAAAGCCCCACAACTGCCTAGAAGCTTATCAGTATCAGAAGGGTACATCATTTTAAGTCCATTCAGTATAACACCATGCAGCTGTTAAAAAAGAATGAGCAAAACTGAGATGTTCTGACATGGAAAGATCTATAAGACTTGAGTGGTTTAAATGGAAACAGGAGGTTGGAGAATAATTTGCAAAATATGATTCCATTTCTGTTAAAATGCATGAAGACAGCTCATGAGTGCACAGATTAAAAATATGTATGACTATGATGGTAAAGGACTAGAAACACATCCACTGATGGTGACCCCTGGGAAGAGGGTGGGCAGGTGGGTAAGAGATGATTTACATGTTTTACTCTGTACACTTAGTCTTGGAATATTTTATAAGAATGTGTTGATGTCTATAAAGTAAATAATAATAAGAGCAGATGCTTAGCACTTACTACGTGCCTGGCACTGTTCCTCAAAGCATGCTTCTGAAGTGAATACTGTAATCATTTTACAGATGGAAAAACCGGGACACAAATGGGCTGAGAAAATTGTCCAAGACCCCCCATTTAGTGATTGACAGTGAGGTAAACAAATTTCTTCAATAGCATAAAGAGGGTTGGATCACATGAGCTCTAAGATCTCTCTTATTTTTTTTAAACGTTTGTTGTTGTTGTTCTATTTGATTTTTGGCTGTGTTGGGTCTTTGTTGCCACTCATGGGCTTTCTTTAGTTGCACCCAGCAGGGACTACTCGTTGCAATGCACGGGCTTCTCATTGCAGTGGCTTCTCTTGTTGCGGAGCACGGGCTCTAGGCATGTGGGCTTCAGTAGTTGTGGCCCACAGGCTCAGTAGCTGTGGCCCACGGGCTTAGTTGCTCTGCGGCATGTGGGATCTTCCCGGACCAGGGCTCGAACCCGTGTCCCCTGCCTTGACAGGTGGATTCTTAACCACTGCACCACCAGGGAAGCCCCCTAAGGTCTCTTCAGTGATCATGTCTCAAAGGGCTAAGAGGCTGGGCTATGGATTCAGATGTCCCTTGTAATAATCCAGCTCTGAAACTGGCTAGTTGTTCACCAGAGGCAGGTAACTGATTCCTTCTGAGCCAGTTTCCTTATGTGTACAAGGTAGAGTAGGCACTGTCTCACAGCATTACAAGTGAGGACATATAGGGAGGAATGCCTAGAGACCCAGTTGGACCCTCAGAGTTGGTATGGAGATTATTTTAAGCTCAAAACATTTGGGAATCAACAGATGCAGAAAGAGCTTTCCTTATTTGACTAAAAGCAGACATTTCTGAGAAATGAGGCTTCTATGATTCCCTCTTCAAGACAGGTCTACTCCCAGGAGAGAAATCAAGAGTAAACCTACCACACATCCCCTCTCTGGGGAGATTCGCATAGAAGAAGGAAAGACCCCTTGAACGTGCAGACACAAAATAATCACAAAATTACTTATCGTTCATTTATTCTTCTAAAAGAATAGAAGTCCTTTCTTCCACTTTCCTTTTCTCTGCTAAGTTAGATATATAAACCTCTAACTTTAAACATTTAGTGAGATAGTTACTTCTCTTGTTAGCTCCCATATATATGAATAAACTTCTTCTCCTGTTAAACTATCTTTTGTCATTTTAATTTGCAGGCCCCTAATTACTAAACCTAATAGGGCAGAAGAAAAGTCTGCTTCCTGACACTAGCAATTGGTTGGTGAATGATACCATCATTGCCTGTGACTCTGAAATCACAAGATCATAGATTAATCTGCATATCTAAAGAGTCCAACCTGTACTCTGAGGTTAAAAATAAGATCATCAAAGCATACTGAAGTATGGATATAAACATTTCGAAATGATAAAGATCTGGCTGTACACATAACATGTTTCTTCAATTCTGTAAAATTTTATGTAGGTGGAAATTTTACTGCAGAAACAAACTCAAAGACTGAAATTACATGAATAGAATATGGTGTAGCAAAATTTAGAGCTGAGCAAATGTGACGTATAGTTAACGAGATGCATGCTTTTTATTATGTCACATTTTAATTAAAAATGAATGGTAATCAGTTCACAATAGTGACTTCAGTTGATCCTGCTTCTAAATGGTTAAAGCAAAAATAAGCTCCTGATCTGCTCTTCAGAAGATTAACTATGGCCATGGTAGGTCTTTTTCTCTTTCCCTTTTGGAAGAGAAAAGGGGAGGGTGTCCCCAGGTGACAGGGACTGGAGTCTTGTGGGCCCAGCACACTTCCCTGTTGGGAACAGGAAAGAGGAAGTATTTGCTTACATTTCCCGCAGTGCCTGGAACCTAAGCTGCAGCTTCCCTAGAACATTGTTAATGATGAGAAGGATCTCATGGCAGAGGGATGGTGGCCGCCGTGCCTAAACCAGGAACCTGATGCCTTCCCTGTCTTCGATTGTGGACTTTCCTACCAGAAAATCTGAAAAGAAAGGATTTATGGGAAGCAGTAAATGCAGAAGTAAAAGACAATTTTTTTTAAGCAGATATTCATTTTTATTTATTTATTTATTTATTTATTTATTTATTTATTTATTTATTTATTTATTTTTGGCTGTGTTGGGTCTTCGTTTCTGTGCGAGGGCTTTCTCCAGTTGCGGCGAGCGGGGGCCACTCTTCATCGCGGTGCGCGGGCCTCTCACTATCGCGGCCTCTCTTGTTGCGGAGCACAGGCTCCAGACACGCAGGCTCAGTAGTTGTGGCTCATGGGCCTAGTTGCTCCGCGGCATGTGGGATCTTCCCAGACCAGGGCTGGAACCCGTGTCCCCTGCATCGTCAGGCAGAGTCTCAACCACTGCGCCGCCAGGGAAGCCCAGACAATTTTAATAAACCATAAAAATTGTTAAGTTGGTGCTGGGTTGGAAAGAGTGGCTTCTGTGTTCTTTAAGCTTTTCTGTACTATTTGAATTTTCTAGCCCAGTGTGCCTATGTCTATTATTTATTTTTTATGTCACCAGGGATTTTCTGACTAGTGAGACCACAGACTACATATTTTTTCATTGTTATTTTCTATCAAAAAACAATGCAATACATACCATTTTTAAAAAGGAAACAAAGAAGAATTTCTAATCATGCATCAATAAAAAACAAAAGAGCACAAACATACATATATATTTTAACATATTGAGCAGATCAATCTGTTAAAATATAGAAATGTTTGCATAGTGACCTGAAATAAATAGATTATTTAGTCATAGACCTTTTCATATGCATTCTATAGTAAGTCTTCTGAGAGATGAACTTTAATCTTTCCATCCAGAACTTTGGAGTATCTGAGATTTTGCCCTATTTGCAACAAGTTAAGCTGCCGTTTTCCATGGATGCAGGTAGAAGACAGAAGCCTTATGGGTCAGAAACAAAGGACTCTATTACTTACTTGGTTACTCATAAACCACTGCAGCCAGCATGGGCATCCGAATATTTGCCTTGGTTCTCCTTGACCCTGAGTCACACAGGGGCTGTGTGGATAGGCCCGGATGGATGCCTGCACACACAGTGGGTTATAATACAAGAGTTCAGGGCATCAGAATCTTTTGGGAGGGAAGCATGCTTGCCCTTACCTCTGGAAGAAGACATTATCTTACAAGGCTGTTTTCTATATAAGCATCCTTGGAAAGATAGCTGAGAATAAAGGGCTGTCGGTGCTTCTGTTTGTAAGATGTGCAGAAATGTGAGAAACCCATGGAGAATTGTCTTACCTCTGCTCTAACACACAGCCTTTTACTTTTCTTATGAAATGGCAATTATATGTTGCAAAGGACTTATTTCACATTTACTTAAACTTAGTTTTCAAATATATATTTCTTTGTCCTATTCTAAGATTAACTTCTCTTGTGTAAGAGTTAATTTTGAAATTACAGTGTGAACCGTATGACCCTAATCATTTTGGTTTAACAGTATTGCTAACTCAAATTTAAAATGCTGAGAAAAAAGCATCTCTATTTTGTCACTAAAACTACCAAAACAGCTTTAAATACACAATTAGTTTCAAAACAGCTGTTTGATCTTGACATATTTTTTTTAAAGAGCTTTTTGATGTGGACCATTTTTAAAGTCTTTATTGAACTTGTTAGAATATTGTTTCTGTTTTCTGTTTTGCTTTTCTGGCCCTGAGGCATGTGGGATCTTAGCTCCCTGACCAGGGATTGAACCTGCACCCCCTTCATTGGAAGGCAAAGTCTTAATCACTGGACCACCGGGGAAGTCCCGATCTTGACCTATTTTTAAACATATTTGGCTAAATCCTATTTAAGTTAACACTTCCTCTGAAATCGGAATTGTGACAAACACTGTAAGAGAGCTACTATTTTTTGCATAAATGAGAGCAAAATCTTGTGGTAGTAAGTATGTTTCCCTTACAAACATAGTGTAGGATAAATCTAAATATTCTGATTTGAGAAGAAAATTTTGAATGGAGGAATTTTTCATTCCACTGTTGCAGGATTGTCTACTTCTCCCTAATATTAAAATGGACAGTTAGCCTCTTGAAAGAGGTTAAAAATCCATACGGAATGTCTCAGAAGGGTTTAGTTGTTCAGTGGCTTTCACTCTTCCTCACAAATTATTTAAAAATGGAATTTTTGTTCAAGATGTCTACCATTAGCGTGAAATTTATTTTCCAGTTTTATTGAGACGTAATTGACACATGACATTGTGTAAGTTTAAAGTGTACAACATAATGATCTGATGTATGTATATATTGTGAAATGATTACCACAATAAGTTTAGTTAACAAACATCACTTCACATTGTTACACATTCTTTTTCTTGTGATGACAAGTGTGAAGTTTGATGCTTACCTGGTTCTCTTCTTTTGGACTTTGGCAAATCTAAGAATTAATCCTACCACACATAGCCTATACTAGTCTACCCAAATCTAACAGTTAGTAAAGACATTAACACATTTATCTGTTTGTATGTTTTATTGATCACAAGACAATAATCTCATTCTCAGAAGCAATGAAATCACCGAAAGAGCCAAATCTTGAGAAAGCCTCGTAGAGTTGCCCTGGTACTAGATAAAGCGCTTGGAATATATAAGTATGTTGTGTCACGCGTCTTCCTGTGACCTGTGATTGTTACTTGAAAGTGTGGAAATGCAGAACAGATCTCCTGTTATTATGAAAGGCCCATCTGTGACAGGTGGAAAGGAGGACGCTATGTTAAGAGCTTGTTCTGTGCAGTTCTCATGGAGGTGACTTGTGTCCTATAGGGAATGTCTCCAGGCTGCATTCCACTCTGGGTTCTTTGCCTCTGGCAGTTCTCCGTGATCACTCCTGTATTGGGGTCCCCCACGCCACTCCCAGGCTCCATGATTCACTGGAAGGACTCATAGGAATCAGCCTAGGGTTATATTCACAGCTGTGATTTATTACAGCAGCAGGACACAAAGTACAGTCAACAAAGGAAAAGGCAAGTGGACCAAAGTCTGGAGGAAACCAGAGGCAAGCTCCCTCGAGTCCTCTGCCAGTGGAACCACACAGGACACGCTTAAGTCCTCCAGCCATGAGGACAACATGTGTGAAATGTTGCCAACCAGGGGAGCTTAGCCTCAGCCTAGGAGCCCAGGCTTTTATGGGGGATGGTCATGTAGGCACCCTCTCCCTGGTACATATCAAAATCCCAGATTCCAGAAGGAAAGCAAGTGTTCAGCACCAACCACATTGTTTGCATAAACATCTTAGGCAGCAGTGAGCCACTCTTATCAATTCTGGGAGTGGTGAAAGCCCTCCCAAAATTCAGGTGCCTAGACACCAGCAAGCCTTTCTCAGGATGGTGACTCAGGCCTGCGATGTTATCACTGTTATCTCTTTTGGTTCTGATTTTTTTTCTTCCTTTCCTTCAGTCTTTCTTACCTTCAATCTTATATTCTATTATTTTAATAAGATGATCTGATTTAACACCCTTAGTTTCTTACATGAAAATACCAGCATGGTCCTGCGCTAAGGTGGACAGAACACACCAAGTCCTTCTGAAGCTCTGGAGGCTCTACTCCCGAGGAGGGCACGACCAAGGCCCTTCATTCATTAACTAAGAAATGGTCATTCCCTAGTAAGGCGCTTAATCTGTCACATTTCAAAAATAAGTGATGCCACATTTCAAAAATAAGGACTCAGGGTAATTTCCCTGAGTCCTTAAGAGTGAAGACTCATAGAGGACACCTCTGAACTGGCCCTCTCTATAGGAGAAAACAAGGAGCCTGCGCTAGAAAGAATGGAAAGGCCTAGAAATGACCAATTGGCCCTGAAAATTGAGTCAGTGAACAAGTGTCTGTTAGGCACGGACGGTGTGGAATGTGGTTAAGGATGGTCTGAGTTAGCTAGGAGGTACCATCGTGGTCCTTCTCAGACACATACTCTTCCGGGAATTCAACTGGCAGACACAATTAAACTTGAAAACTTCCTGAATTTCAACAATGCCACCGAGTGCCTTCTGCTTGCCAGAACTAGACTGGTCAGTGATGGTCTGAGGAGAAACTTAAACTACTTTGGAAATAAGGCAGACTTAGAGAGTGGTAGCGAACATGGCACCCACCTAGCATACAAACCTTGTGAGACCCTGAGGGTCATGAGTATAATGGATTGTGGCTGAGCCGTAAGGGACTCACCGATCCAAGTCACTCAGCAAAGCCACCACAGGCCAATCCAGAAGCTAAGAGTATTATTTTCCTCGGGCTGCAGTAACAAAATGCCACATTCAGACGGTTAAAAAACAGAAATTTATTTTCTCACAGTTCTGGTAGCTAGAAGTCCCAGATCGAGGTGTTGGCAGGGTTGGTTTCTTCTCAGGCCTCTCTCCCTGGCTGACAAATGACTGTCTTCTTGCTGTGTCCTCACATGGTCTTTCCTCCGTGTGCACACTTCCCTGGTGCTTCTCTGTGTCCAGATTTCCTCTTCTAGTAAGGACACCAGTCAGATTGGATTAGGACCCACCCTAATGGCCTCCTTTTACCTTAATCACCTCTTTAAAGACCCTTTCTCCAAATACAGTCACATTCTGAGGTACTGGGGGTTAGGGCTTCAACATAACAGTAGGTTAAAGGAATTCCCTACCATTTGAAGTAGTTTAATGTTGAACTAAACACATATTGGTATCACTTTAAGTCAATGGAACTTCTTAATGAGAAATCTTCCTAAATTTTGTACAAATGACCCAATTTGCATATTACTATTTTCAACATATACAGGAGGCCACTGCGTTAGTGCTATTCTCCCAGTAGTCCTGAAACAGTCTAGACTCACAGTTAAATACTTTAATTCCTTTAATTTCATTAATTTATTTAATTCCTTGAAGCTGCTAATAGAATATGCCCACTACCCAGCACTCCTTTGAGGCATTCCTTAATAACACTAACCATACTTCATTTTCTTCTTTTGTGTTACTCTTGAAGTTTAGAAGCCAATTCATTTGTCAGAACTAAATTTGTGCCATGTATCAAATAACATACTTTTATTTGCAGTGTTCTAGTATTGTTTTCAACAGCCATATATTGATTTTGAGACAGGCTGGGACCTGGGACCCTTTGCTGGGACCTGGGACCCTTTGCTGCAGTGTTGCAGTGCTTGCACCTCGACACACCTCTCCTCGAGCAACAAAATAACAAAGAAACTGTATGGGACTAAAAATAACGACGTGCACGCCCAGTTGGGGCAAATTCTGGACAAAAGATACAAAGAGACCAAAAAACCCAACTGCCACTTTTGAAGATCCCAGAGCAAAAGCAGGGTACTGCACGTGCCCCCTGCACACAACACCACCTAAGCGGTGGGCAAACCACCTAAGCCACCCTTCTGGCCCGACCCCTGGACACACCCCTGCCCTCACACCATATAACAGGGGTCCCCAACCCCCAGGCCGCAGCCTGGTAGGAATCAGGCTGCACAGCAGGAGGTGAGTGGCAGGGGAGCGAGTAAAGCTTCATCTCCTGCTCCCCATCGCTCACATTACTGCCTGAAACATCCCCCCACCCCACCCCCTGCCGGTCCGTGGAAAAATGGTCTTCCATGAAACCGCTCCCTGGTGCCAAAAAGGTTATAAGGTTATAAGCAGCAAGCTCGCCCCCGCTTAGGGAGCACACAAGCAAAGGAACCTGTTTGTTCTCGCTCCCTGTTGTTTGTTCTCGCTCTGCTGCAGCAGGGGCCCCAATAAAGCCTTGCCTGAATTTCTTGTCTGGCCTTTGATCAATTTTTATTGTTTAAGAACGCCAAGAACCCTGGTCGGTAACAATTTCAAAATACGGTCTTGATGTCATTGGAAGTAATTTTTTTCTGACTTTTTCTCTGTTTTCAACATCTTTGCCAGCAAAAGATATGTTCCCAGATGTCTTCTAAAATGTTTTCTTCCTGATCATTTAGAAAGATTGGGAAAGAAAGAGTATTGAGAAACTTGAGCTGTACTTTTGCTGCACAGGAAGGGTGAGCTGTGTTCCATCCTAGATTAATAATATTTCAAGCAGGAGGGAAAAAAAAAAGTAAAAGCCTATAACTTTAGCAATGTGTTTGAAAAATACTTGATTTCAACAATGTTTCTATCATGCTTACGTTGCAGCTGTCTAAACAATACAGATAACAAAAGCATGTCAATTAAAAGCAGCGTTTAGGACCCAGTTTCACAGATCTGCATTGGCCCTGGGTTTCGGATGATTTCAGGGCCAGGCGCTGTGAGTTCCTGTGTGGTGTAGTTGTGCTCAGCCATGGGGCAGGTGGGTTCCCTCTTGCTGTAGGAGAAGGTGGTGGGACACACGGAGATGGTTATCTCTTTCTGCTTTTGACTCTCCTGACTTGCTTCCACCAAGAGGCCATAAACCCAAACTGGAAATACTGATTAAGTGCATACTTTTTCCAACACATTGACCACAACTTGAGATTTTCATGGCGGAATATATTACATAAATGTCTGGAAAGCAAATATTTTAAGTGCACTTTAGGTAGATGTTTGCTTACTTTAATCAAGCAGAAGGAGAGATTATTCTTTTACCTTCTGGAACGTGTTGAGGTAAACTTATCTACAGAAGGGAAAACTTTAGAGTTCACCTGGTACAAAGCACCCGCATCCGGATAAACGAAGGTTGTTCCCGAGGCCAAGCTTGCTGTGCTTGCCGCACGACAGGCCAGTAAATCAGAGATGACGCATTGAGGGAAAGAATACGACTTTATTCGGAAAGCCAGCAGACCGAGAAGACGGCGGACTAAAGTCTCAAAATAACCATCTTATCGGGGTTTGGATGCCAGTTTCTTTTATAGCACAGAGATGGGGAGGAGATGAGGAGGTAAAGTAAAAGGGCCATAAGTTTTGCGAATATCCCCTGGAATGGCCAGCCTCAGGGAGGGGATGTGTTAATTTCTTTTTAATTGCAGCCATCCACAGGTGGGCAGAGTCCGTATGTTTCCCTGAACAAAGGCACTTTGGTTTAACATTCAGGCAGAGGAACGGGGTTCCCCGAGGCAGGCCATTATGTACAGACAGTATCCTTTTAGTGAACAAAAGCAGCGGAAGGCAAAGGTTAAAGTCAAAAGAAACAGATCCACCGTGTAGTCAGATTTGGTTCTTCCCTGTAACAAGGTCTCAAAGAGTGAGTGGCTCCCTCCAGGTCACATATAATAATAATATATATAATAATAAAAATTATTCTGGTAGAGGAAAGAATACAGAACTCTAGCCACTCTAACTCCTTAGTTAAAAAATGAGATTTATTTGCAGGATAAGAATGATGCTGCTATTAAAAATAATAATAGCAATAGCAAGTTTGAAAACTTTCACGTGGACCTATTCAGGAGCTTCATTGGCATTTAAGGCCTTCTAAGTATCTGTACTAGCCTCCTTCAGGTCAGCCTGTGTTGCTGGGAAACTGCTTTTCTCACTACTCTCTGAACAAAACTCTGGGTCTAGTTTCCATTATTCCGTGGAGTGTTTTTAGATCCCACCCGTTGTTAAACACACACACACACACGCACGCACGCACGCGCCCAACGTCTCGCCTGCGGGCTTTCTCCCTTTTCTCTGATTCCCAGGGGTACTTACTGTCTAGACCCTCATTTCCACATTTGGTCACATCCAGTCCTGGGAGACCTGACTGCTTTGTGTTTCTTTTTTATATTTCATGCTCACAGTGCTAGACCCATAACAATAAATTTTTTTTTTTAAACATCTTTATTGAAGTATAATTGCCTTACAATGGTGTGTTAGCTTCTGCTTTATAACAAAGTTAATCAGTTATACATATACAATATGTTCCCATATCTCTTCCCTCTTGCATCTCCCTCCCTCCCACCCTCCCCATCCCACCCCTCTAGGTGGTCACAAAGCACCAAGCTGATCTCCCTGTGCTATGCGGCTGCTTCCCACTAGCTATCTATTTTACATTTGGCAGTGTATATATGTCCATGACACTCTCTCACCCTGTCACATCTCACCCCACCCCCTCCCCATATCCTCAAGTCCATTCTCTAGTAGGTCTGTGTCTTTATTCCCGTCTTGCCACTAGGTTCTTCATGGCTTTTTTTTTCCTTTAGATTCCGTATATATGTGTTAGCATACTGTATTTGTTTTTCTCTTTCTGACTTACTTCACTCTGTATGACAGACTCTAACTCCATCCACCTCATTACAAATACCTCCATTTCATCTCTTTTTATGGCTGAGTAATATTCCATTGTATATATGTGCCACATCTTCTTTATCCATTCATCTGTCGATGGACATTTAGGTTGCTTCCATGTCCTGGCTATTGTAAATAGAGCTGCAATGAACATTTTGGTACATGACTCTTTTTGAACTATGGTTTTCTCAGGGTATATGCCCAGTAGTGGGATTGCTGGATCGTATGGTAGTTCTATTTGTAGTTGTTTAAGGAACCCCCATACTGTTCTCCATAGTGGCTGTATCAATTTACATTCCCACCAACAGTGCAAGAGAGTTCCCTTTCCTCCACACCCTCTCCAGCATTTATTGTTTCTAGATTTTTTGATGATGGCCATTCTGACCGGTGTGAGATGATATCTCATTGTAGTTTTGATTTGCATTTCTCTAATGATTAATGATGTTGAGCATTCTTTCATGTGTCTGTAGGCCATCTGTATATCTTCTTTGGAGAAATGTCTATTTAGGTCTTCTGCCCATTTTTGGATTGGGTTGTTCGTTTTTTTGTTATTGAGCTGCATGAGCTGCTTGTAAATCTTGGAGATGAATCCTTTGTCAGTTGCTTCATTTGCAAATATTTTCTCCCATTCTGATGGTTGTCTTTTGGTCTTGTTTATGGTTTCCTTTGCTGTGCAAAAGCTTTTAAGTTTCATTAGGTCCCATTTGTTTATTTGTGTTCTTATTTCCATTTCTCTGGGAGCTGGGTCAAAAAGAATCTTGCTGTGATGTATGTCATAGAGTGTTCTGCCTATGTTTTCCTCTAAGAGTTTGATAGTGTCTGGTCTTACACTTAGGTCTTTAATCCATTTTGAGTTTATTTTTGTGCATGGTGTCAGGGAGTGTTCTAATTTCATACTTTTACATGTATCTGTCCAATTTTCCCAGCACCACTTATTGAAGAGGCTGTCTTTTCTCCACTGTATATGCTTGCCTCCTTTATCAAAGATAAGGTGACCATAGGTGCGTGGGTTTATCTCTGGGCTTTCTATACTGTTCCATTGATCTATATTTCTGTTTTTGTGCCAGTACCAAACTGTCTTGATTACTGTAGCTTTGTAATATAGTCTGAAGTCAGGGAGCCTGATTCCCCCAGCTCCATTTTTCGTTCTCAAGATTGCTTTGGCTATTCGGGGTCTTTTGTGTTTCCATACAAATTGTGAAATTTTTTGTTCTAGTTCTGTGAAAAATGCCAGTGGTAGTTTGACAGGGATTGCATTGAATCTGTAGATTGCTTTGGGTAGTAGAGTCATTTTCACAATGTTGATTCTTCCAATCCAGGAACATGGTATATCTTTCCATCTATTTGTATCATCTTTAATTTCTTTCATCAGTGTCTTATAATTTTCTGCATACAGGTCTTTTGTCTCCTTAGGTAGATTTATTCCTAGATATTTTATTCTTTTTGTTGCAATGGTAAACGGGAGTGTTTTCTTAATTTCACTATCAGATTTTTCATCATTAGTGTATAGAAATGCAAGAGATTTCTGTGCATTAATTTTGTATCCTGCTACTTTACCAAATTCATTGATTAGCTCTAGGAGTTTTCTGGTAGCATCTTTAGGATTCTCTATGTATAGTATCATGTCATCTGCAAACAGTGACAGCTTTACTTCTTCTTTTCCGATTTGGATTCCTTTTATTTCTTTTTCTTCTCTGATTGCTGTGGCTAACACTTCCAAAACTATGTTAAATAATAGTGGTGAGAGTGGGCAACCTTGTCTTGTTCCTGATCTTATTGGAAATGGTTTCAGTTTTTCACCATTGAGGACAATGTTGGCTGTGGGTTTGTCATATATGGCCTTTATTATGTTGAGGAAAGTTCCCTCTATGCCTACTTTCTGCAGGGCTTTTATCATAAATGGGTGTTGAATTTTGTCGAAAGCTTTCTCTGCATCTATTGAGATGATCATATGGTTTTTCTCCTTCAATTTGTTAATATGGTGTATCACATTGATTGATTTACGTATATTGAAGAATCCTTGCATTCCTGGGATAAACCCCACTTGATCATGGTGTATGATCCTTTTAATGTGCTGTTGGATTCTGTTTGCGAGTATTTTGTTGAGGATTTTTGCATCTATATTCATCAGTGATATTGGCCTGTAGTTTTCTTTCTTTGTGACATCTTTGTCTGGTTTTGGTATCAGGGTGATGGTGGCCTCGTAGAATGAGTTTGGGAGTGTTCCTCCCTCTGCAATATTTTGGAAGAGTTTGAGAAGGATAGGTGTTAGCTCTTCTCTAAATGTTTGATAGAATTCACCTGTGAAGCCATCTGGTCCTGGGCTTTTGTTTGTTGGAAGGTTTTTAATCACAGTTTCAATTTCAGTGCTTGTGATTGGTCTGTTCATATTTTCTATTTCTTCCTGGTTCAGTCTCGGCAGTTTGTGCATTTCTAAGAATCTGTCCATTTCTTCCAGGTTGTCCATTTTATTGGCGTAGAGTTGCTTGTAGTAATCTCTCATGATCTTTTGTATTTCTGCAGTGTCAGTGGTTACTTCTCCTTTTTCATTTCTAATTCTATTGATTTGAGTCTTCTCCCTTTTTCTCTTGATGAGTCTGGCTAATGGTTTATCAATTTTGTTTATCTTCTCAAAGAACCAGCTTTTAGTTTTATTGATCTTTGCTATTGTTTCCTTCATTTCTTTTTCATTTATTTCTGACCTGATCTTTATGATTTCTTTCCTTCTGCTAGCTTTGGGGTTTTTTTGTTCTTCTTTCTCTAATTGCTTTAGGTGCAAGGTTAGGTTGTTTATTCGAGATGTTTCCTGTTTCTTGAGGTACGCTTGTATTGCTATAAACTTCCCTCTTAGCAGTGCTTTTGCTGCGTCCCATAGGTTTTGGGTCGTCGTATCTCCATTGTCATTTGTTTCTAGGTATTTTTTGATTTCCCCTTTGATTTCTTCAGTGATCACTTCGTTATTAAGTAGTGTATTGTGTAGCCTCCATGTGTTTGTATTTTTTACACATCTTTTCCTGTAATTGATATCTAGTCTCATAGCGTTGTGGTCAGAAAAGATACTTGATACGATTTCAATTTTCTTAAATTTACCAAGGCTTGATTTGTGACCCAAGATATGATCTATCCTGGAGAATGTTCCATGCGCACTTGAGAAAAATGTGTATTCTGTTGTTTTTGGGTGGAATGTCCTATAAATATCAATTAAGTCCATCTTGTTTAATGTATCATTTAAAGCTTGTGTTTCCTTATTTATTTTCATTTTGGATGATCTGTCCATTGGTGAAAGTGGGGTGTTAAAGTCCCCTACTATGATTGTGTTGCTGTCGATTTCCCCTTTTATGGCTGTTAGTATTTGCCTTATGTATTGAGGTGCTCCTATGTTGGGTGCATAAATATTTACAATTGTTATACCTTCCTCTTGGATCGATCCCTTGATCATTATATAGTGTCCTTCTTTGTCTCTTATAATATTCTTTATTTTAAAGTCTATTTTGTCTGATATGAGAATTGCTACTCCAGCTTTCTTTTGATTTCCATTTGCATGGAATATCTTCTTCCATCCCCTCACTTTCAGTCTGTATGTGTCTCTAGGTCTGAAGTGGGTCTCTTGTAGACAGCATATATATGGGTCTTGTTTTTGTATCCATTCAGCCAGTCTGTGTCTTTTGGTGGGAGCATTTAATCCATTTACATTCAAGGTAATTATCGATATGTATGTTCCCATTCCCATTTTCTTAAATGTTTTGGGTTTGTTATTGTAGGTGTTTTCCTTCTCTTGTGTTTCTTGCCTAGAGAAGTTCCTTTAGCATTTGTTGTAAAGCTGGTTTGGTGGTGCTGAACTCTCTCAGCTTTTGCTTGTCTGTAAAGGTTTTAATTTCTCCATCAAATCTGAATGAGATCCTTGCTGGGTAGAGTAACCTTGGTTGTAGGTTTTTCTCCTTCATCACTTTAAGTATATCCTGCCACTCCCTTCTGGCTTGCAGAGTTTCTGCTGAAAGATCAGATGTTAACCTTATGGGGATTCCCTTGTGTGTTATTTGTTGTTTTTCCCTTGCTGCTTTTAATATGTTTTCTTTATATTTAATTTTTGACAGTTTGATTAATATGTGTCTTGGTGTGTTTCTCCTTGGGTTTATCCTGTATGGGACTCTCTGTGCTTCCTGGACTTGATTAACTATTTCCTTTCCCATATTAGGGAAGTTTTCAACTATAATCTCTTCAAATATTTTCTCAGTCCCTTTCTTTTTCTCTTCTTCTTCTGGGACCCCTATAATTCGAATGTTGGTGCGTTTAATGTTGTCCCAGAGGTCTCTGAGACTGTCCTCAGTTCTTTTCATTCTTTTTTCTTTATCCTGCTCTGCAGTAGTTATTTCCACCATTTTATCTTCCAGGTCACTTATCCTTTCTTCTGCCTCAGTTATTCTGCTATTGATCCCATCTAGAGTATTTTTAATTTCATTTATTGTGTTTTTCATCGTTGCTTGGTTCCTCTTTAGTTCTTCTACGTCCTTGTTAAATGTTTCTTGCATTTTGTCTATTCTATTTCCAAGATTTTGGATCATCCTTATTATCATTATTCTGAATTCTTTTTCAGGTAGACTACCTATTTCCTCTTCATTTGTTAGGTCTGGTGTGTTTTGACCCTGCTCCTTCATCTGCTGTGTGTTTTTCTGTCGTCTCATTTTGCTTATCTTACTGTGTTTGGGGTCTCCTTTTCACAGGCTGCAGGTTCGTAGTTCCCGTTGTTTTTGGTATCTGTCCCCAGTGGGTAAGGTTGGTTCAGTGGGTTGTGTAGGCTTCCTGGTGGAGGGGACTATTGTCTGTGTTCTGGTGGATGAGGTTGAATCTTGTCTTTCTGGTGGGCACGTCCACGTCTGGTGGTGTGTTTTGGGGTGTCTGTGGCCTTATGATTTTCGGCAGCCTCCCTGCTAATGGATGGGGCTGTGTTCCTGTCTTGCTAGTTGTTTGGCATAGGGTGTCCAGCCCTGTAGCTTGCTGGTCGTTGAGTGAAGCTGGGTCTTGATGTTGAGATGGAGATCTCTGAGAGATTTTTGCCGTTTGGTATTACGTGGAGCTGGTAGGTCTCTTGTGGACCAGTGTCCTGAAGTTGGCTCTCCCACCTCAGAGGCACAGCCCTGATGCCTGGCTGGAGCACCAAGAGCCTTTCATCCACACAGCTCAGAATATAAGGGAGAGAAAAAAATAGAAAGATAAAAAGAGGATAAAATAAAATAAAATAAAGCTATTATAATAAAAAATAAGAAAGAAAAAAAATTATTAAGAGTAAATGTATTCAGAAAAAAATTTTTTTTAATTTTTAAAAATAGATTTATTAATTTTTTATAGTAAAAAATAAGAAAAAGATTTTTAAGAAAAAATTTATTAAGAAAAAAAATTTTAATTTTTTAAAATAAAAAATATGAAAAAACTTATTAAAAAATTTTTTAATTTCTAAAAATAGAAAATACGGAAAAAATTATTAAGAAAGCATATATTAGGAAAAAAATTTTTTTAAGTAAAAAAAAAAAAAAAAAAATGGACGGACCTAACCCTAGGACTGATGGTGAAAGCAAAGCTATACAGACAAAATCTCACCCAGAAGCATATACATATACACTCACAAAAAAAGGAAAAGGGGAAATTAATATATCCTGCTCCTAAAGTCCACCTTTTGAATTTGGGATGATTCGTTGTCTATTCAGGTATTCAACAGATGCAGGCACATCAAGTTGTTTGTGGAGCTTTAATCTGCTGCTTCTGAGGCTGCTGGGGGAGATTTCCCTTTCTCTTCTTTGTTCGTACAGCTCCCAGCGGTCAGCTTTGGATTTGGACCCGCCTCTGCATGTACGTTGCCTGAGGGCGTCCGTTCCCCGCCCAGACAGAACGGGGTTAAAGGAGCAGCTGCTTCGGGGGCTCTGGCTCACTCAGGCCGGGGGAGGGAGCGGTACGGAGGAGGCGGGGCGAGCCTGCGGCGTCAGAGGCGTCGTGACGTTGCAGCAGCCTGAGGCACGCTGTGTGTTCTCCCGGGGAAGTTGTCCCTGGATCATGGGAGCCTGGCAGTGGCGAGCTGCACTGGCTCCCGGGAGGGGCGGTGTGGAGAGTGACCTGGGCTCGCACACAGGCTTCTTGGTGGCGGCAGCAGCAGCCTTAGCGTTTCCTACCAGTCTCTGGGGTCCGCGCTGATGGCCGCAGCTCGCGCCCGTCTCTGGGGTCCACGCTGTTAGCCGCGGCTCGCGCCCGCCTCTGGAGTTCGTCTAGGTGGCGCTCTGAATACCCTCTCCTTGCACGCCACGAAACAAAGAGGCAAGAAAAAGTCTCTTGCCTCTTCGGTGGCTGCAGACCTCCTCTCCGGCTCCCTCCCGGCTCGTCGCGGCACGCCAACCCCTTCAGGCTGTGTTCACGCCGCCAACCCCAGTCCTCTCCCTGCGATCCGACCGAAGCCCGCACCTCAGCTCCCAGCCCTGCCTGCCCCAGCGGGTGAGCAGACAAGCCTCTCGGGCTGGTGAGCGCTGCTCGGCGCTGAGCCTCTGTGCGGGAATCTCTCCGTTTTTCCCTCTGCGCCCCTGTTGCTGTGGGATCCACGCTGATAGCCGCGCGGCTCGCACCCGTCTCTGGATTTCGTTTAGGCAGCGCTCTGAATCCCCTCTCCTTGCACGCCGCGAAACAAAGAGGCAAGAAAAAGTCTCTTGCCTCTTCGGCAGCTGCAGACTTTTTCCCGGACTCCCTCCCGGCTAGCACCAAAGCCCGAGCCTCAGCTCCCAGCCCCCGCCTGCCCCGGCGAGTGAGCAGACAAGCCTCTCGGGCTGGTGAGTGCTGGTTGGCGGCGAGCCTCTGTGCGGGAGTCTCTCCGCTTTGCCCTCCGCACCCCTGTGGCTGCGCTCTCCTCCGCGGCGCCGAAGCTTACCCCCTCTGCCACCCGCAGTCTCTGCCCGCAAAGGGGCTTCCTAGTACCTGGAAACCTTTCCTCCTTCACGGCTCCCTCCCACTGGCGCAGGTCCCGTCCCTATTCTTTTGTCTCTGTTATTTCTTTTTTCTTTTACCCTACCCAAGTATGTGGGGATTTTCTTGCCTTTTGGGAGGTCTGACGTCTTCTGCCAGCGTTCAGTGGGTGTTCTGTAGGAGCAGTTCCACATGTAGATGTATTTCTGCTGTATCTGTGGGAAGGAAGGTGATCTCCGCGTCTTACTCTTCCGCCATCTTGCCCCTCTTCTCCATAACAATAAATTTTGAATAACGCTGATAAGTTGGAAGTACTTGGCCTTTATTCATCTAATCTCAATTTTTTGTAAGGTCCTTACGAAAACCGCACTGTCTATGAGACTTTGGACATTGGCTGGCAACTGCTCCGAATCTTCCCCAAAGAAATGCTGAAGAGAATCCCTCAGAGCACCTTGAGCGAATTCTACCCTCGAGACTCTGCCAAGCATTAGCTGCTACTTCATCGCTGGCTCGATGCTCTTGTGAAATACTGGTTCTGTTTTCTTTATTCCTTTTGCACTCCCCCATCCCCACCTTTGTGTTGGAGTTTACTGTGTTACCCTGTAATTAAAAACAAAGAATAGGTAACATATTGTGCCAGTGTTGCAATGTTTTAAACTGCTAACAGACTTTAAAATATCCCCTGTTCCAAAAACCTGGAACTGCAGTGCTTTGTTTAAAGTAGCTGAGGGTTGGAGGTGAAGTTTTCTTACTGATGTGTGTATTTGTACGTAGTGGTGTACTTAGCTGCCTAGTGTCCTCATTATTTGGGTCTCTCAGACCTTCCCTGTCCACCCCCTCCAGAGTATCACTATCTGAAGTTACAATGCTTTGATCTCCAAACTAGGGACAAGATAGGGTCTGAAAGACGCTTCCTCTCCAAGCCGAGACGCTTTCCTGAGCGCTTGTTTTTAGATTTTGGTGTGCCTCTGGGTCTGCTCTAAGCAGATGGCTTTTCCTGTCCACCTGCTGTTTCCTATTTAATGAATAAGTTAGAAAAGGAGTTTCCTTTTCCTCTTTGGTGCGGATAAGTTTCAACTCCTGTGTCTTACTGTTCTCCCTCCCTCTGAGTAACACAGAATCATGCAGCTTTTGCCCAACTGGCATTGATCTGATAGTAGTGAGATGCCCTGTCTTGATGATCTCTTACTGGGTTTCCATGCAGAGGAATCATAATGAAAATAATTAATAGAATTCTTGGTTGGAAAGAGTTGGGATACAATTTTTTAAGAAAGAAAAAACCTATATCGGTTCTACATTCGGACATGCTAACAGTGGTTTTAAGTTTCTAAAGTGTTGACCGGATGCTAAAGGCAAGGTGGGGAAGAGAAAGCTCTTCTGTGTATGGAATCTTTTATATATATATATAAAATCTATGGATATTTTAAACTCTGTTAGATAGCAGCCTTTGGAAAATCCCCTATTTGGTCCTGCTTTCTGACCTATCTGCCTTTTCAGGGTACTCTTGTGGCACAAGTGATAGCATTTAAAAGCCTTAGTCTTTTAATTCCTCCTCCTTCCTGCTGCGAGTCCTGAGCTGTCTTCCATGCACTTCTGACATGTCTACTGTTTGGTCTCTCTGTGTTCTTTGTTACTTGGGTGCAGTAGCAACTTCTCTGTGCATTCCATCTTTCTTTCAAGTTGTGTAAAGTTCTTCACTTTTTTTCTCTGAGGGTATAGGGGGTGGGGGGAGTCAGCATGATTATATTTTAATGTAGAAAATGTGACCTGGATATAAAATGAAGATAAATATTAAATTAAATGGAAGTTACCTAAAGTGACTCTGTATCTTCTAATCAGAAAAGCAATAGCAACAAGCAAATATATAATAATGCACCTCTCTTTGATTGACAGTTTTGAACATCATAACCAGTATTGTGAACCAGCCCCTTGATTCACAATATTATGAACCATGTCCCCTTTACAGGGACATGGCCCATGTTCTGTACTCTCTGCCTTTTAGGCTGCCCTTTCAAGCTCTTTTCAGTAATACCTCTTCCAACATATTGTAGTTTGATCCAAGGTTGAGAGTTGCTAGGGTGTGGGGTTGTTTGTTTGTTTGTTTGTTTTGCAGATCGTTAGTGGCTGTAAGTTCTCTGAAACTTGAAGTTTTGATTCAGGGTCCACTTAGCATTTTCGAGAGTTACTAAGGTGTTTTATAGCATTCTTTGTTTCAGACGTTCTCAGGACCTCTAGAGCCTGTCTGCCATGAATGAAAGTGGGTAATAAATAGAAAATGAAATACATACTGAAGCAAGCCAAAACTTGCTTCAAATAAAATCTGAAATAGATGGTTCAGTATATAAAGGAAACATACTTGTTAAAGCACAGGGATGTGGCATCACGGTGGTCTACCATTTCTTTCCCCTCTTCAACTCAGAGTGACATTTAGGAGATGTAGAGGAAGAGGCTCAGTCATAGCAAGAGTAGGTAGACCTGTGTTCTGATTCTGGTGCTGCCACTCACTGTATGGTCTTGCTTAGTCATTTAACAGATTTGTGTTCCTTTTAGGGTTATTATAAGGACTAGAGATTTTGCTTTTTATATCGCTTTTTAACTTATGTAAAAAAAAAAACAGTTTGTTGTATTGGCATGTGTCTATTTCTGTATTCTCTATCCTATTCATTGAACCATGTATCTATCCTTCCACCAATACCACACTGTCTTACTTATAGCTTTACAGTAGGTCTTAATATCCTCTAACTATATTCTGCTTTCTCAAAATTGTTTTACTTATTCTGGTTCCTTTGCCTTTACCTTTTGTTCATACATTTTAGAATAAGCTTGTCCATGTTGACAAAAAAATTCTGTTGGAAGTTGACCTTTTATTATGTTGAGTCTTCCAATCCATGAATGCGATATGTCTCTCCATTGATTTAGGTCTTGTTTGGTTGTATCATACAGATCCTCTATTAAAATATTTATAATCAAATATTTCAATCAAATATTTTGGAAGCATTGTGTATGGCATTGTGTTGTTTTTTTTTTTTTTTAATTTTTCTTTTTTTCTTTTTGTCTGTGTTGGGTCTTCGTTTCTGTGCGAGGGCTTTCTCTAGTTGTGGCGAGTGGGGGCCACTCTTCATCGTGGTGCGCGGGCCTCTCACTGTCACGGCCTCTCTTGTTGCAGAGCACAGGCTCCAGACGCACAGGCTCAGTAGTTGTGGCTCACGGGCCTAGTCGCTCCATGGCATGTGGGATCCTCCCAGACCAGGGCTCAAACCCGTGTCTCCTGCATCGGCAGGCAGATTCTCAACCACTGCGCCACCAGGGAAGCCCCGGCATTGTATTTTTAGTTTTGGTTTCCAGTTGTTCATTGTTAATATTTGGAAATATGACTAATGTTTTTGTGTTGATCTTGTATCCTGAGACTTTGTTAAAGTAATTGCCGCTTATTAATTGCTTCTTAGAGATTTCTTGGGATTTTCTATGCAGACAGTCATGCTATCCATGAGTATGGACAGTAATATTTCTTCCTTTCTAATCTGTGTGTCTTTCTTTCTTTTTCTTGCCATGCTGCACTGGCTAGTACCTACAGTACTAAGTTGAAAAGGAGAGATGAAAGAGGACATTCTGGCCTTCTTTTGAATTTAGGAGGAAAACATTCATTCTCTCACCATTAAGTATGATGTTCACTGTCGGTTTTTTGTAGATATTCTTTACTGGGTTGAAGTAGAGCCCTTCTATTCCTGAGAGTTTCTGACATGAATGTGTGTTGAAGTTCATCAAATGCTTTTTCTTCATTAATTGATGTGGCCATGTAGAGTTTCTTCTTCAATCTATTAATATGGCAAATTACGCTGATGATTTTTGAATAGTAAACCAAGCTTGTGTTCCGAGAATAGACTCCAGTTGATCAGAGTGTATTGTTATTTGCTGCCTTCTTCATGTGTTGATTTTATTGTGCAATTTTTTTCCCGTTTCCGTGTGTGAAAGCTTAGATTATTGATCTGAGACCTTCCCTCTTTTCTATTATAAGCATTTAGTGCCATTCGTTTCCCTCTTAATAATGTTTTATCTGGATCCTTCCACATTTTATGTGTTGTATTTTCATTTTCACTCAGTTCTATTTATCTTAAAAATTTTCCTTGAAATTCCTCTTTAACCATGGATTATTTAGAAGTGTGCATCTTGATTTCCAAATGTTTGGAGGCATTCTACTTCTCGTTCTCATTTTTATACAATTTAAAGCTTAGACTTTGGACACAGTGGAATAAAATGCAATTATGTTTGTTTAGTTATTTTATAGAGGTTCTTCAAATATCACTGGAGTGAAGTTTTCAAATATTAGTTTTACATAGTAGTTCTCAGTCTTTTGCACTTGTAACCATAAGAGAGTTCCCTAATAATATGTAACCCTGGCTGCTGGAGCCATGTTTATCAGGGACAGTTCACAGTCACAGGAATAGTGGGGAGTTTGTGGGTCCCCACTGCACACTTTGTTCTGGGCCAGCACACAGGGATCCAGTAGGGATCCAGGGTCCAGGAGAGGGACCCAAACTTTGGGCTCTGGTGTTTATATTGCAGAATCAGGGAAGCCCAGGTCCCGTGTGGGCAGGAACTAGGACCAGCACTGGGACACACAGGACCCAGGTCCAGTCCCTCTCCATGGAACGAGCAGTCAGGCTGAGGGAGGCCCAGCCTCTCTCCTGCTGGTCAGGGCTGAGCCAAGCTGCGGTTGCAGCTGTATTGCTCAGTAGGCCCATGGCTGAGTCACCAGCTATGACAGCCGTAAGCCCTGGCTATGGGTAGTGTCCATGAAGTCTTGAGGAAGTCTGGCCTTCCTCCTGCAGGGAGGCAGTCTTGAACAAGTTAGCCCTGCCCTGTCACTACTTCAACAACCAAAATTTTCATTACTCCCTCTTGCTCCCCAACCCCACTCAGATAAAAGCATAGTTTCTCATGGGGTGGCCAACCTTTTATTTTTCAAACATTATCAACATCATTTCATACAAGAAAGGACATTCGAACCCCAATTAACTAAGAAGCACATATTGCAGAATAAGCTCGTTTGCCCTAAAACAAGACCCTTAGCTATTTCCATGGACCATCCTTGATTTCTCCATTATGCTGCTGAGTAGTGCAAAGTTGGTGCTCAAGAACTCCTTGGATGATGGTGTGCTATCAACAGCTGCTGTGAAAGCAAGCAGCTGGCACCCTCGGTGGCTATATGGGCAGAGGAGTTGAGGAGACAGTAGGTGATGGCTCTGTGCTGTCAGTGAGGGCTGTCCTCTGCCCGCACCCCTTTTAATCCCTTTGTATCCCTACCACCTGAGGAATGAAGGCAGTGATGAGTTATTGGCAGAATTGCCCTGTCTGATAAGAGGGTCACCTGCAAGCCAGAGGGCCCAAATCCTCCCTGGAACACATCACTCCCTACCCACCACTTAACAATTCCTTTCAAACAAAGGTGCAAATTTGTAATAGCTGTACCGTTAAGATATGCCGTCTGTGATTCGGACAACTGTGACTCCTTGCCCTGTTCTTGGAGGAACATGACATTTTGTAGGGAGAACCCAGGCCAGGTGGCCAAAGTCTCTGTCAAGTCTGTTTCTTCAGTCAATACTTTAATTCAAGTTGAGGGTGGTGGAGATGAGTGGGCCTTCACCATGATAGCCTTTCCCTGGTATCACTGGCCAAGTTTCCCTTTGGTGAACATTACATACAAAAGCTTGCCCAGCACACGCCTCGCTCTCAGCCGAGCCGTGGCCATGCTGCTCCTGGGATTAGGCACCTCCTTTGCACACCCTGTGGATGGTGCTCATTTCCTTGATTCTGTGAATGGGGCATTTGTTAAACTATTATTTCTTGAGACCTGTAAACTATTATTTCTTGATGTCTGTGCAAGTTTCAATTCTGCAATTTCTATTTCCTTCTTCTTACGGATTGAAAAACACTAGTGAAATTCCTCATCTTACAATCTCTGCTCCTTAACATTAACCGTAGTCTTCTTAAAGTCCTTGGTCTTGCTCTCTCAAAGGCTCCCTGGGGCTTGATTCCAGTGGGCTGGTGAGGTGGACACCACTGAGCTTGACAACATGCCATACTCCACCCCAGCCTGGAGATCTCCGGTGTCTGGGGGAAAAGGCAGGGGCCATGAGACAGGAGACAAGAATGGAGGTAAATTCAGGGGTAAAGTCCAGGGAAGAGTCCATATGTCAGTTGCAGGTCAGCTATGTGCCCTGTGTCCGAGAAGACGCCCCTCAGTGTGGGATGACCAGCTGCTCTCCGAGAGAGCGAGGCTCCTGGCCCCGGCTTCTCATGTGATACTGGGGCAGATCCTCTGCACAGAGGCTGTGGCCTGCAGGGGGCGTGTATCAGCACCTCTGCAGGGTTGAGGGGCCAAAGGGGGCCATGGACAACCTCTCCCAGGAGAAGTCACCTGCCCTGGGTCTGGGGCATAAGTCCCCAGACCCACACCATCTACCTTTCTACCTGGGTTCCAAGCCCAGCAAGGTACAATCCTGACATCCCCAGTGTAGGATTTCCCCAGTGTGTGACAAGCCAGGCTGTGGCCACCTACCCCGAGGGTATAGTTCAGCAGGGCAAAGCCCGTCACTGCCCCCTGGTGAGGCAACTACAACAGAAAGGTGAGCTTTTGAGAGCAAGGGTCAGGAGTCAGGGAGGAGAGGCAGAAACCCAAGAAAGGACCCATCGCCTGAGCCCACATCCTTGTCCACCTCTGTGGGGTCAGTCAGCCTCCAGTGTCTGCTCTGAGATCACAAGACCCCACAGTACTGGCCATCACAACCACCTGCCTCAGAACAAAACAGGAGGGCACAAGAGCAGGAGGCCCGTATGATAAGTGTGGTCCGTTGAGTAGGTGCTCCCTGGGCCAAGTGACAAGACATGGCTTCTCAGGGCACAGCTGCCCCCAGACTCAGCATAAATGTCTGGGCTGTGAGCCCATTGATTCTGGGAAGGGCACCAGCACAAGGTGAACAGATGCTCCATCCTTTGCGTCAGGCAAGCCAGGAGCCAAGCACTGACAAGCAGCCTGCGTTACACCCTCATGTTTCACAGGGCAGGAGCCTCGGGGCGGGGGGGGGATGGGGCCTGCCCTGAGGTCACAGCAGAGAAGGTTTGCTGCTGGAGGGCCACACACAGGACAGCTGTATAGAATGTGATCAAAGGCTCTCTGGTGCTTCATGCCATTCAAAACCAGGGGCTCTTAAACAGCCCGAGGGTAAGATACCGCCAAATCCTTGCTGAAATTTCTGAGCCCATCCTCAGATCCCAAATTTTGCCCAGATTGCCAAAAGTTTCATGGACTTCTGGTCAAGGACCCGATTCATCTGGACTGCTCAGTGCACAGCAAGATTGCCAGGACGGGGCCTAGGGATCTTGCCCACACAACCGTCCCTGACATTTGCTCCTGGAGAACCACCTGCCCAGCTACCGACATCTCCTCCTTCCCTCTCATCAGGCTAAATGCAACTGGGAGAAAGGCAACACAAAAGGAGGCAAATGTGGAAACATAAACCCGACAGTGCTGTCTCCCCCAGCCAAGACTAAGAGTCCATGAGTCTACCCACTGCACTCACCTGAAAGCCCCCACATATCACCAGGAGCACAGAGAGCACACAGGCCATCAGATACACCTGACCTCAATTTCCTCCTGAGAGAGCACTCAGGGGCCTCCCTGGGATTTGGAGGTGTCAACAATTCACTGCATTGTGGCTTATGCCACAGAGCAATTTTGAACAAGGATTATAGTACCAGTAAACTTTAAGCACTGCTTTAAGTCCAATCACTTTATGTTTAAAGAGAGAGGAATTGGGGCTCAACCACCAGAGAGCAGACAGCAGAAGCAAGAAAAACTACAATCCTGCAGCCTGTGGACCAAAAACCACAGTTACAGAAAGATAGACAAGATGAAAAGGCAGAGGGCTATATATCAGATGAAGGAACAAGAAAAAACCCCAGAAAAACAACTAAATGAAGTGGAAGTAGGCAACCTTCCAGAAAAAGAATTCAGAATAATGATAGTGAAGATGATCCAGGACTTTGGAATAAGAATGGAGGCAAAGATTGAGAAGATGCAAGAAATGATTAACAAAGACCTAGAAGAATTAAAGAACAAACAAACGGAGATGACCAATACAATAACTGAAATGAAAACTACACTAGAAGGAATCAATAGCAGAATAACGGAGGCAGAAGAACGGATAAGTGACCTGGAAGACAGAATGGTGGAATTCACTGCTGCGGAACAGAATAAAGAAAAAAGAATGAAAAGAAATGAAGACAGCCTAAGAAAGAATCCTCTGGGACAACATTAAACGCAACAACATTCGCATTATAGGGGTCCCAGAAGGAGAAGAGAGAGAGAAAGGACCAGAGAAAATATTTGAAGAGATTATAGTCAAAAACTTCCCTAACATGGGAAAGGAAATAGCCACCCAAGTCCAGGAAGCGCAGAGAGTCCCATACAGGATAAACCCAAGGAGAAACACGCCGAGACACATAGTAATCAAAGTGGCAAAAATTAAAGACAAAGAAAAATTATTGAAAGCAGCAAGGGAAAAACGACAAATAACATACAAGGGAACTCCCATAAGGTTAACAGCTGATTTCTCAGCAGAAACTCTACAAGCCAGAAGGGAGTGGCATGATATACTTAAAGTGATGAAAGGGAAGAAACTACAACCAAGATTACTCTACCCGGCAAGGGTCTCACTTAGATTTGATGGAGAAATCAAAAGCTTTACAGACAAGCAAAAGCTACGAGAATTCAGCACCACCAAACCAGCTCTACAACAAATGCTAAAGGAACTTCTCTAAGTGGGAAACACAAGAGAAGAAAAGGACCTACAAATACAAACCCAAAACAATTAAGAAAATGGTCATAGGAACATACATATCGATAATTACCTTAAACGTGAATGGATTAAATGCCCCAACCAAAAGACATAGACTGGCTGAATGGATACAAAAACAAGACCCATATATATGCTGTCTACAAGAGACCCACTTTAGACCTAGGGACACATACAGACTGAAAGTGAGGGGATGGAAAAAGATATTCCATGCAAATGGAAATCAAAAGAAAGCTGGAGTAGCTATACTCATATCAGATAAAATAGACTTTAAAATAAAGAATGTTACAAGAGACAAGGAAGGACACTACATAATGATCAAGGGATCAATCCAAGAAGAAGATATAACAATTATAAATATATATGCACCCAACATAGGAACACCTCAATACATAAGGCAACTGCTAACAGCTATAAAAGAGGAAATCGACAGTAACACAATAATAGTGGGGGACTTTAACACCTCACTTACACCAATGGACAGATCATCCAAAATGAAAATGAATAAGGAAACAGAAGCTTTAAATGACACAATAGACCAGTTAGATTTAATTGATATATATAGGACATTCCATCCAAAAACAGCAGATTACACGTTCTTCTCAAGTGCGCATGGAACATTCTCCAGGATAGATCACATCTTGGGTCACAAATCAAGCCTCAGTAAATTTAAGAAAATTGAAATCATATCAAGCATCTTTTCGGATCACAACGCTATGAGATTAGAAATGAATTACAGGGAAAAAAACGTAAAACAGACAGACACATGGAGGCTAAACAATACGTTACTAAATAACCAAGAGATTACTGAAGAAATCAGAGAGGAAATCAAAAAATACCTAGAGACAAATGACAATGAAAACACGACGACCCAAAACCTATGGGATGCAGCAAAATCAGTTCTAAGAGGGAAGTTTATAGCTATACAAGCCTATCTCAAGAAACAAGAAAAATCTCAAGTAAACAATCTAACCTTACACCTAAAGAAACTAGAGAAAGAAGAACAAACAAAACCCAAAGTTAGCAGAAGGAAAGAAATCATAAAGATCAGAGCAGAAATAAATGAAATAGAAACAAAGAAAACAATAGCAAAGATCAATAAAACTAAAAGTTGATTCTTTGAGAAGATAAACAAAATTGATAAGCCATTAGCCAGACTCATCAAGAAAAAGAGGGAGAGGACTCAAATCAATAAAATCAGAAATGAAAAAGGAGAAGTTACAACAGACACCTCAGAAATACAAAGCATCCTAAGAGACTACTACAAGCAACTTTATGCCAATAAAATGGACAACCTGGAAGAAATGGACACATTTTTAGAAAGGTATAACCTTCCAAGACTGAACCAGGAAGAAATAGAAAATATGAACAGACCACTCACAAGTAATGAAATTGAAACTGTGATTAAAAATCTTCCAACAAACAAAAGTCCAGGACCAGATGGCTTCACAGGTGAATTCTATCAAACATTTAGAGAAGAGCTAACACCCATCCTTCTCAAACTCTTCCAAAAGATTGCAGAGGAAGGAACACTCCTAAACTCATTCTATGAGGCCACCATCACCCTGATACCAAAACCAGACAAAGACACTACAAAAAAAGAAAATTACAGACCAATATCACTGATGAATATAGATGCAAAAATCCTCAACAAAATACTAGCAAACAGAATCCAACAACACATTAAAAGGATCATACACCACGATCAAGTGGGATTTATCCCAGGGATGCAAGGATTCTTCAATATACGCAAATCAATCAATGTGATACACCATATTAACAAATTGAAGAATAAAAACCATATGATCATCTCAATAGATGCAGAAAAAGCTTTTGACAAAATTCAACACCCATTTCTGATAAAAACTCTCCAGAAAGTGGGCATAGAGGGAACCTACCTCAACATAATAAAGGCCATATATGACAAACCCACAGCAAACATCATTCTCAATGGTGAAAAACTGAAAGCATTTCCTCTAAGATCAGGAACGAGACAAGGATGTCCACTCTCACCACTATTATTCAACATAGTTCTGGAAGTCCTAGCCACGGCAATCAGAGAAGAAAAAGAAATAAAAGGAATACAAATTGGAAAAGAAGAAGTAAAACTGTCACTGTTTGCGGATGACATGATACTATACATAGAGAATCCTAAAACTGCCACCAGAAAACTGCTAGAGCTAATTAATGAATATGGTAAAGTTGCAGGATACAAAATTAATGCACAGAAATCTCTTGCATTCCTATACACTAATGATGAAAAATCTGAAAGAGAAATTATGGAAACACTCCCATTTACCATTGCAACAAAAAGAATAAAATACCTAGGAATAAACCTACCTAGGGAGACAAAAGACCTGTATGCAGAAAACTATAAGACACTGATGAAAGAAATTAAAGATGATACCAACAGATGGAGAGATATACCATGTTCTTGGATTGGAAGAATCAGCATTGTGAAAATGAGTATACTACCCAAAGCAATCTACAGATTCAATGCAATCCCTATCAAATTACCAATGGCATTTTTTACGGAGCTAGAACAAATCATCTTAAAATTTGTATGGAGACACAAAAGACCCCGAATAGGCAAAGCAGTCTTGAGGCAAAAAAATGGAGCTGGAGGAATCAGACTCCCTGACTTCAGACTATACTACAAAGCTACAGTAATCAAGACAATATGGTACTGGCACAAAAACAGAAACATAGATCAATGGAACAAGATAGAAAGCCCAGAGATTAACCCACGCACCTATGGTCAACTAATCTATGACAAAGGAGGCAAAGATATACAATGGAGAAAAGACAGTCTCTTCAATAAGTGGTGCTGGGAAAACTGGACAGCTACATGTAAAAGAATGAAATTAGAATACTCCCTAACACCATACACAAAAATAAACTCAAAATGGATTAGAGACCTAAATATAAGACTGGACACTATAAAACTCTTAGAGGAAAACATAGGAAGAACACTCTTTGACATAAATCACAGCAAGATCTTTTTTGATCCACCCCCTAGAGTATTGGAAAAAAAAACAAAAATAAACAAGTGGGACCTAATGAAACTTCAAAGCTTTTGCACAGCAAAGGAAACCATAAACAAGACGAAAAGACAACCCTCAGAATGGGAGAAAATATTTGCAAACGAATCAATGGACAAAGGATTAATCTCCAAAATATATAAACAGCTCATTCAGCTCAATATCAAAGAAACAAACACCCCAATCCAAAAATGGGCAGAAGACCTAAATAGACATTTCTCCAAAGAAGACATACAGACGGCCACGAAGCACATGAAAAGCTGCTCAACATCACTAATTATTAGAGAAATGCAAATCAAAACTACAATGAGGTATCACCTCACTCCTGTTAGAATGGGCATCATCAGAAAATCTACAAACAACAAATGCTGGAGAGGGTGTGGAGAAAAGGGAACCCTCTTGCACTGTTGGTGGGAATGTAAATTGATACAGCCACTATGGAGAACAATATGGAGGTTCCTTAAAAAACTAAAAATAGAATTACCATATGACCCAGCAATCCCACTACTGGGCATATACCCAGAGAAAACCGTAATTCAAAAAGACACATGCACCCGAATGTTCATTGCAGCACTATTTACAATAGCCAGGTCATGGAAGCAACCTAAATGCTCATCAACAGACGAATGGATAAAGAAGTTGTGGTACATATATACAATGGACTATTACTCAGCCATAAAAAGGAACGAAATTGAGTCATTTGTTGAGACGTGGATGGATCTAGAGACTGTCCTACAGAGTGAAGTAAGTCAGAAAGAGAAAAACAAATATCGTATATTAATGCATGTATGTGGAACCTAGAAAAATGGTACAGATGAGCCAGTTTGCAGGGCAGAAGTTGAGACACAGATGTAGAGAATGGACATATGGACACCAAGGGGGGGAAACTGCGGTGAGGTGGGGATGGTGGTGTGCTGAATTGGGCGATTGGGATTGACATGTATACACTGATGTGTATAAAATTGATGCCTAATAAGAACCTGCAGTATAAAAAAACAAACAAAACAACTAATACTAAACTTTCATTGGGTTATTTGTATGGAAATATGTTAATATAAATGTTTCAGACATTACATGAAATTTCTAAAAATGTTATATGTTCTGGTATAATGTTATAAGTAATAATCCTAGTTATTACTTTAAAATGTATGTCTCAGAAATAATTAATTTTCTTGTCAACTGCATTATTATGAACTTTCATCAAATCTTTAACCGTGGTCATTTTTAAGTCTCTTGTCATTTACAGACAGTTCTGGGTGTACTCTGATGATTTTGCAAATATGTTCCTATAAAAGGGTTTCATCTTCAAGAAATTCATGGAAAAGACTCTGACAAGTACAGGTTTCTGGTAACTGACTGTACTGCTGAACTGAATGAATAAGCATTTTCAGAACTCTAATGAAAAACTGATGAACTCATAAAAGTGCTAACAAAAGATCAAGATGAAAAAAAAAATTAATTACATGGGACTGAGTGAACTGATGAGGATGAGTATAATTTTTGTGACTTTCTGTCTGAATTTAAAAAAAAAAAATCCCACAAGGACTCAGAGGCAAAGAATATACAAATCAATTTTCACTGCAAAGTAAAGGAGCTGTTACAGTGGAGGATTACTGGACTGAATGTCAATATTATGACATAGTATGAGTGTGTTTCATGTTTGGTAATTGCAATCATTGTTGCTTTTGTTGTGGTCATCCATGTACAATGCTTGGTGTCAGTCTATTTATCTCTTGTAAAAATAAAATACAGTGTGTGTGTGTGTGGAAAAAAAAAAGTATATTAAAGGACACTTTGATTACTTCCATATTTTGTCTGTTGTAAATAATGCTGCAATGAAAATTGGGGTGCATATATGTTTTCTAATTAGTGTTTTTTTCTTCCAGTAAATACCTAGGAGTGGAATTGCTGGATCATATGGTAGTTCTATTTTTAATTTTTTGAGGAATCTCCGTACTGTTTTCCATAGTGGCTACACCAGTTTACGTCTCCACCAACAGTGCACAAAGGTTCCCTTTTCTCCACATCCTTGCCAACATGGCTTTGATAGTAACCATTCTGACAGATGTGAGGTGATATCTCATTGTGGTTTTGAGTTGTATTTCCCTGATGATTAGCAATGTTGAGCATCTTTTCATGTGCCTATTGGCATCTGTGTGTCTTCTTTGGAAAAATGTGTGTTCAGATCCTCTGTGCATATTTTAATTGGGATGTTTGGTTTTTTTGATATTGAGTTGTATGAGTTCTTTGTATATTTTGGATTATTAACCCCTTATTGGACATATCATTTGTAAATATCCTCTCCCATTCAGCACAGCCACTATGGAAAGCAGTACGCAGGTTCCTCAAAAAATTAAAAATAGAATTACCAGACGATCCAGCAGTTCCACTCTTCGTATCCAAAGAAAATGAAAAAAAAAATTTGAAAAGGTATATGCCTCCCAGTGTTCATAGCAGCATTACTTATAATAGCCAAGACATGGAAGCAACCTAAGTATCCATCAACAGATAAGTGGATAAAGAAGATGTGATATAATGGAATATTTCTCAGCTATAAAAAAAGAGTGAAATTTTGCCATTTGCGACAACATGGATGGACCTACAGGGTATTACGCTTAGTGAAATTAGTCAGACAGAGAAAGACAAATACTGTATGTTTTCAGTTTATATGGAATCTGAAAAATAAAACACATTAACGAATATAACAAAACAGAAACAGACTCAGAGATACAGAGATCAAGGAGAGGGACAAGATAGGTGAGGGGTATTAAGAGGTACAGACTACTATGTATAAAATAAATAAGTTACAAGGATGTAATGTGCAGCACAGGGGAATATAGCCAATATGCAATAATAACTTTATATGGTGTATAAGCTGTAAAAACATCGAATCAGTGTGTTGTACACCTGAAACTAATATAATATTGTAAGTCAACTATACTTAAAAAAAAAAAAAAAAACTTCTCAGTAAAAGATACCATTAAGAAAGACTGACAGCACCAACTATTGGAGAGAATGAGGGTTTGAGTGGATCTACATATATCTTGCATAACATACATGCCCCAAATAGATACACGTTTATACTATATAAAGAGCTCTTAAATAAGAACAAATTGTAAGGTACGAAGGATATAACAAGGTGATTCACAGAAAAAGAAATAGAAATAGCTAATAAACATAGGAAGAAGTGTTTCAATTTCAGTAAATAAGGAAATGCAAACTAGAACAATGATAAATCTCTTTTATCCACCTAACTGGCAACAAATCTTTAGAAATAAAATGTTGCATTTTGCCAGAGTTGTGGGGTATAAGGTGCTTTTTCATACGCACTTGGTGGAATTGTGAGTTGGTATAAACATTTTTCTCAGTGTTGCTATCAAATTTAAAGTGGAATTGTGTCTTTTGACCTAGCAATTCTACTTCTAGAAAAATTTGTCCTAGAGAAATACTTGCTTATGTGTGTGTGGAGAGAACATGTATAAGGATTCCAGCATTGTTCATAATAGTGAAAAACTGGAAGCAGTCAAATTGTCAGCCTTTGTTATAGTTACTCAGAATATTTAAAGTATTTGTTTATTTATTTATTTATGACTGTGTTGGGTCTTCATTTCTGCGCGAGGGCTTTCTCTAGTTGTGGCAAGCGGGGGCCACTCTTCATCACGGTGCGCGGGCCTCTCACTATCGTGGCCTCTCTTGTTGCGGAGCACAGGCTCCAGACACGCAGGCTCAGTAATTGTGGCTCACGGGCCTAGTTGCTCCGCGGCATGTGGGATCCTCCCAGACCAGGGCTCGAACCCGTGTCCCCTGCATTGGCAGGCAGATTCTCAACCACTGCGCCACCAGGGAAGCCCCCAGAATATTTAAAGAGGAAATATCCTGGTACAATAATCCTTGGATAATTAACTTTATCATCACTTGGCTTAAGGCAGGAATCTCACTTTTCGGTGAGACATGTTAGTAGAAAATGCTATTTTGTTTTTTCTTTTTTCATAGCACTGGCTAATTTTGTATGTGCTTCTTATTTGACTTTTCTGCCCTTTATTCATGCCCATATTTTATGAACTACAAGATAACGTTTGGTTATAAATCATTTATGTAGAAAAGTATTCCCAAACTCAGGGACTTTTCACTGAAGAAGTTTTTTGTTTGTTCATTTTTAACTTTTTTACTTGGCTCAGGTTTGCTATTTGCTCTCCTGAAAATGTAAGCTGTAAACTCATTAAGCAAGCAGGTGAACCAGTCTAATCTAGAGAAGGCAGACTTCCTCTATGTCTTTCAGTTCATCGAATTATGGAGTGGTTCAAACAGAGAACAATTTAGGGTGCTAAAAATTAGAAGTGGTCCTTCCTAAACACACACAGGGAGAAGAAAAAGAAACATCGTGCCAACTGTCTCCTGTTTTTTAGCGTTTTTTTGGAATTTCGTGTTACTTATGAAGAGGTATTGTTCTGGAATCTGGGAAAGAGATGTAAATGTTAGGAACACAGAAGCAGTATTATTATTTGCTGATGATAGAGTCGTGGGCCTAGAAGAGCCAGGATAATCAGTGAATATATGGAGGCTTATAATAAAGTCCTCAGTTACTTTGTATTATTAATGAAATTTTTTTCCAAAATTTCCTTTTCAGTAGCCTTTTCTGACTTTTTATTTGTAGTTTTCAGGATTTTGATATTCAAGGGTCCAGAAGATGCAGTTTGGACTGGTTGACGATCGAAACATACAAGAATATTGAAAGCTACAGAGCCTGTGGATCTACAATCCCACCACCATATATTTCTTCACAAGACCACGTCTGGATCAGGTTCCATTCCGATGACAGTATCTCTAGGAAGGGTTTCAGACTGGCATACTTTTCAGGTGTGTTTTTAAATAAGAAGAAAGATATGGAACAGAATTCTGTAGTATTTACTGCTCAGTCACTTTGGGACTTGCCTTCTAAACAATGTCCATTTAATTGTGACTCAATCCTCAAGGCAGCTGAGATTGAGGAATTAGAGGCTAAAGGTTCAGGTGCCGTAGATCCGGGTCTCCAAAAGGCATTTTGTATAATCCTAATAAAATGATTAATTTTACAAACTAAGGTCAGTTTTCTTTTTAAATATTTTGAATACGTTTATTTTAAAAGGAACTTTTTCCCCTCAAGTGTTTACCAGTATCCTGCAAGTTACTTCAGAATGTATTTTTGTGTGTGCATTACCCTTGTCTTTACACCTTCAAAGAAAAGACAATCAATTTCACTTTCGTAGTTTGTAGTATCAGAAGTCTTCTTATGCTAATTCTTAAACTTTATCCAAAAAGAGTGAGCAGATCATACAAATATGAAGAACTCAGAGCATTAGAGTTATGTAAATTTTTGCTGAAAATCATTTTACATTTTCTGAAATTACATGGTCTCCTTTAGCAACATATGCTGCTTTTTCTCTTTTTTATTAAAAGCACAGTCTTTGTAATATTTACTTAGGTGCTGAAGCACATTTTCCGTCACCTATTTGCCAGTAAATAAAAGTTGTTAATGGAGAGGTAAGCATTGGCCGACATCATCAGTGTGGACTGTAGGAATCTAATGTTTGGTTTTCTTTCCCTACCTCATTATTGTTATATATTTAAGGTAGTCCACTAAGATAATCAGAATTCTATAAACATTTCAATTCTTTTCTCTCTTCTTCCCCCTCCTGTTTTGTTGAGTAAATTTACACCTTTAGCTCAGATTCATAAAATATTTTGCAGTTGTATTAAAACAATAGAAATTATAAAATGGAAGTACCATGTTGTGGTTACATGAAATGTTAGAAATAGAATAAAGTTAACTTATGATAATCTTAGCAAAAATTTGAGTCTAAATAATGGGCTTGCAAAATATGCTATGATACACAAAGCAAAATATTGTGTGTATGTATATATATATATATATATATATATGTATATATATATATAATATATATAAACAACTCAAAAAGAATATTAAAACTGGATTTGAAAAGGTGATTATTATAGAGGAGTTTTTCTTCATTGCAAAATGTTTATACAATAGAGTATTTGAAATTCTTAGGCAATACATCCTACTAACTTATATATCTTACATCACTTTACTAAATGTTCTGCAGTAAAATAGCTTCTGCAAAAACAGGATTGGTCTTTTCTCTTTAGATCAGCTGTAGAGATCTTCATGGAACAAATCATAAGTGTTTAATAAATTGTTGAGTAATCAGTAAGCTAATATTAATTTGTCATTAGAGTTTAACCTATTTTTGATCAAGCCCAACTATCATTTGGGCTAATCAACATTTATGATAAAAATGCCACTTGCTGTTACATACCCTTTAAAGAGTATGTTTTTCCTCCTTATCTCTCCATCTCCCTCCTCCCAATGTCCTCCCAGGGACATCTGAGGAACCAAACTGTGCTTGTGACCAGTTTCGTTGTGGTAATGGAAAGTGTATACCAGCAGCCTGGAAATGCAATAACATGGACGAATGTGGAGATAGTTCTGATGAAGAGATCTGTGCCAAAGAAGTGAATCCTCCAACATCGGCCGCTTTCCAACCCTGTGCTTACAACCAGTTCCAGTGTCTATCTCGGTTTACCAAAGTTTACACTTGCCTCCCCGAATCTTTAAAATGTGATGGGAACATTGACTGCCTTGACCTTGGAGATGAGATAGACTGTGATGTGCCAACTTGTGGTCAGTGGTTAAAATATTTTTATGGTACTTTTAATTCTCCCAATTATCCAGACTTTTATCCTCCTGGAAGCAATTGCACCTGGTTAATAGACACTGGTGATCATCGCAAAGTCATCTTACGCTTCACTGACTTTAAACTTGATGGTACTGGTTATGGTGATTATGTCAAAATATACGATGGATTAGAGGAGAATCCACACAAGCTTTTGCGTGTGTTAACTGCTTTTGATTCTCATGCGCCTCTCACTGTCGTGTCTTCTTCTGGACAGATAAGGGTACATTTCTGTGCCGATAAAGTCAACGCTGCCAGGGGATTTAATGCTACTTACCAAGTAGACGGCTTCTGTTTGCCATGGGAAATACCCTGCGGAGGGAACTGGGGGTGTTATACGGAGCAGCAGCACTGTGATGGGTATTGGCATTGCCCAAACGGAAGGGATGAAATCAATTGTACCATGTGCCAAAAGGAAGAGTTCCCATGTTCCCGGAACGGCGTCTGTTACCCTCGTTCTGAGCGCTGCAACTACCAGAATCATTGCCCAAATGGCTCCGATGAAAAAAACTGCTTTTTTTGCCAGCCAGGAAATTTTCATTGTAAAAACAATCGTTGTGTGTTTGAAAGCTGGGTGTGTGACTCTCAGGACGACTGTGGCGATGGCAGCGACAAGGAGAATTGCCCGGTAATCGTGCCTACCCGAGTCATAACTGCAGCCGTCATAGGGAGCCTTATCTGTGGCCTGTTACTGGTCATTGCCTTGGGATGTACTTGTAAGCTTTATTCTCTGAGAAGGTTTGAACGAAGGTCAGTATCAAGACAAAACTATAGTGCTTATGCTCTCTACAGTAAAAGCGTGGCCCAAATATTTACAACACATTTTTTTAAATGAGATTAGCAATATATTTTTGTTATATTGTTGAGAAATAAATACTTCTTATGATTTATAAAATGACTATGAAAAGCCTATGACTCAAAAACCTAATAAGAACATTAAAAAACAAATAAATACTAAGAGTTATGAGGTGAGAAAAGCCAATCAGTATTTATCAGTTCCTGTTTTCAGGTTAATCTGTCTTACAGGAATTTTGCAAGCTGTAATTCTCGGTGGTTGCTCTTTAACCTCGGTTTTTATAAATATTAATCCAACAATTCCAGATATTTGAGAACCTTCTGTGTTGAAAGCATTATACAGGTGAATAGAGAAATGCGTAGGAGTAATCTCATGGGCAGTTTACAGTTAGAAGGAAGGAACTGTTGGGTAGAATTAGATGACAAAAAATATAAATGTTGTAAGAGCTATAAAATAAAGTGGTATAAAAGTCGAAGATCTCAGTTAAGAAGTGGTTCAGCGTTAAAGGGTGGCCTTCAGGGAGAGCTGTCTTTTGTGTGGTAGAGGAGAGACTGGACCTGGGAGAAGCTGATGGCAGAGAGGCCTTCTAGAAAGCTCCTGTGGAGACCATGACCGTCAGTCCCAGGAGAATTACAAATGATAGATACAACAAAGAAGTCACATACCAGACAGCTAAGAATAGATGCACAGTATCACAATAACCAAGTGCATCTTATCTTTGGTTCAGTATAAATGGCCAGAAAATGTTTTACTACATTGCAACATAAGAGTACAATGAAGACCAGAGGTCTTGAGTTTAAGAACAAGTTATTCCAGAAAGGGTTTTGGTGACTCATTTCACTCTTTTCCTTATCTGAAAAGTAAATGTGTTGGACTTGATGAATAAAGTGTCTTCTAAGAATTTTCAAATACTTTCACCTCAAGTCTCAAGCCCCTATGTTCTTAGGGGTTTAAAGATCTAGTACTTTTATCTTTTACGGGGATATCTAATTTATTAAAACTTAGTGATCCAGACCCCTAGTGTAAAACCGCATGAGACTAAACTGTCTGCTTCATCTTTGTGTTCTCAGTGTAGGGTAGTATAGATACTCATCAAATGTTGGCTAAGTAAGCTTTACAAATGAACAAGTATATTAAAATTCAGATTGTTTTAATTGTTGATAATTTAAAAATTACTGTTTTGGCTTGCCTTTTTTTAAAATCCTTTTCATCCCCCTGTTTCTCTCAAAGATCATTTGAAACACAGTTGTCCAGAGTGGAAGCAGAATTGTTAAGAAGAGAAGCTCCTCCCTCTTATGGACAATTGATTGCTCAGGGTTTAATTCCACCAGTTGAAGATTTTCCTGTTTGTCCACCTAATCAGGTATGTTGCAACTTATTCTCTTTCCATACCTCTTAAAATGAAATCTATACTTGTATATAATGGTAAAGTATCCTTGACTGTGTCAGAATTTTTGCAGTCAAGTTAAGAATTAAATATATGGAGGATTTGAAATTATACAGTTGACCCCTGAACAACGAGGGGGCTAGGGACACCCACCCTCCGTGCAGGTGAAAATTCACATGTAACTTTATAGTCAGACCTCTGTGTCTGGGGCTCAACATCCATAAATTCAACCAACCATGTATCATGTAGTACTATAGTATTTGCTATTGAAAAAAATCCACATATAAGTGGACCCGTGCATTTCAAGCCCATGTTGTTCAAGGGTCAACTCTAATTGTTTCATTGTATTTTATCAAATTCAGAAGTATACTTTTCATTCTTTACTTCTGATTTGGTTAGGTGATTCTTAAGCATTTTACTGTTTAGGATAATTTAGTGCGTTAAAATTCAAAAGTAAAGTTTGACAGCTTATTTTCTACTTGAACTATTTCAAAGATTTAAAAAGAAATACTAAAGTTGATATGCTTAGTAATAGATTAGTAACATGCTAGATTAAAATAAAAGTTGTTGAAATTAAGTTAACATTTCTACCTGACTTGAGAGAAAACTTCTTCACAGCTGGATTTTACAGTGCTTAAAAATTCATATCATTTTCTTTAAATAGTAACTCATTCTTTATTAATGTTTCTGAATTCTTTAAATTTTTGTGAGTGATTTTTTACTTCGGGTGTACATTAAAGTGATCCAGTTATACATATATATATATATTCTTTTTCAGATTCTTTTCCATAATAGATTATTATAAGATATCAAATATAGTTCCCTGCAATTTCTTTTTTAATTTCTTTTTCAATGCTTACAATTGTGCCCAGGGTTCTTTAAGGGCATTAAGGTTTCTACATTTAAAATGTAAATTCATCCAGAATCATTTCTAAAAGTTGTTCCCAGTATCAGAATTAAGAAAAATTGATGAACATTGTTTTCCCAGTAATTTAATCCTGTTCAAAATGAAAGACCGTTTCCTTTTTGTTAAATAGGTTTCCAATTACAGTGGGTCATCTTATTTGAGTCTTTTAGGAAATCTTTGTGAGAATTTGATGTAATTTGCTAAGTAAGTAATTCAGAACTTCCACTGGTTGGAATTTTGTGTGCAACATAGGAAAAACCTACATTGTGGCTTTTATATATTGTTGTCCCTGCCATGGGGAAGGGTTCTTTTTAGGTAGGAATTCAGAGGATGGTTAATTCCATCCACCCACTCCACCATGTATCACCCCACCCCTATATCCTGAGGCTACCTTCAAGAGGTTAGTCAACTGTGAAGTTAGAGGGGGCACAGTCCACACAAGACAGCCCTTACTTCTAAAACCAATTTTAAGTTCCGGGGCTCCCAAACCATCCTCAGGTTTGATAATTCACTAGAAGGACTGAGAACTCATTGAAAGCTGTTTTACTTAATAGTATAAGCTGGTGTAACTATTATTGCTGGGAAAGGATCCAGATTAAATCAGCCAAAGGAAGAGACACGTAGGACAGGGTTCAGGAGGGTACCAAACACGACCCTTCCAATTGTCTTTTCCCCATAAAGTCAGGACAGTGTTATTCTCTTGACACAGGTGTGTGACAGTATGCACGAAACATTGCCAACTAGGGGAGCTCACCCAAACTCGGTGTCCAGGGTTTTTACTGGAGCTCCATCACATAGGCATGATTAATTGCACACGTGGCTGATCCCAGTCTCTAGCCTCTCCAGAGGTTGACTGATTCTGCTGACTCAACTCTCCCACGCTACATCACATTGGTGTGGCTCAGAGCCTCCACCGAAAACGCGGTGCTACTCTCTGGCTGGCCCAAGTCTCCATGCAATGACACTCCTGTCAAAGCTGACATTCCAAGGTCTGAGGTCTCATCCCAGAAGTAAAGGGCAAAGGTTAGACCTCACTTTGGGTAAGGTTTCAATTCTTTACTACCTACTACAGCATTTTTGTAGGGTTATAATTTACCCTTGTGAGGGAATTCTGCTTCAACAAAGTTTTAAAATAAAATATGTTTGCAAATGGTAAACTAGATTTTATTCAGTTAATGAGATTACACTCTTATGTTTGAAACTTTTGGTAATAAATTATCAAATTTCCTTATTTGTTTTGAAAAAGAAAAATAATCTTCTGATTACCAACTCATTCAAAATAGCGATCCTTTCTGAAGAATCCTTTTCTTCTGCTTCATAAATGGAAGAAGTATATAAAATTATTCCTAAAACAATCATGAGATCCCCTTGTAGAATCTAATGTTAAATTGGCAATCATTTAATTAAACAGACTTTGAAGCCAGTAGAGAGCTTCATCTCACTGACAGACTATACTGTTAAAGTCGGCTTTGAAGTGTGCTGAAGGCATTGTGGGTGGCAGCTGCATAAAAGTGGAGGATATCTGAAGAGCCTTGTATTCATTGCTGGATTTAATGACAGTGCTCACACAAAGCCTTAGAACGTGAATGCCAAATGAGGAGGACCAAATCTATGGAGTTCATAGGGATGTGAGCCACTTTTTTTTTTTTTTTTTTCAGTTAGTTTATAGTTACATTCCCAATTGGTGAAAACTCTTACTCATTTATATAGTAAATTTTATGTGCTGATATTCAGATTTCTTATTGGCAATCTGTTATTTACTAAGGCTAGACTGAAATATTCCTGTGATAGTAGCTTCTTAGCTTTCTGTGAATTATATTCCAGGGATTATGTTCAAAGGGTGTATATGGAAATCGCAAATCTATATGGAAAACCTGAGGCTAGCTGTACGGTATCAGCTTGGATTTACTTCAATACCAGTCACAAACAGAGATGGAAAACATATGTTATCACATCTTCTTATTCTCTTCCCTTCCTTTTTTCTGTGGGGGGATAGGCAAGAGCCATTCATTTTGGCGGAGGGAAACTGTATCACCTTTTGAAAGGGAGTATATCAATTCATCATTGTTTCTTGGAAATACTGTATTTTAAATACTAAATGCCAGATTGATGAAAGCTGTGTTTGTTCCAAGTTTGATTACTCCTTTTTGTAACCACTAGATGGAGCTTAAAGACTGTTTTTGTAAATACTGTAGTTTTTTTTTTGTTGTTTTTTGTTTTTAATTCCGATAGTCATTCATCTAGAAAAAAGAAAATCTAGATGATTTTTCTTTCAGTTGGGCAATATGGTCACCTCCCATATGCACTAATTAAAAATCACCAATTTTCAAAGAATAAGGTTATAATTTATGTTTAACATGAAGCTGTAGAAAATAAGACATAAATCTTTTTTTTTTTAAGACTTTTTTTTTAAAGGAATTCCTTTATTTTTATTATTTATTTATTTATTTATTTATTTTTGGCTGTGTTGGGTCTTCGTTTCTGTGCAAGGGCTTTCTCTAGTTGCGGCAAGCGGGGGCCACTCTTCATCGCGGTGCGCGGGCCTCTCTTGTTGCGGAGCACAAGCTCCAGATGCGCAGGCTCAGTAGTTGTGGCTCACGGGCCCAGTTGCTCCTTGGCATGTGGGATCTTCCCAGACCAGGGCTCGAACCTGTGTCCCCTGCATTAGCAGGCAGATTCTCAACCACTGCGCCACCAGGGAAGCCCAAGACTTAAATCTTTAAGATTGAGGAGGAACCCAAATGTCTCAGATACCATTGAATAGGGCTATAAACAAGTTAATTTCTTTGGCTTTTTGTTTCCTGTGCTGCATTACAAATACAGTAATTCCTTTGTTTATGACAATATAAATAAATTTGTATTTATTTATAATAAATATTTATGGATATTTATTTATGGATATCCTCAATTTATGGATATCCTCAATATCCACTCATTCAACAAATCCTTGAGAACCAACTGTGAGATATAATTTTTACATGTTTTGGAAGGTTTCATCCTTGTAAATCAAGTCTAACGTGTGCTGTGTTAAAACAAAAAAACAAACAGCCTAGTTTTCACACTCCTTTAGGTCATTTAGAGAATTATTGTAGAGATTCTTCTATCTTCGTAGCTAAAGAAGTATCAAATACTTTTATTTTCCATCTTTGGTGCATTTCTAGGATTGGATTACTATGTGAAGTTTTGAAATAAAATTGCTGTTGTAATTGGCATTAAACATCATTTCAAAGTTATATATAAAATGAAGTATTGAGAAAATCTTAAACACAGTGAACAGTGGTTCAAGTTATAGGTTAGATTCTGGAGTGAGGTGAACCTGTATCGATGAGAGAATTTAATTCATCCTCCATAGACCGTAAAATGAGTAATAGAACTTTCATCCACAACACATGCTGAATAGAAGGGTGTTTTCCATCTTAATACCTCGTTGTTAGCTGTTTTAAGATCTTTTCTTTCTTTCTTTCTTTCTTTCTTTTTTTTTTTCCGCAGGCTTCTGTTTTGGAAAACCTGAGGCTAGCTGTACGGTCTCAGCTTGGATTTACTTCAATCAGACTTCCTATGGCAGGCAGATCCAGCAACATCTGGAATCGTATTTTTAATTTTGCAAGATCACGCCATTCAGGGTCATTGGCTCTGGTCTCAGCAGATGGGGATGAGGTTGCCCCTAGTCAGAGTACCAACAGAGAACCTGAAAGAAATCATACTCACAGAAGTTTGTTTTCTGTGGAATCTGACGACACAGACACAGAAAATGAGAGAAGAGATACGGTAGGAGCATCTGGCGGGGTTGCAGCTCCTTTGCCTCAAAAAATCCCTCCCACAACAGCGGTAGAAGCAAGAGTGGGAGCAAGTGGAAGTTCCTCCACTCAGAATACCCGAGGTGGTCACACAGAAACCGGACGGGATGTGACAAGTGAGGAACCCCCAAGTGTGAGTCCGGCGCGTCACCAGCTCACAAGTGCGCTAAGTCGTATGACTCAGGGGCTACGTTGGGTACGTTTTACATTAGGGCGATCAAGCTCCGTAAGTCAGAACCAGAGCCCTTTGAGACAACTTGATAATGAGGTAAATGGAAGAGAAGAAGATGATGATGTCGAAATGCTGATTCCAGTTTCTGAAGGAGCTTCAGACTTGGACGCGAATGACTGTTCCAGACCTCTTCTTGATCTTGCCTCCGATCAAGGGCAAAGGTTCAGACAACCATATAGTGCAGCAGACCCTGGAGTAAGACCAAGTAATCGCGATGGCCCCTGTGAGCGCTGCGGTATTGTCCACACTGCCCAGATACCAGACTCTTGCTTAGAAGCAATGCTGAAAAATGAAACGAGTGATGATGAAGCTTTGTTACTTTGTTAGGTACAAGAATCCCGTCAGGGAGACTGGATACAAGTTGGAGCAATATCCATTCATTGTTTTGGAACTTTACAATTAAACTAGTTTTAATTTAAAAAGAAAAAAGATGCAGGGTGATTTCTTACTATCATATGTTAGCCTGCATGGTTAAATTAAACACCTGTAACTCTATAAACTTTAGAGTTTACTATTTAGCAGCTAAAAATGCATTATGTATTCAGATTGTTCAATAATGTTCTTCCATTTGTTTCTAATTGTTTTCATCCTGGTACTGTAGTTCGCAGTAGAGATATGGCTGCAGAAACTCATTTGACTGTCAGTTTCTATCTATCCTATGTTAAAACGTTTCTTTGTTCAAAATAATACCTTCTTTTAATTGAATCCTTTATGCTTTTGCCAATACATCTTGTAACTTAATATACTAGATGTTAAGGTTGTTAATATAAAAAGAGAAAAAGTCCTTATTCTCACCTGTTTTTATTTGTATAACATCTGTCTAAACATTATTAGATTTCATAATATGAGCTTGTCAAAGGGAAAAAAACTGTCTAAAATTTTTTCTCATGTTTAACATGCAATGATGTGAAATTTAGATAGAGTTAGATAAATTAATGGCAAAAACAAAACTCTTTTATAAATTTTCTAATGTTGACTTTAATACTCTAATATGGTACAAACCAAATGGTAAAAAGCCCAAATCATTTCTTTTTTTATCTCTATTTAAGGACAGAATTAAGCGGATGAAGATATTCTACATTGCATTAAATCTTGAACTTTATAAAATATGTACAAAAATTGTACAAGATAAGTTCCAACTGGTAATGTCTTTCCTGATACAGGGTTATGCTTGTATTGGACCCTAGGGATTTGCACTAAAATCATATCAAGGTCTCAGATGAGTTTCGTGCAGAAGCACTATCACTTTAAATACTATTATTTGCTATCATAATGACTATATATTTCCATAGCTTATGGGGGGGGCGTGAGGGGGCATTTTTATTACAACTTGAGGTTGCTTTGCTAGTTTCATATTTATTTGTTGTATTTAAAAACTGCATTATAGTAATAAAGTGATTTTTTTCAATATATTTTATTCATAAGGGGAGGATCATGCTACATGTTGAAAAGCAAATTAAGAAATCATTCAGATCACCTCCCTTTTTTAAGTAAAATGAATTGCAAAACCCCGCATATTTTTTTATTGTCAATTCCCATTTATTTATTCTTTAGCTGTCTGTTTTAGTAGCTTAATGTTTGAGTATGAAAAATGTATTTGTGTATGATTATTGCTATTTATTAAATTTTAAATACTTTGCTGAATGTCATTTTAAAGCATGTTTGAGGTCTTGTGTATTTGTCGTGTTATGCTGTCAGGAAGAACTGACTGAAATGTTTTAATATGTATCAAAAATTAAAATGACTTCTTTTTTTTGTATTGCCTTGAGGTACTTTTTAAGTCAAAGTTTCTATTTATTTTTGTTCATTTGGTGCATATACAATTTCAGGCCATGAAATATGCAGTGTGTCTAGAAGAAAAATTAAAGAGGGGATGTCTTTCTTAACTCACTTATAGTAAGGTAGTAGCTTACACCAGTTCTCAAGGGTAAAAAAATCCCTAAGGACCTGGACATTATTTTGCCTTTAATTGATGTGTCTTATAAGAGTCAGTAACTATATCAGTTCTCTTTTTATATTATTTTCAGATACATTTTAGACCCCTATACAATATTTTACTGGCAGAATTTGGGTTACCAAATTAACCTTGTTTAGGTCCTACTAATTATATACTATTATGTATAGGTTTTTTGTTTTTGTTTTCTGACATATACTTTAATTTCTTTGTTTAATTAACTAATACATCTTCTTGATTCAAACAGTAAAAAAATTAAGTCTCTCTCCTATCCCTGACAGCCATCTTCTAGTTCCCTTTCAAAGAAATAGGTACCAAGACCAAATTCTTGTATACCCTCCAGAAATACCATATAGATACATAAATGTATCTATATGTATAAATGCTATATGATGTAATACAAATCGTAACATACTATGCATTCTTTTTCTGCACCTTTTTTCAAGGGAAAAAGTGTATCTGCTACTGGTTGAATGTTAAAAGTACAGTTGGGTATTTCTGTTATTTGACTTTTCACATTTAAAAATTTGATCTATCCTGAATTTAAGGCTCCAGTTTTTCTTTCTAGGTAACTACCTAGTTACTGCAAGGCTGTTTATTAAATCTGTCCTTTCCTTGCTGTTGGAAATGGCCCTTTTATCATATTGCAGATTTTCATATTATGTGGATGTATTTCTAGACTCTAATTCCACTCTCTTCGACTTGCCTTTTTTTTTTTTGTAGCAGTCCTACACTGTTTTAATAACAGTAATTTTTAAATGTTCAAATATTCTTGCTTATTTCTCCATTTGAACTTTAGAATCAACCCTTTGTGTTCCACAAAACAAATCCATTGTACATTTATTTTTTTGGACAGTTTTACTTTTATAGGTCAACTTGGGGAAATTTGACATCATTATCATGTTAAAGCTTCTATCTAAACCATGGTGCCCTATCCAAAAATGGTTCCCAATTTGTTCAAGTCTTTTTTGTTGTTTCCTTCACAGATGCTTCGCATTTTACTTTACAGAGATCTTGTACATGTTTTTCAAGAGTTCTTAGAAATTTTATTATTTTTGTTACCATTATTAAGGAAGTCCTTTCTGTTTATAATTTAGTCTGATTTTAGTATATATGAAAGCTAATGACTTATTTATGTTAATTTTCTGCCCAGCTACCAGACTCTCATTTTCTTATGGTTTGTAATAGTACTTCAGTTAATTCTTTTGTGTTTTCCAGTTATACAGTCATGTCTTCCAGTTTGCGTACCTCTTTATGTCTTGATTGCATTGTCTAGTACTTCTAGAATAATGTTAAAATATATTGGCTATAATGAACTGGGTTGAGATATATACATTTAATCATGTTAAGGAGTATCCATTGATCCCTATTTTAAAATAAATTAGTCAAGAATGCATGTTGAATTTTATCACATGCCTTTTCATTTTCTATGGAGATGATCATACGATTTTTCTCCTTTGACCTTTTAATATATTTTGTCATTTTGAACCATCCTTGCATTCCTGAAATAAACTACTTGACCATATGTATTATTCTTTTAATATATTTCCAGATTATGTCTCATATTTTATTTAATATATTTGCATCTGTATTCATCAGTGCAGTTAGTCCTGTGTGTGTGTGTGTGTGTGTTGCATGCTATCTTTAATAAGTTTTGTTATTAATTTTATGCTGGTAAATTGGAAATGTTTTTCCTTTTCCTGAGTTCTGGAACAGTTTGCACAGCATTGGAATTTTCTCTTCCTTAAAATTTCAGTGAATTTATCTGGTGCCGGTGGATGTTCGGCAATAGCTCTTTGACAGCTCTTTTAGTATCTGTTACAGTGATTGGTCTGTGTAGTTTTTATGTCTTAGCTAGGATCATCAACCATCCATTTTGTCCATGTTTTCAAGTTCATTTGCCTAGAGGTGAGCAAAGTTACCCTCCTCTTTTCTGCATATGGCTCTTTCCCCCTTACTATGTATTATGCTTGCTCCCTTGTTTTCTTAATTAAGATGGCTAATGGTTGACCTATTTTGTTGTTGTTTTTGTTTGCTTGTTTCCCCCAAGTGGTATGCTTTGAACGTCTCTTCTGTTATTTTTCTGTTTTCCAATTAATTGATTTCCTTAAATGTCCTACTTTTCGCTTTCCTTAGTTTATTTTGTTGGGTTTTTTTCTAACTCCTTGAGTTAGCATTCAGTTTAATCATTTTTATTTTTTCTTAATTATTACTATGAGATTTAAGGTGTGGACTTGAGTACTGCTTAAGCTGAATCACTTAGGTGAACTAGTGTTGTCATTACTATTATATTCTAGGTGTTCTGAAGTTTCAGTTTTTATTTCCTCCTTAACCGACAAGTTGTATAAAAGAAGTCTTTTTCCCTTTTTCTTTGCTGTTTTTTTCCCCCAGATAATGGCAGTTTGGTGTGGGTAGTGGTTTTGTTTTCTGACTCTTTTATTAGTTGTCATGTTTTGGCATCAGGATCAGAGAATGTTATGTGTATTATATTTACTGTGGAGAGTTGATTGTCTTTTCTTAATTTTAAAATATTCCAGGATCACTTTAAAAAAGTATATTCTCGGTTTACAGGATATAGATTTTAATAGATATTACTCAGGTTTATCATGTATCAGTTAGATCTTCCCTCCTGTACTTTGTCTTGTCTTATCCATCTGTCTGTCAGAGCTCCAGTGTTGGTATAAAGGAAGAGAGGGGGAACCAAGGGGCTGTGTCAGACGAGCTCCCGGGGCAAGATCCCCGCCTCAGGTCATGTCACTTACTAGGACTGAGAACATAAGCACGTGATGAGGGCAGTCTTCCAACAAGCTGTTGGGGGTTTGGCTGCTACTACTGCTTACCACCGGCATCCACCTTTAAGCTGGAAATAAATGCATACGACAGGTTAAAAGAATAAAGGAAGAACGAGCAGATTGACTTCACAAGGTGTTTGTCGAGTCCCTACCACAGACCCAGTAATGCTGACAGCGGTGACCTGCCTGCTGCTGCTCTCCATTCAAGCTGCTTGGCCATTCCCTCTCACCCTGCTGAATTCCAGGCAGAAGATGACAGCAACTTGATCGGACTCATTTTACTCAAGTGGGCCCTTGTTTAAAAATTGATAGACATCTCTGCAGAAACTTCTTATGAGCTAGTCTCCGAAGGCCCAAAATGTCACTTACGCCACATTCTGTTGGTCAAACGAATCACTAAGGCCAACCCAGTTTCCATAGAGAGACTCCACTCTCCATAGCAGATGTAACAAAGAATTTGTGACGTCTATAATCGACCCCAGGACAGTGCCTGATACGTAAGAAACACCAAGTTGCCAGAATTAATATTTTAAGCAGAAAAACAGTGCTACAGTCCCAGTAAGAAGCTCATTTGCCAAAAGGTTATCGAATTAGCTCCTCTGTCATGTCACGTACATGAATTGTGCATATCTTAGTTGATTAGAAATACAGTAGTGTAACAATTTGCTTTAGCATATTCGAATGAGAAATCATAGCATTGATGCAAATTTAGATAAGCATGTTTAGGCATTTGATGAATGTTAACAATTAGTTATTTTTCAGCTAAGTTTATTTCAACATGTTATCATAACCTGTAAAATATTTTTAAATTTATTAGAGGCAACATCGTGGATGAAAACAATGGAGCCACATTGCCTGTCCCGCTCCTTCCTATCGTGCAATCTTCAACAAGTCCCTTAATCACTCTGTACTTAAGTTCTTCATCTGTAAATGGGGATAATAGGGCTGTTGGAAGATTAAATTAATGTATGTAAAGCTCTTGGAGCAGTGCCTGGCTCATTGTAAGGACTACATCTTTGCTATTATTGTCATTGTCTGAATGTTAAACAGAGAACATCTCTGAAGCTTGAATTAAATCAGATCTTGTATGTGAAAAGTCCGAAATGATTCATGGTTTCCAAAGGTCGTGAAGATGTGCTTCCCAGGTGCTTCTGAATGCAGCCGCTTCCCCTGGGATCATCGTGGAAGTGAACCGGCAGCTCAAAGTCAAAAGGGGAGCAAGAAAAGGGGGGGAAGAAAGCAGTAGCAGCCCGCTTGTGATGAGTTGAAGGGAGCTCCAAGACCCAGGAAACAGGATCGTGCTGCGCTTGGGGCCTGAGGAAATTACCACAGTGACTGAATCTGGAGAAAAGTCTTCACAGGTCTCCTAGAACCTGGTAATTTTTAGACCACTTAGTTCTTCCATTGTAGCAAATGTGCATCCTCAACATCCAGAGGGAGAGAAGCCTCATTTTAAGGGTTTGGGGAAAGGATAAAAGAAGCCTGATGTCTCTGAGCAACTGCACCAGCCTTGGCCTGGCTCCCTCAACTTCCCGGTTCCATGAAGCAAGGGTGGTAGGCTTCTCCGTCACCCACGGAGTAAGACACGCCTAACTCCGGGGCGGGTTCTTAAGTTGGGAATAACAACAGTGGTTGGGAGGATTAAATGAGAGTTAATGAGGATTAGTGAGTTAAAATAGTGTCAGGTGCGTGCTCGGTAAACGATAAATGTGGCTACAGTTGATGATGGTCAGGTTATCAATGCACTGCTCACCCTGCTCTCTTCCAGCAGCAACTCTGTTTATGTCTTGGGCTTTCCTATAAGATTTCATTTGAACAAAGGATTTTGAGAGTTAATAAAATTTAGAAACCAGTGCTAGAACATGACAAGACTAAGTTGCCGTATGCTAATCTAGGGCACATATGGTTTACTGATCATGAAGTGCCTTGAAAAGAATTTACAGAGTGATTTCAAGTAACGATACTGAGATGTCAATTGGAGTGGATTTTCCCACGTGCTGGAGGGAGGCTAAAGCCCAAGGAAGCTTAATATCCTCCAAAAAAGGGATATGTAAGCTTTACTAAGGAGAAATAATAGAGTGTGGTGGGAAAGCATGGACTCTGAAGTCAGACACATAACAGTTTGACTCCTGGCTCTGCTACTTTAGGAGTTTTATAACTGAATAAATCACTTGATCTCAGTAAGCCTTGTTGTGTCATCTGAAAAATGGGCTAACATCCAGGCTTGAGGGTTACTGTAAGGATTAAACTAAAGAAAGAAATAAGAGGTTGAAATAAATTTTGATTGTGATTATTACAGACTCATTTTCAAATAAAAATGACCTTTTTTTCGAGCTCCCCTCCACTGAGTGTTATGCATTTTGTATATTAGTAGAGCTTTCTTTAAGAGCATATTTCTTACAGTAATCATTCTCCTGTTTTCTTGATTACAGGGCAACTTATGGCTGTATCTCAATGAAAAGTAGATTCACTAAACAAAGGTAGAGTGGCATCTTGGCACAGACATCTTTATTTTATTATAAAAAGACCAAAATGGTGAACTTCCATAGAGCCCCAGACCAAGAAAGATGTGGCTACAAGCTATGGACTTCGTAACATATGTTGAGCGAGTATAAATAAAAGACATACAGAGAAGTGATTTCTATTAAAAAATTATAGTAACAAACAATATTAAAAAAACTTTTCTCAATTTCACTACAGTATCAGATTTCACTTGAATATTTATACTTCTCTCATCTGCTGAGCTCTGATTTCAAGGAGCATAGAAATTCCTTATCTAATTTGGCTTTTAGATTTAGTTTTTACTTACCTTAAATATAGACTTTGTTATTGTGCATTGTGTAAATTTCAACTTCACTGGGTTCTTATTACTTTCCTTGGGTTGGAACTTACATTATTGCTGTTTTCGATGGAGATTTCACCATACAACATAATTTCCATTTCTCTAGCTCATGAGTTGCCATTAGAGATGTTAGCCAAGTGCACAAAGCAATTCTTCGTAACTTTTTCCTAGATTTGGAATGAAAATAAGCATCCATGTTTAGAGTACTTCCTGAGAACCAACCACAGTACTAGATATATCACACTTTGTTTACCCATTTATCAAATGATGTTTTTTTGAGTTATTTCTCCTTTCTGACTATTAAGAATAATGCTACTAGAAACATTCATGTACAAGTTTTTGGGTATATACCTAGGAGTAGAATTTCTGGGTCATAGGGTAACTCTATTTAACTTTTGAGGCACTGCCAAACCACTTCCCACTGTAACTGTACATTTCATTCCTACCAGCAATGTATGAGGGTTTCAATTTCTCCACATCCTTGCAATGTGAAAATATAATACAGCAAAGAGTCATATTGCTTCCAATCCCAATGAGAAAGGCACTTCCTGAAGCTTCTGCTGATGTTTGAGAGGATAAGACCTACCCCACAGATTTGTTCTGAGGATTAGAAATGAAGTACATCAGGTACACAGTGAACTCTTCTTAGACGTCACCATGGTCTGTGATAGGTCTTTGAATACAAAAATAAATACCATGCAGTTTTCATTTTCCAGAAGCTCACAGATTAGTGCCCTTAAGTACAGTTACACAACAGACGGGTAGTTGGTATTATCCTTGACCTTAAATCACATTTTCACTGTGCTTGCCTTGTCTAATACTAAATACCTCTCACAGCAAGCAGAACAGTAAGTTTCTCCCAAGACGTATTTGTTTAAGATGAACAAAAGTTTTAATAAAGAAGGAAGATATACAAATCTAGTCCCTTCCAGTTATATTAGAGAAATGAAGTATAAAATGAGATGGCACAGACAGCGCAGAGACAGAAAGGTTCTAATTCAGAGGGTGTGGGCCCCGGTGGGACAAGTGCAGGTAAAAGGGGCAGCACCTTGACTACTGTCTCTCTCTATCTTATGGTCTTCCTTTTACACGGATGCCTCCAACATCTGGGGCATCAGTCTCGACACTGTCCTGTCTACATAACTGTAAACAGTGTCATGAGGGCTCCAGAACGGCACCTGCTGTCCCTGCTTCAGCCCCAACTGTGGTCACGCTCAGGACCTCCCAGGATTCCTGGAAAAGTTGAGGTAAATCCTAGTAAGGTCCGCCTCTGAATCTTTTCAGCTTTAGACCTTGACAGCATCAACAGCAGGGCATAGGAAGAGTTTTACTAAGTGGCAGAACCGAAGTTGAACTCTCCAGAAGATACCCAGCAACTTACTTTGTTTCCATGTCTCAAGTCAACAAAATACAAAAGACTGAAAGTAGATCAGTGGTTGCCAGGGGCCAGGGCTGGGGGAAGAGGATTGACTGCAAAGGGGCACCCGGAAACTTTTCTGAGTGATGGAAATATCTTCTATCTTGATTGTGGTGGTGGTTACATGACAGCGTGTTTCTGTCAGAATTCATAGTACTGTACACTTGAAAAGATGGATTTTGCTCTATGTGCTTTACTTTAATTTTTGTTAAGAAATTAAATATATAAAATGCATATTCAAACCCTCTTTGGTCTGTGTAGCAAAGTCCAAGTAATTTTTTTAATGATTTACGCTTGACTCTTAAAAAAATAAAACTTTCTCAAAATGAAATCTCAGAGATGGTGGTTTCTGCACTCTCATGTTCATTGCAGCATTGTTTCCAATAGCCAAAACATAAAAGTGTCCATTAACACATGAATGGATAAAAATGTGGCATATATATATATATATATATATATATATATATATATATATATAGTGTGTGTGTGTGTGTGTAAAATTAAACAGAAACCTCAATCAAATACAGCTGGGAGACCAGAGGGGGAGCTCTCACCTCCTGCACCTATAGCAGAGCCCCGCAGGAATAATGACTCCTCCTCATTCCTGGCAAGGACTCAGCCAATGAAAAGCCATGGACTCTTTGTTTACTGTAGCCCTCCCTGCTTCTTTTTCCCTCTCTTAAAGCCTGTTCCTTCCTTTGCCCAGTGGCTTGCCATGGCTGGAGACCCCAAATTGCAATCCTTTGCTGATCCCAAATAAACCCATCTTCGCTGGAGAAATATCTGGCAGTCTATTTGTTTCAGGTCAACAAATGGAATATTATTCAGAAAAAAAAGAAGGAAATCCTGCCATGTGCAACAACGTGGATGGACGGTGAGGATATTATGCTCATAGTGAAATAGATCAGAGAAAGACAAATACCACATATGATCACATATGATCTCACTCATATGTGGAATCTAACAAAACCAGACTCATAGAAACAGAGAACAGATTAGTGATTGTCATGGGCAGGGCTGTAAATGAGTGAAGGTGGTCAAAAGGTGCAAACTTCCAATTATAAGATGAATAAGTTCTGGGGACTTAATATACAGCTTGGTGACTAGAGTTAACAATACTGTGTTGCGTACTTGAAAGTTGCTGGAAGAGTAAATTTTAAATATTCTCACCACACACACGTACACAAAGTTGTAACTATGTGAGGTGATGGATGTGTTAACTCACCTTATTGTGGTAAACGTTTCACAATATATGCATATATCAAATTATTACATGTACCCCTTACACTTACACAGTGTTATATGTCAATTACATCTCCATAAAGCTGGAAAAAGTTCTTCTCAAGATCAGTAAAATAATTTCATAAGCTTGTGGATCTCACGTTTTAAAAAGTGAAACTATTAATAAGAAGAAAATGCTAGAATAGAGAAATGAAACAGTTGGTTTTGCTAAAAATAATATCTAACAAGCACTATGCTATGGGCTTTACATGAATTATCTCATTTAAAGTGTACAGCCCTTAATGGGTTGCTACCACTATTCAAAAAACGAACAAAACAAACAAAACACAACAAACAGACAAAAGAAAACAACAAACCCCCCCAAAAAAAACAAAAACCAAGAGGCTTAGGACCATTAAGAAACTTAACCAAGAATCCACAGATGTGGACTTCCCTGGTGGTGCAGTGATTAAGAATCCGCCTGCCAATGCAGGGGACATGGGTTCAATCCCTGGGCCAGGAAGATCCCACATGCCGCAGAGCAACTAAGCCCACAAGCCACAACTGCTGAGCCCGCGCACCACAACTACTGAAGCCTGCGTGCTCTAGGGCCTGCGTGCCGCAACTTCTGAGCCCGCATGCTGCAACTACTGAAGCCCACGCACCTAGAGCCCGTGCTCCACAACAAGAGAAGCCACTGCAATGAGAAGCCCGTGCACTGCAACGAAGAGTAGCCCCGAGTCGCCGCAACTAGAGAAAGCCTGTGCGCAGCAGCGAAGACCCAACACAGCCAAAAAAAAAACCCAAAGAATCCACAGATGATAGGTGATAAAACCAGAACTCAAATCTAGATCAATTTGGCTCCAAAGTACAAGCTTTTTAATTTTACTTTATTACATTTTTTCTAATCAAGGGGGCGCTTCCTCTATTTCCTTGAGTATTATTTCACTGCTGAAATATAGTTTGCTAGGAAAGCTCAAAATAACTTGGAAACCGTGGCACAGTACGCATGAGGTCAAGGGGCAAGAGAGTTTCTGGAAGCATACATTAGTGCTGCTGGCAGAAAGGGCAGAAGAAACCTTTGAGCCGAGCTTGGTGCTCCTAGGCCATCCCTTGAGAAAGCAGCGTCTTTTTGTTCAAGGGGGGACACTGATAGGCACTGTCATAGGCTGAATTACGGGGCGCGAAGATACCCAGATATCTTTCTAGTCCCTGGAACCTGGGAAAGTTACCTTACATGGCAAAAGGGACTTTGCAGATGTGGCAAAGTTAAGCATTTATTGAAATGAAGAGATCATCCTGGATTATATAGGTGGCATGTCCTGAAAGTTTTCCCCCAAAGCAGGTCAGTATTGGTATATTAGATCTGGACTCACTAAATTTGTTTGTTACAGGATGGAGCACTTTTTTTAAACCCTCATGACATTAGTTATCTGAGCAAAAACATAGACCAGCTCCCCAATATTTAGATAACAATCTGAAGCAGCTTTGCAGCCCCATGTCAGAAGTGCTCGAGGTATAAAGAGTGATGGATGTAGGAGTTCATTCCGGGATTACGCTCATCCATTTATGTAACCTGAGGCCCAAATGCAGCCAGGATTTGAACCTGGCTTTAGAGTTTGGACTCACATAATGAGTAAATTACAGGTTCCGGAATGAAAGGCTTACCTCCAGCATTTGCTGTTAGGTGACCTTGAGCAGGTCATTTTCCCTCAAAAGGCTCATCTGTTAAACAGGGAAATAGGATTTAGCTCAAAGAGGTGTTGCGGAGGACGAAGTAAAATAAGGCATGTGAAGCATTTGGCCCAGTACTGACTTGATTCAAGTACTCAATAAACCTTAGCTCCCGATGCTGGTATTGTTATTCAGGGCTATTATTTCCTCTTTCTGCCTGGGAGGTTCAGGGAAGAGTGCCCTCTGGAGTTGTGCAGTGGCCAGCTTTCTCTCTCTGGTCCTACAGAGACCACTGCCGGCTGCCAGAGAGAAAGATGTTGTCCCTGCTCATGACCGAAAGGTCCCACCAAGCATCGTCCCCCCATGACCTACATCTGGATTTACTCTCTGTGCTTGGCACCCTTTCCTAGCACATCCCCTCTGCCTCAGTGGAGGGACCAGAAATAAAAGAGCCCCAAATCTAGAAGGCAAGTCCTTCCTGGTCTCCATTGCACTTATCTAGACCTGAGAAGAGTTGAGCTCTAGGACTATGCCACGCACTCCGTGGGTGGGCGTCTTGTCCCTGTTCACAGAATCACAAGACTTTTAAAAGTGCAAAGGCTGGGTCTTACGAGCTCTTGTCAACTTAGCTCCTCATTTTTCAGTTGAGGAGAGAGAGGCCCTAAGAGTAAGTGGGTTGCCCAGACTCACACCAGAAGCTTGCATCGGAGCCAGGATTAGACGCCTAATTCCCATCCATGCTGCCTACCTGCCTCTCCTATCGCTGATTCAGGTATAACCTCATCACCCTGCCAGGGACTTTGATCCCAGCGAGGGTCAGGGGACTGGGGCTGCCCAGAGCCCCCAGCTGGGGCGCACTGGAGACGCCCGGCTCTGCCCCCTCTCTCCTTGCTCACTCTGGCTCACACACCCTCGTTGTCTGCTCTTTCTGCCCCACGGAGAGCTTTTCCTCCAGAGGAAACAATACCCTGAAATCCCCTCAGAGCCACAGGGGCCTGGAGTAGGAGTGGGGGTGGGTTAGGAGAGTAGGGAAAGCAAACTCAGTGACTCCAGGGCTTCAGAGGACTTAAATACACCTGGGCCTGGTGGCTTTGTTTCCCCAAAACCCTGAGCTGCTCAGTGAAGGAAGTCACCCTTTTCTGCTCTGCCTTTCTGTCCCTTTAGACCATCAGTCAGGGCTGGGAAGGCCTTCCTTTCGAATTGCTCTCACCTACACTTCAAAGTAGATATGTTTCTGTGGGTTAAGCTTTCACAACCTTTGTAACCCTCCTTTAAAATGAGTCCTCTAAGGAGTAATGGGTCCTCAGACACACTTTGGTATGTTAGTTAATCAAACTGATTCTTTCTCCAGCAAGAAGAAGGCAAAACAGCAGGAGTCTTGCTTCCCGCCTTCCTCCAGTGCCAAGATCATTGTGTCTGGGATTACTTGTTTCATGCCCACTGAGGGCCCGTGTGTCTGGGTGCAGAGGTGGCTGAGTAGGGCAGAGAAAAGGGAGGTGAGGGGTTTCTGAGGACAAGCTTCCCCTCTGAGCACGTTTGCTCGCCTCCCACCCGGCAAGCTGGTGGACGACATCCGGCATCTAGACATGCCCAGCGTCTGGACAGTGGTGGCCAAAAAGGGGGAAGACACCTTCTTTCTGCGAGCTGGCTTTTCTCCTTAAACTTACCCAACACACTCTTCTGTGCGGTCAGTGAATCTCAATGAGCTATTTCCTCCTGCTTCAGTGACATTCTACAAATCCCCTTTTCTGATCAAGTTTGAGTTAATTAAATGTGGAGAGTTTATGCTGCATTGTGTTACAGGGCATTTTGTGATATAAAGTGTCTGAGATAAAGAAACCTTTGAAATCATCATCTGACCTTCAGAAAGGATGTCACAACCACCCTGACACCCAACCTTACTTTCCTAGAGTGCTGTTATGTGTGTAGCTTGGCAGAGTTGCATATTTATTATTATTCTTTTCATCTTTACACAATGGTCTTTTGACAATAATTGCATAACCTTCTTGGGCTTCTTATTCCTGGCTTGACAGCCAAATCTATGGCACTTTATTGATGTTTCCTAATTTTTAATCATTTTGAGGTTTGTGTGATCTGAGACTTGAGGAAATTTGATAATAATAACACCTTGCATTCCACTATTAAAAATGCCATCTCTGAGGTCACATGTGACCGACCACCTACTCCCCAAACTCGAAGTACCTTCCCATCCTCTGTCAGTTGATGGTTGAAAAGGACAAAAGAACCAAAGTAAACCAGCTGAAGCAAACACTGGAGAGTCTGAAAGAGGGGACATCAGGCATGGCTGGTTCCAGGAGCACCAACGGTGTCATGAGAACCCAGTTCCTCTCCATCTCTCCTTCCTGTTCTCTGTGTTGGCTCTGTTCACAGGACTATTCCCTTGTTGTCTTTTACTCCCTCCAGGATTCAAGTCCAGCAGGAAAGAGAAAGCCCCTCATCTGCTCAACCTAACACAAGTTAGGATCAGCTCTCACTGAGCACAGTTAGTCTTCTTGGGACCCGTGTCATCCCCGAACACATCACCGTGGCCATGAGGACTTCCTGCTGTGACTGGAAGTGCTTAGATAAGCAGATCAGTCCCAGAGCCGGAGGTCCCATCAGTTCCACCCAGGCGAGTGTTCTGAGAATGCACGGGGAGGATTTCCTGCTAAAGAAACTCCAGTGACTGTTGGCAGAACGAGGAAGAGAATAGACGATGCAGCAGCATGCGTCCACCACGCTCCCCACGCTTCCTGCGGCATTCGATCTCGGTGCTCTTGAAATCCCGCATTGCCGTCTTCCCCCACGCAGGGCTCCCCGAGCTCCCTTCTCTCTCACGGCTCCTCCTCTGTCTTCTCTTCATCCTTCTCACCTGGGAGGAAGGGGGTGGTCCACAGCTGTCCAACCCTATCCCCTCAGCTTGACCATGTGGAGGTCACACTCAACTTGCCATCACCTTCTTGGCGCCTTTATCCAGCTGTTCCCTCACCCAGAGCATCGTCCCTCTTCCCACTCCTCCTCTCTCCATGTCCACGTCCTCTGCGTCCTGCTTCAGATACCTCTTTGTGAATCTTCCATATCTAATTTCCTTCAAGGCAGAAATAAACTCCCCCTTTCCTCTAAACTCGTATCTTTAGCCTCTCTCGAAGGTAGAATTTTCTGGTTTCTTTATTGTTATCCATTGAAATATGTATGTGTGTCACTGTTGGCTCTTAGCTCCTTGACGACGAGAATGTCATTTATCTTTGTTCCTCACATAGTTAAGAATATTTAAAAGGAAATCCAGATCAAGTGGTTCTTCGGGGCGTGGGTATTTTCATTGCTGCTGGTGGTGTCTGTCTGTCTGTCTCCCTCCCTTCCTCTCTCTCTCTGCCTGTCTCTCTGCGTTTTGGTACAGACACACTCTTCATAAAGGGAAGAAATGAGGTGGATTTCTTTCCCCAAAGTGCCTTTTCTTAGAAAGGAAAACAAACGTCCCTCGTCTTTAAAAGTGCCTCCAAGATTTTTCCCTTCCAATGACTGGAAGGGAAAAAAATCTCGGTGTACATCCAGGGTCTGGACGTACACCTGGATTCAGGTCGGCGGAACTTTCAGGTCAGAACCCCGCTGACCTCTGCGCCCGCCCCAGCCTTTCGCGCAGGCCCAGCCCCCCGGGGGTGGAGCCGCTCCTCCCCCACCCCCTCGCAGCGGGTCCTTGATAAACCCGGAGCCGGGCCAGCGCGCCCGCCCCGTGCCGCCGGAAGGAGGGCGGCTCCGCAGCGTGTGCGCCCCTCGCCATGGCGGCGCCGTCGCGGCTCCTGATACGCGGTGGGCGCGTGGTCAACGACGACTCCTCGCAGGTGGCCGACGTGCTGGTGGAGGACGGCGTGGTGCGGGCGCTGGGGCGCGACCTGCTGCCGCCCGGGGACGCGCCGGCCGGGCTGCAGGTCCTAGACGCCGCCGGCAAGCTGGTCTTGCCCGGCGGCATCGACACGCACACGCACATGCAGTTCCCCTTCATGGGCTCGCGGTCCGTGGACGACTTCGACCAGGGCACCAAGGTACCCGCCTCGCCGCGCCCTGCACCCCGGGACGCCCGCCGAGCCCTCAGCCGCCTCTGAGGCTGCCCCGCTCCCCCCGGGGTCTGGCCGGGCCGGCTCGCGCCGGCGTCGCGCGGGGGCCTGAGGGGGCGGGAGCGAGGCGCGGGGGCCTGAGGGGGCGGGAGCGAGGCGCGGGGGCCTGAGGGGGCGGGAGCGAGGCGCGGGGGCCTGAGGGGGCGGGAGCGAGGCGCGGGGGCCTGAGGGGGCGGGAGCGAGGCGCGGGGGCCTGAGGGGGCGGGAGCGAGCCGAGGGGGCCTGAGGGGGCGGGAGCGAGCCGCGGAGACCCGAGCGGGGTCAAGGCGCCAACGCTGAGCTTCTTTCTTCTAGGTGGCCCTCCTCGGTGGCATCAGCCCGGCTTTGGCCAAGCCGGGCGCCCCCTACTCACTTTGGGTATTTGTCCGGTTTACGGCAGCCTATTCCCGCACCCTCGTTTCTCTGCACCCCTCCCCCCGAACCCCTCTTTTTCACTGGGTGTTCTGTGGTAGTCCACAAGTCCTCCATAAAATCGATAGACTCTTTTAAGTCGACACTCCCAGACGTTTGACCCCATCATCCATCCCCAACCCAAATCGAGTGAAAAATCCATTCACCCGGAAGTTACTGGCGTCACTCAAAAGTTGCCAGTGCGCGGAGGGTGATGGCGATGAGCCCACGCGTCCACAGTCTTTGCCTCCACCCACCAGCCGAAAAAGTACGACGCGGACAGGGGTTTCCAAGAGAACTGTTGCAGGAATGGTCTCCCAGCACTCGCACTTGACCTGTCCCCACCCCTTCTCCGAAGTGCTTGCCCCGGGGACATTAAACACAGACCCTGATTCTTGCAGTTTGAGCACCTGCATCTTTACTGATGGTGTAGGAGGGTCAGATCACAGGTCCCCAGGTGAGGGAGGCTTGGGTTTCTCTAGACACAAAGGCCTAGAGGCTCAGTCTATGAAAAGAACCTTAAACGGATCTTCAGAGCTCCCGAAACCAAGATCAGGAGATGAACAGGGCAGCCTTACAGGAACGCAAAGTTAAAACTGCCCGCAGCACTTTGGCCGGAGCCAAACCTACACCCTCCTTGAGGCTTGCGTTTGGGGATGTGGTGGGAGCAACGGCTCCTTGCAAAGTGGAAGTATCGATACCCTTAAGGTCTAAAATGTCACTCACGGATGCGCGGGTTTTTCCTCGTGAGCCACGCCCTGGTGTGTGTGAAACAGATCGGGCTGTTTAGTGCAGGTACAGGCTGCAAACACTTTCAGAGCAGTTTTGAGGATATATCCGTTACCCAACCGATTTCTAACCGTTTTACTCTCCTTACACCTCTCTCCCTCCATGTTCCCCAGTCCTCTAGGATAGACCAGAATGTTTCACAGAAAAAAGAACCATCTGACCCAGAGAGAGGGGTCTGGGGCAGGCTGCTGACGCCAACATTTGCAAAGCGGCCTCCTATTTACTAATTATCAACCTTTATCATCAGGCCAATGGTCAAAGTCTTTTGTAGGAAGGATCGTTATCTGTTTTGAAGAGTATTCCTTTTTCTCTCTTGCTAAAACGTGAAATTTGCTAAATTTCATTGAATTTATGTTGACATTTAAAATACGTTTTTTAGATATCCAAGCAATACACGATTATAGACAATTGGAAAAAAATAATAGGAAAGTAGAAAGAGGAAAAGTATTACCCATAATCTCCCAGTCAGTGACAACCCATGTTTTGGTGTATTGTCTTTATGGTTTTCATATGCTTTATTTTACATAATTGAGGTTGTATTGTGCATGTGTGTATGAATGTGTGTACCTGTATTACAAAAGTTTTGTAACCTGTTGTATTCAGTTATAGTACATGCACTTTCTGTTATCACAGACTCGTCATTCACTAAGCGCACTGCTGATGGCAGGGCATTCCATTGACACCCCCGTTTGCCAAGTGGGGACCTGCTGCTATGGCTGACCATCAGTCACCAGACCCACTAGCGTTATTCCCCCTCATTATTTCCCTTTCTCTGATCAGGGTTCCAGATGAAGCAGCCAAGAAGAGGGGTTAGAATGTTGCCAGGGCAGGACATTCCTTCTCATTCTCAAGTTTATCTGTGCATGCCCCAAGACCCTGGGAGGTGGTTCTTAGTTTTCTATCTGTTCTTGGCCATTCTGGGATTCCAGTGTGGAGAGATTTACGGTTCCATACTTAGAAGGCAGGTTTTTGTAGCATATATATATATATAGTCTGTTCTCACCATTTGAAAGAACTTACCAGTTGATTCTGTAGGCGTTTCTGTACTTAAAGGTTGTCAAAACATTAAAGGAAAACATGTTTTTCATGAGCTTAGGATCACAAGTGGAAAATGATATGGTCCGAGATAAGGTCAAAGATTTAGCAAAGACTAAATTCACGTGGAACATTAAACAGTACTCACAAAAGGGCCAAGTTGCAAAAGTCTACTGCAAAATTGGTTGGTTGAATCCCAGGACATCCCCATCCCCCAAACAGATGAGGCTCCGTAAAATGGAACCAGCCAGGTAAATACAGATAAACATGAGCATTAAAGTATTGGCCTGAGTTCTGAAAGAAGGGCATTGTGGAGTTATTTTGTCCTCTTTTCTAGAGTCTTCACGATAATTCCCAAGGCAATGTTGATGGAGTTTCTGGTTTGGGGAAACAGGGACAAAGAAGTCTTTTGTAAATGCTCATCATATTATATACCAAACTTGAAAAACATCTTATGAATACTGTTAAGTAACCTTTACTTTATCAAGTCCGTGCTATGTACTAGACACTGTGCTAAACTGTGCATTGTCTTCCAACAATCCCAGGTGCCATTGTCTACTCTTCGCAATTGAAGAAACTGAAACTTAAGTCACTTGCCCAAGGTCGCACACCTGGTAAGTGGTAGAGTGGCTCTTCAAATTCAGGACTGCCTGCCATCCCTAGAGCTCTTACCTACTAGGTTCTCTTCCTTTCTGAAATGATGATTGAAAAAAAGTCTAATGTTTAGATTCGTCAGAATGGCAGTAGGTAGATGAAAAAGCTGTAAATGTAAGGTGTGTGTTACTGTGAGAAGTCTTTTGTCAAAGACAGAGCAAAGTCATCTTTCAGAAATACACTAGCCCTTCTTTACCTTCCCGACACTGGAGGCAGTTAAGGTTGTCAAAATAAATACACATCTCATGGTGTGGGTTTGTGAGACATTTATACGTGCATTTATAGCCACATCATCCCTAAGGCTACAGAAATGGGTACCTTAAGTACAGAAAGCCATAAAGTAAGAACAATATATCATGCTTTCAGGAGATGGGCCCCAAAAGGTTAGACCAATAGCTGTGTGCTTCCTGCAAGCATAATGCTAATCATTTATAATATCTGACAAACAGAAGGGATACTATTTGTGGTGGTCTATGTATTGATCACTAGATTGTGATGGACCCCAGTTTTAAAAATGAAATATAGGTCAACCAAAGGTTACATATTTTGGAAATCTAATTCGTGTCAGAGGTAGGTTTAAAGCTTATAATTGATTTAGTTAATTACAGGTAAAAGCTTTCCATCTGATGTAAGTAATGGAAATAGCGTTCTGCTTTAAAGAAATCATATTTCATTTTGTTGGTCTAGACTGGATGTACAGTGGTCTTCCAGTAATTCAGTATCCATCGTGAAAGACAGTGGGATTTTTTTATTCAAATGGGTATTGAAAATTAGATAAACTTGAAGGAAATACGACTTTGCTTTTACTACAGCCTGTGATAAGAGAATGAATTAAAAGGACTTGGCCAGTCTTCAAATATATGTATTTGTATTCAGACATAGATACAGCTTGGCGTGGGTGGACTCACATTGAAAACCTGGCAGCATCAGTAGCTGGCAAAAGGATCTTTTTTTTTTTTTTTTTTAATTGAGAAAATGCAGAACACTTTTTTTTGTAAAGGACAAAAAGTCCTCAAAATTATCAAGAGAGAAAATTATACTTTGCTCTGGAACATTTTGGTAAAATGCCATGGAGGTGATTACTTATAATAAGGCAGTGGAAGGTACATGATTAAGCACATATTTATGGTTGTATTTATAGAGCTTCCTCACCTGGTAGAAGAGCTGTGATTCAGAGAGCTTGGTTACAAACCAAATCCCTTTTTTTGTTTCTTGCTGGCGCTCCAGGATGGTTTTCAGAAGCTGTGCATGCTGACTGCATGACCTTGGGCAAGTCACTTCCTCTACTGGTGGTGTCAGCATTTCCGTATCTGTAAAACAGGGCAATAGTTAGAACATCTCGGATTAAATTTTTTTTCTAAGTAATGAAAAATACATATATTTATCATTCAGGAAAATGCTGGAGCATTATATTTGCTGATCATACATAGTTGAATGAAGACACTGCTTTTTTTTTTTTAAAAAGGAAAATACAGAAGAGTATAAAGAAAAATAATATATAAATCATCTATAATTTCAGCATTTTGCTTTTAACATTTTCCTTTCAGATTTTTCTTTTTGGGGGCACATATAAACATTTTTCCGTCTACTAAATGGTGCGTACACTTTGGAATCAGCCTTGTTCGTTAAACCTTTCCCCCACGGCCTTCACTGTTGTCAGAGAACGTGATTTCTGTGGCCTGTTGACATCTCCGAGGCTAAGTCCCAGATCTTTCTCTCTGGTCTTGTATCTCTTCCGCATCAGGCTTCCATTTCTGCCCATCGACAATGAATGTCCCACAGGCGCCTCAAACTTCAAGTGCTCGACCCATCTTTCATCCTCTGTTTCCCCAACTGTTAACAGCTCCACTCTCATCTTGTTCGTGTTGGACATTTTGGTGGTTTCCAGCTTTTGTGGCTTGTGCATAACAATGTTGTGACGTAATTCATCACTCAGATTCCTGATGATTGACGTAGAAATCACCCCTCAGGGTGAAATGCCTGGGCCAGTGAGTGTTAGATCCATCCTAAAGGAGTCTAACATACATCCAAATTGCCTTTCAATTTATGCCCCCCTCACAGCAGTACATCCTAATTCCCATCTCACTGCATCCTAGCTAATTGTGGATATTGACTTTAAAAATCTATGCTAATTTAATAGGAAAAACATAGAATTTCGTAATGTTTTTAAACAAGCATTTCTTTAATTGCTTGTAAGGCTGAGCTTTGAACATTCTTGTGTTAATAACTTCCATGTTCCAGCTGTAAGAGTGTATAATTCTGTCATTTCCTTCAGTGGCTATTTACTGATTACAAAGTTAATCTTTGCACTAATCAGAGGAAGAAAATAAAACCATCTCAAAGATTAATTTGAAATCACTTGACATTAAATAGGGCTTTGGGCCTATTGAAGGTATTGTGTGTTAGGAATCCTTTCACTGAATTTTACAGAATCTGGGACTTGCCTTCTTTCAGTTTTCATACTTGAGTTTTGCAGGCTTTTCACTTCCACTGCTTGTTTTCTCCCTCATTTATCTGGACTGCATGCCTTCAGTGTCTGACAGGGGTAGTCAGGATTCAAGGTTTCCTTGACGTTGCTGTCGGGAAAGAAAAATTTTTCCTCTAACCTCTTATGTTTAGTTTTTGGGGGCCCACAAATTAAACTGACAAAAGACAGATTCACAAGAGAAAAGACAGATTTTTAAAATTCATGTACATTCAGTGCAAGTTCACAGAAAAATGTGCTTCAAGGAGGCAGTTAGAATTTGGGGCTTCTATATCACCTTAACAAGGGAAGGGGAGGGGAAGAAGGGCACTTACGGAAAAGCAAATGACTTTTAGGAAAGACCAGTGGGTTCTTAGGGGAATAGATGGAGATACGATAGTTCATGACGAGGTCTATTTAGGTGCAGTGCAGGCTTCTAGTCTCAGGTGGTAAGAGTCATCTTCCTGGAAAGTAATTTATGACAATTCAGTTCTTTTGAAAAGCTCTGCTTTTAGGCAGGTAAGGGAGTTCAGGAAAAAAAGCCTATTCTCAAATGCCTTCAGCTCAAAATGAGTTTTATGCCGCGGTGGCACATTCTGGACCTTGTCACTGCCGTCTAATATGGAATAACCTTAAGCTAAGGAATTTTCAAGTTGATAGTTATGTTCCATGAATTCAGTCAACAAATAGTTCTTGGGAACCCACTACGAGCCAGGCATTATGGTTGGGGTTATAGAGATGAAAACTGTGGTCTTTGCTCGCAATGGCAGACAGACTGGAGGTATATGGGGTTCTAATTTATCTTGGCTTTAATAATAAATTATATACAGTGGACTTTTGGACTTGTAGACTTAACTTGGACAATTTGTGACTATTTTTGAGTGAACAATTTTTGATCTGGCATTTCCCCTTTTGCTTAGTAACCATTTATAATTGCTGGCATCGCTGGGCTGCATTTCCAATAGGTGAGCCTCAGCAGCTCCCCAGAGCCTTCTCCTCAACACCGTTCTGTGCTTTTTCTCAGATGTCAAGTGACAGTTGAGGGAGGACACTGCAATTTTTCTGTTATGCTTCATTGCATCTAATAGAGGAATTTCATGTTATAGTGATAGTCATGCGTTCCTGAGCCCTGAGGATCTGTTCACACGTAAAAGCTTAAAATAAAACAAACCATAATCTTTTTTTAAAAACAGGAAATTATTGGAGGCATAGATATAGAAATAGGCTATCATTCTGTTTTGTTAAAAGTCCTCGTTAACGCTGATGAGGTAATGGGCTTGGGACAAAACTGAGCATTCAGCTTTCAAGTGTGCTCAGAGTCTACATTCTACAGTAACATTTTCATAGAAGGATTTCAGAAACCACACAGCCAGGGCTAGCAATATTTTTGAGAAACAAAATCTCACATGAATATGCAACTTGCGCAGCTTTCCCACTTTGCTGTTGGAAAAGTGAACCATCTTAATTCTTCCATCTCATAATTTCTGGGAGACATTCATTGGCCTCTCTTCCTTTTTTCCTTAAACATTTAAAGAGTATTTATGTACCAGGCACTGTAACAGGCACAGGGCCTATGGAGATGAAACTACATCAGCTAAATCAGAATCTCTGGGGGGCAGGATAAAAGTTCCCTAGACCATGCCAGTGTGCAGCCAGGGTTAAGAGTCGCTGGACTAGGTAGAGAGGGGACAGGGAGAGAAGAGTATGGGTGACTTGTCTCTCTGAGGTGGAAAGGAACTCAGATCATGCAGGGCTTTATGGGCTGTGTAATAATTGTTTTCTTCATCCTGAGAGCAGAGGGAAGTCAATAACAGATTGGAAGTGGCCCAGACTAACTGGTCTAGTCTAGTCAGAAGATGAGGGTGGCACAGGGCAACGGAGGTGCAGACGCAGGAAGTATGGAGACTCATGGAGTATGTAGGGGAAGGGATAGGTTGCTGATGGATTGGATTTGGGGATGTAAGGAAGGGAACAGGTAGACGTCAAGGGTGCCTCTTGAGTCTGTGGTTTGCACAGTGGGATGGGTGATGGTGTGATTAATATTTCACATTTGGGGAGGCAAGGAGTGTGGAGAGGCACTGTGGAGGACATCTTTACAAAGCTGGATATGCTTCTAGAGTTGGAACGTAAACTGGGATCATGAAGTTTGTTCTCATAAGTCTTAGTGACTATGAGAAATCTGAAAATTCAGCCACGTGTTTTTCTCCCTAAGGCTCAAATGTACTGTTGGATTTCTTTTTGTTTTATTTGGGTCGAGCAGGTCCTCTGATAAATTTTAGTGAAACAAAGTCACTTGTTCTAGGATGAGCTTAGAAATGAAAATTCAGTGACCCCATAAAAGGAAAGAAAATCCTTGGGATGCTTTCAATAATGATTTACAACCTAATACAGTCTTAAATAAAGTCTTGTGTTCTGTCATATTATGACCCCACTGTTGGTTAAGAGTTTATCCCAATTTATGTTCTATCACGTTTTCACCTAAGACAGCACATGCTCTTTTCCCCTCCAGACAAGGTTTTAGACAAATTGGAAGGTTTTCAAGGGAGAACAGCCAAAGTAATTAGGAGCTGAAAGAACTGATTTATGAGCCAAGATTAGAAAAGGCAAACGCATTTTGTTTGGCTAACTGACAAATAAAGGAGAAGTCAATCAGCAATAAATACAAAGGAAACAATTAGGTTTTATATAAAAATATGAAAGAAATTTTCACCCTTTACTGGTTCTCCCTCCCCTAAACTCTCTTCATTCTTCAAATGTTGATCCTGGTGAACATTTTGTGAAGTGAATCTAGAAGCATCTGATGTTGAAAGCAATTCAATGAATACTGAAAATATCCAAGGTGAGCTAGGAATGAGATGTTCTGATGAGTTGGTTTGCTGGATGAAGTTAATTATCCCATGGCTAACAAGTGTGTGGAGGCCAAGAAGCACTGATATGGGCCTTGCCTTGTAACTCTTCTAGGGGCGCATTATTTCAATGGCAGCTGTCGCAGTGATGAACATCACATGAGCTTAATGAAGCTGCGTCTCATTTGTGAATTTACAATTTATAATTTGATGGGACTTGTTTTGTTTTGGTATGGCTTTGGGTTTCCTAAATGCTTGATTCATTTTACCAACCTATGCCTTTCTCCAAGTAATGATTCACTGATGACCTGGGGCAACAGGCTGGAAGTCAGATCACACTAAATGGAAGATGGGATAAGGGGGAATGGCCTGCATTAGGGTTGAGGCCCAGAGTAGGCTGAATGTAAGACCTCCTGCTCAAAGCTGTATCCTCCATGTTCCCAATGAGGATTTACCAGCTGTGAGACCCTGGAGAGTCATTTGACCTCTCTGAGCCTCATTATCGTCAACTGTAGAATAAGAAAAGCAATTTCTACCTCTCAGGACTATAGCAAGGCTTCGTTCAATGAGCTAACGTGTGTAAGATGCTTAACCCAGGACTGGGCATTTGAACAAGCTCTTCTTTCAAGAGGCAGATACTTCCCGGGAGGGGCAGGTCTCCTTCACAGCTCCTGGTGTCCCCTCTAATTGGGATTATAGAACTGCAGCTCTGGCACGTGGCTCCCTGGATCCAGTGGAAAGAAGGCAACGTTTCAGATCTTGAAATAATAGGGATTTGAGATAACTTTGGGCAGCCAAGGGACCCTGGATAACCAGAGAGAACCGAAGAGGCAGGAGGAAGAAAGAGGTTCCAAGGAGGCTGGGGCGCTGACTGTCCGGCCACTGTTTGCCAGGTCCCAGGGTAGCAGCCAGGATCCCTGCGGCAGGTGGATGGATAAAGCCCCAGGGGTTTGGAAAAAGACAGGTTCCGTTTTCAATCCATTGCCTAGGATTGGCCCAGGCTATCCTGTCCCAGGCACTATAGTTTTTCTAGATCTGTTCCCATTTTGAGGGTGAGGAGAAGGAGGAAATTAGGGAGGAGAAACAGAACAAGAAGAAACCAAAGAAGACAAGTGGCTGCTCCTTTACTGTTCATTAGGGAGATAGAGCATTTGTGATAAATCCTTATTTATGGGCTTTTAAATGATAGCCCCAGGAATTTCAATTTGCTGTAGTTTAAAAAGAAAAAAAAAGTGGCCATTTGACCATCACATCTTCAGTCTCATAAGAGGCCCATCGAAGTTGAACTACTTAATTTATATGGCATATGCATGCATACCTGGATTTGTATCACATATATGTAAAATCTTTATTTTTTCTTCTTTTGAAAGTTAGGCTTTGTTATAGAAAATGTAGCAACTACTGAAAATAAAATTTAACTAGAGGAAAATTAAAAGGATCTGTAGTCACTCCACCCAGAAACAGCCACTGGCTGAGACCTGTTTTGTTTTCTTGCTAAGGGTTGGTATGTTCTGGAGCATGTTGCCATGGCGTCTCTCTCTCTCTGGTTATTTCCCCTGACCTTGGGACCCCTCTGGCCTCCTCTGCAAGGTGACTGCCACATCTTTCTCCTGCGTTTGAGTGCTCTTCTGCATCGGGGCTGCGTTTCTCTGTCTGCAAACACACAGAGTGGACATGTGCCTGAGCACCTCATGCTCAGGGTGCTCTCCGCAGAATTCATGCTCCCTCCAAAGACCAGATCGGCTGCCCTCCTCTGTCCCCTCATCTGCCACCTCTCAGTCACTCCAGCCAAAATCAGCTCCTGGACTCCCGTCACCCCCGCAGACAGCCGGCCACTGCCTTGCCTTCTGGGAACCATTGCTTCACACATCCCAGTCATCTTTTTGTAAAGTACAGTTGGTTTACAGTAGTATGTTGGTTTCAGGTGTACAGCATAGTGAGTCAGTGTTTTTGCAGATTATACGCCATTATAGGCTATTACAAGATAATGGGTATAATTCCCTGTCCTGTACAGTATATCCTTGTTGCTTTATCTGTTCTATACATAGTTGTTTGTATCTCTTAATCCCATACTTCTTATTTGTCCCTCCCCATCTTCCTTCTCTCCTTTGATAACCACAAGTTTGTGTTCTCTATCTGTGAGTCTGTTTCTCTTTTGCATGTACATTCTGCCCTTTACCACTTTTCTGCTGATGCTTCCTCACGGACCCTTTTCTCAGAGTTTCTCCCCTGCTGTCAACTGTTACTGAAAGCACTGGCTCTGGAGCCCAATGACCTGCGTCCAATCTTGCCTTTGTTACTCTCTAGCTGTGAGATGTGGGGAGTTATTTCATGGTGCTGTTCTCAGTTTCCTCAACCCTGAAAAGGGGTTAACAATATGACCTGCTGCAGAGCTGATGAGATGGTTAAAACACTTAGGACATCAGAATAGTTCCTGGCACATAATAAGCACTCACTACAAGTTAGATACTATTATCCTTATCGGCAACTGCACATTTATGTCCTAATGCTAATTCAAATCCCAGCTTCCTCTGATCTGTTTCCTTCCTCTGAATTCCCAGGAGTCTTGTCCTCTTCTAGGGAGCTTAGCAATTTTAACTTCCCTTTAGCAATTCCTATACCACATTTACTATGGAAGTGTACTTGCTACCTATTATTACCATCTGATTATTTTATTATAATTGTTTGTGCATGTTTCTGTCTCCCCCTCTAGACGGTCTGATTATTTGTGTGTGTCTGATTATTAGTGTGTCACATGGTGGAGTGACCAGGTGAACCACTGGGGTGTCCAGTTTCTTCCGTTTAGTCCCTTAGTCCTTGCTCTGTACAAGATCAAGAAATGGGCAGATCAAGAAATGGACAGTGTCAAAACACAAGAAACTGGTGATGTTGGTTGCTTCCTGGAAGTCAGAATTGGAGGGAAGACTTTTCATTGCATTGTGTGTAACAGCCCACTCACTCCCTGTAATGGCTTACTTGGGTAGACATTTTTTTGGTAATAATTTTATTAAGATGTAATTGATCTACAATACCAGTTAGCCATTTAGAGTGTACAGTTTAATGTTCTTTAGTATATTCACAGAGCTGTGCAACCATCACCACAATCAATTTTAGAACATTTTTATCTCCCCAGAAAGAAGCCCATACCCTTTAGCTATCACCCCAACTTTCCCCAACCCCCCTGGCTCCAGGCAACCACTATTCTACTTACTGTCTATGGATTTATCTTTTCTGGACATTTCATATAAATGGAATCATATGATATGTGATCTTTTGTGACTGGATTCTTTCACTTAGCATCATATTTTCAAGGTTCATTCAAGTTGTAGCAAGTGAATCAGAACCTCATTCCTTTTTATGGCCAAATAATATTCCATTGTATGAATATACCACATTTTGTTTATCCATTCATCAGTAGATGGGCATTTGGGTTGTTTCCACTTTTTGATTATTATGGATAATGCTGCTCTGAATATTTGTGTACAGGTTTTTGTGTGGACATGTTTTCATTTCTTTTGGGTATATACTTAGGAGTGGAATTGATGGGTCATATGGTAACTCTATGAGGAACTGCCAAACTCTTTTCCAAAGTGGCTGCATCATTTTATTTATATTTCTACCAGCATTGTATCTAGTTTCCCCACATCCTGCATGTGATAGACATTTAATATGGAAAGAATTGCTCTTTAAGCTTGATTTTCTAGTTCAGTAGACACTAAAAAAGTACTTTCTTCCAACACTTTAATTAACAGCACTTTCTATTAGAAAAATGCCCTTCAGCCTCAAGGGATATCTGTCAGAAGACATTTTAGAAGGAAGAAGGTGAGAAGGTTAATCTGCATTCGAATAAAAATATAGAGCCTAAGGAATTTTTTCTGGTATTGTCATTATACCAATAGGGATTTCTTAAGAAATGCAAATATGCATTGTTTTGCCATGCATAAGGCAATTGTTATCGAAAGATAAAGTACAGGATCCTGTATAAATAGTGAGATTTCTGAGAGCAAAAAGAGTTGGAGTGGGACCAAGTGACTTAAGGACAAATAAAAATCCATTGAAGTAAGCAAGAACAAGGAGATAGACTAGAGCTCATGTAGCAGCTGGGACCTTGGGAGCACTCGGCATGTCTGGGGGCCTGTGAGTGGGGGGGAAGGTGACAGGGGTGCAGACCTGGGAGGGAAGCTGGTGGCACTCCCTTCTTTGTTGTAACATGACCATGTTTCTGGTGGTGAGATGAGTCAATGTATGAAAAGTGGGGAAATGCCTGCTTCTAAAGCAGTGGTGCAAAGGCTCATCACTCATTGTGGGCTGAAGCTTATGAAGCACTTACCGTGAGTCAAACACGGTATTAAGCACTTTATATACGTCACCCCAGTTTAATCCTCCCAACAACCCTATGGTTCAGGTACAATTATTGTCCTCACTTTACAGGTTAGGAATCAAAGGCACACAGAGGTTAAGAAATTGCTGTCTACACTCCCATGTTCATTGCAGGATTATTCACAATAGTCAAGATATAAATAAATTAACGTGTCCATCTGTGAATGAGTGGATAAAGGAAATATGGTGTATGTGTACAATGGAATATTATCCAGAAAGAGGGAAATCCTGCCATTTGTGACAAAGTGGATGGACCTTGAGGACATTGTGCTAAGTGAAATAAGGCAGACAGAGAAACACAAATATTACATGATCTCACTTATATGTGAAATCTAAAAAAACCAAACTCAGAGAAACCAAGAGTAGAATGGTGGTTGCCAGGGGCTGGGGACGGGGCGCATGGGGGGAATGGGGAGCTGTTGATCAAAGGACACAGACTTCCAGTTATAAGGTGAATAAGTTCTGGGGATCAAATGTGCAGAATGTACAGAACAATACTGTACAAGGAAAGAAGGAAGGAACGAATTAAGGAAGGAAGGGAAGGAGGAAGGACGGAAGGAAGGAAGGAAGGAAGGAGGGAAGGAAGTGGTTAAGGAATTGCTCAGAGTACCATAGCTGATAAGTGCTGAATCTGAGCTGTGCCCTGGAACCAATAAGCCTCTTTGGTCGGTGCCCTTAACCAGTGCACTAGTATATCCCTGCCTATGTTTTTTTTTTTCACCTACATTGTCTGAACACAGCAGTTAAAACCACATTTAACCATCTTTTAATCTTAGTTTAAATAAAATCAAAGCCAGTAATTAGTCAAAGACGTGATTTAATAACTTAATAGTTTTTAATCCAGTTGTAATGTAACATAGTGTAACATGCCAGGGAAAATAGAAGCTTCGAGGCAGATCGCGCAGGGCCTTGTAGATCATGTTAAAAAGATTAAACGCTATTCCAGAGGCAGTGAGAAGCATTCAGTTTTAAGCCTTGGAGTCTAGGGGCCCCATCTGTGCTTTGGAATTTCCCCCTAATTGCAAAAAGGGGTTTGCATTGGAGGAAGTAAGAGCAAAATTGGGGACATAAAGATCAAGCTGAGGGGTGACACTAAGACCAGAGCATTGGAGATGGATTAGAGGGGACAGCTGAGAAGGAGTCACCAGTTGGTTGTGGGGAATGAAGGCGAGGTGGGAATCACGTGAGTCTCCCAGGATTCTGTGTGGAATACAGTGTAGTTAGAGATACAGTTCACCAAGATTGATTCTAATGAAATGGATTGTACAATGATGTTTTCTTGAGAAGAAAAATGTTTGAATCTTCTCTGTTTTTCCATTTTGGTTTTTCTTTACAGCCTTCACTATTTTCTTTGGTCAAAGCCATTTTCATTTCATCAGACGTGTCATTCTTTTTGCAGAAGCAATTCCAGCTCTTTTAATACTTCAAACTTTAATTTATGGGACATCTATTCATGTCTCTCTAGATCTTTTCAACAGGCAGCATCTTTGTGCAATTTCCTGGACCCATCAAGTTTGCCCGAGTGCTTGCAAATGCATGTTGTTCAAGGAGATAAATGACTCAACTAGCAAACTGTTGGCTAACTTGTTGAAACTCTCTTGTGATTCCAGGCTGCCCTGGCAGGAGGCACCACCATGATCCTTGATTTCGCCATTCCTCACAAAGGCCACTCCCTCATCGAGGCCTTCGAGACCTGGCGAAGCTGGGCTGATCCCAAAGTCTGCTGTGACTACAGCCTTCATGTGGCGGTGACATGGTGGAGTGAGCAGGTGAACCACTGGGGGGTCCAGTTTCTTCCATTTAGCCCTTTAGTCCTTGCTCTGTGCAAAGATCAAGGAACAGGCAATGTCAAAACATAAGAAGCTGGTGATGTTGGTTGCTTCCTGGAGGTCAGAATTGGAGGGAAGACTTTTCATTGCATACTCTTTTGTACTGTTTGAATTTTGAATCATGTGAGGTATTATCAATTTAGAAAAGTAAAAAAAATTTTAAAGCATATGAGGGTGGTAGGATAAATCCCTTATACTCATTCACAAAAGACTTGCCTAATATTTAATTCATGAATTGTAAATACTTTAAATGTAATTTTTAAAAGTACAGGACTTCTCAACTTCAACAATACAGGACACTTTTAAGCAGTCTTTTCCCACAGATCAGAACTTTAGTTAGAAATGTTTTTAATATCTGGGAAAAAACCAAGGAAGCGACAGACTGGGAATGTGTTCAAGGCCTTCTCCCAGCTGTGCACTAACCTGGTGCTCTGCGAACATCAACACCTGGTCAAAGCATTTCAAAACAGAGCTTACACAACCTTCCGTATCTGCTAATTATTTAGGTCATGGCAGAAATGATAACATGATTCAGACAGAAAAGACAGTTTTGAGAGATGTTAAAATATGTGTATTTTTTTTCCCGTGAAAACATGTATGTGTACTTTGGAAGAAACTTTTACTTGTGGTTTAAATCAATAACATGTTTTTCCACATTGAACTTAATTCAGAACTCGTTTTGCCAGAAAGGGCTCACGGGATGACTTTATTTGAAGTTACCATGTAACTTATGTCCCTCCTTCCTCCCAAAATTTGCACTGTAGACACCAAGTTAATATAAAACAAGTAATCAGTCTTTAACAGATAGTTCAGCAAACATACTAGCAAGGTTTATAGTCCAGAGAAAAAGTTAATTTTTCCCCAGAAACGCCATTCTAACTGAGGCATCTTATCTCTTTCGTGTCTTCCTACCTTCCTTCTTCCCTCCCTCCCTCCCTCCCATCCTTCCTCTCTATCTCCCTTCCTTCTTTCCCTTCTTGCTTCCTCCTTTCCTCCCTCTCTTGTTTTATAAGATAGAGCAAAGGTGAAGATGTTTGCCCTTACCAGTGTTTCTCACACTTTAATATGCAAATGATTACCTGGTGAATATTGTTAAAGCACAGATTATGTTCAGTAAGTGTATTAGTTTGCTAGGGCCGCTGTAACAAAGAACTACAAATTGGGTTGCTGAAACAACAGAAGTGTACTGTCTCACAGTTCCGGAGGTTAAAAGTCTGAGATCAAGGTGTTGGCCGTGTTGGTTCCTTCTGAGGGCTGTGAGGAAGAATCTCTTTCATGCCTCTCACCAGCTTCTGGTGGTTTCCTGACAATCTCTGGTATTCTTTGATTTGTAGGAGCATCACCTGAATTTCTGCCATCATCTTTACATGATGTTGTGTGTGTGTGTGTGTGTGTGTGTGTGTGTGTCTCTAAATTTCCCCTTTTAATAAAGACACCAATCTTATTGGATTGTGGTCCACCCTGCTGACCTCATCTTTTTTTTTTTTTAAAGGTTTTTTTTCTTTTAATTTATTTATTTTTGGGTGTGTTGGGTCTCCGTTTCTGTGCGAGGACTTTCTCTAGTTGCGGCGAGTGGGGGCCACTCTTCATCGCGGTGCGCGGGCCTCTCACTGTCGCGGCCTCTCTTGTTGCGGGGCACAGGCTCCAGACGCACAGGCTCAGTAATTGTGGCTCACGGGCCTAGTTGCTCCGTGGCATGTGGGATCTTCCCAGACCAGGGCACGAACCCGTGTCCCCTGCATTGGCAGGCAGATTCTCAACCACTGTGCCACCAGAGAAGCCCTGACCTCATCTTAATTAATTACATCTGCAATGCCCCTATTTCCAAATGTTGACCTGAAACAGATAGACTGCTGGGTATTTCTCCAGCAAAGATGGGTTTATTTGGGATCAGCAGAGAATTACAGTTCAGGGTCTGCAAGCTTGGCCAGCCACGTGCAAGTCCCCGCAGGGCAAGCGAAGGAGCAGGCTTTCATAGAGGGGGAAAGGAAGCTGGGAGGGCTGTAGTAAACAAAGAGCCCGTGACTTTTCATTGGCTGAGCCCTTGCCAAGAAAGGAGTCTTTTTTTTTTTTTTTTCCCTGTGTTGATATGCAGGTGTGAGAGCTCCCCCTTCTGGTCTCCCGACATCCGCTTAATTGAGGTTTCTATTAATTTTTTACACAAGTGAGGTCACATTTGGTACTGGGGGTTAGGACTTCAACATATGAATCTGGGGGGACACAGTCAACCCATAGCTGTAGGTCTGGGGCAGGGCCTGAGATTGTGCATTTCTAACAAGCTCCCAGGTGGTGCTGATGGTGCGAGAGCAATACAGTATAGTGAGACTTACCCATGGGTATGGATGTGGATGACAGGGATGTTTAACGAGGTCACCTTCAGAAAGGCTCTTCTACTCAGGGAGTAATAGGTATTTCATCTGAGCAATGCAGATCATAATTCCCTTTGGGAACCCCATCGTGTGAATATTACAACAATGTTTAAAGCATGTTTTTTCTGACTATAAAAAATAATAGACTCATGGTAGAAAATATGAACTTGAAGCTTAAATGAGGCACACTATCCCAAGTCCTACCTTTGCTGTTGTCACTTAATGTACCTTGGAACCCATTCCATCATTTCAGTGATGACCACTCTCAACATTTTGGTGTTTGCCGTTCCTTTTCATGCATTTATTCATCCAACAAAAAGCTATTGAGTGGCCACTATGGACCAGGCACTATTCTAGGATATAGCAAGGGACAAACTGTACAAAGGCCCTGCTCTTATGGGGTGGAAATTCTAGAGGAGGAGGCAGGCCATCAACAAGTAACTATATTATATGCCAGGTGATAAAGCGCCATGGAGGAAAGTAAGGAAAATTAGTAAAGGAATAAATAGTGATGGAAGTGAGTAACTTAATATGTGATATTGTCATTTTTAAAACTTTACTGATTCAGTAGGGAAAAGTTGCGTTGTTTTAAAAAATAAATTTATTTATTTATTTATTTATGGCTGCGTCGGGTCTTCGTTGCTGCACGCGGGCTTTCTCTCCTTCTGGCGAGCAGGGGCTACTCTTCATTGCTGTCTGTGGGCTTCTCATTGCAGTGGCTTCTCCTGTTGTGGAGCACGGACTCTAGGCACGCGGGCTTCGGTAGTTGTGGCACGCAGGCTCAGTAGTTGTGGCTCACGAGCTCTAGAGCACAGGCTCAGCAGTTGTGGTGCACCTGCTTAGTTGCTCCGCGGCACGTGGGATCTTCCCGGATCGAACCCATGTCCCCTGCATTGGCAGGCGGATTCCTAACCACTGTGCCACCAGGGAAGTCCCTATTTTGTACTTTTTAATCAGTAGGAAGGTTAACATTTTTTCCATGTTTATTAGTCATTTGTATATACTGTTTGAACTGTAACATTTTTTACCTAGAATGTTAGGGTTTTTCTTATCAAGTAGAAACAGCAATAACTCTTTTTAAATTTTTTATTAACTAAAAGCTATAATCCTATGTCTGTTATACATTTTTATGTTTTGTTGTATATTTTTGTTTTATATTTTATGTTATATATATATATTTATTTGTATGTGTGTGGGGGTTTTTTTTTTAACATGTAGAAATTCAAGCAATTTTATTTGATCAAGTCTTCTGACTTTTCCTTTGAAGTTTTTAGTCTTTGATGAGACTAGAATTGGACCTGCAAGGGCAATTACTAAGCTAGTTTTGATCTGAACTTGTCCCTTACCGTTGGTGTGATGTTACGATTTATAATAAGAAATGCATGTCTAGTCTTCGTTCCCATTTCCTGCACAGAGCTCCTAAAACCCCTGGAATTTCCTAAGTGATGAGAGCAACAAAGGTGTCTTTTATTATGTTAAAGAGGTGATTTTTAGACCGCACCTAAAGATGGGGGCTGATTGACCCAGGAGCCAACTGTATTATTAGAGGGTTGAAAATTTCAGTCCCACCCAGCTGACCTCCGGGGAGGGCAGAGGGGCTGGAGTCTGGATCAGTTGCCAATGGCCAATGCTTTAATCAATCATGCCTGTGTAATTGAGCCTCCGCAACAACCTAAAAGGATAGGATTTGGAGAGCTTCCAGGATGGTGACCAAATGGAGATTTGGGGAGAGTGGCGCTCTCAGAGAGGGCATTCAAGCCCCGTGCCCTTTCGCCATTCCTTGCCCTGTGACGTACCTCTTCCATCCAGATGTTCATCTATATCCTTTATCGTTTCCTTGTATCATAAACTGGTGATCCAGTAAGTAAAATGTTTCTCTGAGTTCTGTGAACCGCTTTAGCAAATTAATCGAACCCATGGAGGGGGTTGTGGGAAGCTCTGACTTATAGCCAGTTGGTCAGAAGTGCAGGTAACAACCTGGACACCCCATAGCACTGAACGCTTAACTTGTGGAATCCAGTGCAGTCTACCTGGTGCAGGTAGATAGTGTGAAAATTGAGTTTAATTGTAGGATACCCCCCTGCTGGTGTCTGGAGAGCTGCTTGGTGAGGGTGGGGAACCTCCCCACCTCCACACATTGGAATCGGTGATCAGAACCTTTTAGTTGGCAACCCAGAAGGCTCCTGAGGCTTCTGACAGGTCCAGAGTCGCTCAACTCCCAGGAGCTGCCAGTGGCTCAGTCTGCATCTTCCACTACCTTCATCTCTGAACTCATCCTGTAGGTTTCAGATTTGACCCCAAACCCTTACTTTGCATTAGCTCTGATTCCTTCTAGAGACACAATTGCTTCTGTTGCTGCCAGTGGCTTTGTTTTCATGTTCTAGAATAATTTCTTCTCTTCAGGAGATAGATGCTGAGAATTTCATAAAGTATAACAATGAAGTATTTGGGGGAAATACTATTAACTCTTTCATGATTTAAAAGTATCGTAGGGACTTCCCTGGTGGTCCAGTGGCTAAGACTCTGCACTCCCAATGCAGGGGGCCTGGGTTCGATCCCTGGTCAGGGAACTAGATCCCACATGCCGCAACTAAAGATCCCGCCTGCCGCAACTAAGACCCAGCGCAGCCAAAATAAATAAATAATTTTAAAAAATAAAAAATTAAAAGTATCGTAGCAACAGCAATTCATCACATGAAATGAGGTCTAACCTAGGGGAAAGATCAAGACCTTAATTACATTTTTCTGGAGTTCAACTGATGTCCTTATTTTACTTCATTTTCTTCTGAATGCAAGATTTTGGAGAATGCTGATATTATCTTTAAATTAAAGAGTGACATTTTATTGTGGTTTTTGTGCCCTTTTAGGTTAAAGAAGAAATGAAAATCCTTACCCAAGATAAAGGTGTGAACTCCTTCAAGATGTTTATGGCCTATAAAGATCTGTACATGCTGAGAGATGGGGAGCTGTACAAGGTCTTCTCTCGGTGCAAGGAAATTGGAGCAGTTGCTCAAGTTCATGCAGAAAATGGAGACCTAATTGCAGAGGTAAGTAACTGCCTTCCAGAACTTCCACAGAAATGAAAATGGCCATAACTTAAGGTGAGGATGACTGGCCCCATGTAGGTAAATTCTTTTAATGGATTGGAAGAAAGGAAATTCAGAAACTAATTTTATGTGGCTTGGAAACACGTGACTTGAATTACTTGCTGCCTGGCTCTGAGTTTTTTGCAGGTGGTATATGTATTGGAATGAGGAGTTCCCTTTTTCAAATCAGTTATTAGATCTCAGACAAGGTTTATTCTAAAAACACAAATATTTTTCTTTGTGTCCCTAGCATTTTTTTTTTTTTAGGTAGCTCAAGCTGCTGGTTCAGAATGCCAAAGTGTGGACATCGGTGAAATCTGATGACTAAAGCAGTGCATTAGGTAGCTGTTTAAAGCCCCATTCTTTTCAGAAACTGGGTATTAAAATGTGCTGTGGAGGAATCTAGATGATATTTCTCATGTTAGTTCCATTATTAATGCCCGAAGGGTACACCATCTGCAAGATTTAAAGAGCTGTCTCTTACCCTTTATGTTAGCTGATCTTTCTCTCTCCCTGGGCTCACTTCCCATTAAAGTCAGTGAGATGGAGGCCCCATGGCCAGGATGGGGGGGGGTGTGGTGGGCAGGGGGGCTGATAAGAGGAAAGCATGAGCTGTAAGCTCAAACACACCAGGTTTAAACTGGACTCCTCCGCGTCCTAGCTGTGTGACACCAGGCGAGTCATTTTGACACTCTGAGTCTTGACTTCCTGCCTTTTTTGTAAGGAAGGAATAACACTTTTGGAGAGAGGAAATACTGGTCTAATATCACTCCGTGGATTGGGGGAGGAGGCAGTGAAGAGAATGAATCAGTAAAACGTAGAACTAATTACATAATAGCATGAGTCGCTTCATCAAGGATATAATATGGGGGACTAGAATACTTTGTTTTATTATATTTTGTTCTGAACCAATAAAAAGTCTTAAATATGGACACTACTTTTCAAAGACGGTAATTAGAACAGACCTCATTATCTTTGTCACCTTTTCAATCAAAATAATTTGATTGTGAAATATGTATATGAAAAATTAACACATGCTTTGAGAGTAGTAGATTATTTTTACCCAAAACACACACTGTCTACGCCACAGTCACACACACCTATACCTATTAGATCTAAAATAAAAGCCTGGCAGTGCATTCATTTCACAACAAAATTATGGGAGTTGTCGTTAGTAAACCTTTCTCACCGGTGTGCATGTTCCTGCTGCCTTTTTTAGGGAGCGAAGAAGATGTTGGCTTTGGGGATAACGGGTCCCGAGGGCCATGAGCTGAGCCGCCCAGAAGCGGTGGAGGCAGAGGCCACGCTGAGAGCCGTCAACCATAGCCGGCGCCGTGAACTGCCCTCTGTGCGTCGTGCACGTGATGAGCAAGTCCGCAGCAAGGGTGATAGCAGATGCCAGGAGGGATGGTAATTCCTGAACTGTAGCCTCGCTTACAACTAGTACTGTTAGCTGAAGAGTAAGGTAAAATAACGCCAACCCCTGCTTTTGCTTATCAGAAAGTTGCCCATGAATTTCCACAACTTTTCTTTCTTTTTTATTTTGAATCTTTGAATTTTATTTTTTTATACAGCAGGTTCCTATTGGTTATCTATTTTATACATATTGGTGTATATATGTCAATCCCAATCCCAACGATTCTTCCTCCCTTTTTATTAGCATCCTTTCTGTGTTCTCGCAGTCTTACACGTCTGTCTGTTTCTGCCCTCTTCAGGCGCAAGCCCCGCCCTTCACACCACTAACTGCCAACTCTCCAGTGAACTTTACAGAAGCTTCCCTGGCTCTTAGGCACCTCCGCTAGCCCTTCCAGTACCTGAATCAGGGTCAGGCAGGGCACACAATGGGTGCTCCACAAATTTCTTTTGAATCGAATTGATTCGTCTCACAGCAACTTGGTTGTTGGCGCGATTGAAGCAATTATCCAAATAGTGTTTTTATGACAATTATTTTAAGATTTTTAAAGCAAAGTTATGTTTACTCCAGCTTGCTTAATTGCCTCACTTCTATAGTGTAATTTTATATGTAAACAGTCATCTTAAAAGAAAGAGAAAATCTCCTATTTTTGATAAGAATTGAACCATGGAAATAATTTTATTCATTGGCCAGTACTGGGAAAGGAAGAATGAAAAACAAATAAGGTGTGTTTTATTCAGTACTTTAGACCCTTCTGGGATGTGGTACTGGTTTCTATCTCTCACTTTTAGGAACCTGGATAATCAGAAATCGTTGTGTAAATCATCCTGGCTATTTGTTTTTTTAAACTGAAACTGGCTGCATTTTTATAACATGGATCTTAAAAACTATGAAAATAGATTTGGCATGTCTATAATTGACACTAAAATAAATTTTTTCAAAATTGCTTCTTGTTGCTTGAGTTTCAATAAGGATTTTGTGCAAGCTAAATGCATTTTTAAATGTAATAATATATCAGTATCGTGTACTAAGAGTCACCTCAGTTTCACACAGGAGTTAATAAGGTCTTACTACCAGCCATTTCTGGTTGCTTTTTTTCCCCACATATAGTATAATTTCAGTATAAAAGAGCACACCACTTCAAAAAGAATCTGTACTTCAATTTTAAGTTATAGCTTTAGGTTTTGCCACCAGATGGCGCCGTTGCTAGCTCTATGAAATTGGTTTTCTCTATTTGCTTTGCAAGTGGTGTACCGTGTGTCCCATAGCCCGTCAGTTAGGTCCGTAATGTCAGAATATGGTTTAACAAACAGCAAAGTCAGCAGAAATGGTCAATCTTAACCCACCAGCAATCTGTGATTTTGCCAGTTCTGTCAGGAAACAGTTTCTCGATTAGAGTATTTATTTTGCATTGGGATAGAATTCCATTAGCAGCGGAGTAAGTCTAGGGAAGGTTTTGGAATGTAAATCGTAGGCAGAAAACTATTAAAATTAAATATGAATATTTTAATTTTATTTTAAATTATTTTTAAATATAATTTTATATTTTGAATATGTAAAACGTGTACCTGGCCCAAAAGTCAAAGTGATATATTAAAAGATATATTCTCAGAGATATCTTGCTTCCTTCCCTAGCTTCTTCATCACATACCCCATAAGTAATTATTTTTATTAATTTATTTCTGGCCTACCCTGTAGTGTTTCTCTTTATGAAAAAGGAACATATCTATATTTTTATTTCTCTTTCTTTCCTACTTGAAAGGTAAAATCCATAGTGTTCTGTATCTTGTTTTTTCCTACTTGAAAATATGTCCCAAAGGTCAGCTCATATTAGGTATAGACAGCTTCCTCATTCTTGCTTACAGGTGCAGAGCATGCCACTGTATTTGTTCAACTAGTCTCTAATTATGGATATTTGGGTCGTTTCCAACCTTTAGCTGTTACAGATAAAACCACAGTGATGTCCTATGCCTATGCTATTTCATATTTGTGGAAGGTGTATTAGTCTCCTATTACTGCTGTAACAAATTACAGCAAACCTAATGGCTTAAAACAACACAAATTTATTATCTTATAGCTCTGGAGGTCGGAAGTCTGCAATCGGTCACACTGGGCTGGAACCAAGGTGTTAGCAGGGCTGTGTTCCTTCTGGAGGCTCTAGGGGGTATGCCCTTCCTTGGCTTCTCTAGCTTCTAGAGACCACCTACATTCCTTTGTTCCTGTCTCCCTTCCTCCATCTTCACAGCCAGCAATGGTGGATGGAGAACATTGCATTATTCTGATCTCTCTCTTCTACTTTAAGGGTCCTTGGATGACATTGAACCCACCTAATTAATTCAGGATAATCTCCCTATCTCAAGATCCTTAATTTACTCACATCGGTGAAGTCCCTTCTGCCAAGTAGGGTTAACATATTCACAGGCTATGGGGATTAGGACATGGACATCTTTGGGGCACCATTATTCTGTCTCCCACAAAAGGGTAGCCTCAGGGTAGAGTCCTAGAAATGAGAACCTGGAAATGGTTCAAAGGGCAAGTGCATATCTACTTTTTGGACGTTGCTAAATCCCTTTGCAAAGGGGTTGTAAACATGAAATACTTAAAATGTCAGCCCAAATGATTTACCGTAATAACACTTGTGAAAATACTCTAACGCGCAATTTTCAGAGGCAGCAGAGGTCCAGAATAAATTAGCACGAGAGATTGTTCCATCGCTGGCATGTGACCTCTCACCAGGTGGTCAAGCAGTGTCAATCCATTCACATGGTGACTGCATCAGCCAATCCAAGGGCAGATCCATGGGGAGTACAGAGTGACAAGAGCTGGTGGACACACTGACCTTTTATAGAAGATTCCTCTACTCTGTATGCATGTATTATCTAACGTAATTTCTGAACATAAAAGAGCAAGATACATCTATTCATTGTTATCTTGTTTAAAGAAGAAAAAATTCAGCCTTATAGATTTGTAATATGAACATCTGTAGATACCTTTGCCAGCCCATTCCATCATCTAGGGCCTTGCCACTCAGAGTGTGGTCCCTGGAACACAGTGCTGACATCCCGTGAGAGCTCGTTAGCGATGCAGGTCCTTGGACCTCATCGCAGATGCACTGAATCAGAATGTGCCCTTATAACCAGAACCCCAGGTGATTCCTGTGCGTATTGAATTTGAGACTCACTGCCCCAGGAGGCACAAAAGATACCCGATTAGTAACTGTCTCTATTGTAGTTGCCTAGCAATACAATGCTCTTATTACCTTGGATTTTATTGTTGAATTGCCAACTATATGCCCCAAAGATAGCGACCTGAGGGTTAATGATTATAACAGCTAACTTTATTGAGTGCTTAATATGTGCTTGGCACATATTTTAATATATCCTTTATCTCATTTCAAGTTTTATTATATATTATCTCATCAATGCATTGTAATATACAATATTTTTTTAAATTGTCATAACAATGCTTCAAGCTAAATTTTTTCACTGTTTTGTGACTAATGAAATTGAGGCTTGGAAAAGTTTGGTAAATTAAGCCCATGATCACTTTACTAGTACGTGCTAAACCTGAAATTCAAGTCTATCCAACTCCAAAGCCCACATTTTTTATTATCCTCTACCCTGTTCCAGAAGAAATCAGTTTACAGAGTTGGGAAATGCAGATACCAGGTTTATATTTAATTGGTTTTGTTTATTGGCCTTACATTTTTAACAAATTTATTTAAAATATTGCCATCATTTTGTTATTTTTTTATCATTGTTAAAAGGAGAAAACATTCCAGAAATGGAAATGATCAAGAATCTATTAAGTAAAGAGTAAACATCTTCTATCTCTCTCAGCTCAGTCCTTGGAACTAGCAATTTTTAACCATGTCTGTTTTTTTGGTGGTTTCCTTCAAATTTCTAAACCATAAATTTGTAAGTAGTGACTTATAAATTTTTGACAGTATCACTTGACTCTGAGTGATGAAAAAAGAACAGTCTAGCCTACATAAATCTTACCTCTCACCTCCTGAGTTTTGTTAGTAATAAATGTTCACTTCAGGTAATATTACTTAAATTTATGTATTTTGGCTATTTTTTGTGTGTGGTATCTCTTTATTCTCTACTAGGCTGAGAAGGAATTGAGAGGCCCAGCATCACCCTCTCTGCCCCCTCCCGACTTCTTTCAGCCGTATTATTATCTTTACATGGACAGGAGTTACCGCATTTTCAGTTGGCTCTAGAACTAGAATCAGGTCTTCCAAGCTTTGTCTATAGGTTAGGTCTAAAATTTAGAACTGTTATAAAGTAAGATTGTGGAAATATTCTTCTTGGTAGAAACAATTCAGGAGAAGAGAACCTCAGAGGAATTTCTATCACTAACTTGAGAGTGAAAGCTAATGTCATTTAACTCTTGGAGAGGCCATCGCCAAGTGTCAAGGTGAAGTGGGTTTCCTTTCCTACACTCCCATAAGATTAACGGCATGCCTTATTTTAATTGGCTACATATTTAGACCATTATTGTCTTGTAAAGTTTTTTTGGGCTTGGAATTTTTCCAGTTAGCTCTTTTGAATATAGGTTCAGAAAAGAAACATGTACACCTTCTTTACTATATCATGAAGATTTTCCAGCTTCTACCTCATACCTTCTATTGAATGGAATCAGCTTCTATTGAAATGAATCAGCTCTTCTTGCAGAGATATTTTTTTAGGAGGAGAATCTTTTGGCTTTCTGCTTTATTTTTATACTTTCCAAGCTGTAGAGATGCCATCCTTGGATTTCTTTTCACAGAATCCTAGGTTGGACTGTTTCTTGGATCCCATCTCTCCCCTTTCCTTGAATTACTGTGAAGATTCTCATGTAATTTTTTTTTTTTTAAATACTAATTGTAAAGTCTGCAGTGGATATATAGGTGTTCAACTTTTTTCCAGATTTTATGTTTTTGTTTTTAAATTTTGTATTTATTATTTTTATTTTTGGCTGTGTTGGGTCTTCGTTTCTGTACGAGGGCTTTCTCCAGTTGCGGCAAGTGGGGGCCACTCTTCATCGCGGCGTGTGGGCCTCTCACTAGCGCGGCCTCTCTTGTTGCGGAGCAGAGGCTCCAGACGCTCAGGCTCAGTAGTTGTGGCTCATGGGCCCAGTTGCTCTGCGGCATGTGGGATCTCCCCAGACCAGGGCTCGAACCCATGTCCCCTGCATTGGCAGGCAGATTCTCAACCACTGCGCCACCAGGGAAGCCTCTCTCATGTGATTTTTTTAAAAAATATTTATTTAGTTAGTTATTTCGCTGCATCGAGGCTTAGTTGCCCTGCAGCATGTGGGATCTTAGTTCCCTGTGTCCCCTGTGCTGGAAGGCAGATTCTTAACCACTGGACCACCAGGGAAGTCCCTCTCATGTGAGTTTTAAAGGAAGAGTGTTAGAAGGTAAATTTTCTGATTCTTTGTCCTCAAGCTTGTTTGCAACTTGAATGGACATAGAATTCTAGGTTCAGAATTACTTCCTTGTGAATTATAAGGGCACCATTTCATTCTCTTCTGGCGTCTAGTGTTACTGATACATAGACAAATACCAATAAAATTCATGTCCGTTTGTGACTTTTTTCACCATCCGGAAGATTTTTATATTTCCTCTTCATTTTAGACTTCCAGAAATTATATTAAGACTATGTTTAGCAGTAGGATTTTTAAAAATTCACCTTCATGTTCAGATGTCTGTTTAATCTGAAGGCTGATCTTTTTTTTTTTTTTTTTTAATGTATTTATTTATTTTTGGCTGTGTTGGGTCTTTGTTTCTGTGTGAGGGCTTTCTCTAGTTGCGGCAAGCGGGGGCCACTCTTCATCGCGGTGCACGGGCCTCTCACTGTCGCGGCCTCTCCCGTTGCGGAGCACAGGCTCCAGACGCGCAGGCTCAGTAGTTGTGGCTCACGGGCTTAGTTGCTCCGTGGCATGTGGGATCTTCCCAGACCAGGGCTCGAACCCGTGTCCCCTGCATTGGCAGGCAGATTCTTAACCACTGCGCCACCAGGGAAGCCCCTGAAGGCTGATCTTTGATTCTGAAAATTTTTCTTCTATTATTTCCTTCATATTAATTTTCTCTGTTCCTCTCTTGGAACTCCAGTATAAGACCTCTTGAACTAAGCCTCCATGTCCTTTAACTACTTTCACCTTTAAAAAAACCTGCTTTTTGCTCTGTATTTTAGGAAAGGATTTTGTTTACTTCTTCTTTCCTTCTAATAAACTTTAATTTTGGTAATCATATATTTATTTCCAAGAAAACACTTGTTCTCTGATAGCTCTTTTTTTTTCCTACAGTTGCTTACTTTTAAATTTTTTTCCTTCAATAGATGAGATCTTTTTGACCTCATGAGAATACTAACAGAGATTTTTTTTTTGTTAATTCTGTTTCCTGGATTATCTTTGTTTCTTGCTGAGTCAATTTTTCAGTTTTTTTTTTAAACATCTTGGCCCTTCTTTTTATGTTGTTTGTTTTTTCTTTAAGTGTCTGGTGATCTTGGGCTGTCTGTATTCATGACTGGACAGTTCAGGTGATTAGAGTAAGGAGCTGGTGTGGATTCCCTCTGCTGTTGAGCAGGCCCCGCCCCCAAATGAGAGCAGCAACAATGAGACTATGAACTTTGTGAATGTAAATGGGGCGTGGTCACTGGTGAGCTTCGGTTTTCAGGTGAGCTTCACTCTGTAGCATCAGCACCACCTTAGAAAGCTTTGTTCCCCAGGCAGAGGGTGGGATGAGGGCTAACTGCCCCAACTCATCCCCTTCCCCACACCAGGAGGAATGTCTGTCATGACCCTTCTGCTCGTTTGAGTTCAAGCTGTAGCTGCTTCTACTTTCCTTTATAAGCATTGCCATCCCGTCAGCTTTCTGTCTTCCTACAATCTGTCATAACCTCTGGTCGGCCATGGTTCCTCTTTTTATTCTCAGCACAGTTTTGGATTTTGTTCATCTGTTGTACATCTTCACCAGGGTTTGATGTGAACTGGGAAGCAAGAGATGGGAATGCATGTTCAGTCCATCAACTTTCTTTCAAAGCCTGCGGTTTCCCTACCATGATATTTCCTTTTAGCTAGCATTCAGCACCTGCAATAAAAAGTGAAAAGCAGGTTACAGGGAAAAGAAGAAAGCTTTCACATGCAAGCCATGGAAAGCTGAGTTGCCTTTGACCGTTTGCAAGGAATTTCAATTTCATGCTTATTTCAAGTCTCAGTTAATCTAAGTTGAGTAACTAGGTTAGTTCCCATCTTTACTGTGAGAAGCCACTTTTGCAAAAAATGAGGCAAAGGAATCAGAAGGCTGTCCCTAGAGTGTTATCCTTTTCTTCCAGAAGCAGAATCCCCCCTCCCTTGCTCCATACCCCCAGTATAAAGTTGGACAAACCAGCTGAAATTGTATCTCATATACAAGTTCCCACCTACCACTCTCAGACCTCTCTCACTCACTGTACTCTAGTCTTTGTCCAAATAGTATATGTGTCAATATATGTCATTTGTTTCAGTGGCAGAGGTACTTTTTACTTTGGTTTGAGTAGCTTTGGGTATCGATGTTCCTTTTCTGCCGTGTATTGACATATGGAATTAATAATGTTTAAAAAAACATATTGTTCACCTCTCCTTCCCACCTCCCAGTAAGACTTGCATGCATATGGATTCATTACTTTTCTGGTGCTTTGCTTAGAATGGTGGCGATTTCTCCCAGCAACTTACTTGATGCTCTCTTTGGTGTATATCTGTTATAATAAATTTGTTTACCAATTAATGACTGAAATTTTCAGTACTTTTTTTTAGTTCCCTGTTTAACTTGTTATAATTTACCTTAATAAAGCTAATTCTATTTTATATCCATATTTGTGTCTTTAGGGTATAAATATGACTCTCACTTGAACTTATTAATAAAATGTTTTCTTTATGCTTTTCATAAAAAACCAAGTTATTGGACATCTAATATATGCTTGGCACTGTGCTCTTGGCATTGGATTTGCAAAAATGATTAAGATAACTTTGGTTCTCAGGTAGCTCACAGTGAACTGGGCTACATGATGGTTGGGGGTTTTTGTTTGCTTTGCTTTGCTTTGGTTTTGGTTTTCCATGTTGTAGAAAGCTTTATTTTCTAGGCTTATTGCTGTAAAATATAAACTTCTCTTACAGAGAGGTTTAGATGTCCTATTTTCCATTTTATTTAAACTCTGCCCCCCCCCCCACAGCGTATTTCTTTTGTATTTGGGGACTAACAGGGAAAAAGGGCCACACAGAGGCCACTCTCTGCCCATGTGGTCACACTGCCCCCTGCTTGTTGGTGCTGAATAGAGAAAACCAAATCTCACGCAAGTACTATGAGCTGATGCTTGGTAACCAGTGCTTTTCCTAAGAAAGGGTTGATGTGTGCCCGAGTTAAGGTGGATTTGAATCTCAGGCTTCCTTTTTTCTCTCTTGTGCATGAACATCCGAACATCCCTTGTCCTTTAAATTTAGAACAAGATGATTTACCTTATGTCCAACTGCAAAGCAGTTCAAGACTGCCCATTTTAAAAGATTAAAAAAAAAAAAAAAGAATTGTGTAACCATAAGGAAACTAACATTTGTAGAATGTATTTATTTGCTGCTCTAACAAAGTACCACAGACTGGGTGGCTTAAAACAACGGAAATTAATTTTCTTACAGTCCTGGAGGCTAGAAATTCAAGACCTAAGTGTTGGCAACATTGGTTTTCCTGTGGGCACTGAAGGAAGGATGCGTGCACTCCAGACCTCTCTCCTTGGCTTGGAAGGGCTGTCTCCTCCCTGTGTCTTCACGTTGTCTTCCCTCTGTGTGTGTGTGTGTGTCCAGATTTCCTCTCCTTATAAGGACCCCAGTCGTATTGAATGAGGGCTCACTTCTAATGACCTCATTTTAACCTAATTACCTCTTTAAAGCGCCCTATCTCCAAATACAGTCACATTCTGAGATACTGGGGGTTAGGACTTTAACATGTGAATTTTGACAAGGGACACAATTCAGCTCATAGCATGAAGTGACTGCAGGATCCCAGGAAGATGCTAGGTATTTTCGTATACGTTAAGTTGTTTGATCCTCACAAAATTGCCACACTAGAGGGACTTTATGATCCCATTTCATAGATGAGAAAAACTGAGACCAAGAGCAATGACTTATCATGCACAAGGTCACCAACTAAAAGCAAGATCAGGATGTGAACCTAAATCTGTGTGATCTACTTTATTATGCTGCTTCTACATATTTTCCTTCTCAATTATTTTCTTTCTTTGTAAGTGTAATATTTTGAATGCAAGCAAAGCCCAGGAAGGTTCTACTTTATCCTTCTAGCTGGGAGAAATTATTTTTATAAAAGTGTTTGGCCTTCTGTTTGGCAGGCAGTGCTTCCACTCCTGGGCACCTATGCCAGCTTCTCTGCATCTTTCAACCTTTTCTAAAAGATCCCATGACTTGATTACATGCTGCTCCCAAATTCAGACAAGATGTTAACATCTGCTCTGTCACTTTCATCTAATAAACAATGGGCTGTCTGGTCAGGGATGGGGCGTAGTTTTGGTTGGTTGGACATGTTTCACTATTTGGAAGTCGTAACAATCTCTCAGAGAGCGGAACTCCTTTAACTGGGAGATTGCATCATAAGTGAAGACTCTTTTTTGGTTTTGAGCTAAAGGATGGAGAAAGAAGGAGAGAACACGTATGGGGAGACAGGATACAACATAATGTGAAACTTGCTGAGACAGTGGGAGGATATTAATGATGGATATGTACTGTCTCCCAGGAGTTGCTGAAATCATCTGGTCTCGAATGTAATCAGGAGAGTATCAGACTAGGACAGATTTAGGACTTTTCATTACTAACCTGTTAAGTGTAGCAAATCAAACCAGTAAGTGAAATTGGAAAATTGCTTAACCATGTCCACAGATCTTATGGTTGACTTTTAAAAATACATGCTCTTTACCAAGAAATGAAAAATGATACTTTTCCTACTAACATACTGCGTATGTATGGTATGTTATCAGTATACTAGGATTCTAATTCTAATGTACCACTCACTACCCCTGTGTCATAGACAAATTAGTCTTATTGAGTGTCAGTTTCTTTGTCTGTCAAATCAGTGTTTGGGTTGCCATGAAGGTCAAGTAAGGTATATGATCTTCAAGCTGTATTTGCAAACTCTAGAGTGCTATACATACATTAGATATGTTTATTACTACTTTATTTCTGGCCCAAATCTAACAGAATCCGCCATTATGCTTAATTAATCTAGTTTGATTCTTCAATTTATGTATTATCCAGGCCCCTTGTTTCCTTTTTACAGCTTGCATGCTGTTTAGTCCGTTGAAAAATGTCTTAGAACCATTGTGAAATACAGGGAAGAATAGTTAGAAATTTTTACTTTTTTATTTTTTCATTTTTTTAAGTACTTACAGATAATTAATGGGGAGACAGTTGAAAATAACCCTGTTAACGAAGAGATTGTTGTATATACCAAAAAAGTGGCACGTCATATTTTAAAGGTGCTAAGCCCTTCCAAGGAAATTACCTGTCATCTGGTTTCAAAAGAGTCCTGGCAAACTCCTGGTAGATGCTGACACTTTTAATTTTTCCTGAGAGCTATTAAAATTGTAGAAATTTTGGAACTGTATTCCCATACCACCTTGATGGGCCAAATGATTGAACAGAACATGTGATTAGACTCTTTCCTCTGTAATGAAGTACCAGGAAAAATCCTGAGTTGGCAACTTGTAAAGCGATTGCAGATCAAGAATCTGAGTTTTTCATTGTCCAAGCATCCATAAGAAGTTCTCTTGGAATAGGAAGGTCTCTTTGTACCTGCAAATACAATACCATGCCTGTCCTGTTATCTCTCCAGTAAATAGTGCATTACCTCTTAGTTCATGTTAAAAGTGATTGTTTCTTGTTCGGTACACCAGAAGGAGATACTAACGGCATTTCCTCTTTTCTGGGAATAGGACAGTAAGAAACGGGGTGGGATTCACCTAATGTGTGTATGTCGTGAAAGTGAAGGCTATTAGCCGTGGCTAAGTTCTTGGAGGATAACTTTTATTAACAGTAGTTTGATGCTAGGTTACATAAGAGGCAAAGTTGGTTAGGCTTCAAGCAGCCGTGCTTTCAGGGTTTTTCAAATCCCTAGGCTCACTGGAGGAAGATGGCTCATTTTGGGGAGAAATGATCTGTGAGGTAATAGGGTGCTACGTTCCAACTCAACATGACTCAGGCAGCTGGTGGCCATCCACGGTCAGGACTCTGAGGAAATCAGTGCATTTCAGTTGTGTATCAGGATTTTAACTAAAGTCTGGCATCTGGTTAACCAGAGTGAAGTAATTGGGATGCCAGCTTCTCCTTTCTGTGCACTCTCCTTCGTGACTGCTTGGATATGAGCAGGTTGGTGCCAAAGAATCTATTATGCTGACAAATCCTAATCAGAGATAGGCTCCTGATTTTAAATTCAAATTCACTACAAGCTATTAACTTTTCTAACATAGTGTGCTTTTGATGGCCTCATTTGCATGATTTTATAAATATGCATTCCTGGCTACAATTTTATTATCTGAGTGTTATTTTATTTAACATAAGTTTTTAGAGGAGGTTTATACCTTAAGGGTGTGCAAAGATGATCAATCTACTTGCAACAGAGATATAGTGTAGTTGGACTCCGTATGACCATATGATCATTGTCATCAGGATAGTATAGTGTAGAGGTTAGGACCACTCAAGTCAAAATGCCTGGATTCGGACCCTACCTTCTCCACTCCATCTATGCTGAGTGCATGTAATTTAACTGTACAGAAGTTACTTAATCCTATAAGGCTTAACCTCATCTTTTTAAAAAGTTTTATCTTTATTCTCTTAAAATATAGTTGATTTACAATGCTGTGTTAGTTTCAGGTGTACCGCAAAGTGATTCAGTTATACACATATATACATATATATATATTCTTTTTCAGATTCTTTTCCCTTATAGATTATTACAAAATATTAAATATAGTGCCCTGTGCTATACAGTAGGTCCTCGTTGTTTATCTGTTTTACATATAGTAGTGTGTATTTGTTAATCCCAAGCTCCTAATTTATCCCTCCCTCCCTTCCCCTTTGGTAACCATAAGTTTGTTTTCTATGTCTGTGGGTCTATTTCTGTTTTGTAAATAAGTTCGTTTGTATCATTGTTTTTTAGATTCCACATATAAGCGATATCATATGCTGTTTCTCTTTCTCTGTCTGGCTTACTTCACTTAGTGTATGATAATCTCTAGGTCCATCCATGTTGCTGCAAATGGCATAATTTCATTATTTTTTATGGCTGAGTAATATTCCATTGTATATATGTACCACATCCTCTTTATCCATTCACCTGTTGATGGACATTTAGGTTGCTTCCATGTCTTCCATTTAGGTTGCTATTGTAAATAGTGCTGCAGTGAACATCGGGGTGCATGTATCTTTTTGAATTATAGTTTTCTCTAGATATATGCCCAGGACTCATACTTTAATGGAGATAATAATAGCTTTTCCCAGATAGGGTTTTTGAGAAGATTCCATTAGAATGGCACATATATCAGCCAGCTTTTGCTAGGTTATGCTACAGTTACAAATTAACCGAAAATATCAATGGCTTACAATGGCAGAGATTTATTTCTTATTCGTACTCATATCCATCATCGGTTGGCTATGCCTCTGCTCTATAGTCTCTTCATTCTGAGACACACCTGAAGAAGCAGCTTCTACTGGTCTCATGATAGAGGGAGAACTCGTTGTGGCTTTAACAGGTTCTGCTTGGAAGCAGCACATGTTACTTCTATTCATATATAATTGGCCAAAGGAAGCCATGAGGCCAAGCCTAGTATCAGCGAGTGGGTACAATCATCTACCACAACACGCAATGCACACTGACTGGAGCATAGTAAAGGCTCAGTAAACAGTAGATTTTACTTTTCAGTCCTGATCAGAGAGGTAAATTGTAGTTTCTGTAGGACAGAGAAGACTAATATTTATGTGTTTGTCAAATGGCTCTCTTAAGAGCAAATCGAGGTGCTGAACGCTTCCCTTTGAACTTTCCAGGGAAGGTGGTCTATGGAGAACCCATCGCAGCAGGTCTCGGCACAGATGGCACTCACTACTGGAATAGAGAATGGCCCCATGCAGCCCATCACGTTATGGGTCCACCCCTACGACCGGACCCTTCAACGCCTGACTTCCTCATGAATCTGTTGGCTAAGTAATAGTTTAGTAGATGATTGTAAGATGTTTTGCCAAAAGAAGATGTTTTGCTAGTCCCAAAACTTGAGTGTTTTGAGTGTAGGAGATCTTGTCCTACCATCTGGACCTTCCATTGACCTCCCAGTCTTCTGTTCTACTTGATCTCACAGGCCCTGGGGAATCCTTCATCTGGAGACCCAAAAGCATTGGCTTAATTGTGTTATGATGTGGTGTAAAATCTCTCCTGGCCACAGAGAAATCAGATCATTTTTACTGAAATTTTCCTCTGCTCTGATTTTTTCGTTGTCTTTTCTATCTCTTGCTGCCTAGGACCAGGTCTCTTCAATATGCCCCATTTTTATCGTACAGAATAGTCTTGAATATTTTTCTATGCTGATATAACCCAGGAACCAGATGTGCTTGTTGTATAGATACAAGAGATGATGATCTAGGGCAGAGCCACTGGAGAGGTGAAAGGCAAAATCCTACCCTCTGAGCAGGTTATCCCCATGAAAGGCCATCCAAACTATTTTCAGATGCTGTTTTGGGAGACATTTTGATCATTTTTTCTTGAGAAATACACCATTCGTGGACATTCAGACATTCCCCATTCACGGATACTCAGATCCAGGTTAACAAAGAGCTTTTCCCCACAGACTGTCCAAGAGTTCACTTGCCATTTCCTTTCAGGCTCCTACCTCCTTCAGCCTTCTACATCCCCGAGGTGACTCACAGGTCAAAGCACAATTCCTGTTGCTCGTGACCTCAGCATCCTCAGCCAGTGTCCCACCTCTGCTCATCACAACATTGCCATGTGGCCAGGGGCTGCCTCTGTTCATGTGAATCACCCTGGTTCATCTTTGTGTAGTTCTGTACTCACAAGAAATGTTCACTTATGTTATTGCCAGTGATCCTGAATAATTGTCATCAAGTATATATAATTACCAATTTCTAGATGAGAAACTGAGCATTGGACAAACTCATAGTCATATAACCAATAGGTGATGGAGCCTAGAACCCACTTTTTCTGACCCAAGCATGATCCTTCATCATGCTTCATGTAAGAGTATTATTCTCCAAAAGTGTTTCCTGGAATAGAGACAGGCATGGGTGAAATATGTACTTGAAAAAAGCTGCTCATTCTCCATTGCAGTTTTCTGACTATCAGTTGAGAATGGGGTCCAGAGACCAGGGAAGGTTATGGTAGCTTCCTCCTGACATATTCTATCTACTCACCCCTATTGCTCTTGTGTGTTTCCCTTTTACATTGGTGATCTAACCATAACAGGGTCTGACCACTGCACTTTCAACACCTGCCAGAAAGCTCTTGGGAAGGATGATTTTACTAAGATTCCCAATGGAGTGAATGGTGTTGAGGACCGGATGTCAGTAACATGGGAAAAAGGCGTGGTGAGTTTCACAGGATTCAGTCTGTTTTGCCTGATTTTTCAGCCAGAATCTGGCCCATTTTAGGACCAGAGTGGCAAAAGCCTTCATAGAGAAGTTTTTTGATTGTTTTCACTAGAGTGGAAACTGGGAATACAACAGTATCACCACCACCATGCCATCCCCCAAGATAATAATGAAAAACAATTTTCTTCTCTGCATGGTTTAGAGGATGCTTTGCACCATGATGCAGACATTAGGGGATAAATTTAGATTGGGTACCTAGAGGATTATTCTTGAAATCTTTGAAATGTAATAGCACTTCGACTTGATTTCCATGTCTTTGAATCCTAGTTCCTCATGTGTCACTGATATAAATACTTGGAATGATTGAAAGGACATGAAGAATTTTTATTACGTTCATACCTCCTTTTCATATAAAAATATAGATATCCCTTTTAAAGAACTTTTGGATATTATGTTTTAAAAACTGCTGTATGAGGTTACATAAATAATAATCCAAAATATAGAAAGATTTTTTTAAAAATTTCATGATTTAAAATTTTCTACCTGAGGATGAAGAAGAATCAAATGGCTAAATGTTCATATGTTAGCCTATCCAGCCAGCTGACAAGTGTAGTTGTAAAGATCAGCAGTGGAGACTTGCCTGGTAAGACCTGAGGTCCCCATTGTCATGCCATTCTCACCCATCTCTCAGAACCCCTCCCTTCAATGGCACATTAATCACATCTCACACCTCAGAATCCCTTACACATACCCCTCACTTCTAGCTCTAATATTTTACCAGGTCTTGTCAATTTTATTTCCAAAATGCCTCCTTATTTCCACCATCATGTCCACCATTCTACTTTGAGTCCCATGTCTTGTTTGGACCATTGCAGTAGTCTCACAGCTGGTGCCCCTGCCTCCACTCTCTGGCTTACTACAATCTATCCCATACTCTAAGACCAGAGTTGCCTTTCAAACACCAGGGTCTGTTCATGCTACTTTCCTCTCTAAAATCCTTTAATTTTCAGCATTACTTATTGGATGATATTTGAACAGTTAATTTACATGCAAGGATCTTCAAAACATCTCTACAGCCCTATCTTCTACCAATTGTCCTCTCCACCCCCTGCTACCTCTACCCTAATTCTAAGCATCCCAGATGACTTTTCTTCTCTTTCTCTTTGCTTAGACTTTCTTGATAACAGGCCAACCTTTCACTTTGAACTTGTGTGAATTACAATGAGTCCCTTCATTACAGCAGATTTTCATAATATATAAAGTGTATAAATGGCTTTAAAGTGATCAGATACTTCTTCATAATATACAGGAGCCTATGTTATTTTCTGAAACATTCAGATGGTTTATTTAGGGGAAAATTACTTTCAGGACATGGTTCTTAATGTTTTTATGAGATGGGGACCCTTTGATAATTAAATAAACCTTAAGGATGCTCTTGCCATGTAAATGTACATAGGGATAAATTCTCAACATTTAAAAACAAATCATTTTAGAGGGATCACATCCCACTGAAGTTTGTCCATATTAAAATCTCTTAGAGCAGACTGTCCATGACTGTTGGTTCATGTAAATTTCAGTAGCACAAAATTGAACCTCTTAGTTGATTTCTAAAAGCGTTGTCACCTGAATTATAGGTCTATCTTATTTTAACTCTATAATATTCCATATAATGTCTACATGATCATCTCATAAATCTTAGGCCCAGATTATAAATGTAGTAGGTGGTGGTAGTAAACTTTAAACAAGAATTGGAAATATTGTTACCAATATTTAGCTCTTGTCTGTGTGATTTTGGAAAGAATGGGAAAAATTAATGGGGCTGTTTTGTTAAGCTGATAGGTTTTTGAAAAATTATCTTCAGGCTTCCATATATAACCCCATTCATCCCCATCATTATCATTATGATTGTTTAAGATTTATCAGTATTCACAGATGTGTTTGGCTTCACGATATAAGAAATTAGATGCAGTTTTATTTGGTTCTAAGAGAGAAAATTCTTATACTTTGATGGACAGGAGATTTTTAGTGTTTTATCATTTATCAGGAAAAGGAAATGTATTTTCTTCCTTGAATTGTTTTACAGCACAGTGGCAAAATGGATGAAAACTGGTTCGTGGCAGTTACCAGCACAAATGCAGCTAAAATCTTTAATCTGTATCCAAGAAAAGGAAGAATAGCTGTGGGCTCAGATGCTGACATTGTGATTTGGGACCCAAAAGCCACAAGGTAAGTCTAAGTTTTTGTATTGGCTTCTCCATGGAGACAAAGCACTAACTTGCAAAGAAGTTTTCATTGGCCTTAATCAGCCATTTCTTATTAGGTGATTTATTTAGCCAGGCTCAGGTATTTTGAGCCTATGCACAAGATAAAGGTTTTGATGTACAAACATTCTTTTGTTTTCCTTGGCATAGAGAATGCAAAAGTTGTGTTGCTTCCCATTCCCTGGAAATGCATGTGTGTATAAAACCAGTATGAATTTCCCACTTCAGTGCTTGGCAAACACCTGAGTTCACATGGAGGAAAGGTGCAGAGCAATGAAGAAAAGGAAAGGCTTAGTTTGAAAAGGGCTGCATTGAAAACTCGAAATAATTACAGCCTTTTTGCAGCTTCCAGATAGAAAAATTCCAGCACAAAGGATGTCACTTTTAGTTAGCCAAATTTTCCAGCTGAGTTCATCTTGAGCCTGTCATTCCCAGTAGACTCCGGCTTTTTGTTTCCAATTTCCATAATTCTATGTGAGTATCGCAGGTTTGGCTGATTCCACCAATTCAGAAAAGTATTCAATAGAAGCTGAAGCTTTGTTAATTTCTCCTTATAGGATGTTGGCACAGACAACACCTGCATCCTGATTTCTGTTTTTCATAAACTCTGCAGCTGTAATGGAGAAAATCCCACATACTTTAACATTGCGTGTGTGTGTGCATGCACGCGTACGTGTGCAAACAGGGATACGATAAGACCTTCTACCTTTACTGAACAGGCATTTATTCAAAGTCTATTAAGGGTTATGTTGTAGTAAACGGACGTCTATGTAGGCATACCTTATTGCGCTTCACAGATACCATGTTTTTAACTAAGTGAGAGTTTGTGGCAAACCTGCATGGAGCAAGTCTATCAGCACCAGTTTTCCAATAGCATTTGCTCAGTTTGTGTCTCTGCATCATATTTTGGTAATTCTTGCAATACTTCAAGCTTTTTCGTTATTATTACATTGGTTGTGGTGATCAGTGATCTTTGATGTTACTATTGTAATTGTTTGGGGACGAACTGAGCCCCTGTAAGACAGTGAACTTGTGTGTGCTCTCACTACTCCACCAAACGGCTGTTCCCCCGTCTCTCTCCCTCTTCTTGGGCCTGCCTGTTCCCTGAAACACAACAATATTGAAATTCGGCCAGTTAATAACCCTACAGTGGCCTCTAAGTGTTCAAGTGAAAGGAACAGTTTCACGTCTCTCACTTTAAATCAAAAGCTAGAAATGATTAAGGCAAGTTGAAAGCTGAGATAGGCTGAAAGCTAGGCCTCTTGCACCCAACAGTTAGCCAAGTTGTGAATGCAAAAGAAAAGTTATTGAAAGAAATTAAAGGTGCTACTCCAGTGAACACACGAATGATGAGAAAGTGAAACAGCCTTATTGCTGATACGGAGAAAGTTTTAGTGGTCTGGATAGAGGATCCAACCAGCCACAGCATTCCCTTAAACCAAAGCCTAATCCAGAGCTTTAACTCTCTTCCATTCTATGAAGGCTGAGAGAGGTGAGGAAACTGCAGACAACAAAGGATTTAGAATATTCTGTAAACTTAGTTGATAAAGCAGAGGCAGGGTTTGAGAGGATTACCTCCGATTTTGAAAGAAGTTCTGCTGTAGGTAAAATGCTATCAAACAGTACTGCATGCTACAGAGAATTTTTTCGTCAAAGGAAGAGTCAATCGATGCGGCAAACTTTATTGTTGTCTTATTTTAAGAAATTGCCACTGCCACCTCAATCTTCAGCAGTCACCACTCTGGTCAGTCAGCAGCCACTAACATTCAGGCAAGACCCTCCACCAGCAAAAACATTAGGACTTTGCCGAAGGCTCAGATGATGGTTAGCATTTTTTAGCAATAAAATAATTTTTCATTAAAGTATGTATATTGTTTCTTTAGACATAATGCTACTGCACACTTAATAGACACAGTATAGTATAAACATAAGTTTTATATGCCCTGGGAAACCAAAAAATTCATGTGACTTGCTCTATGATGATATTCCGTTTATTGCAGTGCTCTGGAACCAGACCTGCACTGTCTCCAAGGTGCGCCTGTGTTCTTCCAGATTCATTACTCTATGGAGCCTCCTCTTCAGCCACCCCTTCCATCCCATTTCTCACATTCTGCAGTTTTCACACTGCAAAAGATGAATAAGCATAGTGCAAAAAATGCTGACGGTGGCTTAGAGAAAATTCTTAAAGGGTTGGAGAAGCAAGATGTAAGTCAAAGAAATCCAAAGAGGGCTAGATCATTTCAACACATCCTCCCAAGTAAAGATAATATTTCTCCGTGTTTCAAAAGGACATTAAAACAAGAAAAGAAAATCAAAAAGGTCTCCAGTTTTTTAAAAGTCTCCGAGAGTCAGAGAAATAGAACCCTATGGTTCATCTGCCTCCAGCCAAACTAGATAAATATAAAATAACCTTAGTAATTTTGTGTAACACTTTCTAAGGTTACAAAACATTTTTGCATTTCTCATGAGATTCTAACAAAAACCTTCTGAAGTAGGCATAAAAATTATTAATATCTCATTTTACAGATGAGAGAGTGGACGGACACTCAGAGACCTTAAATGACATGCCTGGGTTCTCCAGCTTGGCACTGATGAGCTGGGAACAGGATCTACACATCAGGCTCTTGGGCTGTGCTGGTTTTCTTTATGCTTAGCGCTTAGTTATACACAATAAGCAGACATCAATAGAGAAGACTCAGCACTAGTAATCACATGCCAGTATGTATCATTTAACTAAAAGACACATATATAAAAATGTAAATATTTAATTTTCTGATATCATTACTGTTACAAAGTGAAGGAAAGATATTATATAAGAAATACTAGAGAACCGATGAGCGAAAGTGATAGAAACTTAAAAGCACAGAGGCTTTTTAGCTTGACCTTAAGTTAGTTATTCTTAGGCTAGAAATGAAGGAAATTAAGCAGGTAATATATAGACCTTAAAAAAGAATAAGAACTAAACATCTGGATCATTACAGGCTATTCTGAAACAACTGACTAGGAAAAGGAGGACAAAGAATGTTATAGAAATCAGTAGCTAACACTGGTGAGAGAGTGGTCTAAATTTATATAGTCTGAAAACATGACTCAAAGAGACATAATCACAGCCTATAAATATCCTCCAAGCAACAATATATGTGGTAAGTAAAGGAAGTGAATTATTCACAACTTGGAGTTCAGGTCATTTTTCTTTGTCCAGTTGTCTAAGGAAGACAATGCTTTACACCTGAGCTGGTGTTGTCCTCAGACTTTACAACAGCAGAGGAGACTTAAGGCTGGTACTGCTGGAGATACCCAGGTGTAGGGTTAAAAAGAAGATCCACAGGGAATGGCCTTCCCATGGCTCTCCACCTTGCTAGGAATTAGACCGGACAGTTTGAGTGTTTTCATTTCTCCCTCACCTTTGAAAAGGAATACATATTTGGACAAGGAGAAAGTGCATTTATCATAGTTCATATCAAAAGAGAGAATTTGACAGAAACTGAATGCTGATCCCTTATCCAGGTCGATCTATAGCACCAGCCGTCTCTACTCTTGGCCTGCTTGTTAGGAGAAAGTTGCTCATCTGAGCTGGCTGTTCCTGGCCAAAATTTATGCTGATGACCTCAAGGAGGACCTGTCTGGTGCGAGACAATGTTTTAAGCCTTCGCTAACTGTCCGCACGTCACCCATAGCTTCCCCCTGTCTCCAGCCACTCCCCCACCTCCGTGACGGTTTGCCTCTCCTCGCCTCGCAGACTGCGTTCTCTGGAATGCCGCACACCCACCGACCACACTGCGTCACAGCCTTTATTCACTGTCTTTCTCCCTCGTTAACATTCTTGAAGTCTAATTCCATTTTTTAAAATAAACGTGTTGTTTCAGAATAGTTTTAGATTTACAGAAAAGTTGCAAAGTTAGCACAGAGACTCCCAAATGCCCCACAGTGGGTTTCCGTTATGATTATCTTACGTTGCTCCGATACATTTGCTACAATGAATGAACCAGTTTTGATAGGTTAGTATTAACTAGAGTTCATACTTTGAGACTTTCTTAGTTTTTGCCTAATATTCTTTTTCCATTCCAGGATCTCATCCAGGACACCACATGACATTTAGTCGTCATGTTTCCTTAGGCTCCTTTGGTCTCTGAGAATTTTTCTGACTTTATTTTTTTATTTTTATTGAAGTACAGTTGATGTACAATGTTGTGTTAATTTCTTCTGTACAGCAAAGTGATTCAGTTATACACACATACATATATATATATATATATATATATATATGTTCTTTTTTATATTCTTTTCCATTATGGTTTATCACAGGATACTGAATATAGTTCCCTGTGCTGTACAGTAGGACCTTGTTGTTTATCCATTCTGTATATAACACTTGGCATCTGCTAATCCCAGCCTCCCACTCCATCCCTCCCTCTTGACAACCACAAGTCTGTTCTGTATGTTTCTGACTTTATTTTTGATGACCTTGACAGTTTTGAGGAATTCTGGCCAGGTATTTTGCAGAATATCTCTCTATTTCTTTTTTTTTTGTTTTGACGTTTCTCTCAATGTTAGCCTGGGGTTATGGGTTTGGGGAGGAAGACCATAGAGGCAAAGTACTATTTTCATCACAACCTTTCAAGGGTACCTACTATCAACGTGACTTCTCACTGTCGTTGTTGACCTGGATCAGCTGCATCCGTTTTCTCCACTGTACAATTAGTCGTTTCTTCCCCTTTCCATATTGTACCTTTTAGAAGGAAGTCACTATGCACAGCCCACACTTAAGGAGTGGGGTATTATGCTCTAGTTTTATGTTTTAATTGATTCTACATCCCCAGAGTCTGACCCAGTTCAGCACAGAGTAGAAACACAATAAATGTTGAAGGGGTGAGTGAGAAGGATACAGGTTCCACACTGCATGGAAGATTGATGTGATTAAGACGTGGCATAAACTCTATTATATACTTGAAAGTTGCTAAGAGAGTAGATCTTAAATGTTCTAACCACAAAACAGAAATGGTAATTATGTGACATGATGGAGGTGCTTTGTCAGTAATCATTTTGCAATATGTAAGTGTGTATCAAATCAACACATTAGGGACTTCCCTGGTGGCGCAGTGGTTAAGAGTCCACCTGCCAATGCAGGGGACACGGGTTTGAGCCCTGGTCCTGGAAGATCCCACATGCCGCGGAGCAACTAAGCCCGTGCGCCACAACTACTGAGCCTGCGCTCTAGAGCCCGCAAGCCACAACTACTGAAGCCCGCACGCCTAGAGCCCGTGCTCCGCAACAAGAGAAGCCACCGCAATGAGAAGCCCATGCACCGCAACCAAGAGTAGCCCCCGCTCTCTGCAACTAGAGAAAAAGCCCGCACGCAGCAACGAAGACCCAACACAGCCATAAATAAATAAATAAATAAATAAATATTTTTAAAAAATCAACACGTTAAACTCACACAATGCTATATGTCAATTACAGTTCAATAAAGCTGAGGAAAAGTAAAGAAATGACATAAAGGAAAATTGGAAAGATTTTATTCAACGACAGTTATAGTGAGAGGAAAAGTAAGAAGAATAGCATTTTCTCACACTTTTAACGTATTGCAAGTTATCAATAATTGTTGAAATGAATGAAGATGAATAAAGGAGAAAAGATTCTCTAAGGAAAGAAGAAAGAACTGCTTCACGGGTCTTCTTTTCCTTGTGTCCCCTTCATTTTTTTTTTAATTCTTTTTTTCTCACGTCTTTTTTTTTAATACATATTTAATTTAATTAATTTATTTATTTATGGCTGTGTTGGGTCTTCATTTCTGTGCGAGGGCTTTCTCTAGTTGTGGCAAGCGGGGGCCACTCTTCATCGTGGTGCGCGGACCTCTCACTATCGCGACCTCTCTTATTGCGGAGCACAGGCTCCAGACGTGCAGGCTCAGTAATTGTGGCTCACGGGCCCAGTTGCTCCGCGGCATGTGGGATCTTCCCAGACCAGGGCTGGAACCCGTGTCCCCTGCATTGGCAGACAGATTCTCAACCAGTGCGCCACCAGGGAAGCCCCTGTCCCCTTCATTTTTGAGGTTGGGGAGCAATTAGCTTTTTAAGCAGCTCTTATAATAAATAAGAGAAGAAAATGAAGTTAACAGAGGGCTATCTTCCTGGTTCTTTCATTCAGTCAGCAAGGAGCACCGCTGAGAACCAGGCATGAGGATCAAGGTTGTACAAGAGCCAGGCCCTGCCTTTGGGAAGCTGACAGTCTATGGAGAGGAGATAAGAGATAAAGTCAAAGGGTCTCAGCCTCAGGAGGAATGTGTTAAGGGTATCACGTGGGAGGCAGAAACAAGATGCTACGGAAGCCCAGCGAGGAAGATCATTCTTGCACTAGTGCAGTCGTTGGCATAGGACCTAGGGTCACATTAGAGAGGAGGGGAAATGAGGCTTCTGACCCTGAGAGTCAAGGCTAAACATGGAGGTGAGGTAGACTGAGGCATTGGTAGCAGGGTCTGGGTGGAGGCAGTTAAGGCCGGGGATTACAAGCAGGAAGACCAGGTTCAGGCTGTGGAAGGGAGTGGGAGGATGAGGAGGTCGAGGGCTGCCTATCTCCAGTTTTAATCTTGTTCATTACAGACACAGGCAATTTTAAAAAGAGCTTATCTAGTGAAGAAGCATCATTTAATCCAATGAACAAATCGATATATCTGTAGGTTTTTTTGTTCTTGCAAGATACTCCTTTTGATTTTACCTAATTTTAATATTAGCTAAAGGCTGGTGATGTGAAGGCTTTCTGTCTGACCACAACATTAGAGTTGGAACAGAATTTTCCTTCGAAATTTCCTGAAAGGTTTTTAGCAAAAGCAATTAATTGCCCTGCTGACTAACTAGTTAGTATGTCAAATGACAACAATGTGCATTTCACCCCAGAGCGTGAAGGGGGCGCCCACAGCCCACATTGAGCCAAGGGCCCCAACCAGGCCATTCGAGCTTCTGGTTATGCAAGAAAAAGCCAGCCTTTGGAGGATGGATGCGTTTGCTAATGATGTTTGGCTTCATGGAACATAGATGTTTTCCTTTTTTTTTTTTAAATTCTCATTACTTATTAATGGCATGTAGAAGTATGCTTGCAACACAATCTGTAACCTTAAAAATGGACTGCATTAAAGTTGCTGAAGGAGATCAAGGGAAAGATAGGCAGTGCAGCCGTGTTTCTTTTTCTTTTAAACTTATAAAAAGCCGGGTGATTCCAGGGTGAGGGATCTGACATGTGGTGCTGGATGCTGAGAGAGGATTGGGAGTGGGCGTCTGTAGAGAAGGTTTGGACACCCTGTTGAAAGGTTACCTAAGACGTTACTAGCCTGTAAAAAGTTCCTGCAAAAATCAACTGCAATAGCTCTTCTGTGTCATTGCACAATCAAAACAAACTGCATTTGGTGCATATGGAGCATTCACCTTTTTTGGAAGTAAAAAGAGTCTGCTGTATTCAGTGTGACGGCCCATTGAGCCAGTGCCTATTGCTTGTGACAGAGGTATGTGCCCTAACACATCACTACTTGGGTCAGAGCTTGAAATTTAAGGACACATTGCCTATCTAAATGTTTGGCCCATTTCTGTAGGATACCTTGGAGCTTAGAGTCAGGAGGACAAAATCAGGATTATGATTTTCATGTAGTGTCAAGACAGAATCTTGTGGTATCATGTGGTGGTAAATACAGAGACCAGTCAAATTGGCCAACTTGTTAAAAACCTTATTAGAGAAGATGGCATGTGAGTTACTTGCAAGCCTATAGCAGCAGCAATAACTCATGTTCTGGCAATTTAAGACTATCCTATGAGCTTCCGTTCTTCTGCATTCATTAAATAGCACTTAGTTACCATGGCAACTGTCCCTTTTCATTATTTGTGAGCGGTAGGGTATCTCACAGACTCTCAAGCACACAAACACACAGCTAACACACTGTGTGCACTGGAACATTTAATGAAGACTTCTAGGCTGGACTGTATTTTGCAAAGCAGGCATACTTTGCTCACAGTTATTTTCGTTTATTATTTTTAACTCAATTATGGCAGGCTTCGACCTTGAATACACCATTCTTGAAGGCATTGTGCTGTCTTTCCTGCTTAATTTCCTTCCCTTTCTCATTGAAGATAGAGATAAATGAATTTAACTATATTCAGAGAAGAGTAATGACTTGTAGCTTAATGAAAGTGCCCCTCTGAGTTCTAGAGAGGGCCTTGTGTGTGAAAAGGAGAAGAATTGACTATTTCATCCTTGGCTAGTGGGGAGTGTGGGACGTGGGGAAAAAGAAGAAATAGGGAGTAAGGTGCCCTTTGGTGAATAGTGATGACTGTGGCTGATTATTACAGCTATGTTATCCGTGACTATTTCACGGAAGCTACTAAGCATTTTCCCTTGAAGTTGCACATCGTGTATCATTTAACTAACTTGTACACTATCATCTTCCTTCTCAAAAGAAGCATTTGCACACACACATGCTAGCACGCACTCACACACAGGCACATAAACACAACTACCGTGTCTCTGCTTGTAAATGTTGGTCAGCCTGAAAACTCTGCTTTTAATGCCTGTTTCTAAGACTGTTTATAACTCACTCCTCTCCCAGTCCCCAAACCCACACCATCACGTCATGTGGGAGGAGGGGAGAGAGACCCAGGCCTTGTACCACGTGTGTGGCTGGAAATGAAGACGATTTATGCCATGCTTTTTCACCGGGTTGTCTTGCAGACGTTCATGGGGGCAGCATGGCGTCAGGTGAAGGTTAACCAAGGCTCTGCTTTTGCACAGCTATCCGAGGACCCGTCACATAGTAGTTACCATAGATTTATAGAGTAATTTTGACAATTTTCTGGCAAATGATAGCAAAGTTTCTTGAGGAATAAATGACTTTTGCTAATCCACACAAAATCCAGCCCACCTTCTCAGCTGCTGGGGGCAGGAGCAGAACCAGAGCATAAAGAGAAAAAGGCTTTGGGGTTCAATTCCTACTCTGTCTGCCACATACTAACTGGATGTGACCTTGGGAATGTTATTTATTTTTCTGAATTTCAGTCTGTTTATTTGTAAAATAGGGATGTTGATGATGATTGACATTTATCTGATAGCATTGTTGTGTTTAAGATAGTGTACGTAAAATGCTTGGTATAATAAATGTAATAAAAAACAAAATATCTGAAATGCGTGGTACATAATTAATGTTCAGTAGTGCCTGGCGTGCAGTAGGTGCTCAGTAGTAGTAGGTGGTCAGTGTCAGTAGATGATCAATTGATCCAATAAGTGGGAGCTATTATTAACTATAATTGTGATTCAAAAGCAGTAATGACTTACTTCAGACCAAACAGGACTAAAATTATATTTCATGTAAAGCTCCATCTCTTGTGTTTCTTACACACCTGCAACTTGCAGCAAGAATGACTAAAATTAAGGAGCTTAGTGGATTCTTTAGGCTAAGATAACCTGATTAAATCAGAACTCATGTGCCCCCAGAGCTGACTCCTTTGAAAAATTATTTGCAGTGAAACAGTTTCAACAAACCACCTAAGATCCATTTTGTGACCTTCAGAAGACATTTGCTTTAAAAAAAAGTTTTGGACTATGCATGAAAAAAGCTAGCTTGCTGATTACATACGGGTGAAATTTTAACCACTATTTATTCCAGGTTGTTTATTTAAACATGTTCTTATGCAGCTGAACCTTTCAAGTGAACTAGAAATGATTTCCAAGGACTTCACTACTAATAGCTGCAATTTTCTTCAAATGATACAGGAAAAACGGCTTAGGAACAGACCACAGTAACCCATATTCTATCGTTGACAATTTGCCTTTGCCAGAGTAAGCATAGTTTATTTTAAGCATTAGGATTTGGGTAACAAATAAGCACCAAGGGGAGGTGGTTGTATGAAACGCATAGGCTTTTCTAACCTGTTATATTTTTCTTCCTACCTGACATATGTTATAAATTTTTCTGTCTTTGGCATTTGCCTGTCTTATTTACAGCTGTATCCCTAGGTACCAAAACAGTGCCAGGAATATACAGCAGCTCAATACTTATTTATTGAGTGACTAAACCAGATATTAATTGTCTCGGGCCAGTGAACAAATGTGATTTAAAAATTTTGGTTGGGCTTTGTTTATCTGCTTCGGAAACACGTCCAAGATCGAGGTTTTACATTTTTCCCTCTGAGTTGAAAAAAAAAAAAATTCTGGCACTTCTTCCTTCTCCTTCCCCAAAGCAGTACTTGACAAGGATACGTTCCAGAGTCAGTGGCCAGTAACATTGCCAGACCTGGCCTGGCCATGAATGTGGCTTAAGCCAGATTGGATCCTTTTGTGGGTTAAACGACTCTGTGTTTTGGTCCCAGACTCATTTCTAATTCTGGCCAGTTATCTTAAAAACATGGGCCCTTGGTTATGGAGGGGTCAGAAGATGGAATGAAAATGGATGGAGGGAAATTTCGTATCAGTACCTGAAAAGAATCCCGGTGTCCTTATATTCTTAAAGCACAGCAAAGAGCACGACTTCCTACAAAGGCCTTTGGAGAAAGCATCAGTTACTATGCATTGTTCTCTTTAGAGGGCGATCACAATTGGAAGTCTATTTGGAGGCACTGAGTAATTTAGGGAAGCACAGTCTTTTCTAATGGCCTGAACAAAGCTCAAAAAACAAAACAAAAACAAAAAACCTTAATGTAAGCTAATTTACTTTTTTTTTTTTTTTAAGAACAGGGGTTCTTGGGACTTCCCTGGCAGTCCGGTGGTTAAGACTCCTCACTCCCAGTGCAGGGGGGCACGGGTTCAATCCCTCATCGGGGAACTAAGGTCCCGCATGCTGCATGGTGCGGCCAAAAAAAAAGAAAAGGGGGCGGTTCTTAAAGTGTGGTCCCTGGACCAGTAGCATCAGCATCAGCTGGGAATGTATTAGAAATGCGAATTCTCAGGCACCTCCCAGAGCCTGCTGTCTCAGAAACTCTGGGGGTGGAGCCCAGCAACCTGTGTTTTCACAAGCCCCCCAGGGGATTCTGTTCCTCACTCAGGTTTAAGAAGCACTGGTTCTCATAGTGTGAGAGAAGACTTTGGAACTCAAAGTCCAATTAACTCCCCAAACAGAGTTCTCTGTAGCCCTGCTTGATTAGTACTAGTTTTAGGAAACTTAACTACCTAACCAAACTGTTCAGTCCTTCCTGGGATGGTTGTAATTGTTAGGATGTTCTTACTTTGGTTGCATTAAAAATTCCCTCCTTCCAGCTGCTAACATGTTTGGCCTCTGAAGCTATGAGGAATGTATCTACATTCTCAGATAATAGTTCATTCATTCATTCATTCAGTCAAACATTTGAAGAAAGACATTGGCTCCAATAAGTCATCCCATCACCAGATAAGCATCCTCAGATCCCTCAGTGGATCCTTAGGTCCATGATAGCAGAATCCCAATGTCCTGACCACACTTCTGCTCACCCTTCTCTTGACGCACACTTGTCCACATCCTACAAAGATGCAAGTCCCAGAACTGGATCCGATTCTGCTCGTCATAGCACGAGAGCAGGAACATGTGAGGCTGATTGGTTTTATAACTAAATGCAGAACTTTGCATTTCCTTTATGACATTTTTTTCTGCGATGTACCTTATGAAATTGCCATTTGTAGGTTAAAAATGTGAAATGTGAGCAATTGCGTGGAGTTCTAATATCTTATCACATTTATTCAGTCAATAATATAAAAACTTATATTGGGCCTTCTCTGGTGTTTATGTTAAGATAACAGGATTATGCTAAATGGTTTTTGTTTGTTTGTTTGTTTCACACTTTTAAGTCCATTTGAGCAGATAGTAATTTACAGTGTCCATAATTCTTCAAAGATGCAATATTTATTATAAACAGAAGTCACAAAGAATAATGCAGTTAACATTTGTGTATTAACCTTCCCAAGCCCATCTCCTCCCCTCCCCCAATAAATACCTTGAATCCTGGATTTGATGTTTATTACTCCCATGCATTTCTTCCTATTTGTACGATATATATATATAGGTGCATTCCCAAGCACAGTATATACACAATAAATATATTTTGTGTATTTTTGGCTTTATATGGATTATATTGTACCATATATATTATTGTGCAACTTTCTCAATATTATGTTTATTGGCACCTAACCATGTCGAAATGTGTGTAGGTGTTTCATTCCTTTCTACTGCTGTATCGTATTCTATTTTATGAATATAGCATGATTGATTATATATCTTCCTATGCTGGTGGACATTTAGGTTGTTTCCAGTCTTTCACTGTTTCAGACAGTGTGTACATCCTTGTATACATGTGTGAGAGTTTCTATAGGACATCTGTCTAGTCCCTGATTTGTTTTACATCAAATGCTGTCCAATTTTTGCCAGTAGAAAGATATAAAATTGCTCGATTCTTTGTAAGTAAATGCAGAACTATCCATTTGTCTCTATTACCTCTTATCTTGTCCCACATTCATTTATTCAGTTATTAAGAACCATATATTGGACCCCTGCCATGTGTCAAAGACCACAGTAGGCAGCTGAAGACAAAAGTGAGGCATAATCTCACTCCTTACTTGGGTGGCAGGGGCAGGGTTAGTGGAGAGGTGGTGGCTTTTGCTTTTTGGCTGCAGTCATTGTTTTGTGAGCTGCGAGCCTGACATTCCAGGGATCCGCTGTCACTAACAGAGTGGGATGGAATGTGGAGATGGGGTGTGGGTGGTAGGAAGTGGGGTTAGACAACTTGGGCTTACGATCCCTTCCTGTCCCCTGAGGTGACACAGCAAATATCCACCTGTACACCTGGCTTTGTACCTATTTTCTTATTCTAACTGCATCCCCAATCCCTGAGATACAGAATATTAGCATCAACCAAAGACACATGAACACAGACATATAACGGATTCCTGTTCATCAGGGCCTCTGGTTACAGCCTCACATATTTTGCATAAACATACGTGTTGGCCCTGATTTCCCCACTTTATCATGTATACACTGAGATGAAGTTTATGTGTACATATAGACGCATCTGTATACGTGTATATATATGTAGGTTCATGCAGAGTGGTGAGCTGGGGGTGCTGAGCAGGGCACCCCTGAGTCCAAGGTCAGAGCTTCCTCGCTGGGCTGCAGGGCAGCAGGCTGCGTGCTCTGTCCTCGGTGACAAGTGCGCACTTGGCATATAGGTCTCTGCAAATCTGCCAGGGCTCCTGGATCTCACTTCCCAGCACATCCTGCTGGCTGGGGGATTCTTCGGGCACCAGAGGACAGTGGACATTTTCCATTTAAAAGGTTTCCTGTGCCTGCAGAACACCTCCTCGGTGCCCTCCCAGAAGAGCGGGCTGTGCAAAGCAGAGAGAGCTGGGGGAGGAGAGTCAAGGTACATTAAGTTGATTTTGCAGCGGCAGCTGGAGTCACATTAAACCTATGGCCTAATTTCCTTTGTCTAACTTGATTTCTTTTTGGCTGGAAGGGAAATGGATCAGTCTTGCTTTTTATGCCGAGATTATGCTGCCTGAAGGAAATTCTCCATCAGTTCCCTGTGCCTGCCTTCAGTCCTGTAATTGGGACTGGGCAGCGACCTCCCCGGCGGCCTTCTGGAGGGGGTCACACAGGCTGCCCCTCCACGCAGAGCTTGGCGTTTGTGCCAGGCCTTTCTGCAGGTTTCTCTGGCCATACTCTAACATAGACAGCTTCATTTTATTTATTTTCTTCTTTCCTGTGAAGCCCTTTGCTCCCTACCTTTTCTCTATCTCTTTTCCTATATTTGGAATGCTCTCTGTCTCTCCAAAATTTCTTAAAGGTGGTTTCTTTACATTTCTGATATAATATTTCCTTCCTGTCTCCCCTCCTCCCACCCCACCCCAATGTGATTCTGCCCGTTTTTTTTTTTTTTTTAATCACCAAGGAGGGACATGTTTATACTTTGCTCTTGGTTCTATTCTCCTACCCAGGCATTTAAGGAAAGCTAAGAGTCTGGAGGCAGAAAAATGAAAAGGCAGTTTAGCCACACACAGAAAATAGGAGCATTTATCTGTGCGGAAGGGTTGCTGAGTTCCTCGCATGGTGGGGATGGGAGGAGAAAGTATTAACCGGTTACCTACAAATGTATTTATTGCGTGCTCACTCTGTATAAGAAATAGCGTTGCTAAGTGCTGTGAGGGACATAAATAAAAGATTTAACACCTACCATCAAAGAGGCTGCATTCTGGTTGGACAGACAAGATATAAACATGGGAAAGGATAAGATAACTCTTGGAAGAGGAAAATTAGAAGCGCTCAACACATCAGTTCAAGAAGTGGGGAGGGTCTCATGTGCTTGACTCCTACCAATGAGTGGTCCAAATAATTGTCCTGAGTTGAGGTCATCAAGCCTTCACAGAAGACCGGGTTGGGCTTGGGAAAGGGCTTTGACCTAGCTGAATCCTTGGGGACGGTTCTGGATAAGTAGACGGGGGCAGTAAAGCCCTCCAGATGGAGAAGTCAGGGATAAATGAGGGAAAATGGAAAAGATAATTCAGTGGGCAATCAAGAGACCCAGGAGGCTGGGCAGAGGGGTCAAGGTGGCAGGCAGCTGGAGACAAGATTAGTCCTGGCCAAACTGCCAAGGGCTTTGAATGGTAGTTTGAGTACAGAAGATTTTTCTCTTAGGCAGCACGAGCTATTGAATGTCTTTGTGTGAGGATTTGAATTGATCTAAATCTGTACCTCCCTATTTTTACATGGCATAAGTGGAAAATGGTTATTTGTAGAGTACACGGCACTAAAGAGAAAGGGATTTGGAGACTGGGAGGAGAATATAGCAAAAGCAACTTGTCCTGGTTTGCCTGGAACCTTCCCAGTTTTCCCATAGCACTGAAAGTCTCATGTCCAGACAAATCCTCAATGACTGCTTGTCACCTGGGAGAATACTTGTGGTCAAAGGTGACTAGCCTATGAGCTCTGCCCACACCTGGTCACCCTGGGATCTCAGAGTTTCAATCTTGCATCCGGGCTCATCAGTTGGGAAACCTTGATTAAATAGTATTTTAGGGTTATGAGTGGGCAGGATGGGTTGGAGTCTGGAAGCATGGTCAGGAGGCTATTGGTGGAGTCTGGCTTGAGGGGATAAGGCCTCAAACAAGATGATGGCAAGGAAAATGGGGGGGAAAAAATTGATTTAAGACATTTTTCCCCCAGGGAGGAAAAGTTCTCCTAACAACCAGGAGAAAGATTGAAAATTGAATGAGGTAAAGGAGTCAGAAATGACTTCAAAACAACTGCAGCTTTGTTCATTTATGACCCAAGCATTTATTGAGTGCCAACTGGGTGCAAAATATCATACTCAAAGTTGAGTGAGAAATGTGTTCCCCTTATATAACTTAGGACCTAATTGGACACATTAAATAAAATTTTTTAAAAAACTCTTCAAATAACTATAATATAAGGTAAAAGGTCAGGGTGTGTGGCACAGTAGTTAAGGGGCATGGGATTCAGAGCAGAAGTGGGTCACTAGATTCAAATCTCAAATACTAGCTGCATGACCTTGGACAAGTTACCTTTTCAATTCTCAGTTTCCTCTCAGACCCACAGTAATGTAGATATGCTAATCATAGTGCCAAGCTCTGGGCCTTGTTGGAAGGAGATAATACCTTCAACATGGTGCATGGCATATGGTAAAACTTTAAGCAACATTAATATCATTATCATTATCACATACAAAGTGGTAAGACACGAGAGATTTACTACCTAGCAGGGAGGTGTCAAAGTAAATGACTTTTTTTTTTTTTTAATAATTAATTAATTTATTTATTTATTATTTTTGGCTGTGTTGGGTCTTCGTTTCTGTGCGAGGGCTTTCTCTAGTTGTGGCAAGCGGGGACCACTCTTCATCGCGGTGCGCAGGCCTCTCACTGTCGCGGCCTCTCTTGTTGCGGAGCACAGGCTCCAGACGCGCAGGCTCAGCAATTGTGGCTCACGGGCCTAGTCGCTCCGCGGCATGTGGGATCTTCCCAGACCAGGGCTCGAACCCGTGTCCCCTGCATTGGCAGGCAGACTCTCAACCACTGCGCCACCAGGGAAGCCCTAAATGACTTTTATAAAGTGAGAACCTATAGGAAAAAAAAAAAAAAAAAAGCTTAGACGAATCAACAATAGTTCCAGAATTCCAGTTTGTTTTGTCAATCATAGTTTCACTCCTGTTTATGCATATCCACTTCTGCACATTTAGTTTGCGATTGGCGTGTCAGTGGGGTGCAGTTGTACCTGCAATTTAGGTAAAATGCCCCTTAGATGTCACATTGCAAAGGGCCATTAATCAGTGTTGGATGTCTGACCCTGTGGGGCAGTGGTCTCCAGAGAAGGGTCTCTATATAATTTCTTTATTTTAGTTATAACTTGGATTACTTTTTACAGTTTAAAAAAATTTTTTTTTCTTTTGCTATTTTAAATACAAATTTTTGATTATGTCTATTGGATGAGTTACTAAGAGCAGAATTACTATATCAAAGGGTATATGCATTTAAGGGTTCTCTGCATATGTGGTTACCTCCTCATGGTTCCTCACCAACTCTGGGTACAATCTTTTTTTTTTTCCCTTTGATTTTTGTTACTTTTGCAGGTAAAAATTTTTACCTTTCAGCTACAAATTGCATATATTTGAGCACTAAGGAAGTTGAATACTTTTCCATGTTTATTAGTCATTGGGTTTTTTTCCTTATGAAGAAATATCGGTTCATGCCCTTTGTTCATTTTTCATTTGGTAAAGTGTTATTATTTGTCTCTTCATTTAAAGGGGTCTGTCTTATTTCTTGCAAACTCCCCAGGTTCTTTTGAGAAATAAATGCTATAGTTACATGAAAGTGTTTTGCATAAACTGTAAGGACCTATATGCATGTTATTATTATTGAAAAATTGACCTTGTTCATATGTTAGAGTCATATTTATAACAAAGAGGTCCTTGCAAATTCAGAAATAGACTTGACTAGAGTGTGAGCTCAGTTCCCGTCGGGATTTTTGTCTGTTTTATTCACTGCTGCATCCCCAGTGCCTAGAACAGTGTGTGGCATGGAGTAGTGATCAATAAATACATGTTAAATGAATGGAATATGAGATAAACACATAGATGGATAGAGATTTTCTACAATGTTCCACCAAGTTGACTTCATTTCATTTTCTTTTTTGCCTCAAGCTGGAAGCAAATAGAGTTGTGTATGGCTGGTAGGTCAGAGCTGTGAAATAGTGTTCTTATCATTCTGGACTTAGGAAGCTCATTTCTTAGAACCTAACTTTCTTTATGGTAACATTGTAAGCCTAATTAGTAATTCTACCTCATTTATTTAAGTGATAAACCAGAGACAAGAAGAGTTTAGTGACCCAAGCATGGCTTTCAGCAGTATGATAGAAGACCCAAGTTGTTGTTCTATTTTTATATAAGAGCATTTCTAATTCCTAAATCTATGACAAGCCTCCTAGTCTGTCCATGCCTCACTTGTGGTTTCTGGCAATTATGAGAATAAATTATACACAAGGTCTAAAATAAAACATGACAGTATGCCTTAAAATTGATTCATTCTTTGGTTGCCTATTTTGCGGGAAAGGTTTTGCGTAGAAATTTATGCTAATGAGTTTAATCTCCTATATAGACTTAAATTCAACTACCCACAGGTGCCTGGTACCAGCTTCTTTTCTAGAGTTTCTCTGCTCTGTTTTTATCCCTAATTATCCTACCTCACATTGTTTTCCTTTTAAGGTGCTTTAGTGTTTCTGGAAGAAGATGGGGTAAAATTTCATATAAATGTGCATTTTGCTCCAGACTCGTGTTCTGGATGGATCACTTACAGTGGGAGGCAATACATGATGGTTAAGTGCTTTGTTTTTGAGGCACACAGAATCTTATTTATGATCTTAGGTGAGTTACTCAGCTTCCCTGAGCCTCAATTTCTTCATTTATAAAATAGGTATTTAAAAAACCCTGCTTCCATTGGATTGTAAGGATTAAATAAAATAATGTGTGAAAAGATGTTAGCATAGGGTTTGACAAATAAGCAAGCAGGAAATAGAGGCTGCAACTGAATATTATTATTTATTATTGTCATGTTCATCATAGATGGCTGGGCCATGGCTCTTAGCCACTGAGGTGCTATTAGCAAATGTAAGAAAGGCAAGTGAAAATGTCAAAGCAAGAGACAAGGAAAGAGAGAGAGATGCCTGCAAGAAACAATCCCAGAAGCACCCCATCCAGGATGTATCAGTCAGGGTTCAAACAGAGAAGTGGAACCACCTGGAGATACAGATATAGATACAGATACAGATGTATACACACATGCATATATACATATATGTGTGTGTGTAGATATATGTGCACATGTCTATATACATAGGTATACACATACATGTATGTATATATGATTTGACCTTTCACAACTGTAGGAGCTGGTTGATCAGTGTCTGCAAGGCTGCTGTCTTTGCATCTGATGCTGGAGCTTGAAGTCCAGCGGTCAGGCCATCGGGAGGGGAAGGTGGAGGTCCAGTGGGAAGTGCAGAGACAAGGTGGAACCACAAGCGCAAGCTGGGCCCGACAGGGAGGACGGAGTGACACCAGTGCCTGTTCTTGTTGCCTCTGCCCTTGCTGGTGTGGCGTGGATGTCAAACTTTGGTCATGGGCCCAGACACACACTGGGCCCAGGCTCAGCCCCAGTGGCTCCTCACGCCAGATGAGCCCGCAGATAATTGGAGCTGCACATTGGCCGCTGCTTCACTTCCACCCTCTGAGGCCTGGGTGTCATTATCCACGTGGTTATCTGTTTTGAGCTGAAGACACTGAGGGGTACAGAGAGGTTATTCATTTGCTTCAAATCACACAGCTGCAAAGGGCAGAGCTGGGATCCAGAGCAGGCCTGGTTGACTTGTTGACTAATCTCTTAAACACTGCAAAGTTACAGCTGCCCCAAAAGGCAGGGAAGGAAGGCATACCTACCGCCCAGCGGGTAACATGTGGTCTCTGGTGACCTTTTTAATGAGTGAAGAATGTAGTGCTTTCATCCTTGGAGCAGGGGGTGCTCACGGATGGTGGAGTGTGGTGAAGGAGGGTGGAATGGGGGTTCAGCCTGCCCGTGTTTATTTCCTCCCGACCGCGTACTTCCTGTGTAACTCGGACAATTTACTCAACCCCTCTCAGTCTCCATTTCCTCGTCTGTTAAATGGAGATAATGAGTTCTTGAGAGATGAGGTGAGGCGTGCACATGGAAGAACCCAGAATATAGCTTAATGGACATTGACCACACCTGGAACTTGCTGGGCCCCTAATTGAAGTGACTTGGAAATAGAATCATGTGACGTTCTGTTTGCCTCATCACTTTCTCGGGAATGCTGGAGGCCAGGGCTCTGTTCTTAGGATTGCGGAGCCGGAAATTCTCTCTGACTTTTGAGGAGGTGCTGTAGCCCATCCTGGTGGATTTCACACAGTTCGTTGGCCACCTGTGTCCACGGATCTCTTTCCTGGCTGCAGACTTTGCTCTTGTTCTTCACTAACACACCTCACTCCTGATTGTCACGAAGTTATCTTCCAGTGTCAAACTACATTTCATCTGCCAGCATTTCTGCTCACTACCTCTTTTTATTTTCCTCAGCAGGGATGGAAGGAAAATAGGTCATCTTTTTCGTTTCAAAAAAAAAGAGTAAAGTTTAGAAGTGCCCCAGACATTTACGTGATCCAGTGTTCTCTTTTCCATCCCTTTATTGAGAACCCTACTGACTTCCCTTTATATTCCAGTAAGTCTTCTTTCTTCCTGAAATATGGTATTAGAGCTGAACATAATCATAAATACCTGGCCGACTCTGGTTTGCAAGAAGGATAGTGCGTGAATTTGACCCATTGTATTCCTGTGTAGAAAACGCACATCTTTTTCTGCCCAAGTTGTGCCCCTAGATAGTCTGTCAAACAATGTCATCTTGCCAAGGGCAAGGCAGCCTCCCAGGAAGGGTGACAATGTAATTACAAGACCAAGTCCACACCCCATCCCAGAAAGTTATTTCTAACTCTTACCAATATGTTAGGCCAACAGCCTCACCTTCCGAAAGCTAATAATCATACCTCACCTATAAGAACTTATCTGTTTAATATTCATAGGACATACATCCTAGTATCATGCTAGCTTTTGCTGATTCACATTCAGCTCCTCTTCCTTCAAGACACTAAATTATTTTTAATTCCCCACTTTCTGAAAACTAGTATATAGAACATGAAATATTTATGTTAAGTAGTAATGTCAAAATTTGCTCATAACTTAGTTTTAGATAAACAAATATGTATCTAAAATGCCTTCTATTTGCTCAGTGCTGTGCAAGGCACAGGGGGTGAAAGATGTGGGACCTACTTCCAAGGTCAACTTTCTAGAATCTAAATCCAGTTTATCTAACCATGGTCTGCACCACCATCCATGACCTGGATGACATAACTCCAAGGACGAAATAGCCGGCTTGCCCGATCGGTTTATTTCTTTAAGTCAATGCTTGGGCAGCATTATTGTGAACCTGTATTAAGTGTTTTGTTGTCCATGTAGCACCAGTAGAGTTCCAAGTTATTGTCCAATTTAGATTTAATAATGTGGCTGAAGCAGTTCCCATTTTCTCTTCTGTGGGAGGCGGTGCAGAAGTCTGCATCGAGGATGAAAGATTGATGGGTGCAGTGAGCAGCAACTTTGCTTAATAATGAGAATGTACTTGAAGTAGCACCACTTAGCATTTCCAGAGATGTGGTTGCTTTGCTCCCCATTTATATAACTTGTCACGTCCAAGAAACTGACAGAAGAAGTAGTCTGAAATAGACAGTTGGAGCACACGTCAAAAAAATATTTTCCATCATGATCACATGGAGAATGACCAATTTCAGTTTAAGGAATTTTTAATAGCATCCTAAATCCCTTGCCGCTAAACAGAAGACAGACTAAGAAACACTAGGAAGTAAGGAACGAGCTGCTTCCCATTTGTTTTCTGGTGGATGAAGAATGTTTTCACTGACTGCATGCTTTCCAAGTAGCTTCTCATAGAGCTTTCAAGGGGCAACACTGTCTAGTGGTTAAGAGCCCAGCCTTTTATCTCATCTGAGCTGCATGAACTTACTAGCTGTGTAACATGGGATGAGTTATTCACCTTTTTGTGTCTCATCATCCTTGTCTATTGCATGGTGCTGTTGGGAAGCTTTAAATGGTTACTATTCCTTCATGTTGAATATACAAGATGTCATATAACACAGTGTAGAGAGATGAGGTATATTTTTAAAGAAGCCACTAATGGACGTGATATGATTCTTTCAACCTTTTTTTTGGTTCTTATGGCAACCTGGTAAGGATCCATCCATGCCATGGACAAAGTGGCTGAGTTGGAGGCAGTATAACAAAATACCTAAACAAGTCATTTCTCTGGGGTCAGGAAGACCCACATTGTTTTAAGAAATTATCTTCCTTTCCCCAGTGTTCTCTTTGAATGCACACGGGCAGTCTCCCACAGGCTATTTTGCTTCAGTGATTTTCTCATCTATAAGAGCACGCAGCTCTTTGATAGGAAGCTATTTGCAAAGGGACAGAATGTTTTTCTGCAGCTGTGACGTGAGTGGTATCAAAGTTATTGACACAGTTGAAAAATAGCTTAATGTTATCTTCAAGGCTTCCGCTTTCCTGTCGGCTTGAGCCTTGGAGATGTGTATAATTGGGACTCAGTAAGACAACCTTGACACCCCTCTGCAGAGAAATGTGCCCGTTTGATACAGGCTCAAAGCGAGTTTGACAAAGAGCAGCTTTTCCCTTGGGGCAGGGTGACCACGGAGAATCTGCTAATGATGAGTTAATGGCCCAGGAACCCCAGCTTCACTTACCAGACGGGAAGGCTTTAATCATTCCTATCCTTCCTGTCACCACCAGGACAGGCCAACAGCCTAGCCATCCAGTCAGTAATTAGAGAGAAGGTATTTCTCTACTCTCCTGAGCTGACTGTCATATTGTTAAATTTGAAAACTATTTGATGATGAATCTCACAGCTCTTTGGTTTGACTGATGAGTGGAATCAGAGCACCGCCCCACATTCGCATCTGTTCTGTGGACAGATTTGGTGGAAAATAGTTTCTGGTTTCTTTTTGAGTCGCAGACCTTTTGACCTGTGCCTTGGAGACATCCATGGGCTCTTCATTACAGGAATTACTCTCCAAAGGACAAGGTCTTCATCAGTCAGCGTCTTTGGTTGCAAACCATAGCAACTAACTTACACGCAGATGAGCAAAACCACACTCTGTGGGAAGGCCATGGGGTGCCCACAGATCAAAGGAATAGTCAGTGCTCCAGGCTTTGAAAGGACAGAGTCCAAGGCAGCCCTGGACAGCCTGCAGCAGGAATTGCTCTGTGTTCAGGGATGCACCCTCCAATCCCTTAAAAAAACATTTCTTTTTGTCATTCTACCAAAGATTCAAATTCCCGGGAAACAATGCAGTTCCCCCTCTCTTGGCTAGGGAAGAATAGGGCACCATGCCTAACCATCTTGCCAGATATCTCCAATGGGGGAGAGATGTTTCTTAAAGAAAAACTGGGGGAATGCTGAAACCAGAAGAAGGGAGAGTGTATGCTAAGGGATGGAACTACAGAGCTTGCTACACTGCATCCCTCAGAATAGGATCACGTGTGTGGCTGAAATGCACTGCAAAGCTCCATGTCACCTGCTCCAATTTATCTCACAGTGTTGCTGAACCTTAGGACGGTGACATGTTAGCCCATTGACTGAATCCCTTCTAGTTAGAGCCCAGACGTGTGTTCCTGCTTTCTTCTAAGATGGTTGAAAGCAAAAGATGGATCAGGCAGGGTTCTTAGCTGCAACCAAGAGAAATCTGCGCTAGGTGGTTAAACAAAAGAGGAATGTACTAAAAGAACTGGGTGACTCAGAGGCTCTCCAGGAGGGCCAGAAGACCAGGCTGAGGAGAGGGCCAATGCCCCAGGCCTACCATAGGGCAGTAGAGAGCCCCAGCGCTGCCCCTGGGCTCAGTTGCCATGGATCGCTTCACTGAGACGGGGCTTGGACCCTAGTGCTAAACCCCTGTCACAGCTGGCCTGAAAAACAGGATTGACCCATCTCTACCTTCACCAACATGGATCCTGCAGCACCTGCTTCCTGAGTCACCAGCTTGCCCTGCAAAGTACGGTGCTGGGGCACCATTTTGGAGGAGACTAGGCGACATGACCGGGCCCCAGCTGCAGAGGGGCCTGGGAAGGCATGTTCTGGCTTCTGCCTTAGAACAGAAGGCCTCTGCCTTGGAGGAAGCATGTTCAAAGGAACAGCAAGTGTCCTTAGAAAGGCAGTTGTGTGACTTTGAACTTGTGTTCATTCCACTAATGGACCACATCTCCCATACAGCACTAGTAATGAATAGATGTTAAATACATTTTGTAATAATTTTATAAACCTTATGATGATATTGCATTCTATTTTTTGTTGAAAACAAATATTGAAAATGTACCACAATTTTTTTAATCTTCTTATGACGGGGTTACAGATACACCAGTATGCTCAAAAAGTGGCAGTGATTCCAACCTGTCAGAGGTTCCTTCAATATCAAGCTGTATGAACCTTGGGCAAACTCTTACACAGCTGTATTTGAGCATTACCATCCAGGACATGGTGTAATAGTACTTAGCTGCGGACTTAATCGTGTTGATAATATTGGTATTGCTAAGTATTTTTAGGTATCAATAAACAAATGTTTCATCTAACTGGATAAGATACAACTAAGAATGATAATTATAACAATGTTCCTTTATTTCTTTATTTATTTATTACTAATGAGCTTGTACAGTTCACCAGAAATGCTAAGTACACAACAGAACTTTAGGACTGGATGTTTACATTCCATGTAAGTCAGTGTTCTATTATTTCCAAAACACTGTAATTATCAAGAGATCATTACAGTTGGTTCAGATAATGCTACAACACAGAGGAAAATGCAAGGTTTTGCCGTGGGTTGTCAGGGTCAGCTTCTAGGAACCAGAAGCTGGCCCTTCCCTTCCCTTCCCTTCCCTTCCCTTCCCTTCCCTTCCCTTTCGTTTCTGTTTCATTTCCTTTCTTTTCTCTTCTGTTTTCTTCTCTTCTTTTCTTTTCCAGCTTTATTGAGATATGATTGACATGGGACCAGGATTTTTGAGCAGCGTCTTGGGGCAGGGAGGGGGCATATCTGAGCAGTGAGAAGGGCACCCAGGGAAAAGGAAGACTCAGAAGTGTGGAAGTTCCTAAAGAACTGGAGACTCGCAGCTCTGGCTGGAAGGAAAAAGTTGGGTGAGGAATGACACCCTGTCAGACACCTTCCAATGTGAAAGTGGAAGCACATTCTTTTTGCTGATGGTGATAATGCCGAGAATTTACATTTTGTGTTAATTTGACCTCATTGACATAATACCTTATTATAGAGAATCACTTAGATGTTGCCTAATTGCCTTCTTTCTCTTGCTAACCCCAATGCTGAGAAAGTCAAAAAAATGGCCTTTGTTTTGGCTGCGGCAGAGAAATCTGATTTGATATTTTGTTGTCACAGATCTTTTGCTTTCATATTTATTTGTTTTTTCCTAGGCCACCCAAGCACTTTAATTTGTATATTTCCTTTTGCATTTGTCCACATGCATATGTATTTTCCCATGCTTTATGTAACTTTTTTTCCATTTAAATTATATAATTATCATTTTCTTTGCTTCCCCAGTGTATTCTTATTTCTAGTCTTTCACAGAAGCCCAATGTTCCATTGAGTAATCACTGGGAAATTGTTATGCTTCAGTTTTTCAATAGTTTAGATATTGTAATGGCAATTTTTGTGTATAGAACTTATTTCTTCTGTTAGATTATTTTCCTAACAGCATCTGTAACTCTTAACTTCCTGCTTGGAAAAATAAAGTTTTATGTCTTAGGGTTTTCGCTTTTTTGCCTCCCATTCTTGTATGTAAATAACCATTTCAGCATGAATTATTATGCATTTTACTTTCTCTGTATAGCAGCCTTACTAATACATCTGTCCAGACATGCTTATATAACATTGTACAGTATAAGCCCAAGAGCTTCTGCCATCAGTGTAACTGTGATATGCAGGAAAGCAGTAGCCCAGACTATGGAAGTATCGAAGAGAGATTGTGATGGTCATAAAACGACACTCTAGCCTGAAGGTCTAAATCTCCTCTATGTTGTTTCCTAGATTTATTTTCTTTAAGTTTGTATCTTTCATCACCAACTCATAACTTATCATAACTCATTCTATACCTAGTAACCCTTTAACTATTTTATTCATTTTCCTACTTTAATGACATTACTTACTATTTGATCAGTACTCTTCCCTCCTCCTTAGTGTTTGAAATTATTGTTGTTGTATTTGTACCTGCCTCCTATTTGTTAACCTTTTAAATGTTTCTCTGTACCAGTAAGTTGGTTCCTAAGGATACTGAAAGCTCTTTTTGTGCAGCATACACTGGCCATAGGACCCAGTGATGCCACTCATGGGAATTTACACTAAGAAAAGCGTTCACACCAAACATATACATGAATCTTTATAATATCTGTATTCATAATCATCAAAAACTGGAAACAACCCAAATGTCCTTCAGTAGGTGAATGGATAAACACTCTGTGGTGTATTCATACATTGGAATACTACTCAGCAATTAAAAAGGAATGACCTATTGATACACACAACAACTTGGATAAATCTCAAAATAGTTATGCCAAATGAAAGAAGTCAGCTTCAAAAGGTTACATACTCTATGATTCCATTTACATGACATTCTTGAAAAGAGACTGCTCTGGAGATAGAGAACAGATCAAGGATTTCCAGGAGTTATGCGTGGGGGGAGGTTATGACTACACAGGGATGGTATGAGTTTTGGGGGGCGATGGAACTGTTTGTGTCCTGAATGTTGTGAGGATAACAAATCTATCCAGGTGTCAACAGTCATAGAACTAACACTAAAAATGTATATTTTATTGTATGTTAACTTAAAAAATATGAAAAGATTCCCGTTTCATCAAAGTAGTCGTAGGTCCTTTGACAAGTTATTTAACCTCTCTAAATCTCAATTTATTTACTTGTCAAGTGTAGAAAATACTCTCTACCTTGAAGAGGTGTCATAAAGATGAACTAGAATGTCATAAAGTATCTACCTGACATACAGGAAAATCTTCTTTTTCTTTTCCATGCTGATATTTCTCATTGGGAGCAGATTCTTTTTCATGATTATTATTACCTGGGCTTTTTTACAGTTATTTGTCTCTTGGGGAACAGACTGGAGGGTTTCAAGCAGAAAAGTGACCTGATCTGATGTTCATTTTTAAAATATCATTTGAGCAGCTTTGTGGGGGTTGGTAAGGAGTGTAGGAGGGTAAGAATGGAAACATGGAGGCCAGTAAGAGGTGTTGGGGGTTGTCCAGATGAGAGATGATGGTGGCGTGGACTCGGTGGGAGCGATGGAGGGGGAGAGAAATGGGCAGGTTTGGGATTTATTTTTTTTTTGGAGGTAGAACCAACAGGCTTGATGATGGTTTGAGGAGTGAGGAAAGGTGGCTGGGGGTGTCATTTACTGAGATGAGAAACTCAAGGGAGGAGCAAACTCGAGTGTGTGGGCTGGAGTCATCATGGAAAATCAAGAATTCTGTTTGGATGTGTTAAGGAGTGGAAACCAAACAGATAATTGGGTACAGGATTCTGGAACCCAGGACCAGGTCAGCGTTGTGTCGTTCATTTCCACTGGAGGTGCCACAGTGAGTCTCCCAGCTCCTCCCCTCCAGATTAGGGTTGCAGGGGAGCTTTTAGCTGCTATTCCTTTGACCTAGCCTTGGGATTTTTAGCAAAGCACTTTTCTTTAATCCATTCCTGAGAGCAAGCGCTTGTAGAAACTTCAGATTATGCTTGTATGATCCACTGCTGCCAGATTTTCTTTTTCCTTTTCCATTTAATGTGATTTAGGGAAAGGCGAACACCCAATATTTCCAAATATCCAGCTTAGAAGTCATTTCATACTGTGTAAGATTGAAAAGTATTAATAAACTACTGAGACTACTGATGAATATGCAAATACATGACAAAATATGCTGAGGTTATATTCAACATATTTTGTTATTTTTATTGTCCTCAAATTTCCAGTTTTGCCACAGACAAGGGAAAGAAATTCAAGATATAATTTTCCTTTTCAAGGTATAATTTTTTCTATGTTGAATTTTTTAAAGTTTTATTTACTTTTTTATACAGCAGTTTCTTATTAGTTATCTATTTTATACATATTAGTGTATATATGTCAATCCCAATCTCCCAATTCATCCCACCACCACCACCCCTCCCACCCCCGCTTTCTCCCCTTGGTGTCCATACGTTTGTTCTCTGCATCTGTGTCTGTATTTCTGCCGTGCAAACCGGTTCATCTGTACCATTTTTCTAGATTCCACGTATATGCGTTAATATATGATATTTGTTTTTCTCTTTCTGACTTACTTCACTCTGTATGACAGTCTCTAGGTCCATCCACGTCTCTACAAATGACCCAATTTCGTTCCTTTTTATGGCTGAGTAATATTCCATTGTATATATGTACCACATCTTCTTTATCGTCTGTCAATGGGCATTTAGGTTGCTTCCATAACCTGGCTATTGTAAATAGTGCTGCATTGAACATTGGGGCGCATGTGTCTTTTGGAATTATGGTTTTCTCTGGGTATATGCCCGGTAGTGGGATAAGCATCATAAGAGACTACTACAAGCAACTCTATGCCAATAAAATGGACAACCTGGAAGAAATGGACAAATTCTTAGAAAGGTATAACCTTCCAAGACTGAACCAGGAAGAAATAGAAAGTATGAACAGACCAATCACAAGTAACAAAATTGAAAATGTGATTAAAAATCTTCCAACAAACAAAAGTCCAGGACCAGATGACTTCACAGGTGAATTCTATCAAACATTTAGAGAAGAGCTAACACCCATCCTTCTCAAACTCTTCCAAAAAATTGCAGAGGAAGGAACACTCCCAAACTCATTCTACAAGACCACCATCACCCTGATACCAAAACCAGACAAAGATACTACAAAAAAAGAAAATTACAGACCAGTATCACTGATGAATATAGAAGCAAAAATCCTCAACAAAATACTAGCAAACAGAATCCAACAACACATTAAAAGGATCATACACCATGATCAAGTGGGATTTATCCCAAGGATGCAAGGATTCTTCAATATACGCAAATCAGTCAATGTGATACACCACATTAACAAATTGAAGAATAAATACCGTATGATCATCTCAATAGATGCAGGAAAAGCTTTCGACAAAATTCAATACCTATTTATGATAAAAAAAAAACTCTCCAGAGAGTGGGCATAGAGGGAACCTACCTCAACATAATAAAGACCATATACGATAACTACCAATTAACGATTGCCTCTGGGAAGGGAGGGACAGGGATGGAATTTGAGGGACAGGGAGGTATTGAGGAAACCTCCACTGTGTCTGCAAAAGTTAAAATTCTGTGGAGTGGGTATTGAGTCAGTGTGTTCATCATACTAATCTATGTTTGAAATATTTTATAATTAATATTTTGTTCTTTAAACATATACATAAAAATAACTTAAAATGATAAACGAGAGACAATGCCCTTCTTCCACTTGCTCCATCCTTATTAATCACCGTAAAGAGTGATCTACTGGGTTTTTCTCTCAGAAAATGTAATTACTTTGCAATAAAATGTTAATGCTATGTTCTATTCTTAAAGTCACTTGTTCCAGTGATAAAGCTATGGCTTAATAGAGTTGCTAAATTTTCTTCTAAGTCATTCTTTTAATATTTCATATTTGTCAAATGAGCTGGTAATGATCGGGAACATCTTTGTTTTTACGTCAGGACCATTTCGGCAAAAACTCATCATCAGGCTGTTAACTTCAACATCTTCGAGGGCATGGTGTGCCATGGGGTGCCCCTGGTGACTATTTCAAGAGGCAAAGTGGTGTATGAAGCTGGAGTTTTCAATGTCACAGCAGGAGACGGGAAGTTTATTTCTCGTAAACCATTTGCTGAATATATTTACAGACGGATCAAGCAGCAGGACCAGGTGAGTTGGGGCTAAGTGGGCTGTTAACACGGGCTGGATTGTCACTTGCTCCTGGATGCTGGTGATGGCGTTGTCACATACAATTGGTTAACATATTCACAGGGTGTTAGAAGAGGTTATGAACAGATACAGCTGTCAAAGAAAAAAGTCATTATTGGATGGATGCAGTTTCTTTTGAAGATTGGTGTCTATCGGGTTTCCTAATGGACCAAGTCAGGTTTTCCCAGGCAAGTGTAGGGCCCCTGTGGGCCTTTTGACAATTGCTGTTAGTCAGGGTCCTCTGAGAAGCAGCCATCCAGATGGATAAAGGTGTGACTTTTTTAAACACCTGGGAGAGAAAATGGGTGGGAGCCCGGGAAAGGCTGGGAGAGCCCTCAGCCTGCAGTTCAAGCCTGGCCCCAGTGAAGGAGAGAGGGAGAAAAGCAAGTGGTGGAAACATCCTAGACTACTATACAGACCAAGAAAGGTTGAGCAAGGCCTACAAGCAGCCCTTGAGCCATCTCCTGCATCCAGCCACGTGGCGTGCTGTCATTGGCTGAGAACAGCAGTGGGAGGCATGTCCTCAAACGGACAAAAGGATGGAGTTCGAACTCAACTACTGTCCCTTGAAACATCAAGCTCCCTGTCGTTGAAGGTCTGCAAGGTGTATTCTAATGACCACCAGAGCAATGGCGGAGTTTGAGGTCAAGGTAAATATGAATTCTACCTTGGCTTCCCTTTTCCTAGCTGTGTGGCCAAGAGCAAGTTTCTCTAGCATCCTTGGTCTGTTTCCTCATCTGGAAAATGACAACAGTGTGTTCTCCCCAACAGATTGCAAGAGTCAAATGAGATTTTAAAACGTAAGGCACCAGTAGGAGGTCAATAAACATCAGTTCAGTCTCTTTGCTTTCCGCCTTTGATGACCGAATTTATAATAAAGGCCTCCAAGTCTTTGTTATAATCCAGTTGTTAAAAAAGAGGTGTTTGTTCTTTTAATATGTCTTGCATTTTCCAGTGTTTGTTTAGCTCATGCAGTGTTTTAAACAGTTTTAAAAATTCACTTCACTACATACAGTAATATATCAGAATTTTCAGACTAAAACCATCTAAATTGCTGGGTTTGGAGAGAGGCGGGGCACCGTGTGCCCTCAATCCCACATGGTAAGAACAGGCCGGAGCTGGATGGCCAAGCCCTACAGAGGCAGCCTTTCTGATTTTCACCTACAGGCTTCACTCATTAATGTTCCCTAACCGGCTGTGTAGCCATTAGAATTTGTAACCCTTGGGTTAGTTCTACTGCTTCTGTGTCTTCTTTCCATTTTAAAATATACTTCTCTTTTTCCAAAGTTCTCTGGCTGTTTTCCGATTCATTTCGTTTGGGTCTTGTAGTCTCTTTGATTTCTCCTCTAATGTCTTGTGAAAATTTTTTGCTTGTGGGTTCTCAGAGTTTGTTAGATAAGATTCATCCTTTTTAACCACTTCCTAAAGCTTTGATTAAGCAAACAAGTGCTCTAGAATGCTTTAAATTCTCAGGATGCTACAATTCTTTATATACTGTATTTCAGTCAAAATATTTAAGGTTGCAATTTATTTTGCTGGGAGTTAATTTGTAAATATTGACACTGACAGGTGACAGGTAGGTAGAGGCTATAAGGTTTCCATGTATTTCTATACATCACATGGTAAATAACAGCAATACTAACATTTACTGAGCTTTTACTGAAGGCAAGGCACAATGCTAGGGGCTCTGTCACTGTAACAACCCTGTGAGCGAGGGAGTATTATTTTCCCCACTTTAAGTATTAGGAAACTGAAGCTTCAGGAAATTAAAAAACTTGGTCATGTCACATAGCTAGTATATGGCAGGACCAAAACATAAACTCCGGTTATCTGATTACAAAAGCTGTATGCTTAAGCAATAAACCATATAACGTAAACCATAAAGATTGAGTTAAATGAGTTAATGGGAGATAAATTATTTTGAACTAGGTTTGGGGAAAAAATCTAAATGAGAGGCCTTGATGGCAGCTAGTTTATTCATGACACTTGTAGTAGTAATCCAAGGGATGAACAGATAAGCGTTGACTTAGAAGAGATAGTACCGACAGAACTGGGTGATGAATCATGTGACACTTGAAGAGAATCCAGGACCAGCCTGCTCCAGGCTGTCAGTACCAGTTGCCCACCAGCAGGGACACTAGACTAACTGGGAACCCCTGACAGACTGTATTTAAAGGACTAACTTTGCCTAAGTCTTCCTCTTGTAGGGAAAATATGCCGAGATCACCGAATGACTGGCTTCATCAGTTCTCCTTTTCAAATTGTTGTTGGGTATTTTATTGGCAAAATTAATGCCAACATCATTTTTTAGGAGTTCACTATCAATTTTCTGAGTTATTTTAGTTTCTCAATATTTTCTTCTGATACCAACTTTTTAGGTATTCTAGTGCATTATTGTTTTTACAATAACAATAAATAATAGTTGCATTATAATATGTTGTTCTGAGCACTTACTATCTGCCAGGCACTGTATTTGGTGTAATTTATATTCATTATTTTACCTAACCTGCACAACAAGCCATGTGGGAGATATTATCATCCCCGTTTTACAGAATAGGAAACTGACTCTCAGCAAGATTAAGTAACTTTCCCTGGGCTGAGCGGTAAGTAAACGTAAGAGCCAGGGTGTGTGATAAGACCTTTCTGATTCCCGCTGTACATGAGACCTTTGTAGAGCAAGAAAAGAGAAGAAAATGATTGTGAAACTCAAATCATGGGGAATGCATTATTTTAAAAAGTGTTGATGTGGAAAAAGTATCAAATAAAATGAATAAAATGATGTTGGGGGACTGTGTGGAGATGTTTCAGACCTTTTTTCTCTCCATTAGGCGAAGATAATTTCATAGAAGAAAAATATTACGCTAAAGTTAAAAAGAGTTGTTAGGAATCCTAGATTTTAAATTCACATGAGGTAATTAGAGCTCTTACTTTGGTTTTCATTTGAAATATTCAGATTTCTTTGTAAGTGAGGATAAGAGTTTGAAGGCAAGCAGGAAAGGCCCATACCATTTCTCCTGCTCTCCTGTTATCCTTCCCAAGAAAATTAATCACTTGCCACTCTGGACTCCAAAGCACAGATTGTAGAGACACGCCAGTGTTTGTCAGTCCCAGAACTCAGCTGGTCTCCTGGCTAGAATTTTAGTTCTTTGAGGAACTTACTTTCTTATTCCCAGTACTTCCTATGTAGTAGGCGTTTGATAAATAAACAAATTGCAAATGGAAGGAGCAAAGACTGTAGTTTCAGAGGTCATAGAAAGGACTTGAAATAAATTTACACAGAAGATTGCCTCTTGCCTCGTCCCAAACAGTGGGGTTGTCTGTGAACTTGATTCTTATCCACGATTTTATTACTTAGTGAAACTTGGCATCATGCTGTGCAGCTATCACTGTTAACGGATATTGTGAGGAATTTCAAAGGACAGAAATGACATTGTAATGCAATTTGACAGCTTCAGGGAATTGTTTACTTTATTTTAATATTTAAACAGGGGATCCTTAAGGGAAAAAATTTAAATCAGAAGATGAAACCTCAAAATTTATTTGATAAATGTTACATAATAAAATACATATTTCAATTCAATATAAAAAGTCACTTAAGGAAGAGGGTTGGGGGATTCAGGAAAGAAAAATAAAAGAGGAAGGAAAAAAAGGACATGGTCCCTCGGTATCCATAGGGTTTGGTGCTCAGTATCTGCAGATACCAAAACCCACAGCTGCTCAAGTCCCTTATACTGTTGGCCCTCTCTATCCATGTACTCAACCAGCTGTGCACATGGAGGGCCACGGTAACAGCAACTTGGGTGTTCAAGTACATTTTGAAAGAAGAAAATCAACTTACCTACTATTCATTCTTTACCAAAAAAAACAAAAACAAAAACTTTTTAAACTCAAATGGTTTATTATTCCTAGAATTTTTGTGTGTTTAGGGTATTATAATTTTTACCAAAATTTGGAAGCACAGACATTCTTCAAGTCATCCCTTTTTCTCTTTTTTCAGTAATAAGCAACCCAATCTATTTTGGAAAATTAGGGTCACATTGCATTTTCTAGAGAAGCAGGGATAACTTCATGGAGTAATGCATGGTTTCAGAATACTGCTGCCAAAGCCTTTAAACTGGCTTGTGCCTTTGCAACCATAAGCATAATTTGCCTTTTAGATAAGATAAAATTAAATGGATGGCTGATCTAGTCCTTGAAACTGGTGTTCTCCATTTCTGAAATAACAGTTAGTCAATGTCTTTCTCAATGTGGTAGCTCAGAGAAAATAATTTCATATCATCAGCTGCCATGTAATTCTGATTTCCTCGGATTGATTGCTGGTAATCGCAAAAGGCGATACATATGTTGGAGCCAGCTCATTTTGGCTTATGAGAGACACTTGTATGTATCCCTTCCCAACTCCTCATTCAGTGGTGTCAGTAGCTTGAAATCAGCCACGGTGAGAGCATTTACACAACAGAAATAGGCAAGTGCTATAAATCAGGGCTTTAGGAGTGATGAGAAAAGGGGAAGGTGGGTTGTCAACATTTACCAGTACATCACTGTATACAGGGACTTTGTAAGTACTCTCTTTTCATGTTTTATCTAACCATTCAATGTTCATCCAGTAAATACTTATTGATGACCAATTATGTGCTCACATTGTTCTTGAGAAATAGCTCACAGGGTATTTTGAGGATTAAATGGAAACATTTGGTGGATAGTAAAACATTATCAAAATGCAAATGTTCATGTTATAGATCACCTCTGTTGAATCTAGTGATTCATAGTCCCCTGGAGAGCTCAGTCCTGTGAGGACCTCTAAGAACCTTGAAGTTCACCAGGTACTGAATACCTACCTCTAAATTCACCAGCCAGGCATGGATTTCATTCTCAGGGAGTCGCTGCTCATTTGGACCGTTTGGTGTTAGGTCAGTGTCTGCTGTTTGGTATTTGGAAGTTCTGTTGTCTTTATCGCTATTTTAGTATCTTAGCCTCCATGATCAACATCGTATTAGTAACTTCTTGGGGTTCAGGATTCTTGTCTATGGTCTTAAAAATCTCAGAAAAATCTAGCATCCTAGCATTTTACTCTCTGCAGACAATACAGGTAAATTTTCTATCAATTTTAAGCTTCCTCTTTTCCCTGATCAGCTAACCAAACACATTTCTGCAATCATGCGGGTATAGTGATTGCAATTAATATTTATTCATAGCACTTCATATCGCGATACAATTCTCATTTTTGTCTATAAACTCATCACAGTGACAATCATCATTAAGTACTATGAACTCAAATGGAGCTCCCATCTACCTAAGTAAACCACCAGCACCCTGCTGGGTGAGGTGCCATCCATGTTTCCTGTTTTACTTAGGATAGCCTCTCACAGTGTTTTACCCTCAAACCGTTCTATTTGATTGTGAACCCACCAAGATGGGAAGAACTGCTGGCGGGGTGTGCTCGTCTAATTTTGGCCAGCCTGTACTGGGGGAAAAAGATGTCCCCACCCAGATCAGTCTTCCAAAGGTGTGCGCTCAGGATCCTAGTCTCTTTTAGGTGCTCCTTAAGAAAGCTTTCAAGTGATTTTAGATAATGCTACCCTCAGGAGATTCTATTGCCCAATATCATCTATAAAGTTCTAAAAAGTCCTGCAGTCAAGAAATCTTTCATTTAACAAATGTTTGTTAAGCACCAGATACAATTCCATATTCCAGGTGCTGGGGATACAGGTGTAACTAAGACAGCAGTCCCTGGGCTCAAAGAGCTTTAATCCTACTTCTCTTTCAACTATAGTTTGTGGGTGCTTAAGTTCTAGTTCTGTTTGAGATGCTAATTACACCTCCCTGTGAAGAGGTCAGTTAGCCACTTGGATAAAGGAGTCCGGAAATTGGGAGGCATTGGGGCTGGACATAAAATTTAGGAATCCTGGCATCTACATTTATTTAAAAACACAAGTCTGAGGCCACCAGAGAGACTGTAGACAGAGAAGAAAGGGGACTTGAGAAAGAGCTCTGGGGCTGCCAACCTTCAGAGGCTGAGGAGAGGTGGAGGGGAGGAGCCAGCAAAGGAGCCTGAGAAAGCTGACCAGTGAGATCAGAAGAAAAGTAGGAGAACACGAAGAAGATAAGAGACCTGCTTACTTTGTTCAACCCAGAACCCTCTGATACTTCATCCTGGTCTTTCTGTGAGCTTTATGCTGCATTAATGTCCTCTAAGAAGTAGGTATGCAGGGACTTCCCTGGTGGCGCAGTGGTTAGGAATCTGCCTGCCAATGCAGGGGACACGGGTTCGAGCCCTGGTCTGGGAAGATCCCACATGCTGTGGAGCAACTAAGCCCGTGCACCACAACTGCTGAGCCTGTGCTCTAGAGCCCACGAGCCACAACTACTGAGCCTGCTGCATGCCACAACTATAAAGCCCGCGCGCCTAGAGCCCGTGTTCTTCAACAACAGAAGCCACTGCAATGAGAAGCCCGCGCACCAAAACAAAGAGCAGCCCCCGCTCGCCGCAACTAGAGAAAGCCCGCATACAGCAACGAAGACCCAACGTAGCCAAAAATAAATAAATAAGTAAAAAAAAAAAAAATAGGTATGCATTTAGTTGGGAAACTCAGGATGGTGTCCCTGTCATCACTGTACTCATCCTGGATACCTGGGAAAGAAGCCCACTTTGGACCCAACCACTAGGATAAGCTCTGAGCATTATACACTGGTTGCACCAGATGCTGATGCCCGTGTCAGGGCTGGGCACGTCACACTGGAGATGGAGTTTGCCATTTGCCACTAGAGAGAAGCCACGTGACTACTTTTCCTGAGAGCTGCAGGGTAAGTCTGCTTAGAAAACATGTGCAGCCGAACTCTGGAATAATGCAGGGAAGGCTTAACATTCTGCAGAACGAGTGCCATCACCTTTCTATTTCGTCACCGTGAACATCTACTGAGGTTCTCAAATGTATATAGAGTACAGTGCCAGGGGCAATAGACAGTACAAAGATGGACAAGACCTGGGTCTAGCATTAAAGAGCTTATGTAACCACATCTAAGGATAAGAAAAGATTAGAAGGTTGAAAGTACTGCAAGGCTTGAGACCAGAACTTAAATTGTCTTTGATTCCTGTCAACTTGTCTATAAAGGGGAAGACTGTGAAGTGTGGGGCAGCAAAAGCCTCCCCAGAGAGGGTCAGTCTGTGTCTGAGGTGGCGGTGTGGGCAGGAGTGGTTAACAGCCCACAGCCATCCTGGCGGGAAATCGGTCCCTGCCCGTCCCGAGCCTCAGCAGCAGATGAAGAGGAAGGCTGTGTGCACGGGAGACCTGGCCAGTCAGGTCAGAGACATTTGACGGTCAGTGTGACCAGAGTGACCAGCCAGGCTAAGAGGGGCCTCGTGGCATTGCTAGTACAGTGACTGAGCAGCCGGAAAGGGATTCTTAGACAAGTGCAAAGGGCAGGTGCAACCTGGGGAGCAGATCAGTGCTGAAGCAGAACAAAAGAGGATGAGGGAAACTGAGTCAGCTCTGGCCAGGATAACTGACACAAAGAGGAGAGGAGCTCAACTAGGGATCTCCTTCCCACCAACATCCTTCCACCCTTAATAGGAATTTATCAAGTATTTACTGAGTACTTGTTTTGGAGAAACAGAGCAATAGACCAACCCTTAGTCTGCTGGAGGAGATAGACAGATAATTACAGAAAATGGTAAGCACGATACTGGATGTGGCAGAGAGGTCTAAAGCTCCCTGGGCTAATGATTGCCTGGGCTGAGTTACCGAAGATCCATTGGAGATATTTAGGTTAAAAAAAAGAGGGTGGGCATGCCATGATGGTTGAAGGCATGGCCCTGGCAGAAGGATGCTTGGAAGGATGCCGATTCACCTGGTTTGAGTCACCCTTGAGCCTGCAGCTGGGTTCAGGGAAGGGATCCTCCGAGGGACCTGCCGGCTTGTGGAGCAAGCCCACCCCCTGAATGAGGAGGGGGGGGCCCGGGCTTGACGGTCCCGCTTAAATCACTGGTGTTGGTCATCAGTCCCCAGGAAGGAGTCCAGGAGAGACAAACAAGTACAGATGAAAGCCACAAACAGAAAGGTTTCGAAGGAACTGTTGGAACAGGGAGATGGGGGTGCTGATGAGGGACATGCAGCACAAAGGCAGGTGGCACAAATATCTGCCCACTGGTGTCACTTTCTCCAGGGGCTGCAGAAGAGGCTGATGCTTCAACTGAAATATGCCACGGGTTTTGCCGAGTGCAAATACCAACAGGAAAAGAGAGAAAAGCAAGACTCTTTACGTTGTCTGCAAGAGAAGGGTTGAAGGAAAGTGGAAACAAATCCTGGTTTGCTTGGATGGTCCTGAATTTTACCTGTTAATTACGTTCAGTACCCTTTACACTCTGAGAAGTGTCCCAGTTTGGATGGTAAATTATATGGTCACATTAGGTTTAAGTACATACATATAGTTGGGCTTGAAAAATAAACCAGGAGAAGAAAAAACATGGAGACTAAGACCTGAAACGGGGGATGTGGTCAGAGAGTGGGGTATTAAATTAATTTAAAGTTTCAGGTGTGGATTAGCTCCAGGTAACTACAATGTCCAGGGGCTGGGTGGCCGCCAAGGGAAGTTGGTGCTTCATTACCCCGTGTCGATGTTCAAGGTGATGGCAGGAGCCAGGGCGAAGGAAAGGACTGAGTCGATAGCGAGCCAAGATGCAAGTCCAGCAAAGCATCCAACCAGACACAGAAAGTGGACAGAGGCTTGGACTTGTGCACAGAGGGCAGGGGTCTTCCTAGTCACTAAGTGATCAGTGTGCTTCAAATTCCACTGTAGGGACACGGTCTCTGTCTTGTTCTCTGCTTTATCCTCTGTGCCTGGCAAAATACCTGGGGCTTGTGTGTGCTCAGTAAATATCTACTGAATGAATGAAGGAAATACTTTGTATCTGGGAAATCTCCTGTGCCTGTGAGGTAGGTTTTATTCCTTGCATTTCATAAATGAGTGAGTAGGCTCAGAGGAGCTTATTAACTTGCCAGTTTCCTACAGCCAGTAAATGGCAAAGCTAGAATTCAAACTTAGACCTACCTTTCTCCAAAGCCCACACGGTTGATCACTACAATATATTAGTTTTGGTGGTCAAGACAGATGTACACAAACGTACACACACGCATATTTATTTTTTAAGAGCTTTTATATGCTAGGCATTATTCTAAATGCTTTACATATATTTAATCCTCACAACCCCCCTATAAATTAGGAGCTATTACGATCCCCAGTTTATAGCTGAAGCACAGTTTTAAGTTAACATGCCCAGGCAAGCTGGTTCCAGAGCCCATGCCCTTAACCACTGTGGTTTACTATTACTTGACTTGCCAGTGAATTTGTGTCCACATTGACAAACAGTAGGATTTACTTACTTCTTATGAATCCCTTTGTTTAGAAAGTCCTGATTTCAAAAGTCTGCTCAAGCACTGAATTAACTCTAGCTGAATCCAGGGTTCTGCTACACAGTTGGCCACCAAAGAGGTATAGTTCCAGATGGGAGATTCTGTAGAAGGCTTGTTACAAGCGGGGACTATCAGGAAAATGAGGAAACACACACACAGACTGCTAGAATCTGAAACAAAAAGCTGAAAGTCTTAGGAGACGTACAACAAAGCACTCTGGGAATATAGACACCTAGAATTGAAACTACAAGAAAAGGTAGAATGTTGGAAAAGCCTGTAAGGTGGTTATAGAACAGAATGTGTGAGGATATGGCAGAGGCCCCAGTGAAAGTTGCACTGGAAGGAATGATTGTTAGGAAGGGTTCCCTGGGCCTTTGTCTGATGCAGATCAACCCCAGTGAAAGAGTGGGGCAATGCCGGTACCCAAGGTCGCCGGGAATTTCTGTGAAAGGGCAGGGCATGGGAGGCACATGATATATTCACAAGGCTCATTTTTGGTCTCCCAATTCACTTAGGGAGCAGAACTTAGCTTTGAATTCAAGAAGTCAATAAGCCACAAGAGAAAAATGAAATGTTCTGTTTCAGACTTGCACGCCTACCCCCGTGGAGCGTGAACCCTATAAGGGAGAAGTCATCACACTGAAATCCAGAGGGACAAAAGAAGACTCCACACATGGGACCAGGAAACAGGCCCACTCCTGAACCAGGTGCTGTCAGTAAGGGATAGTGGGCAGAGAAAGTTTTCCTCCCTGACAGCATATGGAATTAGCATATCTCTTTCTTCCTTAGTGTTTAAAGAGTCCATGGTCAAGGTCAAAGACTTCAAAGTGACCTAAGACTCAAGGACAGTTCAGCCAAAGGGCAGGCTGATAAAAGACCTCTTGACGCAGAACACTTGGATGAGCCTTCCAGGTTGAAGAAGGCCTTGGGCTAGCTGGAGGTTTATTCTCTGAGGCGTTAGGAAACATTGCACAGAGGCCTAGAGAATCAAGTATGAGCAAGAGGCTGGTAACACAGAGGGAGGCTGTTATTGAGGAAGGTTGGCACTACTTAAAACTGAGAGTGCAAGTTTATAGTCAAAATTTATAAACCGATTAGGACTTTATCTGGAAGAAATGAATCTATGTATTGTAAAGGCAACCATATTCTAGAACTTAGAATGGAATGAAAAATGAATCATGTTGCTTTGGGTATAATTTTTCAGGAAAATTATTTGATAGCTTATTTCACATAGTTGTAGAATAATATAGATATGGTCATTTAAAAAACATTTGAGTGCTTCATCAGTTTTCTCTTAGTCTTTTGACATTCAAATCTTTCTTTTTGAAACACATATTATCATCATCCTTGTCAATTTTCTTTTTCTTTTTCTGGGTTTTTTGGGGGTTTTTTCCCAGTTGTTTTCTGGTCCTGCTCTGCCAGGTACCTATTTCACCATGGCTTTCCTGTGATTTCAACATTTCTCTAACATCATTTCCACTGACTTCATGAAATCTACATGTTTTGCCAGTTTTGCAATTTCACTAGCCTCTATGGCTTTGTTTTTTCTTTTTAATGTGTGATACATTTTCACATGTTTCAGCACGTAGCAGTCAGCAAAAGATTACAGAGGAGGTTGACAAGACGGACAGGGAGAGACGTTTGTGCTAATTAGGGACACTGTCAAAGGCCTCGTTTTATGCAAACCCAGTTAGGCATTGCAGGTTTTTACATTATGATAATAACCTGTGCTTCCTTGCATAAACGCTGAGGCTTGTATAATGGGGCCCTGTGTACTCCCAGCTGTGTTCTCTTTCAGTATTGAACGCTGTTAAGTTTTTAATAATGCTGTAGAGCCAGCAGTTCCAGCTTTGTTGTCATTTCCTGACTATTGGAACTATTTTTCCAATCCAGGAAGGTTGTGTTAAAAATCCAGAGGAAGATTAGCAAGAGGAAGAAATTTTATTGAATGCTGTAACATGCTATTACCAGCATTTGTAGGAGCGGGATTAATGTTTACTTTGATTACAGGATTTCTTGAGGGTCAGGCTTGGGTTCTGCATCTCTTTGTGAGGGAGAATGTTACACTGCGTTCCTTTTATTCTGTTCAAATGTAAAATCAGAGAAAAGGATGCTGCCGTTCCCATCCCAGTTAAACGTTGTCAGCCCGTGGAGAAGCAGGCCTTATTTCAACTCCCCAAGATCCTTTTGAAAAAATAATCGCTCTAGGCTTCTTTGATTTCCTTTCAGAAGCAATTGCCGTCTTTCTTACTGTGACTTTGTTGCTGTGTAAGATTGAAGATATAAATGAATATTATTGTGATAGAAAGTCTGTGTGAAAATTCACTGATGATACTTTAAAATGTCATCTTTGCTTGCACCAGATTTCTCACTTTGAATTTTTAAAAGTCACTTTCTTGTTTGAAGTTTTTTAATGGCTACATTTGTTTAAAAATAGCTAACTCTGTGATTTTACTTTCTGTTGTAATTCGTAAACATTTAGATCTTTATTGTAATTAATAAACATTTAGATCTTCATTTTATATCCTGTTATTCCTGTTATCTGAGTTATGTGTGTCTTCTTTTAACTAGTGGGATTGGGAGTCTGGGAGGTTGGTTTTGATTCACAATTTCCTGAGAGACATCTGCTTCCGCAACTCCTGGAAATCAGGTCCCTCCGCAAACCCCATGTAATCAAACTGGATACTCAACCTTAGAATAACTCCAAGGCAAATTATCCAATTACACTGATGAATGCAGGATTTGAGGGAATTAAATAGAGTCAACGTGGCTGAAAGATGCTGCAGTGATACCTTCCGGCCCCTGTGCTTCCTGGTCTGTGCTCTGAACCTTCTGGGTGTGCAGAGAAGCTGAGTTTATATTCCTTCTCCTGGGTAACTAGGCCAAGAGGGATTTTTAAAACATGCAGTAAAATCAGGGCAATTATGTTCTCACTGCAGACACATCTGCCCCGACTTACTCACTTAGATCTGGGGTGTAGTCACACTTTTGACAAAGGATGGTAGGAATCTAGTTTACTCAGTTGTGATTCGTTTTGAACACACAGTAAAAAGGATGATGAAATACATCTACGGAAGAATCACAGGTCTTTTTTCTCAGGTAAGAGATACCTTAAAATACGACTTTTCTCCTCCACTTTGGTTGATGAAAAAATTCGACAATAAGATGACTGAATCCTCTGAAAAGAAAGAATGAAATTACTTTTTTATCTAGAAGCCAATTTTCACTCATCCTTTAGAATTCAGCTTAACTCTCACCCTCACTCAGAGGCTTCCCCAGACCCAACACCATAGGGTTAAGTCCCACTTTCTGTTCCTCCATATCAAGGCCACCACGTACCCCATCACAGCACCACACCCAACTGTACTATATCTACCTGCTTTACTTGTTGGCCTCCCCCAGGAAACTGAAAGCTCGTTCAGGGCAGGGCTGTCTGGTCCACTGTTATTTCCCCAGCATCTACCAGAGCACCAACTGATGGGCATTCAATGGATAATTATCAGAGGACATGGAGGAGTTCCTGCTAAGTTCCTGAATTGATACTGATGAACTAAGTGAGAACTTTCAACAAAATAAGGATAAATTTTGTGGAGTATTTTAGTGTAAAGGGGCTTTAAATGAAGAATACTGACCCATTATCTGGTATTTGATGGATCTCTTTGGGAGAATGAAATAGCCTTAGGACTCTACATTAACAAAATCATTTGAAATGAATGTGGGGATCCCTTTGTTGCTTTCCTTAGGCTTTGTCATGAAAATGTTTGTAGAAACATAGTTCTAAATAAATGACATAAGGCAATGGAAAAACATGATTTCAAGCTATTAATATTTAATACCTTGTTTTTCAGGATTGCCTCTGGTATACAAAGTAAGGGTCCCTTTGTCACTAAACAATTGCATTCTCAAGGTCTGTCCAAAGACTAGATGGAATTAGTAGCTTTTTTTTTTTAAATATTCACTCCTTCCTCTGATGGGCAGTATGATGTACTGGGAAGCAAAAAAGTGTGGGATCTAAACTTCTATTTCCTAGTTGTGAGGCCTTAAACAATTCTTAAAATTAAAATACATTATGAATTTATCAAAACATACCAAAAGCAAAAAAATTAACATAATCACACTTATATACCTATGATCCTGTTTAAGATAGAAAACTTTACCAGTACAGCTGAAGAGCCCTGTGTGCTTCTCTATTCATTTCCCTTTCCTCCCCCAAGGTAACCAGTGTCTGGAATCTGGTGTTTTATTCCCATGTACAATACATCTTTTATATATTTGCTATATGTGTACATATCTCTAAGCATTGTTTTGTAGTGGTTAAATCTCATAAAAGCATTATATAGTATGTGTTGGTTTTTTCTTTGTTTGTTGGTACGTATTCTTTGGTTTCTGCTTTTTTGCAGTCAACATGTTTGGGAGTTATTTGTTTTGCTAGGTCTAGCTCTAGTTATCCATTTTATTGCTATACAGTATTTCCTTGTATGACCACACCGTAATCTATTTACCCATGTTCCTGTTGATGGACATTTAGGTCGTTTCCATTATCATAAACAACACGGCTATAAGCGTTTTTGTACCTATTTCCTTGTGCTCACTGAGTGCTTCCCTAACGTATATGCCTTGAGTGAAGGGGAGTGGAACTGACGGGTCCAAAGGTGGGTGCATTCTCCCCTTAGTTAGATACTGGCAAATTCTTGTCCAAAGTGGAAACGTATGCCCTCCATAACAGAGTGGAAGAGTTTCTGTTGCTCCAGATTCTCACCAACATGAGATATTGTCCAATGTACTAACTTTGCTAATTTGATTCTTTTCAAAGTTATCTTATCGGAGTTTTAATTTGCATTTTCTTGGGTGCTAATGAAGTTGAGCTCCTTTTTATCATGCAGTTTAATTGATCTTACTAAGCGTCAGCGTCTTCATTTATAAGATGAGAATAATAGTATCTTCCTAATGCACAAGGATGCTGTGAGGGTTACAAAGCCCATACTGTGTGGTCAGCATGGGCTAGCTAAGATTACTGCTAATAGTGTCATGATGAAATAATAAACAGTGTGCTGCCCAGAAACTGCCGAAGTCTTGACTGTTCTCCTTCTGTGGCAAAGCTCACCAGGCTTGGTAATGCCAGCTCCTTTGGCAGCTGGAGGAGCATGGAAGCCAAGACCGGAAGGGCGGAGTGACAGCAGGCACAGGGTGAGGGATTAGCACGGGCCTGGGGAGGGCTCAGTGGGCATGGTGGCCCTGGGTCCTGGCACATGTGAGCAGTCAGCAGGGGCACAAGCAGAAATACGGGGGATGAGCAGAGCCTGGCTCTCAAGTGACGCCTGTAGATCCAGCAGGTCCCAATGGCAGCATCTACCAGCTACACCTGGGACCCTCTTCTCTCAGTGTTTTCTCTCCCCTCTGCCTGCCCACTGGAGAGGAGACAGCATCTTGTGGGGGAAAGAGTGTCGGCCTGTCACTGCCTTTAAAATCACAAAGCTGGATTTGAACCAGGTGATCTAGATGCTTGACGTTCCTGAGCCTGTTTCCCTACCGGTAAGGTGGGAACAATTACTAATACTTCCTTGGCAGGGAAGAGGCGAAAGGATTAACTGAGATGATATGGAAGGTCAGATTCATCCTCTTCTTGTGGCCCTCCCCTACACCTGCTTTTACTCTTTTTTTGCCTTCTTTCTCACTTACCTACTATCGAACCCCCCTGAAGGCACCAATAGATTCATTAGATTTCTTTGTGTCAAACCCACTGCCTTTCCTTCTTTTTGGAGAATATCTGCGGACAAGTTAAAAGGAAATAAAGGCAGTGGATCTATCATTTATTAAACACCTACTGTTTATAGAACACAAACCAAACCCCTCAGTTTTGGCTGCCACTGTCCCTCAACAGTACAGTGAGTAACACAAAGAAGTGCTCAATGAATTCATCTTGGGAAGAGAAGACAAAGAAGATTATGGTGATGGAGGAAGAAGAGAGAAATAATTCACGAATGAAAATCAACACTACAGCAAACCATTATTTGTGTTCAGGGGTCAGGACGGCATTTATCTCAGGAGCTATCCATAGCGTGTCAGGGGAGTTTGTAAAAATCTAAATGGCCAGTTGTGAAATATATTTGCCCACATTTTAACTCAGCCTATACAATAATCTAACACAATAAAATAACTATGTTATATTTGTTATACAAAATATTTGCAACTGCATTATGATTGTAAGTTCCTTGAGGGCAGGGACAGTTTCTTAACAGCTTGTGCCCCAAACAACACCAGCACAATGATTTACACAGGGCAGACCTTCACGATGGGCTTGGTGAATTGAAATGAATGTACCGTGGCTGAGGGGATTTAAAGGAAAGCGTCTGCATTTGGAAAGGCTCGCTGAAAGAAAAGGATTTAAAATCCTACTGATGAAGACAGTCACAGCTGGCAGAGGAGAGAAGGAAGTATATTCTAGGAAAAGGAACAGCGCAGCAAAAGCAGAGGTTGGCTCAGCCAGGGCCATCAGCCAATGGAGGTTCACTGGGGACTGGCCATTGTGGCTCTATGGGCCAACGGAGTTTTCCAAAACAAGCTGTTGGGGTAAGGAAGTATTAACAGTATTTGCCTTAGAATAGGATGTAGTCTCCACAAGAACACAGAACCTTTGGCATTTTCTTTAATGATTTCTATAAATGTGCACAGTAGATCATTAATATAACATTTATTAGGCCCTTATTGAAGCAGAGCAGGACCCATTGGGGCTCCTGGACATGGAAGCCTTTCTGTGTCCCCTGTTTCTTGTTTGTAGGGAATAGACTCCAGCCTCCATGACCTTCCAAAGGGCAGGTTTGAACAGTTGCTAATCAGGGAAGGGAGGGGATGCAGAGACAAGGGAGGAGACCACCTGAGGCCAGATCAAAGGAACCAGAGAAGCTCATCGGGAGACCACCGGAGGCCAGATTAAAGGAGTGCAGGCCCTGCACACACCCTGATCCTTATCAGCAACTCTGCCCCTAAATCATTGCTATAAAACTCCTCACCAAATCCTCCCAGGTTGGGACACATGGTTTTTGAGGCCTGAGCCTGTGATGTCCCCCTTTGCCTGGCAAAGCAGTAAAGCTATTCTTTTCTACTTCACCCAAAACTCTGTCTCCAAGATGCGCTTAGGCACCGGTACACAGAGGCCAAGATTTCGGCATCATTATTAGGTGTCTAGACCAGCATTGGAACCTCCCCCGAACCCCGTGTTTGTGCCTGTCCTGTTCATCAACCAGCGAGATTCCGACGGGCGTGTCACCGACCCTCATCCTGCGCAGGTGCGGCCCTCACTGGGCTGCGGGGCTGAGTGAGCGCTCGCCCCACCCACTCCAACGGCACCTCCTCCCATCCGCGCACCAGGAGACTGCTCACCCCTCTGCGGGCAGACATGTGGGAATTATTTATTCTCCACTCCCCCTCCTCCCAAGGCCTGCATTCTTTTCTTAAGTGGTTTACAATACTCTGAGTTGCTTTACACCTTGTATGCAACTCGCTCTTAAGGCTTCTCTTCTCTGGGGAATTCTAGTAACAAGACGGCTTGCTTTCTCTTTTCTAAAAGAGCACGGCCCGTCCCCTCCAATCAATATTTACTGGCTCTAGGTCTGCTGAGAGGGAGAGAGGTTTACATTAAGAAGATGTAGACACAGCCCTCAGGGAGCTTATAATAAAAATGTAACAGGGAGAGGAGTCAAAAAGTTACTAAGATTCTTAGGAGTGGAACTATGCCGGCAGTGGTGGGATTTCAAGGGAGTTCCTGAAAAAAGGATTTTCTTGTTGTGGTTTTTGTGTTGTTCTTTCCTTCTCCTCCTCCTCCTCCCCCCTGCTCCTCTTTCTTGTAGGCAAAGAAGGAAAAAATGAAGGTTTCTGAATCTTAGTTGTAGGATCCTAGAATCTACCTTTATGCCATGGAGCTAATGAAAGAGGGGAAATTGAAGGCCTGAGTTGGTATTTCTTTTTCTTGAAATTCTTTGGAGGACAATGGTCTAACACTAAGAAGGAAAGATTCTTAGACTAAGATGGGAAGGGTGTGGGCAAAGACTCAGAGCCCCAAAAGTTATGCTTCATGCACCAGAGGACACATGACATGGGCAAGGAGCCTGAGATTTGGAATGAGAAGGTGGTTTTCATCACTTCTCAACGTGTGGCTTGGGGAAAGTCACTTAACCTCTCTGAACCTCAATTTCTTGATCCATGAAATGGAAATGATGATACCTGCCCTGCTTACTTTACTGCTTTGAACTGAATGAAGTTTGTGGACAATAAAACATTATGAGTGTTATGAGTATAATATGATGATAATATCAATGCCAGGCTCAAAAAGTCAGTTACTCTGGAAAGCTGGTTTGTAGTAAAAAGAAAATTCAGAATGAGAGAGATTATAAAGGCCATGGGAGATTTTAAAATAGCCTGGTGAGATCACTGTAATTACAGAAGGGCACTTTTAAGGGGAGGGTGACAAGAAAAGGAGAAAATAACTGAGAACTGAACAAGATGTTTAACAGGGGCCACAGAGAAGGAGGAAGTGTTGCTGGGTCCCACTGGAGGAAGCTGGAAGTTTTGTTCACTGATATATAGAGGAATGGGGCTGGGGAAGAGCTTAGAATGTGAGCATTTACTGTGAGTCACTGTACCATCCCTATTGAGTGTCACATGTAAAAGCCAGAGCCAAGAACAGGCATGCCAAGTGAAGGCTAGGACTGCATTCAAGAACCCATGGAGAAGATGCACTGAGCTGGGGGGACCAGCGTGGTGAAAGGAGTTGGACACTCCAGGCAAGTTCTGAGAAAGCTCAGCAGGAGGCGGTGGGAGGAGTTCAGAGCGAACGCACGGATATCTGGGCAGCGAAGGCTGCCAGGAGGTGTAAGGACCTGCCATGGGGATGGGTTGGAAGCCAAGAAGGTCAGTTCAGAAGGAGCTGGAATCCTAGGCAGGGTGGCAAGGATGCTACCTGGTCAGGAAGGAGACTTGGCAGACACCCTAGATTAGGACCAGAGCTACAGGGCAGAGAGAAGCTTGATTCCCAAGAGCGGGACATGAGGACAGTGTTTAGGTCCTGCTCCCCCAGAGGGCAGTTAGGGACAGCAGGCTGCTTGTGACCTGGGACTATGTCTCATGGCTCTCTGTAGCCTCACTACCTAGCACAGTGCCTGGTGTTCAGAAAGCACTTGATCAGTGTTCGTTGGAATGAACCAACAAATGAATGACAAATGAATAAGGCCAAATTCAAAATACCCAGTAAGCTTTGAATTTTATTCCTCCCTCTGGTGGCTTTTGACAGCCTTTGGCTTTCTTTCTAGTGCCAGATAGTTCATGTGGAACCACCCTAACGGTCCCTCCTGAGAACTCTTGGCCACCCAGTGTGTCTCCTTCCCTTCTCTTTACGTGGTAGGTGTGCTCGATATGGCCACGGTCCACTTAGCGGCTTGTTTCCATGGCAACTTGCTTCTTCCTTATGCCACACTCACCCTGCCTCTCATTACCAGGCATTGTCGTATCTTATTCAGATTTCTAACCCTGTCAGTTCCCAGCCGTGTTTACATCCTGTCTGATATAGAATGTCTTACATTAAGGGAACATTGTCTTCTCAGAAAATTAACTTTAAAAATTGCACTTAAACACATTATGGCATGATTTTTTTTCCAACTAGAAATATAAATTTTCTCCACAACTTCCTTGCCAAGAAACAAGTTCCCTTGTCAGCCATTTTCACTGACTCTTTTCAAAACTTTTTTCTCCATGCATATTTTAAAGCCCTGGAAAGAGTCTCCAGGAGAAGCATCTGGCTCCTGAAGTAATGTATGGCTCTCAAACTTTCACCTACATCTGCGGACTCTACCCGCTGCTGGTCACTGCCATGGTCAGACCACCAGCAATCTCTCCCTTGGTACTGAAGAAGATCTGAACACCATCCCAAGAAAATGTAGGCACAAGAGTCACAGTACATATTTAATTTCATTTTATTGTGTCACTTTTATTAGACCAGTCCATTTGTGTTTTAAGGCTCCCGACATGGTTTTCATCACTTTAATGAAGAAAGATCAAGCTAATCTGTTCTTAGAATCCATCTTGGTCAATTTACAGAGTGTGTCTTGACCTTAGTCTCTTTCTCAGCTGTCAACTATTTTAAGAAACACTCAGATGGGACCCACTAATGCCGGTTCAGGATCACCTCGTCTTTTCTTTTCAAGGCAGATTTTCACATCTGCTGGAAGAACTGTCTGTCACACACCTGCCACTTGTAACCAGTGTGGGTAGGCTTGTCCTTGGTCCAGCGGCTCATCCTGTTCCTCACTTGTGGCCTTTCACCATTCCTTACCTTCCCATAAAGCACCAAATGGATTCCTACATTTGGTGTCTCTCACTTAGAAGGTCCCTCATGGCTCAGCTCAGTGTATTGCTGGGATCCTTCATTTAGATCTTTTCCTCAATGCTCAGTGAGACTCTGTGTAGCAGAACATTTATTGTGGCTAAGATATACTTCCAAGTTCCATAGAACAACTTCCCTCTGGTTGTGCAGAGGAAAAAAAATTCAGTTCTGAAGGACCTACTATATAGCACAAGGAACTACACTCAATATTTTGTAATAACCAATATGAGAAAAGAATCTGAAAAAGAATATATATATAACTGAATCACTTGCTGTGTACCGGAAACTAACACAACATTGTAAATCTACTATACTTCAATTAAAAAAAAGGAAAAAAAATCAATTCTGATTTCTCCTGCCCTTTTCACGCCTGCATTTAGGGTTAGAATGCATCAGAGGATGTGTAAAGTTCATCCTAACCGTGCAGCTCTGCTATAACCCAGTAGAAGATATTTTCTAAAGGGTTGGTTATGCCTGCCGGACATACCGTACAAGGGGTGATTCTTTTAGGGGAAAGTCTGTGCTGGTTGTTTACTGTACTGGGTTGAATTGTGTCCCCCACAAAAATACCTTCAGGTCCTAACCCCCATTATCCGCCAATGTGACCTTATTTGGAGATACGGTCTTTGCAAATGTAGTCAAATTAAGATGAGGTTATACTGGATTAGGTTTGGTCCGAATACAACGACTGCTGTTCTTAAAAGAAGGGAGAATATTGGACACAGAAGGATGAAGGTCATGTGAAGACAGAGGCAGAAATTGGACTTGTGTTGCCATAAGCCAAAGGATGTGAAGAATTGCCAGTAACCACCAGAAGGCAGAAGAGACAAGGGAAGATTCTCTCCTAGAAACTTTGGAGGAAACATGGCCCCGCCAATGCCTTGAATTCAGCTTCCAGGCTCCAGACTATGAGAGCATACATTTCTGTTGTTTTAAGGCCTCCAATTTGTGGTCATTTGTTACAGCAGTCCTAGGAAACCAATACATTCACCACTGGAAAACTAAATAAAGGCAAGAAGTTTGAAACTTGAGAATTTTGTCCTGCCTCCAAGGTTCAAATCCCCCAAGGATAAATGGGAATTTGCCCAGTTTGTTTCTTGGATATGAGAAAAAAAATAGAGACATTTTTTTCCTCCCCTGACATTGGTATCATTGTTAGCCGTAATATATTAGACTATCATATTTGAGCTACTGCCTAAATATTTACAGCTCCTCCTGGAGTATGAATGCCTAACATCCTGATAAGAGGCTGCTTGAGAGACACACCCCTGACCATGATGCTCAGCTTTGCACCCTCCCTCCATGCCCAGCTAGTGAATTAAACATGACTGCTTGAGTTGACTCCTTAATCTGCAAGGGCAGCGGGCAACTTGGGGGTTGGATGTGATAAGCAATGGGGATTCCAAGTGACCACTGTAAATTCTCATCCAAGGAAAAGCTCCGCACAAATTGCTTTTTAGATTATTTTTGTGTTTGTTGTTTTGGGAGAAAGAGTTCTAGAGCTGAGGCTTGATGGAGAAGCTGGAGTAGGGATGGGAGCAAATGCAATGGTTTGGTAAGGAAATGATATTGGCAGTTAACACTGGAAAAAAAAAGGAGATTCAAGGGATGTGCAGCAAAGGAATTGGTTGGGTGTTGGATAGAAGCAGAATTACAAATAAAACTGACTCCTAAGCTGAGAAAATCTGGAAAATATTTGGATCACTGATCGTGATGGAGAATTGATCTTTGAGACTAAGAAGGGCAAGAAAGAGGGTGATGAGGATGGGGATCTAGCAGCCTCATGAGCTAATAGAGCTTGTAGGGCTCTCAAACTCATTGACTCCAAGGGTCACCCTAAGGCCCACAGAGGGGAAACTACTCAACCAAAATCCTACGGCCAGCGACAGACAGAGCCCAAGTCAGAATCCAGGACTCCTATCATCGTCCTGTATTCTTTCCAAATTAGAAGACTGGAAGAAAGTGGGAAGCTTTAGGCTGAAGCATGTAGATTTTGTAGAACCCCGCTTTATAGCTGGTAACAAACACGGTTCCCGAAAAAGAATGTATGAGCAGAGGCCACAAACCACCAGCTCATGGATTGACCTCGACTCTATTTTTTTAAATTAATTTTTGAATTGATTATTGGGAATTCCCTGGCGGTCCAGTGGTTAGGATTTGGTGCTTTCACTGCTGTGGCCTGGGAACTAAGATCCCACAAGCTACATGGCGCAGCCAAAGAAAAATTTTTTTAATTGATTACTAACATTTAAAAAAGTAAGCAATATATGTGGAATCTAGAAAATGGTACAGATGAACTTAGTGGCAAAGCAGAAATAGAGACACAGATGGAGAGAACAAACGTATGGATACCAAGGGGGGAAGGGAGTGTGGGATGAACTGGGAGATTGGGATTGATATATATACAATACTATGTATAAAATAGATAACTAATGAGAACCTACTGTACAGCACAGGGAACTCTACTCAGTGCTCTGTGGTGACCTAACTGGGAAGGAAATCCAAAAAAGAGGGGATATATGTATACGTATAGCTGATTCACTTTGCTGTGCAGCAGAAACTACAACATTGTAAAGCAACTCTACTCCAATAAAAATTAATAAAAAATTAAAATAAATTCATTTAAAAATAATAAAAGGCCTTAAAAAAAGAAAAAAGAGTAAGTGAACTCCCCTAAAACTCTGGCTGTCTAGCTGCTCTGGGAAAAGTCAGTGGCTCTATGTGAAAGGAGGAAGAGCTGCCCTCTGTTTAGATGAGGAAGGCAGGCAGGCAGGCCCAGGCGGGTGTGCCCATCTACCTGGCCGGCTTTGCTAACTTATATTCTCTACCTGGCCCCTGCCGGCCCTGGAGTCTGCCAGCCCTGGGAGGTGAGGAAAGGCAGAGGCCCTGAGCCCGAGGCCGAGGCCAGAGTTGGGACTGTTAATGGCAGGGGTGAAAAGAACCCGGCAAAGAAACCCAGGCACTAGGAGGACTAGAGAGCCTAGGTCACAGAAGCTAAGGTCTTGTCCAAAAAGTCAGGGACAGACTTTTCATCTATTTTTAGATAAAGCAACAGGATGTGGAAACCAAAAATGTGGTCAGTTCTCCCATACTGCGCGATGGGGATGACTTATGCACAACATCCTCTTTTCCTATTTTTAACTAGATCACAGAAGCTGCATCAGAGGACTGGCTGCTGACTAATCCTGTTGAGGCGCCTTTCTCTGAGTTGCATAAATGTCATCTACACGAGCTAGAGAACATTTGAGAAGGAAAAAAAAAAACCCTGTAAAGACTACTGCACATAGGGCATTCTTAAAAATAGTCTTCTGAGTGGTATCAAGGTGTTCTGGGCCACAGCTTTCTGGAAGTTGTCTAGGATTTCATGGCTGAATGGGGCAGACATTCAAAGAGAAATCATTCATTTATTAAAGCTGAATTAATGATCCATGACTTTTTTGGACTCCAAAGTACAGTGATGACAGTTTTTCAGTAGATTACCTGGAGAATTACGCTGATTTTTTTCAGCAAAACTATTACCTAGCTGTATAAATATCCCTGCCCCAGGAACAGGCATTTTATTGGAGAAAAGGAATCAGGAATGAAAGCAAAGCATTGTCAATGCGTTATGGATGAGAACCACATCATGACAATGGCAGGCCTTGAACATCAGCAGAGAGCTCAGCCATCATGGAAGGCAACCTTCTCACTTTACTGAGGGGGAGATGGAACTGTTGCAGACGGTGTGCAGGCCCTGCTCCTCACCCCCGGCCCCCCCAGGCCTCACCACTTCTGTGCGTTCCCGCTGTCCTCCAGTGGCCAGACTCTGAAATCTCTTTGCCTGGGGGCTTTTTTCATAACTGAGGAAAGCCAGATGCACCAGGGAATAAATACCACCCAGAAGCAGCAGTGGCCCACAATCAGGAACTGGTAGGACTTGGTGTCTAAATACCCCAGGCCCTCACCCCTCAGTGGGATAACCCCTAGGCATGAGCTCTACAAGCTGCTAACACAGAGAAAGTAGGCTGCAGGCTTTGGCAGGCAAGTATCTTGCTAGAGTTAATGTAATAATGTTGTTTTGTTTTCAATGTGTGTGTGTATGTCTGTGTGTGTGGTATGTATAGTTTATATATGTATATTTAAGATGTATATATTGTATATATTAATGTATATATGTAAATATGGGTATATAATAAATAATGTATATATGATGTTTATATAAGTTACTTTCTATTTACGGAAGGTGATACTGTTTTTCTATTTACAGTGGTGTTATAAAGTTTCCTTTTGTTTTTTAAAAATTTATTTTGTTGAAGAATAGGTGATTTACAATGTTGTGTTAATTTCTACTGTATAGCAAATGATTCATTTATACATATATATACATTCTTTTTCATATTCTTTTCCGTTATGGTTTATCACAGGATGTCGAATATAGTTCCCTGAGCTACACAGTAGGACCTTGTCGTTTATCCATTCTATACATAATAGTTGCCTCTGCTAGTCCCAAACTCCCAATCCTTCCCTTCCCCATGCCCTGTCCCCCTCGGCAACCACAAGTCTGTTCTCTATGTCTGTGAGTCTGTTTCTGTTTCATAGATAAATTCATTTGTGTCATACTTTAGATTCCACATATAAGTGATATCATATGGTAATCGTCTTTCTCTTTCTGACTTTTGAAGTTTCCTTTAAGAATGAACTTATTTAGGTAGAAATGTTGAGTTGACTTAAAGAACATTTAAGTACACGATAGAACATGCACTATACTAATATGATAAAAAAATGGTGGAGGTTGTACATGAATGACTAAAGTTAGTCTTGGGTCTCCTGCTTTGTTTTCAGATCCCTCAGGTGCTTGGGGAACTGCCAAGACGGAGGAGAGGAAGGGAAGCTGGCTTCAGGTCATCAGCCTCTCTTTCAATCATGGCACCTCTGTCTTTGTTGGGTTAGGAACTGGTGATATAAAGAATGAATTAGAGATACAAACTACTAGACATAAAATAGATAAACAACAAGGATTTACTGTATAGCACAGGGAATTATATTTAATGTCTTGTAATAACCTATAATGAAATATAATCTGAAAACAAAAGCTGGATCACTTTGCTGTACACCTGAAACTAACACAACATGGAAAATCAACTATACTTCTATTTTAAAAATACATTGTAGGCTTTGAACTGTACATTTAAAAATTGTTAAAATGGCAAATTTTATGTTATATATATTTTACCATAATAAAAAATACAAAATAAAAATATATAGGTTTAAAAAAAGGTGACTTAGAGGAAGGGGGGTTTACTGCTTAAAAGAATAGTAGTTGATACGTTTGCAAATTTCAAATGGAGTCCAACACTCAATCGATCGCGAAATTGAGGCCCAGAGAGATTAAATGACATTTCCCAGTTCCCACACAGAGTCGGTGACAAAGCCAGGACAAGGCCCCATTCACTTAACTCCCACCCGTGCTCTTCCCACAGTGCTCACTTCCTGAGGAGGCGGGACTTGAAGAATGGGAGGAAGTGAATGGGTAGAGAAGATTGGAGCGTGCAATGAGGAGGTCCAAGAGAGCAAAGGTGTGAAGGGGGAATGCCGGCGACTCTTCGCAAGCCAGGTGGGAAGAGCTTTTTGACTAAAGGGAAGGTTGGGGCAGAAGCGGAGTGAGAAATAAGGTGGCAAAATAGGCTGGGATCAGATTGGAGGGGAGTTTGAATGCCCAATGGGGAGAATGTTAACTCCCCAGGACCTATGATGCAAATCTCTGAGCTGGGAAACAATAGGTCAGAACCATGCTGCAGGAGGCAGCATGGCAGAAAGTAACTATGCTCAAATATTGTTTCCAGAACACAGTGCAGACAAGTTACTTAGCCTCTCTGTGCCTTGGTTTCTTCACCTACAAAACAGCAACAGCGTCAGAACTTCCCTCATGAAATTTTGGTGAGGATTACTGGAAATAATACACCAAAAACAATATCTAGTATCTAGTAAGGGCTCAATAAATCATAGCTATTATGATTTCTAAGGACTGATTTGACTCAAGAGACAGAAGTGCCTTGGCTGAGCTAGTTAATAGCAGAGCCAGAATTAGGAGTCAGTTCCTGTAATTTCTAACTCAACATTCTTTTTCTTTCATTGTATCCTATTTTAAAACAATGGATTATTTATTTTCTGGTATGTATTAGCATTTCGACTTGCAAGACATAGCACTCTTATTCTTTGTGTACAATCATTACAATGGTTTCCTTTTGGAAAAAGAATTTTGATCAATTTCTTTCACTCTCTAATTAATATATCACATTTAGAGTGACTGCACTGTTTGCTTTGAAAAAGAAAGTCTTTCAATTTTCAGGTCTTCAGGCAACTGACATTGCAGCCTGACTTTAAACCATAAGAAATTACATATGACATTTAGAATATAATAACTATTCTGATTGCTTCTTTGTGTCTGGAGAGAAAACATTTATTTTTACCAAATGTTATCTTTTCCCTCTTTCATCAAATGAATCATACTTATGACCCAAGAGCGTCTGTTATTCTTTATGATTCATTGATCAACCATAAAAGAACAAACAAATCAAATACTGAAACTTGGGTGGCAGTTTATTGGTGATTCTCTCCAGGAGACTGTGGTCTCCCGAAGAATCATAGACCTTAAGAGATGGCAGCTTCCTCGGAGATTCCGTATCCCTGCTCCTTCATCTTTATAGACGAGAAAATTCAGTTCAGAAAGGTGAAGTGACTTTTGCAAAGTCATCCAGCTAGTTGATGGAAAAGAGGGATTTCGATCCCATTTTTTTTTTTCTAACTTTGAAAAAAACGAGGGATTTTGATCCCCCACCCCCTTTTTTTTCTGGCATTGCATCATGTCCTGCATCAACTCATGGATTTCTTTTTTTTTTTTTTACTTTTTTTTTTTTATTGGCAACTCAATCTACATATATACAGTATTGCACAAATTATAAGTGGGTTGACAGTTATATTAACAATACAAATTCATGAGCATTTACATAAAGCTACTGCTCTTGGTTTTGGTGCATTTTGTGCCTGGTACTTCAGTAAATATGACAAACATAAAGGAACTCAGCCACTTCAATTCATAAGAATCGGCTTTCAAAAAAAGCAAATATGTCATCTCACAGAACACTTAATATGTCAAACCCAGGAAAATTAATAACTAAATGACAAAAGGAATACTGTTAAAGAAAAGTTGGTGATAAAATGTCAGGTTAAAATATTAGGCTTAAAAATTTTAGCAATTGGACTTAGGACCCAGAGTGTACACATCATATTGGGAATTATAAGAAAAGATCCCCATGTTCTGCTTCACAATTACTACCTTCCAAAAGAACAGTTCTGGGTGGCTACAATGTCTTCTTCCCTGCTAGTATAAACGACTGTTCCACAGTCCTGGTGAAACAAGATGGTAATTCACATAAATGGGTTTTAAAATAAGATTCTTCTCACCCCAAATAAAATAAAACTAAATATGCTCTCCAAATTACAAAGAAATCTTATCCAAATGTTCACCAGATAAAGAAGCCAGATCACCCGTTTACCTTCACTGACTGCCTCGGAGCGCAGGGCGGGCGTGTCACCTTCAAGAGGGGGAGATGTGGGTGGTCCCGGCTCTGCCCCTACCCAGCCTGCAGTGTGAGGGGGGACAAAAGCCCTTCAGCTTCCCTGGGGTTTTGTTTCCCCGGGTATAGAACTGAGGGGATGGGCTAGGTGGCTTTTAAGAGACCTTCTGACGAAAAGGATCTAAGTCCGCTTGAGATCCCATATCCGAGCAGACGCTTAGGGTGGGCAAAAGAAATGGACTTAAAAACAGGTGGGTGAAGTATTTACCTTTTGATCCCATCACTCAGAACTATTCTGCACTACAGTTCAAGGAAATCTTTGTCCAGTACTCTAATGGCTGGGGATGCTGCAGGGTAAGCAAATGAGGCATCTGACAATGAAGTTTTAGATAAAAATGTAGAAACGCTGTGTCCAGTTTGGGTAGAAAAACAATGCAGCACCACACCACACCAGCAGTCAAGACTTCCTGCCTCTGAATGTTAAACGCCATCCATCTTGTTGGGAGATGTACGTTCAATCCTTTCAAAAGATCTACCAATCTACACCTATTAAGAACATGTTTTCTGAAATCCCCCCAGGAAGGCAACTTCCATGAAACTAGTTCTAACAGAAAGGATGCAGGATGGAGAAGTTAATTGCAGGGTAAAACTTTTTTTCTTTACAGATCAGAAAGACGACACAAAGAGAGCAATAGATTCTCATTTTCTGTCCCCTATAAAGAACACAAGGTATGCGGAACCTAGAAAAATGGTACAGATGAGCCAGTTTGCAGGGCAGAAGTTGAGACACAGATGTAGAGAATGGACATATGGACACCAAGGGGGGAAAACTGCGGTGGGGTGGGGATGGTGGTGTGCTGAATTGGGCGAATGGGATTGACATGTATACACTGATGTGTATAAAACTGATGCCTAATAAGAACCTGCAGTATAAAAAAACAAACAAAACAACTAATACTAAACTTTCATTGGGTTATTTGTATGGAAATATGTTAATATAAATGTTTCAGACATTACATGAAATTTCTAAAAATCTTAAAAAAAAAAAAAAAAAAAAAAAGAACACAAGTATCAATTCTTCTGGAATCTAACACACTGGCTTCATTTTCAAATGCATCAGTTTATTTTCCTTGTAAGGCAGCCATACATTACAAACCTTAAGCATGTAACAGTCCTATGACTTCTTCAATAAGCCCTAGAGCTTCCACAGCTCTCCTGGGGCCTACAGCCCGAGTAGTCCTGAGGAGTCAAATATTAAAGCTTTCTCCACAGCCACACGTTCCTTTGATGTTTGGGTTATTGAACACAAACTCACTGGATAATTTGTCTTCAACATAGTCCATTTCTGTTCCTAAAAGTGTTAGCTGTGCTTTCTTCTCGATGAACACTCTGACTCCATCTTGAACAACTTCTTCATCAGAGTCTCCTTTTGTCTTTGTATATTCCAGAGTGTAGGAAAGGCCATTACAACCCCTGGTTCGGACACCAACTTTCACACCAACGTGTTCAGGCTTATCTTTAAGAAGCTGTTTTATCTTGTTTACTGCTGAAGGTGTCAAGGTGAGGGCGGCCCGGGTGGGCTGCAGCTTCCTCTTGCTCACAGCCCGGACAGTGGCCCGGACTAACGAAGCCGACATCCTCGCCGTCCCGGCGCCCCGATGCCTCGGGCCGGAGCTCGGCCACCTCAGCCTCTCTCCATGGACACGGCGGACGCATTCAACTCATGGATTTCTGAAAAGTCTTCCTGCGTTTCAGGCAGACCAGATCCAGTTTGCTGCTTCTTTGTGCAAATAAAGTTTTATTGAAACACAGCCATGCTCATTCCTTTACTGATTGTCTATGGCTGCTTTCTCACTACAGTGGCAGAGGTGAGGGGGTTGCACCAGACCCACATGACTGCAAAGCCTGAAAGACTTACTATCAGTCCCTTCACAAAAAAATTGTGTCACTTTCCATCGTATATCAAGCCTAGTTGAAATTCTGTTTTTTGTTTTTATTCTTTTTGTATCAGACCCTAATGTCAATGTTGAATAAAGTGGGGTTTGGCAGGGAAGAATGAGAAAGAAGAAAGAGAAAGGAAAGAACTAACATTTATTTGTCTCATTGGGGGAGACTTTTTATGTGTCACCCCATTTAATTCTCAAAAAGATGCTGTCAGATTGCTCTTTTAAGCCCCATTTTATAAATAAGAAAACTGAGGCTAAGAGAGATAAAAGCCGAGTTGCCTAAGTTCATGTCACTAATAATTAGCAGGACTAAGGTTTGAATCCAGCCTTCCCCATTCTAAAAATCTCTGTTCTTTCTTCTGTACCGTGTGATTGTCATAGTCAAGGTTACCTTCTATTTTTCAAAATGTGGTATACCATCCCTTAAATTGAAAGAGTTGAATTATAAAATAATATTAGATACCAAATCATATTTGATAAATAGTTAAATACTGGTTACAATTGTCTAATTCATGATGCCATCATGGGTTTTATTTTCCTTTGGGTGCTCATTTACACAAGTGGGGGAGTTGGACTGCAGAACATAATAGTATATTTTTTGACAATTAGCATTTTGCATTATTGGCTAAACTTGATGGATTTAATAGCTCCTTCAGCAACTTGTAGAATGGAAGTCTTATGTATATGTCCACACAACTAATTACATAGATACCACATAGATGTGTTTTTATTTAACCAACAATTCCTCCTCTCCAAAGTTGGCTACACTTCTCTAAAGCAGTGTTTACCAATTTGCCTAATCATCTGAATTGCCCGTGAAGACCCTTAGAAGACAGCTTCCCAGGACCCTTCCAGGACTCTCTAATTAGTATATCTGGGTTTAGGTTTGGGAATCCATAATTTTACATTATTTTGTAACCTCGGAAGATAATTCTGATGATTAATCAGCTCTGGGAACCACTACTCTGTAAGGTCATGAAGGGATGGATGTTCGTATCTTTGTCTTAGTCCTTCCTGGTCTTCCCTTACGTCCTCTAACCTGTCCTCTTCCTGAGTCCCACTCGGTGATCAGTGGATACATTGTTCCTTGTCTTTGCTGAATGAGGCTGGGGGCGAGGGCACCTCACACACCACACTATGTATTTCCTCAGTGTCCAGTAAAGCAGCGCAGACACTTTCTGCCTTAATTGTAGTTACTGTGTTTAGTTATGCTTTTATTTTTCTCATTGCTTTTTTTGCTTTTCATTTGCATTTGCAAAATTTCCTCAAATACAAATCTGACTAACTTCTGCTTTTTGACTAAAAAGTGAGGTTCATAGACACCCAAAATTTTGATCATAAAAGGCTACTATCCCCTGTACCCTGTTATTCATCTCCCTGTCCTTTCCAACTTTTAAAAATGTCACTGCAACCATTAGCAATTAAAATCAAAAGGTACTTTGTACCCTGAAAGTTTGGTGGTTTCAGAGACGCATTAATTTAAATCTTTCCTCCCCACTGTACAGGGTTTACATTAGCCTAATAGAACAGGCTTTTAAATATACATATATAACCACACTCAACCCACATTCATTTTATTAACCAGTTCCTCTCCCATAGTATAAATTAAATAAAATAATTATATATAGTAAGGTGTATATGTTAATCCCAAACTCCTAATTTATCCCTCCCCCACCCCAACATTTCCCCTTTGGTAACCATAGTTTCTTTTCTATGTCTGTGAGTCTGTTTCTGTTTTGTAAATAAGTTCATTTGTACCATTTTTTTAGATTCCACATATAAGCGATACCATATGGTATTTGTCTTTCTCTGTCTGATTTCCTTCACTTAGTATTATAATCACTAGGTCCATCCATGTTACTGCAAATGGCATTATTTCATTCTTTTTTATGGCTGAGTCGTATTCCTTTATATATATGTACCACATCTTCTTTCTCCATTCCTTTGTCAATGGACATTTAGGTTGCTTCCATGTCTTGGCTCTTGCAAATAGTGCTGCAATGAACATTGGGGAGCATTCTTTTTTCGAATTATGGTTTTCTCTAGATATATGCCCAGAAGTGGGATTGCTGGGTCATATGGTAGCTCTATTTTTAGTTTTTTAAGGAACCTCCGGACTGTTCTCTACAGTGGCTGTACCAATTTACATTCCCACCAACAGTGTAGGAGGGTTTCCTTTTCTCCACACCCACTCCAGCATTTATTATATGTAGACTTTTTAATGATGGCCATTCTGACCAGTGTGAGGTGGTACCTCACTGTAGTTTTGATTTGCATTTCTCTGATAATTAGTGATGCTGAGCATCTTTTCATGTGCTTTTTGGCCATGTGTATGTCTTCTTTGGAGAAACGTCTATTTAGATCTTCTGTCCATTTTTTGATTGGGTTGTTTGCTTTTTTGATGTTGAGCTGAATGAGCTGTTTATATATTTATAAAATAAATAATCAACAAGGACCTACTGTATGGCACAGGGAACTCTACGTAATATTCTGTAATAACCTATGTGGAAAAAGAATCTGAAAAAGAATGGACATATGTGTATACATAACTGAATCGCTTTGCTGTACACCTGAAACTAATACAACATTGTAAATCAACTATACTCCAATATAAAATAAAAATTAAAAAAAAAAAAGTCAATCAGGACTGTTAAAAAAAAAAAAAGAGATTTACAAGCTTCCCATTCAAGATGGGGACCTAAAAGGACCCTGAACTCACCTCCTCCCACAGACACACCAAGTCTACAACTACACATGGAACAATTTCCTCTGGAAGAAACCTAAAAACTGGCTGAGCCACTCCTAGCATCCAGCGCACGAGAGAAGGTCCACACGGAAGCCCCCGGTAGGAGAGGCTGGGATACAATCTCGCCATAAACCCCACTTCCTCCTCCTTCTCCTCCTCCTCCTTGACCCCTGTGTGGAGACCCACAGCTTCTCACTGAGGAGCAAAAGCTTTAAACCCCACATTGGGCACCTCCCACTTTTAAGATCTGCACCTGAGAGACGGGCCCCCAAAACATCTAGCTTTGAAAACTAACGGGGGCTCTGTCCACAAGCCCCACAAGGCTCTACGGACCTGGGCTCTTAAAGGGTTCGCACTGGGATGCACCAGCTCCAAAGCTCAGGGCAAAGCGTGGATGCAGGGTGCCGGGACTTGTAGGGGGAGAGGCCCACGTGCTGGTCTTGGAGTTGGCCTGGGCTCAGGCATCTGATCAGACAGGCATTTGCTGGAGCTCTGCGGGTAGGGGTGGGGGCTGGCGGCTGCCATCTTGGCTCTCCCTCCGCAGCCTCCGGGGGCCAGGGTCCCCTGAGCGGAGCTTCTCTATGCGTCTGGCTGCTGCCCAGGAGCCACTCCTTGATTGCCCGGCTCTGTTGGCCAATGGGGCTGGCGTCCTTGGGTCCCCTGGGAGTATGGTAATCTGCAAGGTGGTTCTTGGTCTGCCACCTGGGGCAGTGCGCAGACAGCCGTCTGAGGCACCCTCCCCAGGTTCTCTGCGAGTGCAGCCTCTTTGCTAGTCCTGGACCTCCGGTCCGAGGTGCAGGCCCACCTATAGGGCTCTATGGACGTCGATGTGCTCTCAGGGAAGGTAGGCTAGTGTAAGGCATCTTTGCGCTGTCCCTCTGCCTTGCTATAGCTCACAGACAGGAGTTTGTACACTCCTCTGGAGTCCCAATTTGGGGGACTGCTTCCCCGGGGGACACCTCGAGATGGTGGCCAGCGAAGCATACACTTGCAGTCCCATAGGACTGTATATACCTGCATACTTTAAAAGCTGCTGCCTGAAGGTCTGGCTTCTTAATCACATACCACAATATAGCACATTAGAAAACTCTAAATATGAAAAATAATCTTCCACAGTCTCACCAACAATCACTGACTTTTTCATTCATGCCACCTTCTAGTCGCTGTGAAGCTCATTTTCAGAATCTGTATTGACTTTTTTCTTCTTGTATTGTGATTTTAAAATACAATATTTGTTTAACCAAAAAAAAAAAAAAAAACTCTCTTAAAGAGCTATGCATAAGCTCTACCAAGCACAGCATTGATTTCTAATGTGTATGTGAGTAATAAATTTATGAATATCATGGGTTACCCTCCTTGTGTTTCCTGTGCTCTCCTGCAATAGTTCATGGACTGACTTTGCTAATCGGTGCTTGTCCAAATAGATATTTTATATTCATCTCTTCAATTCTTGCTTACTAAACTTCACAGATAGAGTGGTTCCCCATGATATATTATTAAGAACAAACAATTAACTTGTCATTTTATTTAAAAGAACAAAGTTCTCATTTCAAAAGCTCTGCATGCATTGACCATAATTATATGGGAATCTTTTCAAAGCTGCTTTTTCATCTTTTGAGGTTCCCCCACTAACTTTGCCAAATATAGTTATTAATAAATCTCTACAATAATTAATTTTAAACAAATTTGCTTACAATTTAAAACAAGTTTGGAATGTTTTATTTATGTAAGCACTTTTGTAAATGTAAAAAGATATTGGGCGTCCTTCAAAGTAATATTGGGTTGGCCAAAATTTTCGTTTGGTTAATGAATACATTGTTCAATAAAGTTCTTGGTGAAAATGAAAAATGTCTTTTATTTTTACTTAAAACTGAACGAACTTTTTGGCCAATCCAATATTTTAAAAAACTGACCTTATAAATTCTCTGATGTATGAACTTTGTATTAATACTTATATAAATGCATACCACCACCTCTTCCATTACCATAGGCTTAATGATTATGCTCTTAGGGTAATGTTAAAGATTTCTTTTAAATAAGTAGTACCCAACATCTTTTTGAGAACATTTAACTTTTTTTACTTGGAGGCAGTGTGAGGGATTGGTGAATCTAATCATTGACATCAGATTCAATCTAGTGTGTATCCTTCCTTAAAGTAAATGAGTTAACCTTATCATTAAACCTTATTTTGTTTTAAATGCAAGAATAATAATAATGATAACATAATAATAATAAAATAATTGACCTCAATGGTCTTTGTCAGTATTAGTGACTTTGGGTGAAAAAGTTAGTTCCTACTCACTCAGAAATAAGATATTTTGATCCACCAGAGGGCAGACAGAAGAAGCAAGAAGAACTACAATCCTGCAGCCTGTGGACCAAAAACCACATTCACAGAAAGATAGACAAGATGAAAAGGCAGAGGGCTATGTACCAGATGAAGGAACAAGATAAAACCCCAGAAAAACAACTAAATGAAGTGGAGATAGACAACCTTCCAGAAAAAGAATTCAGAATAATGATAATGAAGATGATCCAGGACCTCGGAAAAAGAATGGAGGCAAAGCTCAAGAAGATGCAAGAAATGTTTAACAAAGACCTAGAAGAATTAAAGAACAAACAAACAGAGATGAACAATACAATAACTGAAATAAAAACTACACTAGAAGGAATCAATAGCAGAATAACGGAGGCAGAAGAACGGATAAGTGACCTGGAAGACAGAATGGTGGAACTCACTGCTGTGGAACAGAATAAAGAAAAAAGAATGCAAAGAAATGAAGACAGCCTACAAGACCTCTGGGACAACATTAAACACAACAACATTCGCATTATAGGGGTCCCAGAAGGAGAAGAGAGAAAGAAAGGACCAGAGAAAATATTTGAAGAGATTATAGTCGAAAACTTCCCTAACATGGGAAACAAAATAGCCACCCAAGTCCAGGAAGTGCAGTGAGTCCCATACAGGATAAACCCAAGGAGAAACACGCCGAGACACATAGTAATCAAACTGGCAAAAATTAAAGACAAAGAAAAAGAAGAAGTAAAGAAAAGAAAGAAGTAAAACTGTCACTGTTTGCAGATGACATGATACTATACATAGAGAATCCTAAAAATGCCACCAGAATACTAGTAGAGCTAATCAATGGATTTGGTAAAGTTGCAGGATACAAAATTAATGCACAGAAATCTCTTGCATTCGTATACACTAATGATGAAAAATCTGAAAGAGAAATTAAGGAAACACTCCCATTTACCACTGCAACAAAAAGAATAAAATACCTAGGAATAAACCTACCTAGGGAGACAAAAGACCTGTATGCAGAAAACTATAAGACACTGATGAAAGTAATTAAAGATGATACCAACAGATGGAAAGATATACCATGTTCTTGGATTGGAAGAATCAATATTGTGAAAATGACTATACTACCCAAAGCAATCTACAGATTCAATGCAATCCCTATCAAATTACCAATGGCATTTTGTACAGAACTAGAACAAAAAATCTTAAAATTTGTATGGAGACACAAAAGACCCTGAATAGCCAAAGCAGTCTTGAGGGAAAAAAGTGGAGCTGGAGGAATCAGACTCCCTGACTTCAGACTATAGTACAAAGCTACAGTAATCAAGACAACATGGTACTGGCACAAAACCAGAAATATAGATCAATAGAACAGGCTAGAAAGCCCAGAGATAGACCCATGCACCTATGGTCAACTAATCTATGACAAAGGAGGAAAGGATATGCAATGGAGAAAAGACAGTCTCTTCAATAAGTGCTGCTGGGAAAACTGGACAACTACATGTAAAAGAATGAAATTGGAACACTCCCTAACACCATACACAAAAATAAACTCAAAATGGATTAAACACCTAAATGTAAGACCGGACACTATCAAACTCTTAGAGGAAAACATAGGAAGAACACTCTTTGACATAAATCACAGCAAGATCTTTTTTGATCCACCTCCTAGAGTAATGGAAATAAAAACAAAAATAAAGAAATGGGACCTAATTAAACTTAAAAGCTTTTGCACAGCAAAGGAAACCATAAACAAGATGAAAAGACAACCCTCAGAATGGGAGAATATATTTGTAAATGAATCAACGGACAAGGGATTAATCTCCAAAATATATAAACAGCTCATTCAGCTCAATATTAAAGAAACAAACAACCCAATCCAAAAATGGGCAGAAGACCTAAATAGACATTTCTCCAAAGAAGACATACAGATGGCCAAGAAGCACATGAAAAGCTGCTCAACATCACTAATTATTAGAGAAATGCAAATCAAAACTACAATGAGGTATCACCTCACACCAGTTAGAATGGGCATCATCAGAAAATCTACAAACAACAAATGCTGGAGAGGGTGTGGAGAAAAGGGAACCCTCTTGCACTGTTGATGGGAATGTAAATTGATACAGCCCCTATGGAGAACAGTACGGAGGTTCCTTAAAAAACTAAAACTAGAATTACCTTATGACCCAGCAATTCCACTACTGGGCATATACCCAGAGAAAACCATATTTCAAAAAGACACATGCACCCCAATGTTCATTGCAGCACTATTTACAATAGCCAGGTCATGGAAGCAACCTAAATGCCCATCGAGAGCCGAATGGATAAAGAAGATGTGGTACACATATACAATGGAATATTACTCAGCCATAAAAAGGAACGAAATTGGGTCATTTGTAGAGATGTGGATGGATCTAGAGACTGTCATACAAAGTAAAGTAAGTCAGAAAGAGAAAAACAAATATCGTATATTAACGCATGTATGTGGAACCTAGAAAAATGGTACAGATGAACCGGTTTGCAGGGCAGAAGTTGAGACACAGATGTAGAGAACAAACGTATGGACACCAAGGGGGGAAAGCCGTGGAGGGGTGGGGATGGTGGTGTGATGAATTGGGCGATTGGGGTTCACATGTATACACTGATGTGTATAAAATTGATGACTAATAAGAACCTGCTGTATAAAAAAATAAATAAAATTAAATTTAAAAATTAAAAAAAAAAAGAAGATATTTTTATTTCTTTCTCTTAGGTGAATTAAGACAAAATATATGATGTGTGAATATGTCAACATATCCCGTATTATAATTAGGATTGATTAGGTTCTAACAGAGAAAGCAGCAGATATAGGATCTAAGAGGAAGGACAAGGTTTTACTTCCTGAGTAGAACAGTAAAAGAGATCTATTACTATGAAGGTGTTTAGAATTATTGTACCTTACTGTCAAAGAGCAACGTAACTGACAACAAATATGGAGTCAATGAGGACATCATAATGACGCTTATAACAAAATACAGCCACCAAGCTGAGATTCGTTAGATGAGGAATAGTGACTTAGACCATAATGTGATACTCTTTTATAAGCCATTAACATTAGAGGTGAAAAAGAAGTTCTATTAAATTACCTGGGGCAATATCTTTCTTCCTCTACAAGATTAACAGAGCACACTTGGCAATAGATGTCTCAAGAAATTGAACTAACCATTTGTTTAAATCTAACATGGGTAAGCTGCAATTAAATAAACATTTTATGCCCTACATTAGATTGGCCCTAATGAGTAAGTCTAAATCTTGTTTTCAAGATCAAAATTGCCTTTTGTGACAGCACCTCTTTGTCAGTCTGTCCTTCCAATAGGGACAAGCACTTCAGAGTAAGGGCAAGCATACCTAACAGATAAAGACAGCAGGCCACTCTCTAGAAGTCTCGAGAACTGTTCAAAGTCACGGTCCATTAGAAACAACAGAGATTATGCTACTTCAGAAAGGTAGTTTGGTTTCAAGGAAATTAAGACCCTTTTCCCAACCCCTCCAGTGTCCTTGTCATAGAGAAGAGGGGTAAACTGGGCATTCGTAATAGACGAGGGCAGAGAAACTGGCCGTGATTCCCTCAAGGCACTGCCTGCCCGGTGCCCTTGGCACTTACCAAAAGCTACCACATGTTGTTATTTTTTGTCTAAGCATCTGTGTGTCTTCCTGACTAGATTGGAAGCATCCCAAAGGCAGGGGCCAAGGCGAGCTGTCTGGGCATCACCAGCACCTTCTGTGTGCCCTGTTCAAATGTTTCCTGTAGATATTGGTGATATTTTTAGGTAAATAAGTAAGTTAGTTAATTAATAGAATTTCGAAAGACCAAAGGATCCAATTTTCTCTAAAACTTGAGCAGTTGATTTAAAAAGAATTCTTTTTATTGAAGTATAGTTGATTTATAATGTATTTCTGCTGTACAGCAAAGTGCTTCAGTTTTACATATATATACACATTCTTTTTTTAATATTCATTTCCATTATGGTTCATCATAGGATATTGAATATACTTCTCTGTGCTATACAATAGGACCTTGTTGTTTATCCATTTTATACATAATAGCTTACATCTGCTAACCCCAACCTCTCACTCCATCCTTCCCCCAACTCCCTCTCCCTTGGCAGCCACCAGTCTGTTCTCTACGTCCGTGAGTCTGTTTCTGTTTCATAGATCGGTTCACTTGTGTCATATTTTAGATTCCACATATAAGTGATATCAAATGGTATTTGTCTGTCTCTTTCTGACTTACTTCACTTAGTATGATAACCTCTAGTTGCATTCATGTTGCTGCAAATGGCATTATTTCATTCTTTTTTATGGCTGAGTAGTATTCCATTGTATATATGTACCACATCTTTATCCATTCATCTGTCGATAGACATTTAGGTTGTTTCCATGTCTTGGCTATTGTAAATAGTGCTTCTATGAACACAGGGATGCATGTATCTTTTTGAATTATAGTTTTCTCTGGATATATGCCCAGGAGTAGGATTGCTGGATCATATGGTAATTCTATTTTTAGTTTTCTGAGGAACTTCCATACTATTTTCCATAGCAGCTGCACCGACTTATATTCCCACCAACAGTGTAGGAGAGTTCCGTTTTCTCCACACCCTCTCCAGCATTTGTTATTTGTAGACTTTTTAATGATGGCCATTCTGACCAGTGTGAGGTGGTACCTCATTGTAGTTTTGATTTGCATTTCTCTAATAATTAACGGTATTGAGCATCTTTTCATGTGTCTGTTGGCCATCCATATTTCTTCTTTGGAGAAATGTCTATTTAGGTCTTCTGCCCATTTTTCAATTGGGTTGTTTGTTTTTTTGTTGTTGAGTTGTATGAGCTGTTTGTAAATCAAGCCCTTGTCATTTGCAAATATTTTCTCCCATTCTGTAGGTTGTCTTTTTGTTTTGTTTATGGTTTCCTTTGCTATGCAAAAGCTTGTAAGTTTGATTAGGTCCCATTTGTTTATTTTTGTTTTTATTTCTATTGTCTTGGGAGACTGACCTAAGAAAACATTGGTACAATTTATGTCAGAGAATGTTTTGCCTATGATCTCTTCTAGGAGTTTTATGGTGTCATGTCTTATGTTTAAGTCTTTAAGTCATTTAGAGTTCATTTTTGTGTATGGTGAGAGGGTGCATTCTAACTTGTGCAGTTGATTCTTTGCCTAGTTAATGTGGAGCAGATCCCTTCTCTGTAGGAGGAATAAATGCAAAATGAGTAAAAAAAAAAAATCACATATTGTATTAGTTTATTAATATATAATTTTAATAAACACAGTTTTGTTTTGTTTAGAAAACACAGTAAAGCATAAAATCATCAGAATATTTAAATAAGCCAAAACTAAAAATTCATCTTCACCTTCTCAGATCTTTTTTGGTTGAAAGTTATGCCAGTTATATCAGTATTTACCAGAGTATGGGCTGTAGAACTGGTCCTATGTGCTGTTAACAGTTATTACAGGTAAAATTGTTCCATGGTTTAATAATTTGAGAAAATTTTGGGTGAAACAAGGTTAAATGAGATTTCTTTATTATAGGGTTTCTCAAAGTTTTAAAATTATGCCAACATGCATTAGGAATCTTCAAGGTTGGAAGGCAGATGGTGTGGATTTATTGACATCATATAACTCTTTTATGGAACAACTAAGGGATTAGTGGTCTGAGGAACACACTTTGGGAAATGCTGACTCAGATTTCTAATGTAAGCTCTTTCTGCTAGAGAAATTTCACCACTGAAGACCTGTGTTGAAAGACCTGCAATTCAGTAAAACTTCCTGGAATGATGGTTCTCAGTGCTGGCCAAGTATTAGAATCACCCGGGAGCTTTAAACGTGCCAGTGCCCAGGCCCCAGCCCAGGCCAGCTAAGTCAGGGTCTTTGAGGGTGAGTTTTCCCATCTATAAAATAGAAATAATACTACCTACCTCACAGGATTGTCATGAACCATAAATGAGACTGTATGTGTAAAATGCCTACTCTGGTGCCCAAAACAAAATTTGGTCTTTGAAAAAATGGTTCATTCTGGGGAGAGTGTAGAATTTCAATTTTAAAATGTAGAAGATATTATTAAAATAGAAAGTCACTGTTTGGCTGGCACAGTTTTGCATCCATGGATGCTAAAATTAGAGGGTAAATGTATGATGAGAAACTGGATGTTTGTATAGTCTGAAGGTATTTCCCACAATATACTTATTCATTCCAAAAGGAAAATAGTAACTTCAACAGTGGAAGAATCTGCGGACCCCATCTTAACTAAGTGAAGAAAGGTAACCTTACCAGTAATGAGACATATTAACATCACATACCCCTGATCTCATGCATTGAGAAGAGCATGTCAGTGCTTCTGTAGTATTGTTGCCCAAAAATACATTACCTGGGTTTACTTATAAGGAAGCATCAGACAAACGCAAAGCAAAGGACATTTTACAAAATAACTGGCAGCACTCCTCAGAAATGTCAAGGTCATGAAAAAAAAAGAAAGACAGACTGAGGAACTGTCCCTGACTGGACGAGACTAAGGAACCATGACAGCCAAATGCAATGCATGAGCCTGGATTGGATCAAGGACTAGCCCTTGGGACATTAGTGGGATATTAGTGGGACAATTGGTGAAAATCCAGTGAGTTTTGTAGATTATGCGTTTTTCAGTGTATTTATCTGGTTTTGACAATTGTGCTATGGTTATGTAAGATGTTAATGTTTGGGGATGAGGGGTGATGGGTAAATGGAACACTGTACTTACTATTTTGCAACTTTTTTGTAAGGCTGAAACATTTTCAAAATGAAAAGTTAAAAAATTGTTTTCAAATTTTAATGTTTCTTCATTTCTTCCCATTCTGGCACTTTAGAGATAATAGAATCAGTATTTTTTCCCTCTTAGGTATTTTGAATATAGGGGAAATAGGCCCCTGTACTGTAGAGTGTACATTGATTATAGTGAAAAAGAGGCCCAAGATGCACATTGTAGGAAGCCTCTCATATGATTTTAATAAATGTGTTCTCTAAATAAATGTGGCTAGAGGACTTGGTAGAAGAGGAAGAACAAAAGAGATCCAGGAAAGTAGAGGACAGGAGCAGAGCAGGTGGCGAGAAGAAATTAGGAGCTGCTGGAGATGGGTTTTGGAAAGAGTTCTTGAATAAAGGGGCAGGGGGAGGCCAGACAGTTGTGGGTAGGAAATAGCTATGAAGGACATTAAGAAGGGCAGAGAAGGGACAGAAGCATTTAAAGATATTCTGCTGGCATCACACATGTATGTTCTCCTTGATATTTGTTTGTGAGCCTGCAGTAGAGATTTTGATTTTTTCCAGTTTTTTTCTTTGAATATTACTCTATGCTGAGACTCTCCTTGAAGGGCCTGGTTCTAGTCGTGTTACACTGAGATACAGTCCAGATCATGTGCCCTGTTTGTGAGACAGACAACACAACAATTTATCTGGTAGCCCTTTGGCCCTTATGGAAAAAAGTAGCTTGGCGCTGCAAACTCAAACCGCTGAAGGACCGTGCAGTGCAGTTCTCTGTTGCTGGGCATGAGTAAGGGTCACCATCAGGAGACTTAAGGAGAATTGCTGGAGCAGCGTGGCTGAGGAGCTGCATGGGGCCTCTCACAGGCTCTCTTCACTGGCCATGTCCATTTGTTTCCTCCCAATCATTTTCAGGACTGGAAGCCAGAAATGAATCTGAAAAGACACGAAGCTGGATGAATGAGCATTAGAGTCATTTCAAATGCCACTGACACAAACTTTTCACAAGACTTTGAAACGGCCAGAAAAGCTTATCCTTAGGGATTATTTTGGTCTCTCATTGTCTATGAAGTATTTTCCAGTTCTGTAAGTTGTAGATAGCTGATGGCAACAATGCAAATGATTCTTGTCTATGAACATGCAAATGAATTTCACCCTGCAGAGTACAATTGATCCTCCCATCCTCCCTTGTGGAAGAAGCTGGTTTTGTATCTATTAAGCAAATTCATTTTGGTATTCACGATGGCCTGTATACATGTGTGATTTAAACGGTTCTTTGAATTGGTTGGAGTTTCTTACTGTTCCATCTTTAATACGTTGAATAAAATCTTTGACAAGTGTTCATTTTATATGTGTATGGAAGTCATTATGTTATCATATATATGTATAAATATATACATATCATATATATATATATCTCATCATATATATTTTTTAATGCTGGAGGATGAGCAAATTCTTTGGAGTTTACCAAGCTGTAGTAGATACTTCCCTTCTGTTATTTATCTATCCCGGTAAAGTAACTCTGACTGGGTATTGTTCTTTAACAGCCATTAGGGCCTTCCCAGTAGCTTTTCTACAATATGACCGAACGTACTCAATTGAAATCAGTGTTTTGAAGGCTATCTTGTAGAATCCTCTGGACCGTCATTGCTGTAGAGTCTTCTGGACTTAGCCATGTACATCCGTTCCCCGTCACTGCCCACCCATCCCACCCCCCCACCCGCCCCAAAACAGTGTCCTATCTGTTGCTGGGGATATAAGCCCTAATGGAAAGTTGAAGAGTGCTTTGAAATTCCATTTGCCCTTCAAAATCAAAATTTCCCTAATTACAGGTTATAACCCTATTTTGGCTTTACCTTTGTGAAGTACAGACTCAGTTTCCTTTTTACTTCTCCCACTGGCTGCTTTGATCGTTTCTTCAGTAGCTTTGCATGTAGGTATCGGATGCGCTCCCTCTGCACACTTGGGTAGAAGGATGCTGACACCAGGATTTTAAGTTGCATCAGGATGGAGGACAACAGTCCTAGCATCACTAGTATCACAAGAATAAAACTAAGAGGAATCCAGGTCTTAGACAGAAGTAGCTTTGGTTTAGGGAGGCAACTGGGTTCAAACAGAGATATATTAAATGAAGAATCATGGATGATGTCTTGAGCTTCTTGTTTCTAAAATGAAAGAATAAAATCATCAAGATCCATGCCATTTTCATACTCTGTCCTTGTCTTTCTCAATACTGCCCCGTAGCACGTAACATTTATCTTAAAATACGCAGGGAGCTTTGGCTGAAGGGGCTATCCCTGCTCCTTTTATGTGCTATGATTGGAATAAAGGAGAAGGGATGAATTTTAGTTGTAGCCACTGCAGAGTTTTCCAAAGTGGGACTGTGGAAATATAGATTTCCTTGAGAGAAGGATATCAGATAAGTTTGTTTGCTCTGTCCTTTCTTTAGAGAGTCACGATGGCCATGAGACTGTTGAAGGTGCTGAGAAGAAAGCAGAGAAATTCGCTTAACTTCAGCCAACGATTCTCCTATTAATTTTGACCGCATAACCCATTTTTATGGAACACCTATTTCTACACTTCAGAGCATGTGGGACTAATGAAAGGTGGTTTTCGCTTAACTGGGGGAGAAGTTTTTTTTGTAGCAGAGCCCCTCAAGACCCAGTCATAGCCTCTCCATCTCAACAAACACCTGTCAGCAGACCACAAGGTCATAAAGATGTGGAGGCATTAAATTATGTTCTAAGTCATCCTTCTAGAGCTTGAGGTGGTGGGGGTGGGTGGGTGGAATTATTCTTGATGCAAGAATACAAAGACGAGTATATTTACTGAAAGTGGCTCTAAAATCCTATTTATAGAGGTCTCAAAATAGGACATTTTCGCATCTCTCTTAGATGATAGGAGGGGCGCATTCCTTCCTGCTTGAAGGCAAGAGAATAAGCCAGGTGCTCTCAACAAACTGACCCAGAGGGCAGATGACATTGAGCCACCCAGCCAAGCCACCAGCAAGAGAAGTGTGTGCTGATTCAGCTCTTACTTTTCCCTGACCTGAGAAAGCCATATACTCTCTTGGTGGATTTGTTTTCCCATTTGGTAAAACAGGAATTAATGGACCAGATCCTGCCCATGAATAAACTACTCCCAGTGTAAATTAAGCACCTTGGGGATGGAGCATTAACGTTACAGACTGGAGTACTTAGTAAGTTATTATCACCACAACACCCTAGAGCCCTGGGGCCCAGAGGAGGAAAATGACTTCTGAAAAGAACTCAATCACACCCAGAGAACACCGCGCACCTTCGATTTACCCCAATACCTGTGAAAAATCTGGAAACCCCAAAACCTGGGACTTCTACACAAATGTCAAGTCAGATCTGCAATTTCCCCAGCACTGTGGCTAAGCAATAGAAAGCATTTGTGTTGCCTCTCCTTTTCTCTTATTAAAAAGACAGTTCACCTACGATTAAATAGAGAGATTTCAGTCCCCAGAGCAGAGGCATGCATTCTTTTCAATACTGTTGAAGAAACAAACACATCGATTGAGTCAGTGATGAGAAATCCTGCAATAAGAAAGCAGCGGGTGTCCGGTCTGGGAAGAAGTTATTTAGTCTAGGAATCTAACTGGGGATTTTGCAGCTGGGAGTCAGGGCTTCAGAAAGGTTGTCAACACTTTTGTACGGGCTTGGTGGAGGGTAACAAACTCTCAAAATACCGAGCAATGTACTAAATGGTACCCCAATGTTTTAAAATGTGTTTGCCTCTCTCAAGTAAACAATTTGCCAAGATGGTATGGAGTAATGGATGGAAGATTCACTCTGGTATCAGACAGTCCTGAAAAGTTAATGCAGACCAGTGCTGGGCACATAGTAGGTGCTCAATAAGTAGCGACTGTAGCTATTTTTACTTACAGTGTCCACCCATCCAGCCAGGTCTATTCACGTCGTTTCCCACTTTTCTTCTTTCTTTAAAATTGTATAAAAGTGGGAGAAACCTTGAGCCAATGTTTCTTTTCTTGCTTGACTTCTCCTTTGCAAATCTGCTGCAATGGAGAGACCAGGAACCTCCAAGGGCATCGTGGGATAAGGGCAGGGCAGTGCCAGTTACATGGAAGCCGGCTGCTGGTGGCACAGCCTCCCAGGCTCGGCAGGAGAGAGTTTGAGACGAGCTCCCACAGCAGTCTCGTGCTCGCATCTGTTCTGCGCCCACCACCCTGCTGTCATTGTGAGCGTACGTGGTGGCCTCCCCCGCCAGGACGTGAGCCCCTCGATGGCAGCCATCACGGTCTAGACAACTTTGCATCCCCAGGACCCAGCAACACCCCAAAATGTATTTGCCAGGACATTGTCATTGGAAAGCTTCTGGGCCTTTTTTGGAAGGCAGACTTGCTTTTCTCCACTCGTCTATCTAAAACAGTGAGAATTCACAAAACAGACATGGGTTTTCGCTCAGAGAGAAATAGACGAGAGAGGAGCAAAAAGATAAAGAAGGAGAGGAAGAACTGAGAGGGGATGATCAAAAAAGGGACTACAGGAGGGGGATGCACTATGGGGGAGAGGAGGAGAGAAGCCCTTTTACCAGCCGCTGCCCCGGATCAAGCCTGGCTGAAAATCTTGTTTGGCTTTCATTTGAAACACTGTTTCCATTATCCACCCTCCTCCAGATATGTAGAGCAACGGGGGGTTCTTGTAATTAACTGAAGACTTCAGAGGAAGCAGAGGGCTCAGAGTAATCAACTCTGAGAAGCAGCCCAGGATTAGGCGGGGCAGGGGCCAGACAGTACCTGCGGAGCCAGGAGAAAAGGGGAGGGAGAGTGTGGATGCAGCAGGAGCAAATGGGCTTTCAAAGGAGGGTTTCCAGGTCCCCTTCTGCTCTTCCCCTCTGAGATTGCCCCAGCAGAGGCACAATCTACTGTGGCTCGATAAAGAGGAGGGAAAATCAGACATATGGAAACAGTAGATGGCATGTTCACCAGCCCAGGCTAGTGCACAACACCCAGCGCGCATGACATACACACACACACACACACACACACGTGCACATGTACACACATACAACTACACACACTACGTGTGCACATGCACACAGAGGCACACACTAGACACACATGTGCACGTTCCACCTAGCGCAGAACGCTACGTTTAAAAACAAATAAGACAAGTATCTGACAGTATCCAGATCCTCTGAAATGTCTACATAATCATAAATTTCCACAGGGAAAAATGGAAAAGAGAAAAGATGGGATGAACAAAGACCATGGTCTCCTCTGTTGCAGTACGGCTGCCACAGGAAACTAATACAGTGATCAAAAATGTTCAGAGTGTTCTCATACTCTAACATTGGGGTTTCAACTCAATCTAACCAACATTTTGGGTGTTCTTCCTACATGCCAGGCTCTGTGCCAGGCACTGAGGATCCAGAGGGGAATAAGACACTGCCCTGCCTTGGGAAGTTCACGATCTTTTGCAAACACACAGCAAACAGCTGGGATACACAGTGAGATGGGCCTGCGAGCACCTACCTCTCTGTGCAACTTCAAGTGAACCTCAAGCCCTGGCAAGCTTTGGAAATGTTTGCTGACGGAGAAGATGAGCCAATACAGCAGATAATCTATGGCTGCAAACAACACCCAGATGTAGAGATGGGTAAGCACCGGGAGGAAAAACAGCCCCAGGTTTTTCCTGTCTTTAGGAGTCAGCCAGAAAGATGGGATGATGACATACTTCTTCCTTTCCTGCTTATTCAGCGGGAGGACGCAGAGCCTCTGTGCATGCCTCCCCCTCTCGTCAAACTGAACAAATTGTCTGGTGATGTAGATGTTCTCAAACTTCCAACCACAGGAGCCCAAAAATCGCCTCATGAAGAGGCCAGTGCCAAGTAGCACCAGCAGAAGCCCTGTGAGGGCAAATAGCTGCCGCCCCAGGGAAGACAACACCTCTGTCGCCCTCACTACCTGGTACAAGACATGCAGGGCTCTGTCTGTAATGTCATTGAGCTGTGCCTCCAGGGCTTGGCTGGGACTAAAAAGAGAGACCTCCAGGGTTTGGTTCCAAGAAACAAGGTCATCAAATAGACTTAGGTGAGTGGCAAGGCCGTATATCCACTGAATTGCTTCAATATATTTTTTCAAAAGTGGAAAATGGATGGAAAAGCTCTTTGCCCTTAGGTTGCAAGTCATACTGTCCAGGAGGCCTTTAAAGTTGTGAAAAATATTTTCCACGTGTCCAAAGATTACTATCCCTGTGCCAGCGGTGATCAAAGCGTTCCTGCCTTCACGCAGGCCACACGAGAGGAAGAAGGGCAGAATGAAACACCGTGCGTGCTTGGAGCAGCACAGCAGAGCACACGCGACCATCCAGGAGGTGGTGAAGACTACGAATGAGGACAGAAGCCAGGAGAAGGCCCCAGAGAGGAGGCCCACGGAAATGAAAGCAACAAAATAGCAAGTGCCCAAATGTTGGGTGAAGTCCCTCCATCCAAGGCTCCTTGGAGACACATATGTCCTCCAAAGACTGAGGAAGATATTGGTGCCTGAGGCCCAGCCACCCATGCTCCCTGTGTCCCTGGAAATGAAAGAGAAACAGGGTCAGATGTTACGTTTAAATGTCCTCTGTCACTTTGTAAAGGGCACGATGATAGATTGATTGCAAAAAATGGCCGTAATTTTTTACCCTTCTCAGTCTCTACACTATTACTAAACCAAACTTGGGCCCGCTCACCGCCAATCCACTGACACTGGATTGTGCTGAAGGGAAGTGCAGAGTTTATTGCAAGGTGGTGCCCAGTGTGGCCAAGCAAGGAGAACGGGCAGCTTGTGTTCAAAAGACCCGAACTCAATATAAATGAGTTTATTTACAAAACAGAAGTAGATTCACAGACATAGAAAACAAACTTATGGTTACCAGAGGGGATAGCGAGATGGGGAGGTGCGGGGGAGCTAAATTAAAACTTTGGGATCAACTGCTATGTATAAAATAGGTAAACAACAAGGACCTACTCTACAGCACAAGGAACTATATTCAGTGTCTTGTAATAACCTATAATGGAAAAGAATCTGAAAAAGAATATATATACAAATGTTTATGCATAACTGAGTCACTTTGCTGTACACCTGAAGCTAACACAACACTGTAAATTAACTATACTTCAATTAAAAAAACACGGTTTAAAAAAAAGAGACCTGAACTCCGCAGTGGCTTTCGGGGAAGGGTTGTTAAAGGCAAGGTGAGGGAGAGGGTTGCAGGTGCCTGATCAGCTTGGTACATCCTTCTGATTGTGGGTGGTGAGGTAACAGTGTGATGTTTTGGGAATTAACATCATTAACCTCTGGTTCCAACCCCTCTGGGGTCTACATGCTTATTGTCACATGCAGTTAACTTCTTCCACCTGGTGGGGGCTTTTAATGTCTGCAAAACACCTCAAGGATATGGTTCAGGTTATTATCTACAGCCTTGAGGAGGCACTAAAAGTCCTTGACTTTGTGTTATGGCTAAACTCTTATGATTTTGTCTTACTTGACTCTTTTCCTTTGTTTCTGCATTTTCTCACTTTTCTCATTAAATTTGCTCTTTGGACTTGGGGGGAGGCCTACGAGGCTAAAGCTTTTCTACAAACAAGAGGTGGGGGACACGGGGTCTGTCCCTGGGGAGGCCCCGCAGGGTCCTGCTCAGTTTCTACACCTCCTTGCAAAGTGACATTACAGCTTCTCCCATCAAGAAGTGAGAGAAATAGAATCACATGGTGGGGTTTATTTCTCCAGTCCTTGAATTTGGGATGGCCTTGTGACATCATCGGCCAATGGAATGTGGCAGAAGTAATAGTATGCCTATCCTGAGTCTATGATTCCCTCCTGCCTCTCTTGGAACCCTACTACTAACTTGTTGACAAGTCCAGGTGTATTAGCTTCTATTGCTGCTGTAGCAAATTTCCACAGACTTAGTGGCTTATAGAAACACATATTTATTCTCTCACAGTTCTAGAGGTCAGAAGTCTAAAACTGGTCCAGAGGGCTGCAGAGGGCTGGAGGTTCTAGGGGAAAATCCATTTGCTTGCCTTTTCCAGCTTCTAAAGGCCACCTATATTCCTTGGCTTGTGGACTCTCCTCCATCTCAAAGAGAGCAATGTTGCATCTTCTTTTCTTTCTGACCTCTGCTTCCATCCTTATATCTTCTCTCATGACTCTGATCTTCCTGCCTCCCTCTTCAAAGGACCCCTGTGACTATACTGGGGCCACCCAAGTAATCCAGGATAATCTCTCCATCTCAAGGTCCTTAACTCAAGCACATATGTAGAGTTCCTTTTACCATGAAAGGTAACATAGTCATAGGTTCTGGGCATTAGGACATGGACATCTTTGGTAGGGGCTCGGGGGGTGGGGTCATTCATCATGTCATACCAGGTTGGGCTGCTGAATGACAAGAGGAACATGACCAGTCTATTCCATCAACTCAGCCAATAGCCAGTCAACTGCCAGATACGTGAAATGGGGCATCCTAGGCCAGCCAGGCCCCAGCCACCAGCTGATCACAGATACTTGAGCAATAAGAAATGCTTATTTACTTTGAGCCCCTGAAATCTGTGCTGCTTTTTTGCACAGCGATTGTTAACTGATAAAAGCAGCAATCCTGTGCCATGGGTCTTATTAATAGAAACAAACCTTAGGTTGATGGACAGGCTGAAATTTCAACAAACTGCATTATATAAGATCACTTTCTGACAGTCATCTATTTTCTTGTGCTCTAAGTTTACAGACAAGAAAGCAAACCAAAGGCATCCAAACTTAAACGTGGCATTGGACTGAGGCCATTGTATTCAGCTCTGTAACCATTCTGCCTTCCCTCCCTTGCTCCTACCCTCTGAGTGCAGTTCTCTACTGAGAATCTTACAAGGAAAATGAGAATATTTTGTCACCGTGTTAATCATCTTTTCTTTTTTCCCAGATCTGGCATAACAAAAGTGAAGGTGCTATGGGGCTGCTACTGCCCTGTCAGTCATGCAGATTTAGGTGTGTGATGCACTCAGAGAGGCTTGGGTTCATTTGGGATGATACAAAATAAATTTGAGCTATCTTAATTGACATGAAAATATCTAATGAGCATTATACCCTATGTATGGAATTTTAACGAAGGCATTGATCAGTTTTTAAACACTCTCAAATAAATCCCTTCTCACGTCAAATATTTTGGGGCTGGATTTATGGAGTAGCTTAATACTGTTTGAGCCAGTGAATTACACTGGTAATGTGAGAAAGGTATCCAGTCACTGGCGGGAGGGCGTGAACTGAGCAACCTGAAGGGAAGAAATGGCTCTCTTTTTGGGTTCGGGCGGAATGGGGTCAATGTAGGACAGAAATGAGATGGGGAAATAGGCAGGTTAGGAACAAACCTGTGGAAGTATCTTCAGCAATAATATAGAGGGCTTGCAGCTCCTGCACATAATCTGAATGGTAAAGTTCAGTGCAGAGAAGAGATACAGGGAGACATTGTGTTGAAGAAGGGTCATTACCATGTGGGACTGGCCTTACAGAAGATTCGAGATCCTCCCTAAGAAGGCGGTCTTACTCCATCCGGAGGAAAGGAAATTGGAAGAAATGGACATTAGAGTGGGGACCAGCAAAAGAACAGAGTTCTTTTTTCCTGCAAGCTTGCTGCCTTTCAGAACTGGAGGTTGATTTGGAGGTTGGCAGTACTCCTGCACACCAAATCCACTCCTATGCCTCTGTGAGCCCCAGAAATCACTGATAGCCCCTGTGCTCCTGAACTGTCCCCAGCCTTGCCAGTGCGAGTCAGCCCTGCTTCATTGCCTGGGTCGGAGGACTTGATCAGTCAGCCGTGAGCAGGGGGACAGTGGGCAGGACGCCCAGCACCACAGCAAATTGGGAGGTGCTGCCTCTCCTCCTAGGTGTGTCCCCATTTGCTTTCTTCGGTATGGCTTTGGATTTGGCCCCAAACCGTTATCTGAGTAATTGGTACACTAATAGATCATAATTGTCTATTATGTCCTAGGAGCACTTTATATATAGCATCTCTCTGCATCCTCCCTAAAGCCTCTGGAGGTTGCTTTTCACACAGTGGACGCCGAGGCTTAGAGTGCTTGCTGAAATGTGTCAGCGATCACACGGAGAGTAGGTGGCACAGCAGAATTCAGACCAGGTCTCCCTGTCCCCTGAGCCACGCCCAGATTCCATGGCTCTGGGTTATGTGACAGGATGCTCAGCTTACTGTATCTGCTGGAAACACATCACACTTTCTGTCAGTGACTGTTTAAGAGCTGATTTGTATATCACAAATCCATTTCTATCTGCTCATTTTTTTGCATCAAAATAGTTTACCCTGTAAGAATGTTTCTCAAATCAGCAGATTTTTCTCTACAGCAAATCAAAAATCCCAGCTGTTTCATTTTTTTCTAATATCCTTTATGAGGTACCATGTTGCTTGCTGTCTAAAAAATTAATAATGCAGATTTTAGATTCATTTTTCCCTCCTCTTGCCTTCATCCTTGTACAGTGTGTTCTTTAGAAAGAGATTTCTCTGCAAGTGAGAAACAGATTTATGGATACATTAAAATTTTAGCCTTCGGCAATAAAATCTAATAACAATTAAATAAGATATATTACTGCAGTTTTGTCTTGTAAGAGGCACATGTTTTCTTAACAAGCAACAGATCTAATATTATTCCCCTTTGTTTCTGTGCTGAAAACAGCATGTCACCAAAAGACATCAAAACTTTCTGCAGCAAGAGGACCAAATGCCTTCTCTCCTATTTTATAGCTCAAGCCACAGAGGCGCGTTTGGACCACAAGCTCAGGGCTGGTGTTCCAGTCTGCCCTTCCTCTCACTGTTGAATGTGGCCTTGATTTCTTCACCAATCTCTGTTCCTCATTTTCCCTACTTGAATAAAAGACCTGCCTGAGCTCCTTCCTGGTGAGGTTTAAGGAGGGAAGCTTTGGCAAGCACGTTAAGATGGCCTGGAGATAAGGGGCCTAGGAAATGCAACCCGTTTCTTCTTGTTTCTTTGCTGCCACAGCAAATTGAGAACGTCCCTCCTCTGAGGCTCTTTAGGCAAGGCTTCAATGTCCCAACGATGAGAGGCTCAGAGGCAGGAGCTGGATTGCACCGCCTTCCCAGCACTAATGTTTGACACGTTGCCTTTAGATGTCTGTTGATTTCTATCCTCTCGCTCCTGCAGAGGTGCAGTCATTCTGCTGGTCTTTCTTTCTCCAGACGGCCCCAGTTCTTTCCTTTTAGAAAAATCAGGGAATCAGGATTTGGACAAGCTCGTTATTTATTCCTTTCTCAAAGACTTTTTCAGGCAGATACCCAGATTCTTAAATTTTACTTTTAGAGCTGGAAGAAATATGATAGGTCAGAGCTTCTTAAACTTGAGGATGTTATCACTGGGGGAGTCTTGTCAAAATGCAGATTTTGATTTCAAAGGTCTAGACTGGCACCTGAGAGTTTGCTTTCCTAACAAGTCCCAGGCGGTACTGATGCTGGTCATCTGACGACCAGGCACTGTGTAGCAATCTCTAGAATTCAGGACTGTCTGATAGCACTTTCAGCGGTGATGGAAACGTTCTGTATCTGTGCTGTCTAACATGGTCAGCACTAGCCTGATGTGACAATTGAGCACGGAGGGCTGGTGCAACTGAGGAGTTGAATTTTTAACTTTATTTAGTTTTAATTCATTTAAATTTAAATAGTCACACGTGGCTGGTTTCTATCTCCTGAACGGCACAGCTCTAGATGAGCAACACCTGGCCGGCTGGTTTCCGCAGATGAGGAAACGAAAATCCAAGGAGGCGACTGGGCTGGCCGAGGCTGTCCTAGACTAGAGGCAGCAGTGGGAGGGAGACCCCAGTTTTCTACCACAATGTGACACATTTCCCATCACATCAACATCTCATTTCTGACTCTTCATGAAACCTGTTTTAAAATTCCTACCAGAGTTCCTAAGCAACCGAGTTAAAATTTCCCACATACCAAATTTGCCTTTAGGCATCACAAAATAAATAATTAGAAAAGGGGACAAGCAAAATAGTAATAATAATAGATAATAGTTACCAAGTTGTTACCAAGCGTCTGGCCACTGTTATGGCATCCAAAATACATTATTCCTAATTTTCACAGTAGCTCTGTATGATTATATAGATACATTTTAGATGAGGAAACTGAGGCTCAGAGAGGTTTAATAACTTGTCCAAAGTCACACAGCGAGTAAGTAGAAGAGCCAGGATTCTAACCCATGTTTACGTGGCACTGAGGGTTCAGGATAGGCAAGTTTCTCAGACTCTCTTTAACATGATCCTCAAAGAGTTGCTTCTAATTTTGGTTGAAATATATTCCCAGAATCCCAATTATGGGCGAATCCTGAAATGCCATTCAACACTGTAGGTATAAACTCTCCTTGCGTTGTCATCTGCATGGGGTGTCCTCCACCTCCTCTGTCAGCACAGCCTAACTGAACCCTCCAGAGCTGACTACAGATCTCCATCGGGTGTCAGGCCCATCCTGGTCTGAGGTCTAGGCTGCAAGGCATTCGTTCTCAACTGAACCGTCTCTCCCAGCGTCAGGGGATGAGAGCAGCATTCAGTGTTGGTCCCCACCTTCTCTGCTGAGCTGGGGGTTAGGGTCGGGGTTTTCCCTTTGCTGGTAAATTAGGGCAGTGTGGGCAGCACTGAGCCTTTACACGCCTGCAGGGGTCAGACAGGCACCGAAAAGAGTGAAGAAAATCAAGAGATACAGAGACTTCCTGGGGGGCAGGGGTGTGGGCAGTGGGTCCTGGGGGGCTGGGAGCCCATGTCCCAGCTGAAGTTGCAGGAGTCCAGCCCAGCAGATTTTCTTCGAGGCTGTACACAGACCCAGTGTTACCAGATTTTCTGATTTTTTTTTTTTTTAAGAGAAGCCAGGAATCTAATTTTCTTTGGATAGCATCTCCTGATTAAAAAAAAAAAGAAAAAAAAGTTTGGCTCAAATTATTTTTGAATAGTCTGACACTGATTTTGGCTACTGGTTGTCAGTTTGCAACCCTTGGTGTTTGGGGAAATCCTCACGTGACTTCCTCCTCTTCTCTCTGCCCGGCCTTCCTCCTCCCCTTCTCCTTCTCCAGTCATCTGAATTACCTTACCCTCTTTTTATTCCCTGGTACCTTTTAAAATCATGCTGTAGGCCAGATTCCAGTCTCATGCATAAAGGTTTTTCTCTATGCCTTGGGAATATTTTTTCCCCAAAGATCTCTAGCTCTATTTTATTCCCTTCTCTTGCTCTCCTGGATTGAGCCCTTCCCTCTCTCTCCACTGCTTCTTCCAGCAGCAGCTAAAAGGCTAACCTGATCCCTTTAACCTGCAGTTTCTCTTTACGGTGCCTCCATTATCAGTAATGTTTATCTCAACATCAGTGTCTCCCCAGGACCGTGTACCTGCTTTTTTGCTTTTACCAATGGCAATATCCCAAGAATAATTACCACTTTTCTGCCTTTATCCCTAAACTCCAGTTTGCGCCACAACCCGGGGCCAGGAAACCACAGCTGCAGTTCACAGGAGAATATCACCAAGGACCCATCTCTCTTTCACGGGATGAAAGGAGTTTTTGTGTGGCTGGGTGGGAGGGAACGAGTTACGGAACAGGGGCAGTGATGAGAAGCTCCTGGTCCAAGCGCGGAGCCACGCAGAACTGTGCGGTCTGTGTATCCAGCCTGAGCCCACACTTATCTGCTTTCACGCAGAGCTGAGCTGCTGCCATGGGAAACAGAAGCGGCCAGGCTTCTCCATCAACCTGCGCACGCCAGCAAAACGCCGGCTGTGAGGTGCATAGGCAGTGGATTTGATTGTTTTCCCCGGGGGGTATTCAACGTCAGTGGCAGCAGCAAAAGCCCTGGCACGGAGGACACAGGCTCCCAGCCCCCAGCCCCAGCCCCAGAGCCCTGTTCGCCCACTTTGTTGGGGAGTCAGGGCGATGAACATTCCTGTGTTGTCCTGTGATTCCTTTGAGCGCAGATGAACTCTCGAGGTGCAAAGAACGCATCCTTTGCTTCAGATACAAGGCCCAGTCAGCAGCTGTGACAATAATAACTAGAGCCTCCAAAGTGGCCCAGCCTGGGCGCCTTCAAGATTGGGGGGATATTGAAAAAGCACGTCACCAGTGTCGCTCTGGCGCTGGCAAACAGAAACCCACAGGATCATTGCTTTTGCAAGTGCAGGAGAAACCAATGCAGCCTTCTTTGGGGAAGGACCCAGAGGACAAGGAACTCAGCGCGGTCCTATTGCTTCCCTCCTTCCCCAAGTGGGGAGCCCTCACCTTGTCTGACAGCCTGAGATTTCCAGTAAGTGAGACCTGCTCCTTCTGACCCGGCTCCCCATGCAGAAGCCAGTGGCTTATGCTCAACAAGCCCAGATACAGTCTGCAGACAGCCTGGGGGAAAATAAACCCCACTGCCGATGTTCTCTTTCTCTGCTTCTCCGACCCGCTCTGCTAATCCCCTGTGGGAACCTAGTCTAACACATCAGCCTCTCATTGACCTCAGGACTTGATGGGAATCTCATTTTAAAGGGGATTTGGAGAAAGGGCAGAGTGGGATAGAAAAAGACCACGGGGCAGGGAGACAGGAGACCTGTGGTCCGGCCTGCATGTGACCTTGGATAGGTCACTTCACCTCTGGGGACCACAGCTCCCTTGGGTCCTGCCAGCCCACAGTCTCGGAAATAAAGGCAAAGGAGAGTGGCCGAGCCCACTCTGGGTGCTGGCATTTTGCAGAAGCCCAGCACCGGTAAGGGGGACAAAAGGAGGACGGAGCGTTTCTTGTCCTTTTCTCTTTTTCTTTCTTTCTTTTTTTAAAGCTCTTGCAAACTTATAAATTGGTCGGGAACGCAGTGTTCTCTGAGCCTGCCAAAATAGCTCGAGCAGTGCCAAGAGGTGAGATGAATTCCTCATAATTTTGTTTTCATCGTTCTTGCCTTGGGAAAGCCAGTGAACGCCTTCCTCTCTGAAAGCAACCTTCACACAAGAAAGGAAAGATTAATGAGAGCTACTGGGTAAACAGAGGAGGGTCTACAGAAAAATTCAGTCCGGCATGGCACTGTCTGTGAGGCCTGGCAGCCTTTCCGAGCCAGCCCTGCTCCTCTCCCCGACCCGAGGCTTGGCTAACAGATCAATTCTTCAAAAGCCACGGATGGCCCAAGTCCACACAGCTGTTCTGTTAAGAAGATGCTCAAGCTGCAGTCCTCCCTGAGATGAGGGATTCAGATCCCTCAGGCCAAGGTTAACAAAGACTTTCTGGTATTTCTGTACAGAGGTAAACTGTCGGGGATAGAGGCAGAGGTTTAAAGTTTCCTCTGGTCTCAACTGTTTATTCCAAGTTACTAATACTTAATTTTTTCTTATAAAAAAAAAGCAATTTCAAAATCAAGATTATTCTGAAAGTTTACTTACAGGCTCTTCCCAGGTTCTTCTCTGAGTGCAAAAATGCCCTTTCCTAGGGCTCTGAGTCTTGATATAGAACACGGAAAAAGGAACCAGAAGTGACAAGAGGGTCACATAGCCATGAATCAACCTCTTTAATTCCCCAGAGAAGTGACTAAGTCGTTTAATATTGACAAAGGGGATAACAGATGCAAAGAAACTACATATTTCTTTCTAATATTTTTCTCGGAATAGATGTTGCAGAAATCAATCCTAGAAAATAATGAAATAGGGTATTTTCAAACGTCAGAGAGTAAGTTACGAAAACTTGGGTGGTCTCTTGCCCTCTTCCTCTTCTTCCTGCATTCATACTCCCCACCCCCATCCCTACCCCCACAGGTGGGACCAAACATTCACCATCTCCACTCCCAACCTCAGCTGAAGAGACAAATTGCATGAAGGAGCCACCTCTGTCTTGATGACTCAAGAGAGGTGTAGTAATCTGTGTCATGCGTCTCAATCTTTTTTTTTTTTTTTTTTGTAATATGTATTTATTTATTTGGCTGTGCTGGGTCTTAGTTGTGGCATGGGGGATCTTTATTGTGGCATGTGGAATCTTTAGTTGCAGTATGCAGGCTCTTAGTTGCGGCATGCGGGAACTTAGTTCCCCAGCCAGGGATCAAACCCAGGCCCCCTGCATTGGGAGCGTGCAGTCTTAACCACTGGACCACCAGGGAAGTCCCACACGTCTCAATCTTGCTGGGACTTTCCATCTTAGAAATTTAGCTTCAAGTCAAGAGGACCAGCTTGCATGGTGGCAGGGAATTAGGAAAGCTCAAAACCCTTCCACAAAACTGCTCTTCACTTTTTGATTGGGACTGCAAGAGCTTTTATCTTAAACATTCACACATTCCTGTAAATTGGTGCAGCCACTATGGAGAATAGTATGGAGGTTCCTTAAGAAACTAAAAATAGAGTTGCCATATGATTCTGCAATCCTACTCCTGGATAAATCTGGAGAAAAACATGGCCCGAAAGGATACTTGCACCCCAATACTCATCGCAGCCCTATTTACAATAGACAACCATGGAAACAACTTAAATGTCCATCAACAGATGAATGGATAAAGAAGATGTGTTACATATCTACAATGGAATATTATACAGCCATTAAAAAGAATGGAATAATGCCATTTGCAGCAACATGGATGGACCCAGAGATTGTTATACTGAGTGAAGTAAGTCAGACGGCAAAAGAGAAATATCATAATATATTGCTTATATGCAGAATTCTAAAAAAAATGACGCAAATGAACTTATTTACAAAACAGAATCAGACTCACAGGCTTAGAGAACGAACTTAAGGTTACCAGGGGGGAGGGGAGGGGGGAGGGATAGTTAGGGAGTTTGGGATTGATATGTACACGCTGCTATATTTAAAATGGATAACAAACAAGGACTTACTCTATAGCACAGGGAACTCTGCTCAATAGTCTGTAACAACCTAATTGGGAAAAGAATTTGAAAAAGAATAGGTACATGTATATGTATAACTGAATCACTTTGTTGTACACCTGAAACTAACACAATATTGTTAATCAACTATACTCCAATAAAAATAAAAAGTTGAAAAAAAATTCACACATTCCTGCCAAAATGCAAACATCCCTGAGAAGGGTCAGTGTAAAGAAAAATCTAAAACAAGTAACTGTATAGACGAGACACTGAAAACTCATGTCAAACATGGTGAAGATACACAAACATCTGATATTTGGGAAACACAGCCATCCACTGATAAACAGTAGGGATCCAGCAAATTTTGTGAGCAAATTAACATTACAAAAAAATCAGCGAGCATCACTGGAGTGGGCTGGAGGGGAGTGAACACAGGAACAGGGAGCTGAGTTAGGAGGTAGAACAGTGTATTAGTCAGGGTTCTCCAGAAAAACAGAAGCAATAGGGTGTGTGTGTGGAGAGAGAGAGGTTTATTTTAAGGAATTGATTCACATGATTGATTGTAGAGGCAGCTCGTCTAAAATCTGCAGGGTGGGCCGGCAGCTGGAGACCCAGGGAAGAGTTCATGTTGCAGCTGGAGTCCAAAGGTGGATTGCAGGCCGAATTCCCTCTTCTTCAGAGGACCTCAGTCTTTTTTCTCTTAAGGCCTTCAACTGATTGGACAGGGCCCACCCACATTTGAGAGGATAATCTGCTTTCCTCAAAGCCTGCTGACTTAAATGTTCATCTCATCTTAAACACATCTTCAGAGTAACGTCTAGATTCATGTTTGACCAAATGGGTTCTGTGGCCTAGCCAAATTGACACAGAAAATGAACCATCACAACCAGATTGAGTACTAGAAAGGAAAGACAAAGCATAGGGCTTTGTTTGTTTTGCTCGTCTGTCTGTTTAGGCTGTGAAGGATGAATGGACAGAATTTGGTAGCTGGGGGGAGAGAGAGGAAAGGAATCAGTGCTGATCAGAACCACCCATCCTGCGAACAGGCAGGGACATGGGTCTGGCCTTAGGAGAGGACGTGAGGTATAAAGGCGGAGAGCTGAGAAGTAGCCAGACGTGTGCTTGCGGGGCAGCATCCAAGCGTTTCTGCTGAACTGAGCTGCAAGTTGACACTCTGAGATGGAATGGATGTTCAGAGGGAGCCAGTGTGGAAGCAGGAGACCGAGGACGTCTGTTTGTGGCGTGCTGGGCTACACGGTACCTTCCTGGCACCCAAAGGGCTGAGGCTGCTGCCGAGTTTAAGCGCGTAGAACACATTCAGGAAAAGCAGCAGGAGCACGGCTTCCTCCACTGAGGTGGAGAGGCGAGTGGTGGCGGGAAGAGAGGTATTCCAGACAGAGGAAACAGCACCTGCAAACTCATGGAAACCAATGAGAGGGCTACAAGAGTCTGGATGTGACTGAAGTCTAAGGGGCGAGGGACAAGCGGTCCCAAATGATGCAGGCAAGCCTGCCGGGGCCACATCCGTGACAGCCCATCATGTCAGGGGGCTGACTTAGTCCAGAAGGTAGCGAGAGCCCCTGAAGCAAGATGTTTTCATTCAAACGAGAAGGCCCAGACTGCAGTGCGGAGGGCTGATCGGGTCATCCGGAAGCAATGCTGGGGGGGCAGGGCAGGGAAGAGTCAGCGAAGGAGAGTCGGAAGCAGGCTAGTGACCGTGAGGGCAGGAGAAAGAACAAAGTCCTGGAAATGGCCCTAGACTTTGGTGACCAGGAGGTCACTGGTGCTCTGGCAAGAGCCATTTCAGTAGAGGGCTGGGGGCAGGAACCACAGGTGAGGAGGGGAGGCGCAAGCCAAAGGTCACCGTGTAGCTGTGTTGAGGATGGAAACGGAGAGGGGAAGGCAAGTCTTAGAGAGGCAGTGATTTTGGTTTTTGGAAGAACAGAGAAAACTTAACATATCTAGCTCACAAAGGAGATCAGATGAGGAGAAAAGGAAGAAAGCTGGTGAGGATGGTCTCAGCCCTCTTGGGGAAAGAGAAGAGGGGACCGTCTGCTCAAAGAGAAGAGAAGGAGACAGAGGTTGCTGGGTTGAGGAGAGCAAATCTGGGAGCAGCTGCTGGAAGAAGCAGTGGGAGGAGGGGGGGACCCCAGGCCCCAGGGCCCATCACGGGGAGCCAGGGAGCATGGTTTGGAGAGCCGCCTGGCAATGCCCAAGCTGGGAGTGGGAGAAAAGGGCCAATTGGGTTTAGACCTTAGAGACTCCTGAAACTGGGTGCAGCTTGAGGTTGGGGGACTGGGATGCAGGTGAATGAGATTAAACGATTGCTGCAAGATTTCTTTCCGGCGCTTCCAGTGAACTTAGAGAATAGAAGAGCTATGCTCAGCGGAGAATCTCAACCTGATTCAGCTCAAATGTTCCTTAAAGACTCTGAGTCTGCAATTAGTGGGCTGGACTCTTTAGAGAGCGTCTGTACTCCTCAGATAAATGGCTTCAGAACAGCAATGGTCCTGATATGCAGGAACCATCCTGATTCCAATGCTAGGGCCTGCTGGCCACCAGCCAACGAAGACTGGGGCCCGAACTTCCAGGGCGTCTCTAGAACTCTGCCTGGGATGGCCGGCAAGGAACAGTCAGTCGCTCCTGAAATGACTGTACAATCCTGGGGTCAGGAGCATCTCCTGTTCTTTCTCCTGCTGTCAGGAATCTCTGCCCCACAGAGGTGATTTTCGATCTGATGAGTCATGAAGCATGGATAACCTGAGGCTCACTTCAGACCCACGTGACTCATCCAGCCCAAAGATACCTCTGGAGAACTGAGATCGGGAGAGGGTGTTTTGCGAGGCTGCAGGGCCTGGCATTAACAAGTGTAGTCACTTTGTCCATTTAGTAGCTTTTAACCGCTTAAAAATTGTTGTAGTCTTTCCTGAACGACCTATTAGAGGTAATAAGTTCCACATGTTGAATGAACAGAGAATTCTGTCCCATGAGGCCAGCTGTGCCATCTCTGTTTTAAAATTCTCTCCTTTCAATTTCAGAGTGATATTCCCAGGTCTATTTTTTCTGAGCTCATCTAAGTGATGTCCTTTATCATGCTAGGTCTTGATCATTTCTGCTGCTTCAGTACTGAAGCCTTCCAGTGTTTAGTACCCGCTTCTGTACTGACTCGGCTCCTCGCCTCCCACCTCCCACCTTTGCCTTGTGTCCTCTCCGGGACCTTTTCTAGCTCCATCAGCTTTTTCTTCCTATTCAAGTTCACTTTTTCAAGCATAACTGGGCTAGGTCCCGGGACTCTCCTAATGAAAGAGGGGGTGGTTCTAGAAGCTCACGTCTGGCCGTTAAGACATATGCACGCATAAGGCAGTCTAGACAGAAGGACAATGAAGTTATATAGAAAGGCCTATGGGAACCCCAGTGAGCACCACTGAACCCTCTGGGGTAGAGAGTGGGGTAAGGGAGCGCCAGAGAGAACAGAATGAGGCTGAGCGCAGCAGGTGGAGAAAGCGGGAGGAAGGAGCCACACAGCCTTGTAAGTGCCAGAGGAGTGCTGGTGGATGCCCACGGGGAAACCCTCCCCCTTCCGCTTCCCAGACTCCCTTACAGTCAGACCATGGATGTGCGACTCCGCCTTGGCCAATGGGACCTGAGGGAAAGTCTCTGAAGAGCTCACAGGAGAGTTTTCCTCTCTCTTAAAAAAAGACGTCTAAAAGAAGAAATAAGTTCATCTTTGCTACACATGGCTGTGCCTGCGTGTGACTTCTTGAAAAGCTGCATCCATTTTCGTAACACGAGGAGGGGAGACACAGCCCAAGGATGGGAAGCATCTGTGTCCTCAGTAGTGTCTGTAGCACCTGAACAAACCCTTGACCCCCTCTGCCCCCAGAGCCCTGATATGAGAGACAAAACATATTCAATGGTTCAAGCCAGTTTTTAAAAACTAAACGTTACTTTTTAGAGCAGTTTTAGGTTCGCAGCAAAGTTGAGCAGCCAGTACAGCGATTTCTCCTGTACACTCTGTCCCACACATGCACAACCCAGCCTCACCATCAACATCCCTCACCAGAGCGGAACATTTATCACCACTGATGAATCTACATTGGCACGTCATAACCACCCAAAGTCCGTAGGTTATATTACAAATCACTCTTGGTGTTGTAAATTCAATGGGTTTGGACAAATGTGTCCACCATTATAGTGGATACTCAGTCAGACAGAATAATTTCACTGCCTTAAAAATCCTCTGTGCTCTGCCTGTTGATCCTTCTCTTCCCACCAACCTTTGGCAACCACTGATCTTTTCATGGTCTCCATAGTTTTGCCTTTTCCAGAATGTCATATAGTTGGAATAATATAGTATGTAACCTTTTCAGATTGGCTTCTTTCACTTAGTGTTATGTATTTAAGTTTCTTCCATCTCTTTCCAAGATCAAGCCATTTTTAAGTACCACTTTCTTAAGGTATAATTGACATACAACAAACTGCACATAATTTGATGAGTTTCAATGTATGTGTACACCTGTGAAACCATCATCACAAGCAAGATAGTAAACATACCCACCCCTTTTGAAGTTTCCCTGTGCACCACTGTGACCCCTCCCTTTCTCCCCTCCCCACTCCACCCTAACCACAGGCCACCACTGATCTGCTTTCTGACACTATAGATTAGTTTGTATTTTCTAGAATTTTATAGATGGAACCATACAGTATGTAGTCTTTTTTTTTTTTGGTCTGTCTTTTTTCACGCAGTGTAATTATTCTGAGATCTCTCCATGTTGTTGCAGATATCAATGGTTCATTCTTGTTTATTGCTGAGTAGTATTCCATTGTATGGCTATACTACAATTGGTTTATCCATAAACCTGTTGATGGACAGGTTGTTTCCACTTTGGGGCTATTAAAAATAAAACTGCTACGAACATTTGCATATAAGTCTTTGTATGGGCACATGCTTTCATTTCTTTTGGGAAAATACCTAGGAGTGGTATGGCTGCATCATATGGTAGGTGTATGCTTATCTTTCAAGTTTTCTAATGTGGTTGTACCATTCTACATCCTCTCCAGCAAAGTGTGAGAGCTCCAGTGGCTTCATGTCTTCGTTAGCACTTGATATGGTCCATCTTTTTAATTTAACCCACTCTAATAGGTGTGCAGTGGTGTATCAATGTAGTTTTAATTTGCATTTGTCTAGTGAGTAATGATGTAGAGCATCTTTTCATACACTTATTTGCCATCCCTATATCTTCTTTGGTGAAGTGCCCATACTTGTCTCTAATTCATTTTTAATACAACTGCCACAGTAACAATTTCTTTCTGTCGAAATATGTATCTTCTTTACAAAAAAAAAAATGCACATTCATTGTAGAAAATCACCCTTAACTTTACCATTCAAGATGATTCTCTGTTCATTTTATACATTTCAAATATTTTTCCAGTTTGTAAGTTGCGTGATAATTTCATTAGAGGTTTATTTTTAATATATAGAGGTTTTTAAAAATGCTTTCACTGTTTGTCTTTGAAGCCATAATTATAAGATCTACTCTCCCCACAAGTTTTGTTTGTTTGTTTGTATGGTATTCCTATTTAAATATTTAATCTAATATTTATTTGATAAGTTATAAACTGGGAACTCATATTAGTTTTCTATAGATGTTGTAACAAATGGTCACAGATTTAGTGGCTTAAAACAACACAGATTTATTGCCTTATTATCCTGGAGGTCAGAAGTCTGCAATGGGTCTTAAGCGATTAAAATCAAGATGTCAGTAGGGCTGTTTCTCTTTCTGGAGGTCCCAGAGAAGAATCTGTGTCCTTGCTTTTTGCAGCTTCTAGGGGCTGCCTACATTCTTTGGCTAGCGGACCCCTGCATCTTTATCTATTCCGCTGTCTCTGAAAAGATACACAAGAAACGGATTAACTGTGGTTGCTCCTGAGGAGAGGAGGGACCTGGGTGGCTGAAAGACAAAGGTTGAGGTGGGGGACTTTTCACTGCATTCCTCTGGTATATTTTGAATTTTGAATTGCATGCACTACTGCCTATTCGAAAAATAAATAAAACCTTAACAGTAATAATAAAAATAGTCATTAACTATAAAATAATTTAATATATTGCATAATTTTACAAATATATTAAATTTCTATATATAAAACTATATGTCAGTAACTTACTATAGTATTAATGTTGGAAAAATAAGTCAACAATAAAGCAGATGGACTGCATTTGAAGCCAGTTACTAGCTGTGTGGTCTTGGACAAGCCACTTACCCTTTCTGAGCCTCTGTTTTGCTCTGAGCACAGTGACGTCTGTTACTGGGCAAATCAAACGAGAGTCAGGTGGAGAGTGGGCGCAAGGGCTGGCACTGCGCAAGCGCGCGCGGAGCTGGTGCCTGGGGTGCGGATCGGCTCTCGGAAGTGGGAGGTGGTGGGCAGAGGACCGGAAGGTAACAGAGCAGGGCCTTCGTGGGGAGGGTGAAGCAGCCCTGGGCCAGCAGTCCGTCCTCTGGGAAGCAGTCATTCTGGTTCCAAAGGCACCTCTAGCCCGAAAGCCTGCAGCGCTGGTCCCGCAGTGGGACTTTCTTAGTCCCTGGCCTCTTCTTGGCCTCTTTCCTTTCAGCCACCAGCAGGGTAAACGCTTTGAGTTTATACGGCCCCAGACGCCTGCCCAGGCCGAGTCCCTGATTGCTTCCTGGCTGGGGCGGGAGGACAATTGAGAAGCCAGAAGGGCTGCCGGGGCCCCTTCCCCGCGGCCCAGTGTCTCCTGAATTTCTCCTCCTTCCCGCAGTCGGGCGCCTCCTGCCGGCGCGCGAGCCGCCAGCGCCTTCCCGGCAGTTCATTCTCCGGAAGGAGAGGAGTCAGGAATCAACTAGTGGGGCAGGAGTTAGGGAAGTGGCTTCTTCCTTACCTCGTTTTGGTCGTGGGTAAAACTGAAGCACCGAAAGTTTGCGTCACAAGAGCAGGGCAGGGAGGCTGGGCTGCCGGGAAGTCCAGCCCGCGACCCACCCGGCTCAAGCTGCGCTGTCCTTTCACCTCCTAACCCACTGTTAAAAATCAAAGTACGCTCACAGAGAGAACAAGCTAGTGGTTACCGGGGCGGGGGACAAACTCTGGGAATATAGCCAATATTCTGTAATAACTGTAAGTAGAAAGTAACATTTAAAACTGTATTAAAAATTTTTTTTTATGAAAAAGATAAAATTCTGTAAAGGGAAATCAAAGATGGCTTGTTTTCATCTGGTCTCTGTAGTCCCCTCCCCCCAGCCCCATACAGTTGCTCAATTGTAACCAACAAATTTATTTGTTCATAAATTAGCAGTGGGAAAATGGAAATGTCCTAACTTAATTCTTCCTTCTCTGTAGCATCCCTGACTCACTCAGACTGGCCTCCCGTAGTGCCTTGAAGAGAGCTAGATTTAGAAGAAATATTACTTCAGCTCTCAGGATGGAAAAAGATCTAGCCAGGAGGCAGAGACTCTGGAAAAGTGCTAATAAATTGTTACTGCCTGCTATTAAAAGGATCGATAAGGTAAGGGCAGAAATGACTGATGGGAGGGACTTGGGCTTTGAGAACTAAGGGGGGGAAGTGGTGCCTGACGGCTCAGAACACCTCTGGCCAGGGCAGTACCCACCTTCTTCGGCAGAACCTTGGGCAGCTTCATTCATTGCTTTGGAGATCAGTAGTCACTGATGCTGGTTATGAAGAATTAAATCAAATGTCATGTGGGGCAGTTCAGGTATCAGGGAAATTGCCTAATTTATGTCTGTAGCATTGAAGATGCACCAACATACCTCTTCTGTGATTGTATTCGGGATACTCTCATGGGACAGAATTGGGGTAGGGGCTGCTGGTTCCTTGTGAGGCTTCCCCAGGACAGGAAGGAACCCAGGTGTGCTGCTGGCTCCTGCACGCCTGCCCAGCTCGTGCATCTTGTTCCTTGAGACTTCCCTGCCTTTCTGCATGCAGGCAGCCCCCGGGGGAGGCAGTATGGGCCCCACAGCCAGACGGACACGTGGTGGGCCAGGCTCTTCTGTGGGACCAACCTCTCTTCCCGCCAGCACACCTCCCAAGATCCAAGAGGACCAATCCATGCATCCAACAGCCTGATCTTTCAGTCACACACATCTCTGTGCAGCTGTTCACTTCTTTTCCTGGCCGTCAACTGTGCCAGCAGAGAGGCCTGTGGCGGGATTCCAAAGTGCCCCAGGAGGCTTGTTAGCTGAAAGTCCTGCCTGTCTACCTCCTCCAATTCTTCCATAGAACTCCCAATCTTTAGAACCTCCAGAATGCCTTGAGCAGACCACATGTTTCTACCGACCATCCTCCCGACACAGAGAAGTGTTTGCGGTCTCAAGGATCAGCGCTGGGAATCAGCTGTCCCTGCAAAGAACAAGACCATGAAACCATGGGACATGAATGAGGTGCAAAGCGAGGGGCTGGGTCTATGGAGGGTGGCTGGGCAGGAAACTCCAGAATCTGGAAGTTGCCTGAGGATGTGCGAAAAGGCAAAATAGGCAAGTTATGTGTGGCGCCCTTGCCATCTCCTCTTCACTTTCTTTTGCACGTGCCCTTCCATGCCTAGCTCTCCTGCTCAGGGAAGCTCTGGATTTTGTTGCTGCCTTTTTCCGGAGGCAGCCAGGTTCAAGGCCATTCCTTTCCCTTTCTCCCAGATTCAAACAAGCGCAGCCTGCTTGCAGCAGGAGCCCAAGCTCACCAGCAGCCGGGGTGTCATGGGCTTCGTGGGAAATGGTTTCACAGGCATCTGAGGAGCACTGAGTGTGCACAGTGGCCTGGGCTGCTCGCATAATGACAGTTAGTGGAGCTACCACTCTCCTTACTGTGTGGGGAGCATTCTGAGTGCTAGAATTATCCCTTGCCCAGAGCTACTCAGCATTCCAGTCCTGGAGCCCAGATCTGGGCCCAAAGCCAAGCTCTGTCCTCGACACCTCTCCCCTCCTCTTCTGTAAGGGCCTCAGGAAGATGGATCTCTTAACAGGGGCAGTGAAGGCTCTAGACTGACAGGGGAATGCCTTAGGGGCCCAGATCCTTGACCTTTGCTGATCACGGTATGTAAAGATCACAGGAGAGCCAGGACCTGAGGAGGTTATGGCTGGGAAGTGACCAACACCAAAGACACTGGCAGCGCCTTAGGTCACCCTGGGGCTGCCTGGCCTGCCGGGAACAAAGCTGGAATACTCTTGATCTAGGGAAATCCAGCCTAAAACACCGTTCCCCAGGTGATATAACCAGAGGCTGAACAGGGAGAGAATCACAGGCAGGCGAAGGGCCTGGCCTCTTTGAAGGGGGAGTCCAGCACGGAGAGCCCTGGGCAAGGGGTGGGAGGGGGTGGGGGGGCAGGTTGCAGACATGGAGGTGTGACCACGCCAAGGCCGAGAACAGCCCTCAGGGGATCCACACTCCTGGGGTTCGCTGGACCCCGCCCGGCTTGCTGGAGGCCCAGTGCAGCGGGGAGCTCTGACGTGCCCGCGGACTTCCAGTTGGCGTTTCTACACTGCGGAGCAGCCAACTTGTGCAGCTGGCGGCGCGCCGCAAATCAAGTCAGGAAATTGCAGAGGGGTGGCCGACAGAGACAGCTGCCCATCCTCCTGCCTGGACGCTCATTTGGTGGGAGCCGAGGGTTTATGCACACATGCCAGGGAGGGAGGGCCCTTGGGCAGCAGGGAGCAGGCTCTGGTTTGATCCTGGCGGCCCTTGCCAGTGGGCAGGGGCACAGATCGGTGAGGCTTTGGGTCCCGTAAGGTGGAACTGGTGGCCAGGCGTTTTAGGCTCTGTCCTCCACACTTGGCCTGAAGGTGTCAGCTCACACTGTGTCTGGAGAGGCTTCTTTCGGTGAGGTCTTCAAAGTCGGCCAGCCTCTCCCTCCTGGAGAGTCTCGAACCAGAGCCTGTCTCCAGCCTTTGGAGGCTATGAAACAGCCCCACTTCGGTTTTCAGAGATTCGCTGCTGGGACCGTTCACACCACTCACCACTCCACAGCCTGGGATGACACAGAGCGGCCCCCGGCAAAAGGGTCGTCACCCCAAGGGGCCTCGTAGGCAAGTGTGCCCCTGGGAGTCACGCCAGTGTGCGTGTGAGCTCCTGCGATGCCACTTACTAGTTGGGTGGCCATGGCCTAGGGACTGAATCCCTCTGAGGATGAGAATCGGAATTCCTGATTTCCTCCCTGCCTGCCTGTCCTCCTCAAATAGGTCACATTCCAGGAGTCCCCAGGCCATGCGGGTGAGAGGGATAAGGCTGGAGCCTGTGAAGGGATGGGAGCGCCCATTGGTCCAGGAGAATCCAGTGTGTGGGTACCAAGCAGCTGGCATCCGGTGGACCCAGCAGGGACGGCCACCCCTTCACACCCTGCGCTGCTGAGATGCAGGGCGCGTCCTGCTGGACACGCAGCTCCTGCCTCTGCAGCCGGGCCAGCCCCAGGAGGGACTAATAACAGTAACAGTGACCATAGCCACCACCTGCTGGCCCTGACTCTGTGCCCGGCACTCTTACAGGCAATTTATATCTGTGATAAACTCATTTAATGCTAACAACAGTGGTAACTCATTTAATGCCCTGTACTGTTGGTATCCAATTTACAGATGGTGAAACTGAGAAGTTAAAGGACTTGTCCAAAGTCACATAGTTGGTAAGTGACAGTTCTTAGATGCAAACCAAAGCAATCCAGCTTGACTCAAGAGAGCACTTTTAAGGACTAAGCTGAGGTGTCTCTTAAAGATACAGTCAGCACCGCTGTCAGCAGGGGCCAAGTGCAGAATCATGAAGGAGCAGGTTTTGGGGACCCAAGTCTGTTCCGTGTACGGAGCGCGGGGCTCTGTCACCTCACCCCCAGTGTAGAATGGATGCTCTGGTGCCAGGTGGCGGCCAGCAGAGCTAAAGGACAGCCCACCTCTGGGGCTGGGAAGAAAGAATCCATGGAGAGCCCCTTCCCTGGGTGTCGGGCCCCTCCTGAGCCCCTCCATTGACACCGAGCTCGGTAATTCTGCTCCAGACCCTGCAGTGGAACAGCACAGGCCCCTGACAAAACAGCAAACCCTGGGGAGAATAGCGGCAGAATTAGAGCAACAAATGCCTAACTCTGTGGTGGGGGCTACATAAGCATTAGAATGGCAATTAACCTGGAGAAGAGAAAGCTCGAATGGACTTTAGGGACTGGGTTTTTTTTTTTTTTTTTTTTCCATTCCATAGATTGCCTTTCAGAGAGAAAATTAAACACTAAACAGAAAGCAAATGTTCAAGGGAAGAGGGCCTCTGCTTTCCCATTGGTAGCCCGAATGCTCAGGCCGGGCCTGCCTCTGAGGTCCCCATCAGACCCGAAGCCTGGTGCCATGGCCTACATGTCCCGGCCACCTTCTGCACATACTGTGGGTGTCGGGGGTGATGAGGGCATATCTCGATATAAGTAACCTTCAGTAAAGGGAGTTGAGGCGGGACAGCCATAAGGCCATCAGCTGAAACTGTTAGAGCCACTAATTGCTGCCTGGGATGATCCAAGCTCTAAGTGGAGCTTTTCTGAGGCTGCGGAATCCCCAGGGGGCCTGCAGGCCGGGGGCATCCCAGCAGAGAAGCGGCAGCCGGCACACCGAGCGCCACGTCCTCAGCCCGCCGTCCCTCCCCACGCCTCCCCCACCTCCATTCAGTTCCCGGCCTCTCGCACCCTAATTATTCGTGGGCTGGGGGGCGGTACGTGCAGAGGCCGGACTCTCATAATTATATTAAGAGCTTTTGACAGGACCAACCTTTCTGTCTTCTATTTCTGTCTTGTTGAAATTCTACTGTGCTGAAATAAATGTGAGGAGAAGGATCCATCAACCCTTTCTGGAAAACAGACGAGACAGCAGAGTTCATTGTGCACCCAGCACTCCCGTCCACAGGGAGATTTATGGCTTGTTCTCTTGACTAACAGGAAGATTGCCCAGACTGAGGTCAGGTGGGAGGTGGGAATGTCTCAGAGTTAAATGTATTGCCTTCAGTTTTATGCCAATATCAAATCATAGGGCTGAAAGTGACCTCCAGGGGGTCTCTGACCTACCCCTGTTCCTATCTCATGGGCTGGCTCTCTCTTTACACCCCTGTTCTTGTCTTGACCTGACACGTGGTAGTTTGCCTTGTCAGGTATAAAAAAAGGTTTGTGCTGGCAAAGTCAAGGCCATTGGCCAGGACCTTCAACTGGCATGTTGGCCAAGGTCCTGACTGCCTTCCATCCCCAGCCATCTGCTTCTCTGACCTCCAGGGGAGTTAGCAGTGTAAGAGCATAATGGCTGACACTGCAGGACTCCTGCAGGGAGCAGTGGAGGTGGAGGCATGAGGGTAAAAGGTCAAGAAAAGCACCCTGGACAAATAGTCACCTGCTCTCACTGAAGACCCGTACAATAACCAACATTATCAATTACATACCATATGCCAAGTCCTGAGTTCAGCACATAACATGGTGTATCTAATTTAAGCCTCATGACAATGCTATGAACTAGGCATTATTAGCCCATTTTGGAGATGAAGAAGTAGAGGCTCAGAGAGTTTAAGTAACGTATCCAGTGTCATATGGAGAGTTTCATGATTGGAATTGTATTTATAACTCAGTGTTGAACCCAGGCAATCCCAGGTCCTCAGACCAGCTCCTTTTATTATTATTTTGCTTTATTCATTAGCAAGTTTTGCACCCGTGCATGAGTAAGTCACATCATGAGAATCTGTGTCTCATTTTCTTCATCTGGGGCCACGTGAGCACAGACTCTGGACTCGGACCTGCGTCTCTGCCACTGCTTGCTCTGTGACCTTGGCGCCTCACAGGGTCTGCTTTCTGTCATCCAAATAGAGATAGTACCTCCCACACGATAATGTTGCCAAGCACATAATAGATGCTCAATAAATGGTGTCGTTTACCATTCTTATCAATAATAATATCTCTAATTCAGTCTTATTTAACCATCCGGCTCCAACAAGAGGGATGAGTCTCTTGTACTTTATGCATTTATTTAAATGGACCTATTTAAACATTAGATGGTGGCTTCATTTGAATGGAAGCCTCTAAAGTCAGGGGCTCTCATAATTTTCTGTGAAGCCCACTCTCTCCCATTTCCTCATCTTCATAGCACCCGCCTTGTAATATTTATCAATTGGGCCCAGATTAGGTCACAGAAGGGCTGAAACTATTGACAAGCATGTGTATAAATGCAGTCAGTCCAAACAAATATCCACAAGAAAACCCACCAAAAGCAAGGTGAATTCATTCTAACAACTTTTGAGTAGGAAAAAAAAACAAAGAAAGGGTTGGAAAGATTAGGTCCACTGGCTTTGACTAAATGCTTCACTTTGTTCTGGATGTTTTGTCCTCAGGCAAAGCCCGCAAACATTTCTGGCTGAATCTCTGCACTTCCCGGGTTCTGCAGCTATGTCCTACGAAAAGGAAACGGTTTCTCCGAAAACCCAATAACCTGCCTCCCGCTATCCTGCCTGTAGAGTATCAGGCAAGCACCTATTTAGGCAGGAAGGGAGACAGCAAGCAGAAGTGAAGACGTTCCTCTTTAAGTGTATGAGGTCAGGTGTAGCTCCAAGAAAAGTCATAATCAGGTCTTTGGAAGAAACCTCATTCCAGCACAGATGGTCCTGACTGACAAGCCCAGCCAGCCTTCAGAGTGAGCGTTGAGACAAAGCTAAAGTAACAGGACTTCCCACCAAGGTAAGAGGGTGTATTTCAAGGGGAAAAGATGTTTTAAACATGAATATTCATACTCAAATCACTGGGCTCCCTTTGCCTTTCTTTTTTTCTTCTATTAGATTTATTTTTCTGAGGTCTACAGCAATTATCTTGAAAGGGAAATTTTAAAACACTGCACCTTGCTCATGGTCATGGGGCAATGATTTTTTTTTTTCTTTTCTAAATTGGATCACCCATTTTGTATTTATTCATCCCTCCTGCCTCCACGTCTCTCTCTCCCCAGCTCTGGGACGGGCCCAGAGACAATCACCCCCATCTTTGAGTCAGCATCGCTCTCTAGCTCCATCCCATTCTCATCCCTCCATGTCAGTGCTGGTGGGGAGATCTCAGGGCTGATACCCAAAGGCTAGAAGGCATAGGGTGCACTCACATGCCTGGGTTTGTATCCTGGCTCCCCGCTTAGAGCTGTTTGAGCTTGGGCAAGTTACTTAACCTCTCTGGGCTTCAGTTTCCTCATTGGTAAAATGAGGAATGAGAACTAGGACAATTAAGACAAACAAAGCATGCTTGCAACAGTGCCCAGCACATGAGAAGTACTGGGTGAGTGGCATCTATTATTAATAGCCATTATTAGCCATAGATTCATAATGTAATCTCATAGATCTCTCTGCTCACATCATCCCAAAGACTATCTGTGGTCATCTGGGATGATACACTTTGGGCACAAGAGCTGGGCATTGCACACCACACCATGTGTACACACCACACAGTGTGTGCACACCACACTGTGAGATCTCAGAGAGGGGTTTCCTGAGGCCCAGAGAGGCACCTTTGCTCAACCCAGTGAGGGCCAGGACTGGAGATCAGGTGGCCTCATCCTCAGGCTGAAATTTATTAGTCAGCCTAAGATTTAAAAACTTTGGCAGAAGAAGAATCACTCTCGAGACTCAAATCACATGAAGCTGAGCCTGGGTACGTGTGTTGTGCTTAAATGAAGCAGCTTATGATGTGGGTATTCAATTGCTATAATCTGTTCTAAATTTAAGCATGCGAAACGTCAAGTTATCTCACTATTTTGCTTCAGTTAAAAAAAAAAAAAAAGATTTAGATTTATGACTGGATGTTACAAGAACTGCTGCTTCATTTCAAATCCTGGCAGGTCCCTCCAAAGCAGCAATTGACCAAGAAGTCACTTCCTGAGCTGAAGGTCAGTGTGCTGGCCCTGGAATGAACATCAGTGCATCAGCGATAAGAGCCAAGCGCTCTCTCTTGCCATTTTGGGGTGAGGTTGAGAGGAGGCCTTGAGGCTCCAGCTGCTCCTGGCACCCCCTATGCTCCCCGTATGGCCCCCAGCCCCCTCCCCTGCGCCCCTCCCACAGAGTGCTGCCACAGAGCTCCACAGGGCATGTCTGTAAGACCTGGGATGCTACATTCCCTTGCCCTCAGACCCTTGGCAAAAGTGTACCCATCTGAAAGGGCTCCCCTGGACTTAGTGCTGGGGCCTGAGGGACAGCCTGGCTTTGGGATCCCAAGTCACTTTTAAATGGCCTTTCAATGTCTGGGAATTCAAGAAGGTACCAGGGTAGGTTAAATATGTTTCTCCTGGTTTATGTGTTCTTGGGTAACAACCTTTCAAAACATCCTTTTTCCTTATCAAATGTCTGATAAGAAAACTTCCAGATGGCTAAAAATCCCCTTTAAATAGGCAGAGGAAATGGGACCTGGGAGCACTTTTTATTCACTTTCTAACCGGGTCTGGTTACCCCCTCCGTCTGGTATAGATAAGCAAACATTTACTTTTTTGTAACTTAGAGCCAAGAGGCCAGAACTCTGTTGTGTACCTGGTGCTTTCACAGCTTGAGTAAGAGTACTGTCGATCATAAATTGTCAATTGCTCCCCAACCCCAAGAGCTGCACCAAAGGCCACCTGATCTAAAGCCATCCCTGATCAATTGCCATCTCATCTCCCCATCTTAATTCTCAGCACCTGGCTCCCCGAAAGTTTTCTTGTTTGTTTATCTACGGTCTCCAGAGCACAAGAATATGAACTCCTGACGTCAACCTTGACCACAGCCGTGTCCACGGAGCCCAGAACAGTGAGCTGTTCAACACTCAAGGCTCTTTACTGTGTTAACCCTTGTTATGCAGGAGAGGCCAGGAAACAAGTGGAGAACCAGAAGAAGAAGGAAAGCCCCACGGGGTAGGGGAACATCTGGATATCCACCAAGTAAAGGAAGCTGTTTCCAGGAGAAATCCAAGGAAGGAAAAATCCAGAGCCTGATGACAATGTGGAGGTAGAAGAGGCTAGAAGGGCTGGCTTCCTTCTTTCTGCATTGCTGGACCTACAGGAATAAACAAGAGTTTCAAGTCTCAACGGAGCTTTTCAGTCACGCTTCTCCTTCAGCAAGCTGCCTGACGTTCACGTGATCCTCTCTCACATCCTCTGAGCCCAGAAATAGTCTCAAACCGGCTGCTGGAATCCATCCTTCAGTCTGCTCCCATCGCCCCTCATCATAGCCACAGGTGCTGTGGCATCAAAGGCCACACTGGACAGTGTTGGGAGCGTAACAAACCCTGTGGGTAGCCATGCCACCTACCTAAACTGATAAGACAGCTCCATGGACTTCACACACTGAGATGTAAGTCAAGGAAGAGCCCACAGAGGGGAGGAGGGAGTTAGGCCTGGGGACAGTGCTCAGGAGCACTGCCAGATGCAGCCAGGAGGGGCTTTGAGCAGTGGATTGGTCAGCTCAGGCTGTGGAACAAAAGACCATAGACTCGGTGGCTTAAACAATAGAAATTGATTTCTCAGTTCTGGAGGAAGGAAGTCCAAGATCAGGTGCCAACAGGTTTGGTTTCTTCTGAGACCTCTGTCCTTGGCTCACAGATGGCCACCTTCTCACTGTGTCCTCACAAGGTCTCTCCTCTGTGCACGCACCTCTCTGGTGTTTCTCTGCATGTCCAAGTTTCCTCATTTTATAAGGACATCAGTCATATTGGATTATAGCCCATCCTATTGGCCTCATTTTAACTTAATCACCTCTCTAAAGACTATCTCCAATCACATTCGGAAGTACTGAGGGTTAGGATTCAGCATATGAATTTAGGGAGGACACAATTTAGCCCATCATAAGCAGTGTAGGAGCATGGAACCATGGGCACCATGGGCTTTGGAGGTTTGAAAGGATGGGAGGTGGAAAAGAAAGATTCAGTAGCAATTAGAACCAAGGGTGAAGTCCGGAGTTTAAAACCACCAGTTAGAATTGGGATTGTGTTACGGGTTGACTTGTTCCCCCTCCCTCCCCCAAATATCTTGAAATCCTATCCTCTAGAACCCCAGAATGTGACCTTATTTGGACATAGAGTCTTTACATGGGTAATCAAGTTAAAATGAGGTTATTAGGGTGGGTCCTAATCAAATGTGACTGATGTCCTTATAAAAAGGGGAAATTTGGACACAGAGAGACACACAGAGAAGGAAGGTGATGTGAACATGGAGGACCAGAAGGAGCAATCTACGAGCCAAGGAATGCTGAAAATTGCCAGCAAACTACCAGAAGCTGTGTAGACGAGTAAGGATTCCCCTACAGTTTTCAAAGGGAGCATTGTTTTTTGACCTCATAATCTAGATATTATTTTTTATAACATCAATGTAAGATTTTTCCAAATTCAGAATTTTTAAAAAATTTTGCTTACCCTTCTTTCTTGTATCTCAGACCTATTGAGGATTCTTTTTTTTTTTCCCTCTCTTTCTCTTTCTGTCTCTCTTTATAGTATAGACTTTAGAATTTCAATTAGTAAGCGTTTGGAGGTCAACTTCCTCAGTGTTTATCTGAAAATGTCTTTATTTTGCCTTTGTTCTTGAGAAGTAGTTCTGCTAAGTATATCTATCTAGCTTGACAACTATCTTATCTGAGCATACTGAAGATATTGTCTTACTATTTTCTGACTTCCATTGTTGCTGCTAAGTCAGCTGTCAGTCTAATTATCACTTGTTTGTGGTTATCTTTCCTTTCTCACTGGCTGTCTTAAAGATGTCATTGCCTCTGATTTCTGCAGTTTTGCTATGATGTGTCTAAGTACGTTCTTTTGTCTACCTTCTTATTAGTTATTCTGCTTGGAAGTCATAGGGCTTCCTGACTGAAGATTTGTGTCTTTCATAGTATTTGGAAAATTTCTCTCTCTCTCTCTCTGGGAGAGGAGATATGCTAATCAACTTTTTATTTTAAAACAATTTTAGGTTTACAGAAGCACAAAGATAGTGTAAAGATAGAAGGTAGTACATATACCCCACACCCAATTTCCCCTATTATTAACATTTTACATTACTAAGGGGCAGTCTCGTTTGCTTTAAAATTCTGCTTCTAACCAGTTCTCTTTGTCCTCTTCTTCTATAACTCTCATTAGAGGTACATTGGCATTTTTACTCTATCTTAAATGTTTGCTAACCATTCTTTCATATTTTCTATCTCTTTTGACACCTCTTCTTCCATGTAATTTATTTAGACCTATCTTCCAGTTCACCAATTCTCTCTTCAGCTGTGTCCAAACTGCTGTTTAACCCATTGATTAGTATTTTATATTTCATTTATGATAGTCTTTACTTCTATAAGTTCTACTTGGATATTTTTCAAATTTCATCTGAACATTATCACTTTGATACCTGCTGCTCCTTACTAGTGTCTTTAATTCCTACTTTGTTTCGTTAATCAGGTTGTATTCTATATTTCATAATCCCAGTATCTGAAGTCTTTGTAGTTCTGGTCTTTATTTTTTATTCTGACTCTTATTCATGAAATATTGTTTCATTTTCTCTTTTGTGATATTTTTTTTTTGTAAATGCATGTTTGTTGCAACTCTATCAGTGAAAATTAAGGCCTGGGTTGAGAGCATGACTCGTGTTTGCTTATGCCAAATGGGGGAACAACAGCCAAGAGTCACCTAAGTGACAATACTTGGGTTGGGAGAGGGGGTTACTTGTCTAAGTTCAAGACAGACAGTTGTCCCTGTTGTTTGTCTCTGAGTGCCATAATGGTTCTTGCATTTCTAATTTCCCTTTCCTCTGTGGGTGTAACTCTTTTTAAAACCTATAAATACTTGTGGTGGCCTTTGATCTGCCTCCCCCCTTTGAATCCATCCCCCTGGGCACTAATGTTCTAGACCAGTGGGATGCACACAGTGGCCCCAGGGTTTACTTGCTTCTGTATTGTGCTGACTTACCTTCCTGGATTCCTGCAGCTGTTCTGCACCTGGCCGCCACCACAATGCTCTCTAAACCACACATAATGTGTATACTTTATATTTATTACAAAACACTCCCTAAAATATATAATCATGTACATATTTAAATGACATATATTATATATACATGTTTATGAATATATACAATTGAACAGTTATTATTATGCTGAAGAAGATATGGAAGGAGAAGGAAAGAAGGATGAGTTCATTCATACTAGGGCAGCAACAGCAAAATAAGACAGACAATGATTTGCCCAATATATTTACACTCATGAGGTAGGAGCATGAGTGGGATACCTGTTTTAGCATCTGACACCTTGTTAAGGTAAATAAGAAAAATTTCATTAAGAATTCCAAACATGCCAGCAATAATTTTTGGATGCCATGGTTTCCACACAAGGGAGGGAAGAGGAAGGCTGGGAGGATGGCAGGGCAGCTTCCCTGTGCTACTGACTTTGCCAGCACTTGAGCCCTGGCAGGGAGTTAGAAAAAGCTGATGTTAGCAACCTCAGGCATATGACTAACAAACATTCCCAACACTTCTTAATCCACTTCTTAGTTCTCTTGCCAATCACACTCAGCAAACTTGCACTTTTACCTTCATAGCTCATTATCTGAGTTACCATTGTTCCTGTTTCTCTCAAAGTCGGTCTCCAATTCTCAGAATCTCTCTTCTCAGCTCTCCTGACAGCCCTTTTCATAGATATATAAATGTATTTCTCCTAGTTCTTCTTTGGCTCTGTGTGCCCGGGTGACCAAGGCAACACATGGCTCTAGAAGTGACTATCCCTGAAATGGGGTCAGATGATGAGAAAGTGAGTGTGTTTAGGCCTTAATGCCTGGGGATACAATGGCATCCTATCTTTATGTGTGATCTGAAGTCAGTTTGCCTTTGAATGAGACAGGTCTGAACCATCACTGGTGCTGAAATAAACTCTTTGTTTACTCCAAGCCACCAAGGAACACACATTTAGCTCATCTCTGTTGAGAACGCTGGATCCCTGTGACAGTCAAAGAGGCTTCACTTTTGGCAGTGAATAGGAGGCTCTGCCATGGTGATGATGGTCCATGACTTTTATCTTCCATTTGTGGCTTCTCAAAGCTGAAGCCCTGGTGAACTTTTCCTCTCTTTTCTAGGTCATGAAGAGGAAACCTGGATTCTAGATGACTGCAAAGAGGTAAAATATCTCCAAAAGATAAAATTCTTTACTTCTTTCCAAAAGATTTTAGTAACAGAATGGTGCTATATTTTGTGAAATCATATTACAAAATGAATTTTGCTAAGATGGAGACAAAAACAGACTAACAGCAATAAAAGCATAGCTTACCTTAAGAAACAAAAATAAAGGTATCCTGTATTGGCCATTTGTAAACTTTTATAAATTCTCTGTTTATGTCATTTTAAAATCCTTTTTTTCCTTAAAGTTTTTTTTTTTTCTTCAAGGTTCATTCATGTTATATTTATTTATTTATTTATGGCTGTGTTGGGTCTTCGTTTCTGTGCGAGGGCCTTCTCCAGTTGCGGCAAGCGGGGGCCACTCTTCATCGCGGTGCGCGGGCCTCTCACTATCGCGGCCTCTCTTGTTGCGGAGCACAGGCTCCAGACGCGCAGGCTCAGCAATTGTGGCTCACGGACCCAGCCGCTCCGCGGCATGTGGGATCCTCCCAGACCAGGGCTCGAACCCGTGTCCCCTGCATTGGCAGGCAGACTCTCAACCACTGCGCCACCAGGGAAGCCCCTCCTTTTTTTCTTTTAGATTATCTTTTTTAAAAAATTCACCTTTCTTACTGATCTCCATCTATGCGGATAATATTCTCCAACTTGGTGGCTTAAAAAAAAAAAAGACTTTTTTCTTTCTTTACTAGAGAAGTTTTAAATTTTATAAGCTCAAATCTGTCAATCTTTTTCTTTATGCCTCCTGAATTTTTTGGTTTTTGTTTGTCTTGTTTAGGAAAGCCTTTCTTATCTCAAGATTACAAAGAGATATTCTAATCCTCTAGGTTTTCTTTTCACATCTTGATCTTTAATCTACCTGGAATTTATTTCTGTGTATGGTATGGGATAAGGATCCAACTTAATTTTTTTCCCTTTATGAGTATCCCTCATTGCTCCTTACTGGCCTGTTTGGCTGCCTTGAAAAGATAAGCCTGGAAATAATCAGCCCACAAGGTATTCCTGAAATCAGCAGCAGGATTCCATTCTGTTCTAAACTACATAAGTGGTTAGGGTTATTTTCAAGCGGAAAAAGTGCAAGTGAAACCAACCATGAATGCTTAGTTGTAACAACATGAATAACTTGCTGGTTTTCTTCCAGAAGATGCTCTGACCATAGGGCTCTACCACCTCAAATTCATTTCCTTTCAATTTTAAAAGGAATTATTATACATTTGCTTTATACCTTGAACATTGGGAATGATCATACAACATACCTCCCCTATGCTCAAAATGCTTAGTCTTATGGGAAAACCAATTATATATCAATATGTATCTATATCTATGTAATATAAATATATACACATGCAGCTGAGTTGAATAAACACTCTAAGGCAGTATATATTAATGCACTATGATGCGCTAATGAATTCCTATCTCCCCTCCAAGTCCCCGAGAGGGTAGGATGGTGTCACTGTCGTTTTCATTTGCCTGGAACAAAGTAGGAGATTGGTAAACGTAGGTTGAATGGAATTGAAATAGCAGATAGCATCGGAACTGAGAGAAGAGAGAAATCTTCATATTTAATAAAGGTCAGAGGATGTTTCCTAGAGGCGACACTGTGCTGGCCCTAACGATCTGGAGAGATAGAAAAGAGGAGGGAGGGGCTGCCAGGGTCATCTGACCCTGAGTATTGTCTCCCTTGGAACCAATTTTCTCTGTTCTCACATATTAGTTCAGGTTGTCTGGGGGGGGGGAATTGAAAAGGTGCAAACATGGTGTTGATCTCTCTCAATCATCAAATGCTCCCAGAGCCCCGTAGCTTTTCAAACCCGTGGAAATAGATTCTCTGGGACCAACGTCCCTACTGACGCTCCTCTTTGCAGGAACGACCAGCCGAGTGTGAGGCGCACGCGGGAATCCGTCTGACACAGGGCTTTAGCGCCGTGAGTACACACCGTGCTCACAGAGCAGAAGATACGAAACACCCATGGCCGTCTCGTCAGAAGCCCGAGTCTGACCTCTCCTCCCAGAGCCAGTGCTAGTGTCAGTCACGAAACAGCAGCGGGTTTTCTGCCCGAGCACAGGAGCGACACAGCTGGCCCTGGAGATGCTGACCCTTCAGGTCAGCCCTGAGGAGGACAAGGAAACGAGGCTGAAGACAAAAGAATGGCCCCAAGCCCACACCCTAAGTCAGAGCCCCCTGAATTTGCCTGGCACATTTCCTGGGACCTCAGGACACTGGGACAAGGAGACACGTGGCTGTGACCTAGGCCAGGAGAATACAGGTTCATGCAGACCAAGCTCCTCTGCACCCTTCTCTGCTAACGAGGACCCTGTGCCCAGCCTGTTGGAGCAGAAAGGTGGAAAATCAGACACCCTCCTGGCCTCCCACGGGCGAGAGGATGCTTCATGGAAGGCCCGGGGCAAGATGAGCTTTCCTCTCTCTTGAAGGTGCTATTGAGCCCGCCCAGCTCTGCAGGGAAAGGGTCTCATTTCCAAAATGACCATTGGTGATTTTTCTGTTTTAAATTAGATTTAGCAGAGTGGCTTTTGGCATTCACTTACCCTCTTCTGTTTTCCTTCTCTCCTACTAGAAATGTGGGACTGAACCAGGATTGTGAACACGGCATGGCTATAGGGGGGCTGGGGTTCTCCGACCCGCACCTTTCCTGCTTGAAGCCAACCTCCCGCCATCAACGCATGTACTGAAAGCAGAATTTGTCTTCTGAAACCTCCTGGGCCAAGATTTCCCCAAATTGCTGGCATATTAAAACGAAGCCGCCATGTGAAATACCGAGCGGGGATCCAAGGCCACAGTCAAGTTCACCTGCCCCACCTGTCTCTAAGCCATGCCCCTGGCCTCCACACTCATCACTGGGGGCGACCTCTCCGTTCTGGGGTGAGTCTCCCCAGCTCCGAGATCCTGCTCACGACCCTTCTGTGAGTCCTTGACTACGGTGGCTCTAGCCCTTCCTCTCCAGGCCATGCTAGCCACCACCAGCTCCAGGTTAAACCATCCTCCAAACTGCAGTCCCCTTGCCTATAAAATGGAGATTGCACTTATACCTGCCTCCAGGATGGTCTTGAGACTGGGGTGACAAAATGACTGGAAAGCCCTTACACTCTGCCCCATACACATAGCACGTGTGGAAAAAGTACATGTGGACCGTGGCCATGTTCCCCACCCTCTCATCCCATTTTGGCCTTTAAGATATCTTTTGGAAATTTTGAGTTTATGTAAATCAGAAGAATACATTCTAGCCCTCTCCCCCCCCCCCCCCCCGGAAGCAGTAGGGGCGCCTCCTTCTCCTTGGCAATCTGCAAGATACACCCTCTGTCCCTGGTACTCAGAGACTCCGGGAAGGTCTGATACCTGTCCCCGAGACCCTGTCCTCACACCTCTGTCCCCCTTGATCTCCAGCCTGCTGTTCTGAGCACAGGCTTTTCTCTGCATGTCGGGAGTAGGGCTTTCGAGGGGGACAGAACACCTCACTCAGGAACTTGGCTACCTTCTGGCACTAGCCCAAGGAAAACCTTCCTTCCTGCCAGGGTCCCACCACAAAGAGAAGAAAGACGAATTCACCCAGTACTTACTGAGCATCTCCCCTGTGCCCGGCACTGTCTAGGAACTGAGGAAACATCAGTGCACAAAACAGACAGATATTCCTGCCCTTGTGGAGCTTATGTTATAGCAGGGGAGGGCAGTGGGGACAATAAACAAATATTATGAATAAGCAGAAAAAAGCTAACACAAATTAATCTTTTAGCAGATCATCCCACCACACTGGCATACCCCCAATTTAAAATATATGTACTTTTTTCCAGTGGTGGTTTAATTCAGATCATAATGGCCTTGATGACTGCCCTCCTAAGACCAGTGGGGCTGGTCATAGAGTTCAGCAGAGATTTGTTTAAGCTTCTCTTTTTAAAAAATCCATGAGCAGGCCCAGGAAAACCTCCCCTATACCCACAGTCACATGTGAGAAAGGTCGACCTTATACAAACGTTTGACTAAAATTTGCAAGACTGAAACTGGAGAGAATGCAAGTACCAATATAAAAGGCATTCTCATGAGAAGCCTGGTTCAAAAGCTTTAAAAAGAAACGTTCTGCACAATATAATACACCAAGAAAAAGAATCTGCCTCAGCAGATCTCTACCCTGCGGCAATTTTCCCCAAGCTACTGAAGCAGGTTCTGTGGTAGGTTGCCTGAAGGAGAAGGCGTGTCCTTCTAAACCAAAGAATCCTGTGCATTGAGAGGCAAATTTCTTCTAGACCTTCATTTGCTGTAAGTATTTACATGCAAACACACACACATACACGCACACACAACCAGCTAGCTAAAATGTTTCTTCTTCTTTTTTAATGTTTTTTAACAGATTTTTTTGATGTGGACCATTTTTAAAGTCTTTATGGAATTTGTTACAATATTGCTTCTGTTTTATGTTTCGGTTTTTTGGCTGGGAGGCATGTGGGATCTTAGCTGCCCGACCAGGGATGGAATCCAGACCCCCTGCATTGGAAGGTGACGTCTTAACCATTGGACCGCCAGGGAAGTCCCTTAAAATGTTTCTTCTAATCCCCATTTTTTTTTAAAATTAATTAATTTATTTATTTTTGGCTGTGTGGGTCTTTGTTTCTGTGCGAGGGCTTTCTCTAGTTGTGGCAAGCGGGGGCCACTCTTCATCGCGATGCGCGGGCCTCTCACTATCGTGGCCTCTGTTGTTGCAGAGCACAGGCTCTAGACGTGCAGGCTCAGTAGTTGTGGCTCACGGGCCTAGTTGCTCCGCGGCATGTGGGATCTTCCCAGACCAGGGCTCGAACCCGTGTCCCCTGCATTGGCAGGCAGACTCTCAACCACTGCGCCACCAGGGAAGCCCCCCCCCATTTTTAAAAAAATTAATTAATTAATTAATTAATTTATGGCTGTGTTCGGTCTTCATTTCTGTGCGAGGGCTTTCTCTAGTTGCGGCAAGCGGGGGCCACTCTTCATTGCGGTGCGTGGGCCTCTCACTATCGTGGCCTCTCTTGTTGCGGGGCACAGGCTCCAGACGCACAGGCTCAGTAGTTGTGGCTCACGGGCCTAGTTGCTCCGCGGCATGTGGGATCTTCCCAGACCAGGGCTGGAACCCGTGTCCCCTGCATTAGCAGGCAGACTCTCAACCACTGTGCCACCAGGGAAGCCCCTCCCCATTTTTTATGAGAACTTGATCTTTCCTTCAGAGATTCTGCCTGCTGTGCAACACTCTTGTTTCCAGATCTGTCCTTAGCTGATGTTTCTTGCCCTTTAGGAGGCAACATGCTAAAGGATGCTATCCTTTAGCATCCCCTCCTGAGATGCCTTTCCTGACTAGTCTAGGACATACCCTTCAGACCATACTCCCCACCCACCCTCTGACTCCCTTTTAGAAGGGAAGGCAGAACTAAATATAATTTATTTAGTTTTATCAGAACTAAATATAATTGGAAATGATCTCTTTCACTCATTGATTCCTTTGCTCACTTGTTTGTTGTATGTCTGCTTCCACTGGAAGATAAGCTTCATGGGAACAGAAAGCTTATCTTGCTCACTCCCCAGCTCCTAAAACAGTGTTTGGCAAGAGGAAATGTTCAATAAACATGTGCTGAATGAACACATGAAAACCTGCCAGACTTCATTTAGCAAAGCAGCTTTGCTTTTGCTGCTACCTCAAGTGGACATCTTATTTCCCTTCCTTTTATCAGCAGTCCAGTGTTCTGTCTCCACTTTCGATCACTCCTTCCTCAGTCTGGCTTCATGCCTGACCCCATCGCCTCCATAAAGCAGATCTCTTGAAGGTCAGCCATGTCTCCTTCAACGTCAGACTCAGCGGTCTTTCCTTGGCCTCGGCTGTTTTTGACTTATCTCCAGATTTGGTAGTGAGGAACCTTCCTGAGATGCTTCTCATGAATGTGGCCCTAGTAAACTGAGCCCTTTGCTTTTCTATGTGTTTTTATTTTGCCTCTGTAAGTATGTGTTCTTCCTATGTATTCCTTAAGTTTCTGTCCTTAGAGTTTTGCTTTCCACTCTCTCTCCTCTTTACATCAAAGATGGTATCTACTGCTCTGTCTTCATCAAGGGTCTCAGTCTTAGATGATACATGTGGGAGTCAGAGCAGCAGTTGCAAAGATAGCAGTTCTTTTGCCCTAGGCACATGTAGGATTATTTATCCACATTCTCCTGATCTCAAGGATGATCACATGACTTGCTTTTGCCAATGAAATGTGAGGGGGAAAAAAAGGCATGTGACACTTCTGGGCAGCAGTTTTGTTTTTTTTTTTTTTGTATTGGTAATAGCTGTATTTGAAAGTTCCCCATTGATACATGAGGTCTGGATTACAACTTATATACAATAAGTGATTTCCAAAAAAGTAAAGAAAGAGAAGGGAAGGAAAGAAGGAAAGAAAGGAGGGAAGGAAGGAGGGAGGGAGGGTAGAAAAGGAAACCTATATTCATAGACATCATAATATGGGCTGTTTATTTCCAAGAGAGATTCTACTGCTGCTATCGTGCACAAGAAGCAGCACAAATTAACACTAGATTAAAATTTGCTCAACTTTCTAACTGGCTCCTGGTTGTCCATGTTCCCCTTGCCCAGTCTCCATGATCACTGAGAATACACTGAAATGGAGCCTCCATGAAACTGCGTCCCTGATGAACAGAGTCTCCTTGCTGAATTGCGGTGGCCATGGGGTGTGAGTTATAAATAAGCACGATTGTTTCAAGTCACTAGGATTTTTAGTGCTGCTTGTTAAGGCAGCATAAGCTGGCCTATGCTGACTTTCTTCTGAAGTTCAGTCCCCACTTCTCCAGCTGCTTTTAAGATTTCCATCTGGCTTTACTTACAGAAGTATAAGCCTAACATGTCTGTACTTGTATTTATCATTTTCTTCCCCAACTCTACAACATACCACTCCCCCTGACTTTTCTATTTTGGTTAATGGTACCAACACTCTTCTCAAAACCTAAACTTTATACAATCGGTTACCATATTTTGTCTCTCCTTCATTTATACCCCACTTTTTTGTTCCCACGGGTGCCTCCTGGGTCTTGCCTTGATTAGTACACTCGTGGGTCAGTCCTATACTAGTACACCTCTTGAGTCATCTCACTGCTTCCATTAACTCTTCTTCCTTTGTCATGGGCCATTCATGAATGTGATAAAGGTAGATTCCAGATCATATTATTCCTTTGTTCAAAAACGTCAATGTGCCGCCGTTGTCTACTGAATCAACTCTCAATCCTGGATCTAGCATTTACAACCCCTTTTTTCTCACCTCTAATCTCCTCTCCCGCTATCCCTTTGCATGGATCTTACATGAGCAGTGAACCACTTAACTCACTATGAATGGGATATACTCTGAGCTAGTTTGCCTCTGGTGCACTTAGAATTAATTCCCTGTCCTTGCTTTTCTTCCCATATGCTTGTCAAAACCCAAGTCCACCTTTGAAATCCTGCTGAGATACCACTTTCTTCATAGAACCTTCTCTGATCGTTCCAACCAAAAAGCGACTCCGCTCTCTTCTGAGCCCTCAGCTACTTGCCCTGCTCCACTTCTTGCTGCCACAGTAATTTCTGCAGAAGTCTCATCTCCTCTACAGTAACCTTTTCTCCTTGAAGTCACCATAGCCTGAACACCTTTGGCTTCCACACAGAGCACAGGTCCTAACTTTTGTTGTTTTCCCATAAACATTAGTTGAGTGAAGAAGCACCAGGGCATGGCCTCAATTCACAGAAAAGCTGTGTGACTAAGCAAAGTGAATGCATGTGGGAATTTCACAATTTGACAAAATGGAGAGCTATATCAAGTCTAGGCAATAATTAGTGTTATTGTTGGTTTTTGGTTTTGCATCTATTAAAAAATGGGCCATCACTGGGCTATGAAATTTGTTGTGAATTAGAGATGTACTGCGGGTGATAATGACCACCTAAATATTAGAAACATCTGTGGCTCACCATCATTAGCTTTTCCCAGTGTAGTTTATTAAAGAAATACTGTCAGATCCCAACTGTATACTTAAGACTGTTTATTTATAGCACAGTAAGTGCTGGAGAAGTAACTGGAAACCCTCAAATCTCCCTGTTATCATTTTTTTTCCAGGAAAAATCCTTATTACTGAAATGGCTCCTTTATAACCTTCTCCTTGATCTGGGATATCAGCTTCTCACCATCTAACTCTGGGAATACAGATGACATAGTGTTGTAAAGTAATGAGTGACCACAGAGCCGATGACTCTCTAAAGAAGAGAAACATAAATACAGACCAACATAAACATGAACTTGCTCTGAGAACTTTCCACCTCAGTAGTTCTTAAAAGTGTAGTCCACAGACCAGCAGCACCAGTAGCACCTGGACCCTTTTTGGAAATGCAAATTATTGAGCCCTTTCTCAGACCTACCAAATCAGAAACTCTGGCAATGGGGCCTAGACATTTGCATTTTAACAAGGTCTTCTTGGTGATTCTGATGGGCACTGAAGTCTGAGAAGCACTGCTCTATATCATCTGTTAAGACATAAGGTCAAGAGAACTGAGTAAATTCTATTGGGTGGGCCAAATATTGCCTTCGTTTTTAAAGTAAAAAAGCAAAAGACACATTTTTCATTTTCACCAAGAACTTTATTGAACAACGTATTCACTGTTTTGTTCCACTACTTTCTGCTGTTTTTCAGGCAACTTCATAATTCCATCTTCCCAAAACTTTTAATCTTTTTCAGCAAAGAACTGTTCCAGGTGCCTTATACAGTCTTCCAGGGAATTGACATTTTTTCCATTAAGAGAATTTTGTAAAGACCAAAATAAATGGAAATCCGAAGGTGCAATGTCTGGTGAATACGGCAGATGAATCAGAACTTCCCAGCCAAGCTGTAACAGTTTTTGCCTGGTCATCAAAGAAACACGTGGTCTTGCGTTATCCTGATGGAAGATTATGCGCTTTCCGTTGACTAATTCTGGATGCTTTTCGTCGAGTGCTGCTTTCAGTTGGTCTAATTGGGAGCAGTACTTGTTGGAATTAATCGTTTGGTTTTCCGGAAGGAGCTCATAATAGAGGACTCCCTTCCAATCCCACCATATACACAACATCACCTTATTTGGATGAAGACCGGCCTTTGGTGTGGTAGGTGGTTGTTCATTTCGCTTGCCCCACGATCTCTTCTGTTCCATATTATTGTACACTATCCACTTTTCATCACCCGTCACAATTTGTTTTAAAAATGGAACATTTTCATTACGTTTAAGTAGAAAATTGCATGCGGAAATACAGTCAAGAAGGTGTTTTTCACTTAACTTAGGTGGAACCCAAACATCAAAGTAATTAACATAACCAAGCTGGTGCAAATGATTTCAACACTTGATTTGGATATTTTGAGTATGTCAGCTACCTCCTGCGTGGTATAACGTTGATTGCTCTCAATTAATGTCTCGATTTGATTGCTATCAACTTCAAGTGGTCTACCCAACCGTGGAACATCGTCCGGTGAGAAATCTCCAGCACGAAACTTCGCAAACCACTTTTGACACGTTCGATCAGTCACAGCACCTTCTCCATACACTGCACAAATTGTTTTTGCATTTCTGTTGCATTTTTACCTTTTTTGAAATCATAAAGCATAATATGCCAAAAATGTTGCTTTTTTTCTTCCATCTTCAATATTAAAATGGCTACACAAAATTTCACCAATTTTGATAAGTTTTTTAAAAATGCACGTGGATATGACAGCTGTCACATACAATCTAACAAAATTGTCTTGAATGAAGTTAAAGACAATTAAGTGCTACTAAAGCCATCTTATGGAAAAAAACGTGTCTCTAGCTTTTAGATTGCTCATCTGTTCTTAATATATTAGGCCTATGCCTGCACTGACACAGTGTGTGTGTGTGTGTGTGTGTGTGTGTGTGTGTATTTAATGAAAATATTGGTATGAACATTTTTGATAAAATATTGATGTCATGGCTTGACAAATATTCTGAATTATACATTATGTTACAGTTTTAGCTTGTCTCTTGGGTTAAATATGCATTCAAAGCAGCTTAAATTGGGGGTAGGGGGTTAATGTGAGGAATCAGGTGAAGTGATTAGGAGACCCCTTGGATATCTAAGAAGAGGAGATCTCAAATAGGGTGGAGGCTCACACAGTCTGTAGCTGACAGATGGTTCTGAATTCAAGACTGATCAAAGCATCCTGGCAGAGCTATAATGCTACGCCATGACTGTGATGCAATTACAGTGTTATATGTCTGCTTTTTTAAAAATCCTACTATCAATTAACTTCCTCTATTTAATCATGTTTTTTGTGATCCACAATTTTGGGTTGTAGGGCTAATTCTTTCCATGTTTTTCTTTTGAGAGAAAGAGTATGATACGTTCAGCTTATCTTTTGGGTGCCACATTACTGGTTATTTCTGGTGAGAGTCAAATACTTAATAACTAATACAAGGCAGACCTCAACCAATCAGAATGGAGAATCAACCTACTAGAAGAGGGTGCCAACGAATTAGAATGGGCACTGACTGAACACACCTGGCATGGCCTTATGAATGCATACCTGCTGAATAACAGGCTGAAAAATAGCTGTTTAGATTTGTCCCTTTTGAATGGACTTTGGGCCAAGCAAAGGATCCATATAAGCAGAAACTATGGGGTTTTTTTGCTCAATATCATCTCCACAGAACTCAGCACAGTGCTTGGTACATAGTAGACACTCATTAACTGTTTAACAGGCCATAACTTGGAAAACTATATTTCTAAATATTTAAATAATACCAATAAATATACTTAAAATTCAAGCTCTAAGACAAATTAAATATGTTGTTCCTTCCATGTAAATGGCCTTTGAGTCTCCTTATCTATTCCTCTTGCCCTAACCCCTGCTTCACCAACGTGCACATGGACCATTTCAACAACTTTCTAATTCATCTTCCTACCTCTAGAATCCTTCTCTCTAATACAACTTCTATACTCTCTCCAAAGCATCTCTCCATTCCAATGTTTAAGTATTCCAGTTACTTATCCATTTTCCTGTTTGAGGATATGTTCATGAATAAAAACAGTATAAAGATATCTGTAAAGGTGATACACATTAATGCAGGATAGTAGTTGCCTCTAGAGGTATAAGGAGGAGTTAGAGAAAGGTTCAACCTAGTAATATAACTCTTTATATGCTTTATATTTAAAAATTAAAGTATTTTAAACATTTTTGTAGACCACAAAAGAGTTGACGTTATCGTGTTACTACTAGTAGGGCTACCAATAAAATAATAAATAGATAACATTTTTGGCAGTAGGTTTCTGCTTCTAGCCATATAAGTAAGTGAAGTGCTGGACTTCCCAAAACAACTATAAAACTGAACAATGTGTATGAAGCATCTGTTTTCAGGTATGTAACAACATTCAGGGTAGGACTGTGAACTTGAGGGGAGGAAACGCAGGAAGTGAGCCCGTGGGCATTCTGGCTTTCTATCTGGGGACACTTTTCTGGCTCAGCATAAGGAGGAGCAAGCCAAGCCGAGCTGTCATCCTGGTGAGCTAAGGAATCAAGGAGACAAGTTCTGGGCTGCTGAAGCAGCTGGAATTTTTGGACAGAGTACCTGAGAAAAGGGAGCTGTACAGAGAGGTGACCTCAGAAGTCAGCATGATAATTCACCTCAATTTCTGGGCTGAGGACCAGACTATGTATGAAAGGGCTAGACTTTAGAGATCAAATATTTTGAGGAGATTAGCTGAAAAATGATTCTGGGAGATGTTGGGATTTTAGACCAGCCAGAGTGGAGACACCTCCTTGAGTAATGCACACATTGTTATTACTCCAGAAAGACCATAACTTAGGGATGAGGGCCATGCTCTAAGACTAATTTCAAAACTGAAACAGACCTGCCCTAACATAGAATGAAAAAAGTTTGACAGGACCCAAAGACCCAGAAAAAAGTTTGACAGGACCCAAAGACCCCACCAATGACTTAATAGTAATTTAAATACAAAGAAAAGCACATCTAGGTAAAATGTAATCAAACGGCTGAAAACCAAAGGTGAAGAGAAAATCATAAAAGCTGTCATATTTTTAAAAATATACTAAAAAAAGAGAAGGAAGAGTTTGAATAATGGCTGACTTCTCATCACGAATAATGGAGGCCATTATGATGAGAAGACAATGGAATGACACATTAAAGTTCTACAAGAAAGAAAAAATGAAACAAAACAAAACACAGAATTCCTATAGTGCAGTTGTGATGGCAGGAGCTGCAGCTATCATCTTCAAGGATGTAACCTTGAAGAAAAAATAAGCCTCTATATTTTAAGGCTACTTTTACTGGGGACTCTTACCTATGACTGAATGCAATCTCTAACTAATTCAAGAAATAACTTTGGTTGAGCACTTATTATATACTAAGCTGTGTTGGATGTGGTCATTTCTTTTGTCATCTAAACTCCCAAAGCCCTTTGAAGTGGGCATTCTGCACCTCAGTTTACAGATGAGTAAACTGAAACAGAAAAGTAAACAGTAAACAGAAAATTTCACCTCCTTCAGGTGAGCATTTCTTCCTAAAGAAAACTAACCAGCTCTTCCTCTATATGTGCCTGTCTAGTGTATATCTTATCTAGCAACTGACACAGATTTTAGGCATAAAAACATACACTTGGGACATATCCAGAGAATCCCTTTGCAGCCTGGAATGGCTGCAATGGCATTGCTAGTGCTTGAACAGAATTTAATATATACTTTTTAAAAGTAAAATCAAGAGAATACACTGTCTTACAGTATATTCTTCAGAGCTGTCATTATTAAGAAGACCAGCTGTGCAGTGGAGACAAGAGCCAAGTGGCAATTAGTGGAGAGTTTTACCACTAGGAAACCCAAAACTAAAAAGTTCTTACAATCTGCGGTCTCCCTCCAGGACCACTGCTTGCTGGTGTCTACCCTCCAGTGCCTTGGACCCTTGAGCTATGGTCTATGTTTCTACCAGTGTAATTCACCATGTTAACAGAGTGCAGGAGAAAAAACATATAAACATCTCAATAGAAGGAAAAAAGGCATTTGACAAAATTTAATACCCATTCATGTCAAAAACTCTCAGCAAATTAAGAGTAAAAGGGAACTTCCTCAATATGATAAAGAGCATCTGCAATAATCCTACAGCTAACATAATACTTAATAGTTAAATATTGAACACTTCCCCCCGTAAGACCTGAAGTCTTGGGCAGAACTTACAGGAAAGATTTCGAGATACAGGTTTCCCTCACCATCACAAAGTAGAACATTCCTGTGAAACCTTCACAATTTGAAATGACTTAAAGCAAAGAAGCAATTACTTTAGGGCACGTCTTACTAACGGGTGCACAAAATAAATGGAGGTAAAGCAAGACGCTCACAGACACAGTTGCAAGCGATGGCAGCTGGATGCTGAGATGTTGAGTGCAGTTTCTGGGGAAGGAGCTTGGCGGGGCCACGTTCACTGCTCAGGATGCGCGCTGCCTCTATAAGGGCGCACTGCAGAACAGACGCCGAACACTACTTTTGCTTTCACCTTTTCTCATAAAAGCGAAAATCCTCTTCAGATTTCTTTCGGTTAGTGAAAACAATACTAATGTAGGTCTTTCCTAAAGGTGAAGTGGTGCAAAGTGGAGGGTGCCTGTAGTTCCCCACCTGACTGTGCCCTTTGCTCCTCCTGAAGAACTAGATCTTTGGTTTTGTGAGTTTGGGATTATTTCTCTAACAGTCTTGAAGCACCATGTACCTAAAGGTTGATTGGATGGTCAACCTTGAGGGCTCAGCACCTGTCAGAACTCAGAACGTTCAGGATCAGTCAACCCCCCATCTGCTCCCCATACCACCAAAGCACTGGGGGTTTTGGGGACTATTTTGATTTTTGTTTGGTTAGTTTCATTTACTGTATTACAAGCAACTTACATAAGCTTCCTGGCTGTTAGCACACAAATCAAGAATGAACTAGGCAACATGCACCTTTCCCCACATTTTTCAATAGTTCTCCAGCAAGAGCTTGAAATTTGCTCAGAAAAGCTTATGATTGCCTAACAGACAGTTTCTTGTTACCATGCTGTTCATCTTTCCCAGGTAGGGCCTGAGTCATCCATCAGTGGTTCAGGGTTTGTGTACCCCAGCATATTGTCAGGGCCGGGCCCTGCTGTCCTTGAGTGGAAACCCAAGAAGTCTGTTGTCCCTGGCAGCCTACCAGCCAGACCTATGACAGAGGGGAGCCCAGACTCTGGAGGTGAGACCCAGAAAAGAGCCTGACCTATTTCTTGCTTAGGAAACATCCAGAGAAGCTGCATGATCAGAATGCAAGGATCTGCCTACGAGGATTCTGAGGTCGCCCTGCTCCCATCTAGTGTTATCTTCCAGGAGACGGGACTTCCCCTCCCATTCCCAATGCTCCAGGACACACAGAGCCAGCCCATATGGAGTGAACTCTCCCAGGGTATTTTTAAAGTCCTAGCTTTTGGATAACTGCCCAGCTCTGTCTGCCCAGCTGCTCCCTTCTGAGAAGGCCCTGAGCTGCCTTCCTTCTTGAGATTCCTCCCTGGGGTCTCTCTTGTATGCAGCTCTGACTGTGGGCTGCTGAATCCATTGGGGGTACCTTCATCTCCAGGGGAGATTAGGCAAAGTCTGCTATTAGGGAACTCAACAGACCCACCTGCAAATCCAGCAGCTGGTGCCCTGAATGTACAGAGGAAACTATTTGTTTCCTTAGGAGTGCTTGTACCTTCGATGAGACAGACCAACAAAGAATGAAACAGTTTTCAGGACATTCTAATTAATTGCTATGCTCATAATAGTTGGCATTTGCAAGCACCTATTTTATACCTTCATGATGCTGTGGGTTCTACATAATCTCATTTAATCCTCCTGAGAACCCAATGCATTGGATAGTTTTACTGTTCCTATTTTGCCGCTGTGGGTAGTGAGACTCAGAATATAAATGATATTGTCAAGGCTGAACACTAAGTGGCAGAGCCAGGAACCAGCCAATAGAGTGTAATTCTAAAACAAACAAACAAACAAAAACCCCCAAACTGGTTTGTTAAGTAGAAGTTAGTCATTTACACTCTTGGGAGTAAGTCACTATTTCATTTTATATTTATCACAGTGAGGAAAGAAGATACTGGTCATCATCAGACATGTGTCCTAGAGCTTTTACTGGCGTGTTGAAAAATTCAGAGGCTATAAGGATGATTCCCTGGCAGGAGTGGTAATGGCCAAAGAGGCATGCAAAAATCTAGGGAGAACAAATCATCCTAATATTCCAACAAGAAAAAAGGGAAAGGCAGACAAAACAGAAATACATAAACCAAATATATAAATGAAAAGTCTAATTACAGAGAGGCTCCACTGATGAGCTCTGATGAGAAAAGGAGGATATCCTCACTTTATCCCATAAGTGAGGATAAATAGCACCTGCGCATGTACCTGTAGGAAGAGTGGTATGATGGGGAGAGCTTCCATGATAAGGAAAAGAGCTGCCATTGGTGAGTACCCACTTTATGCCAAGTCCATATCCGTGTTCTAGTCAAATCCAAATAATAACTCAGAGAAGTAGGTATGATTATAACCAGCAACTGCTTCCTCCCTCCCCACCTCACCCTCCTCCCCGTGCTTTGTTGGCACCTTGCAGTAGGAGGAAAATATATTAAAGGTACTGAAATAAATCTCTATTTCAGTAAGTCATTTGAGAAAGGTCCTATGGATTGCCTAAGGATAAAGAGGGAAAATGCATGGTGGATGACGTAAGGTGAAGTGGTCTCATAATTGATCGAACAACTCAGTTTGTTGTCAGAGGACCCTGGTTTGCATCTGGATATACCACTTCTCAGATGGGAGACGTTGCTCACATTATTTAAACTCTCTGAACTACAGATTTCTTAGGTGCAAAATAAAGATAATAACACTATTTACTTCATAAGGATTAAGTTAGATTATGTATATTAAAGGCATCTTATAAACTATAATGGTATTACATGACAATAACTATTAATATCCAGCAATATTACCAGTAGAGGATTACAAAGCTTTGATCTTGACCCTATTTTAGTCAACATTTTATCAAAGACATGGATGAAGACAGGAAACACCAGAGCTGGCAATGAAAGCTGATACATTTGATGTCTTAATAATTCAGAGTTTATGCTAGAGTTAGGACAGTCATAGTGATTTTAGCAGGCTGGAATATTCAACAAACCAAATAAGAAAAAAATTTATCAAGAATGAACTTTTATATCTGTGCTTGACCAAAAACAAAATTCCACAAGGACAGAATGAGGAAGCAGTTCACTGAAGGAGGGTCTGGGAGATTTGGTTAACCTCGAGCCCAGTCTGAAAGAGCTATGTGAGGTGGCTGCAGAAAAAGCAACAGAATTTTAGGCTGTGTTTATAGAAGTAGGGGCCATAGTCTAGTACTCTTCTTGGGCCGGTACCCATCTGGGGTCCTTTGTTTAATTCTGGAGATGGCATTAAAGGACAAGCAAGATGACCAGGTTTCTAGTAAATGAGAAATGGTTGAAGGGATTAGAAGTGCCTGGGTGAGAGAAGAGTAAATAGTGGTAGTAATAATTATAATCACCATCACCACAGCAATGGTTAATACTTACTGAGTACTTACATGTCTAGAATTAATATCTGTTATCTCACTTAACGCTCGCAAAAACCTTGGGAGGTAGGTACCATTGTTATCCCTGCTTCCTCATTTTATAGATGACAAAGCCGACTTAGAGAGACTAGTGGCTCACTCAAGTTTATACAGCTAGTACATGAAGGAGCATATTTTTGAACTCAAGTATTCTTATCTAGAACTGGTACTTTTAGCCAACTTGCTCTGCTGCTTTCTTAGAGCTGGGGAAAGTAAAACAGCTAACAAAATATTTGAAGGACTATCATGTGGAATAGAGATCAGCCCTTTTTAATATAGTTCTGGAAGGTAGTGCTAATGTAATAGGGGAGAACTTCTGTATTCCATTACAAGTTCGTCACTAAAGGGATGTTTCCTATAAGCTTAAATTATACAAAATGGCCCATCTCTGGGAACCCTGCCTCCTAGGTAATGAGCATTAAGCTAAAAAACCTTTGTTTAGCTCTTAGGAAACATCCTGACCAGGCCCACCTGTGAATGACGGCAGGGAGGAAGAAGTTAACACATCCGCTCTGGAGGCGGACCGGAACCCGGAAGTGTTTGACTTCACTCCCTCCCCTTTTAGTATAAAAGAAGCCTAAGTTCCAACTCAGGCAAGATGGTTCTTGGGGATGTGAGTTCGTCCTCTTTTCAGTCCGCTGGCTTTCTGAATAAAGTCGCTCTTCCTTTCCCCAACAACTTGGTCTCGGTAACACTGAGTCTAGGAAATGTAAAACTCCAGAAGGGAGATTTAGGCTAGGCGTTAGCAAGGAGAGTCCGTCTAACTGTTAAGAGACTATGGCAGGGGCTGCATTGCCGAGTTTCTCTCTCCAGCCTCTTGCCAAGCAGAGGTGGGATGGCCGGCCCCAGTTGGAAAATTTTCAGGTAAGGCCTTAGCATCTGCCGGGACCACTTGTACTGAGGATCTTCCCTTCAGAATTCTCTGAAGTAACAGTGGCTACCCCAGCGCTTGGCAGTTGGAACAAGGAATCGACATTCGGCAGCTGGCGAGCTCCATACGGTAGGGTAAGTCACTCCAGTGTGTACAGCTGGGAACTTTCTTTTCTCTCCGTTTGGGGCTTTTTCTCTGGAATAAGCCAATTTGTTTTGCATTTGAGTGGGGTACACTGTTGGAGAGAGGAAAGAGTTGTTGGACTTCTCCCCGATTTGTGAACAGGTTCATTTGTTTGTTTGGATGCTGGCATTTGTGAGTGAAGTTTGTGTTTTGTTTGTCTTGAATTTCTGTCTTTAAAAATGGGGAATGTTTCAACAATCCCTAAAGTCCTCTGAGGCGCATTTTGGATAATTGATCTGATTACAGCTATGAACACATGGGTGAGAGGAAGATGATATTTTATTGTAAAAATGTGTGGCCAGAGTACCTGTTAGGATCTCCGCCAGGTGTTTAGGCAGGGTTATCTTGGGACTCTGTGCACCGTGTACTGCTATCCTTGCTGTGATAATTACGCTGTTTATGATCTCCTGTGTCATTGGTATATGTAAAACCCCAAGACCAAACTTGAGGGTTTATTTAGGATTTTCTGTTTGTCCTTTGGGTTTTTCATTTTATTTTGTTTGGTACTGTTTCTCCATTTACAGCCAAATCAGTTGTGATATTTAAAACTTTTACTGATGTCAAATGTAGGAAAGGAACAGGAAAAATAAATAAATAAATAAATAAACCTGTCTGTTCTTCTCCAAGAGTGGGACATTCCCAGGAAGAAGAGAAAGGTTCCACTTGGTTCCTAAAATCACCAGAAGCTACGAATAGAAGTGCCTTTTCCATAAATATTAGTAAAAAGGGTTTAGTCATCTAGACAGGTGACCTTGATTTGTCCCATCTGCCAGAAACCCAGTTTGAATCCAACCTCTTTTGTAACTGATAGGTTTTACATTGTTGTACCTGATTCATGGCTGAAACTTTGGTATGGGAACTATGAGGTCCCTGTGCTTTTTTATTTTTATTTATTACTATACTTCTTATGGTTCATAACATATAAACACAGACTAGTTCGTTGGTGAAAATAGATTAATAAAACTCTTTGCGTCAATGTATCATGCCTTGCATTTCCCTTGACATTCAATGTCAAATCATAAATGAACTTCTTTTAAAAAAACTTTGCCCCCTTATATAACAAAATAACTTTTAAAATGTTTATATTTATTATGAAAATAACAATATATAGATGGCGAACAATAAAATATAGAAAAATAACAGACATGAATATATATTTATATGATATAAAATATTATCTTCTATTTGGTATAAAGTTAGTTGTGCTGTATTAAAAAATTGCTATTAATTTATATCAATTATATATCTCACTTTTTACAATTTGAACTTTTCTTGAAGTCCAATTTTTTTTCCAGTAGAAATGGGAAAAATATTTTTCCTAACTAATGGACTATTCTTTAAAACATTGAAGTAATCTTTACATGTTCTTAATTATGAAAGCATATTTAGTATTTCCCCTTTGACCTCCTTCCCCAGCATATTGACTAAAGCATCATCAGAATAGTAGTTTCCTATGGTGCATTTTGTGCGCTGACGTTCCCCCAAGAGACTGCATTTCTGACCTCCTCATTCTAAGTCTCTCTTCACGTCTAGAGGATACATTTTCTCAATGTAAACATGTTTAAAAAGAAAATAGTCAACATTAGCCCACTTTATGAAGTCCAGATCCATTTGCTTTCATATTCATACAGAAATATTATGAGAACTGTCCAATACACAACTAACAAAAAGGGTAATCATAATATCAATGATCCTAGAGCACTAAGAGAGCAGAAAACCTGAATTTCAACGATAGTCCTTGTCTCCATTTTGTCATCTGTAAAATGAGAGGTTATAGATCTTTCTGTCTCTCTGCTTGTCTCTCTCCCTCTAATTCTTTCTCACTCTGCAGCCAACATCTTTAGAGAAACTCTTCTCACATTAACAGGTGAGCATGCTCAAAGAGGATTCCATAAACTCACGCCAGACTCCTTTGCTGCTAGGAAAAGGCATGTCTCTTAGGTTCTGTCAAGTACACATATGCATAAAAGAAAAATACGGGGAAGAACCTAATAAAATTTAGAAACTCGTTTTGTAGCACAACACTTGTGGCAATCAAATCACGTTTATATATTTACTACTGGTCTTATCACATTTCCAAAAATGCCCAAAGTTTGGTACCTTCTGGGAGACAACCTGAAGGGCTTGGAATAAATGATCTGCATCAATTAAAAGTCTATAGTGACATTTTTTCAAGAGTTAAAATGTGTGCATTTGGAAAAGAAAGTGAAGAAGTATAAATTATACCTCTGTTACAACTTCTGATACATTCATAGAATTTTTGTTCTTCATTGCAGCAGTCTGGGCTCTACTTTTTGTAGGATTGTTTTTGGTTTTTTTTTCTTTCTTTTTTTCTTTTATTGCCTTGGCAGTAATTACTGTTAGCTTTTTTTTTTTTAATTTTTATTTTATATTGGAGTATATTTGATTTACAATGTTGTGTTAGTTTCAGGTGCACAGCAAAGTGATTCAGTTATACATATATCTATTTTTCAGATTCTTTTCCCATATAGGTTATTACAGAGTATTGAGTAGAGTTCCCTGTGCTATATGGTAGGTCCTTGTTGATTAGGTATTTTATATATAGTAGTGTGAATATGTTAATCCCAAACTCCTAATATATCCTTCCCCCCACCTTTCCCCTTGGGTAACCAAAAGTTTGTATTCTAAGTCTGTGAGTCAGTTTCTGTCTTATAAATAAGTTCATCTGTATCTTTTTTTAGATTCCACATATAAGTGATAATCATACAATATTTGTCTTTGTCTGACTTACTTCACTTAGTATGATAATCTCTAGGTCCATCCATGTTGCTTCAAATGGCATTATTTCATTCTTTTATATGGCTGAGTAGCATTCCATTGTATATATGTACCACATCTTCTTTCTCCATTCCTCTGTCGATGGACATTTAGGTTGCTTCCATGTCTTGGCTATTGTAAACGGTGCTGCAATGAACATTGGGGTGCATGTATGTTTTCAAATTATGATTTGAATGGAATATTACTCAACCATAAAAAGAAATGAAATTGAGTTATTTATAGTGAGGTGTATGGACCTAGAGTCTGTCATACAGAGTGAAGTAAGTCAGAAGGAGAAAAACAAATACCGTATGCTAACACATATATATGGAATCTAATTTTTAAAAAAATGGTTCTGAACAACCTAGGAGCAGGACAGGAATAAAGACGCAGATGTAGAGAATGGACTTGAGGACACGGGGAGTGGGAAGGGTAAGCTGGGACAAAATGAGAGAGTGGCGTGGACTTATATACACTACGAAACGTAAAATAGATAGCTAGTGGGAAGCAGCTGCATAGCACAGGGAGATCAGCTCCGTGCTTTGTGACCACATAGAGGGGTGGGATAGGAAGGGTGGGAAGGAGACACAAGAGGGAGGATATATGGGGATATATGTATAAGTATAGCTGATTCATTTTGTTATACAACAGCAACTAACACAACAATGAAAACAATTATACTCCAGTAAAGATGTTTAAAAACAAAACAAAACAAAAAAAAACAAAAGAGTGGCTTAATAAGGTTATTGAGTTATTGAGATGTTAACTAGACATGGAACACAATTCAGTTCTAAGCTACTTTTGGATAGTAGACAAGAACTTTCTCAGTCTACTCATGTTGACTTCTGAATAATAGAAACAAAATGTAATAAAGAGGTAGTACACGAAAAATAATATACCTATCCCAATGCAAAAACGTTTTCTATTATAGTTCCCAGTAAGAATGTTAAATCAAAGGGTTATTGTGACTAGGAAGAGAGATTCAGGTTAAAAAGTTATTTGTAAGATTGTAGGATGAACTTCAAACATTAAATGAGACAGAAAGAGAAGATGAATCTCTCCTGAGACAAAGAGAGAAGGAAAGATATCTTTTGCTCTGGTTTTCTTCAGCATACACTTATGGTGCTTACTATGTGCTGGGCAAGGTTCTAAGTACTTTGCAAATATTACTTTGTTTAGTCTGCATTAACAATCTTTGTGGTCTAGGCATTATGTTACTCATGCTCACTTGAGGAAATAGATGCACACAGACATTAGGTATTATTTTCTGAAGTCACAGAGCTGGCCCAGGGCAGTATCAGGCTTCCAACCCAGGCTCATAGTCACTATGCTGTCCAGCCTGTTTTCCTTTCTAGACCCACATGCAATCGGCCAATGTCAAATGCATTGAACATACTTTCCCTTCAAGAAGAAACATACCCATGAAATTCTCTCCCTGTACTTGCATGGAGCACTCAGTTCTCTGCAGCCCCTGAGCCCTTCTGCCTATCTGCATATCCAGGTAGACCAAAGAAAGCCTTAGAGATAGAATACATATATAGATATATATCATATATACGTATTGTACACTAAACACACCTAAATCTCCATTTCCCTAAATCACACGTATACACATACATTCTTGGTCTCTATGAAGGCTAAGCCATTGTGTAGTGGCTTTGGGTTGGCTACTGAACCTTCTAAGTCTGTTTCTGTACCTATAAACTAAGAATAAATGCACTATCTACCTCACTGGCTGAACAGAACTTATATTTTCCTCCTACACACTTACATCTTGGTGCTTCTCATTCCTTAGAAAATTCAGCTGTCACTAACACATTCCCTATTCTTAACATGAAACACTTCTCCCTCGACTCCAGACACAGATGACTTGATCAGGGCACATGTATTCAGAGGAAGTGTGACCTTATTTGGGCTGAACACATTAGAGACACCAAAATCAAGAACCAGAGATACCAGGACCGAGATGGTCAGAACCAGAAGGTTAGGGAACTCCTGGAGTGAAGGCTGCATTTTAGGGACTGTCCTGCTGGGGTCATGAGCAAGTAAAGGGAACACGTGGAACCAGGAGGATGTGACAGCTGCTCTGAGAAGTAGAGATGGTGCTTCAGGCAGCTCTGAAGGTACAGAGAGGGTACCTTTAGGTCTGAGACATCATTCTGCTACTCCAAGCATGGGGAGGCTAGCTCTGTCACTTTGTCTCCTAGGAAACCCCTCTGCTTTTGGCTTCAGATAGTGTGCATGAGATTGTGGTCACTTGCAATCAAGTGATTTCTAAACTTGTGGGCTTATTGTAAAGATTAAATGAAATGAGACAAGGAAGCACCCCCCAAGAGAGTTGTAGGGCAACCAAAAGCACCATCCTCTGACATCTGATGCAAATTAAAACAAAAGGAGCAGAGAGCAGGCCACCCTAGGTTCCTGGAGCATGGGCCCATGTGTGGTGTGGTGAGTCCAAAGGGACAGGGGGTGGGGCCAGACCTGATGGGCAGCACAAAAGGTCTGCAGACTTCTCTAGAGATGAGCAGAGGGAGTGAGTCTGTGTTTGGGGAATGGAGAGGAATTGAAGTCATGCTAAATTCACCAAAATTGAAGTCATATGCTAAATTCACCAAAACTATTAAAAGATAGTTTGCTCCAGCAGAACCCAGCAGAGGTGGAACCCAGTGGAGGCAGAACCCAGCAGAAAATAATGACCTTTTAGGTTTGGAGTGTCCTTATTCACAAAAGAACCACAAAGGTGGGATCTTTGTTCACGAGCCTGGGGTCAGGCCAAAGCTCCTGCAGTGGGAGCTCTGAGTCCAAACCACTGGACTAACAGAGAAGCTCAGACCCCGTGGAATATTCATCAGAGTGCGGTCTCCCAGAGGTCCTCATCTCAGCACCAAGACCCAGCTCTACCCAACAGCTTACAAACTCCAGTGTTGGAAGCCTCAGGCCAAACAATCAATAACAGAGGAACAAAATCCCACTCATTAAAAAAAAAAAAAAAAAAGTGACAGCAACAAAATATGTCACAGAAGAAGGAGCAAGGTAAAAACTTACAAGACCAAATAAATGAAGAGGAAATAGGCAATCTACCTGAAAAAGAATTCAGAGTAATGATAGTAAAGATGATCCAGAATCGTGGAAATAGAATAGAGGTATGGATTGAGAAGATACAAGAAATGTTTAACAAAGATCTAGAAGAACTAAAGAACAAACAAACAGAGATGAACAACACAATAACTGAAGTGAAAAATACACTAGAAGGAATCAGTAACAGAATAACTGAGGCAGAAGAACGAATAAGTGATCTGGAAGACAAAATGGTGGAAATAACTCCTGAGGAGCAGAATAAAGAAAAAAGGATGAACAGAATTGAAGACAATCTTAGAGACATCTGGGACAACACTAAACGTACCAACATTCTAATTATACTGGTCCCAGAAGAAGAGAAAAGGAAAGGGTCTGAGAAAATATTGCAGAGATTATAGTTGAAAACTTCCCTAACATGGGAAAGGAAAAGGCCCTGGGTGTGTGGGGTGGGGTGTGCTGGGCCTAGGCTCAGTGCGACCAGAAGGGGCCTTGTCGTGTGGAGCATCAGGCCTGGGATCTGCAGGCTCCCCGAGGCCCACTGGGTGGGGGGAAATGCAGGCCGCATTTCCTTCTGGTCCTCCAATCCCCTGAGGGTCTCTCTCTGTCCCTGTTGTTCCCCTCGTTGTGAATGGGCCCCTCTGTGCATGGGAATCCCTCCCCTCCTCCAGCTGCCCCTCAGGGGCTCCAGTCCCATCTGGCCTCCACTTCTCCTTCCCCTTCCCTCCCCCCATGTCCTACTGGGTCACTCAGGGGTTCCTCCAGTCCTCTTAGGTGTCCGAGGTCCCCCACCAACACCTGGTAGGTGTCCTAGTTGTGAGGAGACGCCAACTCTGCATCCTCCTACTCTGCCACCTTGACTCCAGCCCCCCAGCTTTTTTTCTGATGGAGATTTCCTTGAAGTCTAGGAGCTGAAATAATAAATAAAAACATGTAAAAAGAGGGAACAGCCACCACCAATTACGGCAGATTGGCTCTGTGCTGGGGTCCTTGTTCACCACTTAGCTAGGCTTGCTCTGAGCCTAGGGATTAGCCTGAGGTGAAAGCTTGAGGTCTTCTCAGGACTTTTCTGAGCATGTCATGCCTGGCCCTGCGTGTGGCTTTCTAAATTCCCCTACATACAGGCTGCTTTGAAAGTCCTAATTTCCCAAATAGTCTCACTTCCAGCTTCTACCTTGGGCTTTAAATGGTCTATTATATTTCTCCACCCAGAATCTCTTGACCCAGGCATCTGTTCATTTACAGTTGCCTTGTAGCTTTACAAGTAGCTCCTGCCATTTTTCTGTGTTCTGTGTTATGCAAAACAGACAAGAGCATCTTGCTTCAGGCTTTCAGGCTTTCGGTTTTCCCCCTGACAGGTTGGAATAGTGGTACACAATAATTTGTAAATAAGGTCTACTCTGCTCCAACCAGTTGGAATTGGAGAACTGGAAACCAGGCTGCTGCTGGCTCAAGAATAAGACCACTGTTATGTTGGGAGGAGTGGAACAAGAGTAGGTAAATGGCCACAAAACTTTCCTATCTCTTTGGAGATGATTTTCTCCAATTGGGCATTTGCTTGGTTGTGGAAACCTTTGATGATTTTCCAGAGCTCTTACAGAGTTGGTTTAGAAGCTTCTGATCGGTTTTTTTTTGAATGTTTCTGTAGGGAAACGAGAGTTTGAAACTTCCTAGACCATCATTTTGCTGCCATCTTTCTTCCTTTAACTTTTGATATAAGTTTTAGAATAAGCTTGTCTATTGTGACAAAAAAAACCCTGTTGGGAGTTGATAGGAATGGCATTTAAACCTACAGATCAATTTGGGAAGAATTAATATTTTACCATATTGAGTCTTCCAATCCATGAAAATAATATGCCTCTGTACTTTTCTTTTTACCACTTGTTTAATTGTTTTCATCAAAGTTTTGTAGGTTTCATTATACAGATCTACATTTTTTAAACATTTATATTAAACATCTCATTTTGAAGGCAGTTATTGTATACATTTATTTATTTATATTTATTTGTAGCACTTTTTATTTTTCTTAAACTGAGGTATAACTGACATACAACATTATATTAGTTTCAAGTGGACAACATAATGATTCAATATTTCTATATGTTGCAAAATTACGACCACAATAAGTCTAGTTAACATCCACCATCATATATTGTTACAATTTTTTTCTTGTGATAAGAACTTTTAAGATCTATTCTCTTAGAAACTTTCAAATATGCAGTACAGTATTTTTAACTAGAGTTGCCGTGTTTTACATTACATCCACATGATTTATAATATTTATTTTATAACTGGAAGTTTGTATGTTTTGACTACCTCCAGCCTTTTTGCCCACCTTCCTCACGCCCCACTTCCAGCAACCACCAAACTGTTCCCTGTATCTGTGAGTCTGTTTTGTTTGTTTTTCATTATTCCATATATGTGAGATCATACAGTATTTGTTTTTCTGTGTGTGACTTATTTTGCTTAGCATAACACCCTCAAGGTCTATCCATGCTGTCACAAGTGTCAGATTTTATTCTCCTTTATGACTGAATAATATTCCATTATATATATATATATATATATACACACACACACATATATATATATATACACACACACACACATATATATATATATACACACACACACACACACACATATATATATATATCTCACATTTTCTTTATCCATTTATTCATCACTGGACATTTTGGTTGTTTCCATAGTTCGACCATTGTAAATAATGCTGCAGTGAACATAGGGTTGCATATATCTTTTCAAGTTAGCGTTTTTATTTTCTTTGGCTAAATATCCAGAAGTGGAATTGCTGAATTATATGGTAGTTCTATTTTTAATTTTTGAGGAAACTCCATGCTGTTTTCCATAATGGCTACACAAATTTACATTCCCACAAGCAGTGCACAAAGTTTCCCTTTTCTCCCTATCCTTGCTAACACTTATTATTTCTTCCCTTTTGATAATAGCCATTCTAACAGGTATAAGGTGATACCTCATTGTGGTTTTGATTTGCAATTTCTTGATGACTAATGATGTTGAGCATCTTTTTGTGTACCTGTTAACCAATTGTATATCGTCTCTGGACAATGTCTTTTCAGATCCTCTGCTTATTTTTTAATTGGAATTTTTTTGTTTGTTTTTGAGTTGTATGAATTCTTTACATGCTTTGGATATTAACCCCTTATTGGATAGATGATTTGCAAATATTTTCTCCTATTCACTAGGTTGCCTTTTCACTCTATTGATGGTTTCCTTTGCTGTGCAGAAGCTATTTAGTTTGATGTACTTCCACTTGTTTATTTTTGCTTTAGTTGCCTTTGCTTTTGGTGTCAAATCCCAAAAAGAAAAAAAAAAATCATTGACAAGATTGATGTTAAGGAGCTTACTGCCTATGTTTTATTCTAGGAGTTTTTATGGTTTCAGGTCTTACATTCAAGTCTTTAATCCATTTTGAGTTGAATTTGTGTACGGTGTAAGATACTGGTCCAGTTTCATTTTTTGTATGTGGCTGTCCAGTTTTCCTAACACCATTTATTGAAGAGACTGTCCTTTATCTATTGTATACTCTTGGCTCCTTTGTTGTAAATTCATTGACCATATATGAATGGGTTTATTTCTGGGCTCTCTATCTTTTTCATTGATATGTGTCTCCCTTTATACCAATACTATACTGTTTTGATTACTATAGCTTTGTAATATAGTTTGAAATCAGGGAGCATGCATTTTCCAGCTTTCTTCTTCTTTCTCAAGATTTTCAGGGCCTTTTGTGGTTCCATACAAATTTTAGAATTGTTTGTTCTGTTTCTGTGAAAAATGTCACTGGAATTTTGATTGAGTTTTATTGAATCTGTAGATTGTTTGGGGAGTATGGACATTTTAATAATATCAATTCTTCCAATACATGAGCAGGGGTATCTTTGTGTCTTCTTCAATTTATTTCATCAATGTCTTATAGTTTCAGTGTACAGGTCTTTCACTTCCTTGGTTAAATTTATTCTTATTTTATTCTTTATGATACAATTGTAAATGGGATTGTTTTCTTAACTTCTCTTTTGGTTAGTTTGTTATTAGTGTGTAGAAATGTGACATACTTCTGTATAATGATTTTATATCCTGCAAATTTACTCAATTCATTTATTAGTTCTGACAGTTTTTCGATGGAGTCTTTAGGGTTTTCTATATATTGTGTCATGTCATCTGCAAATAGTAAGAGTTTTACTTCTTTCTTCCCAGTTTGGATGCCTTTTATTTCTTTTCCTTGCATAATTGCCCTGGCTAGGACTTTAGTGGTCGTCTTTGTCTTGTTTCTGATCTTAGAGGAAAAGCTTTCAGCTTTTCACTGTTGAATATGATGTTATATGTGGGCTTGTCATATATGGTCTTTATTATGTTGAGGTATGCTCCCTCTATACCCACTTCATTGAGAGTTTTTATAATAAATTGATGTTGAGTTTTCTCAAAAGTCTTTCTGCATCTATTGAGAGGATCATATGATTTTCATTCTTCAAGTTGTTAATGTGGTATATCACATTGATTGATTTGCAGATATTGAACCATCCTTGCATCCTAGGAATAAATCTCACTGGATCATGTTATATGACCATTTTACTGTATTGTGGAATTTGTTGTTTACTCTCCACGTGTTTGTGAATTTTCCAGTTTTCTTTTTGTAATCAATTTCTAGTTTCATACCATTGCAGTCAGAAAAGGAGCTTGATATAATTTAAATCTTCTTCAATTTGTTAAGATTTGGTTTTAGCTTTACATATGATCTATCCTGGAGAATGTTCCATGTGTACTTGAGAAGAATGTATATTCTGTTGCTTTTGGATGGAATGTTATATATATATATTTTAAATCCATCTGATCTAACATGTCATTTAAAGCCAATCTTTCTTTATTGATTTTCTGTGTGGATGATATATCTGTTGATGTAAGTACGATACTCAAATCCCGTACTATTATGGTATTGCTATTTTTCCTTTGAGGCCTATTAATATTTGCTTTATTTATTTAGGTGCTCCTATGTTGGATGCATAAATATTTACAAATGTTATATACTCTTATTGGATTGACCCTTTTATCCATATGTAATGTCCTTCTTTGTCTCTTGTTACAGTCTTTGTTTTAAAGTCTATTTTTTCTGATATAATTATAGATAGCTACCCCAGCTTTCTTTTGGTTTCCATTTGCATGGAATATCTTTTTCCATCCCTTCAATTTCAGTTTGTGTGTGTCTTTAGCTCTGAAGTGAGTTTCTTATAGGCCACATACAGATGGGTCTTCTTTTTTAATCCATTCAGCCACCCTATGTCTTTTGATTGAAGCCTTTAGTCCATTTACATTTAAAATAATTATTGATAAGTATGTATTTATTGCCATCTTGTTAATTGTTTCCTGGCTATTTTGTGATTTCTCTGTTCCTTTCTTCTCTTGCTCTCTTCCTTAGCAGCTTAATGACTTTCTTTAGTTGTATGTTTAGATTCCTTTCTTGTTATCTTTTGTGCATCTACTCTAGGTTTTTGCTTGGTGGTTACCATGAAGCTCACATATAACAACTTATATTTTTAACAGTCTATTTTAAGTTGATAACAACTTAAGTTTGAATGCATTCTATAGGTCAAAGTTTTTACTCCTCCCTCCTCACATTTTATGTTTTTGATGACATATTTTACATGTTTTTATGTTGTATATCCCTTAACTAATTATTTTAATTATAAGTCTTTTTACGAGTTTTGTCTTTTAACCTTCATACAGCTTTATAATTCATTAATCTACTACCTTTACTATACACACTTACCTTTACTGGTGAGATTTATACTTTCATGTGTTTTCTTGTTACTAATTAGCGTCCTTTCTTTTCAGCTTAAAGAAGTTCTTTTAACAATTCTTGTAAGGCTGAGTTAGTGGTGATGAACTCCTTTAACGTTTAGTCATCTGGAAAACTCTTTTATCTCTCCTTCAGTTCTGAATATAACTGGGTGAAGTATTTGCTGGGTGAAGTATTCTTGGTTGGAAAGATTTTTCTTTCAGCACTTTGAATATATTGTGCCACTCCCTTCTGAGTTGTAACATATCTGCTAAAAAATCTGATGATAGTCTTATGGAAGTTCTTTTGTATGTAACAAGTTGTACTTCTCTTGGTGATTTTAAGATTCCCTTGTTATCTTTGACTTTGACATTTTAATTTTAATATTTCTTGGTATGGATCTCTTTAGGTTGATCTGCTTTGGAGCTCTCTGGGCTTCCTGTATCTGGATGTCTGTTTCTTTCCCCAGGTTAGGAATAGTTTTCAGATATTATTTCTACAAATGTTTTCTGCCCCTTTTTCTCTTCTCCTTCTGGAGTTCCTATAAGGTGAATGTTATTCCATTTGATGTGCCATAAATCCCTTAAGCTATATTAATTATTTTCATTCTTTTTTCTTCCTTATTCTCTGATTGGATGAGTTCCTCTGACCTGTCTTTGAGTTCACCTATTCTTTCTTGTGCTTCATCTACTGTATTTCTAAGTTCAATTATTGCGTTCTGCAGTTCTGTGACTTCTATTTGGAACTTTCTTATATCTTCTGTTTCTTTGTTGAAGTTCTCACTGTTTTCATCCATTTTCCTTCTGAGTTCAGTGAGCACTTTTATGACCATAACTTTGAACTCTTTATCAAGTAAATTACTTATGTTCATTTCATTAAGATTTTTTCCTGAGGTTTTATCTTGTTCTTTTTTTGGAGTATAGTCCTCTCTTTCTTCATTTTGCTTGACTCTCTGTGTTGGTTTCTACGCATTAAGTGAAATAGTCACATCTCCCAGTCTTGAAGAGCTGTGTGACAGATGAACCTTGTCATTTAACACTGTCTACTCTTGGTTGCCTCTCAAACCTTTGTGATTGTCTAAGCAGTTTATTGTTAATAGACTTGGCACACCCTCCCAGCAGTTGAGGGTGTGCCAAGACCAGTGAGCATGCCAAACTGGAGGATCTCAGTCAGCACCTAGATTCAGGTTGATAGGAAGCCAGACAATTTGGTAACAGCTTTTAAAGAATGCAAATATATTCAGTCCTGAGAGATTGCAAGTGTAAGCCTTGCTGGGCCCCAGAAGCAAGCAATCTGAAGATATTCCCTGGGGAGCAGTCACAAGAAAACAGGGCTTCAGATAAGTGTACAAGCTCCATTCTGGGAGATACCAGTGAACTGTAGTAAGGCAGAGTGAGGGTGGAAAGATGGTACCCCCAGCCTACCTTCCTTGAGAGCACATCCGTAGCCTCTAGATGTGTGTTGAACCTGAAGCCTGCTCTTAAGTCTTGTCCCTACTAGCAAATAGGCCTTTTTCATGTAAAGGCTGGGACTGTGTCTCAGTCTGATGTGTAGTGGTACATCCTGGGGGTGGTATCCTGCCAAGAACTGTCTCTCCAATTGTTACAGTCCCATGGGATGCAGAAAAGAGATCCCTCCTGGCCTCCAGAGCCAGGTGATCAAGGAGCATCCCCTGAGTGGAGGCCACAAAAGTGGGATCTCCCGTCTTGGCGATTCTGGCTCTCTGGAGCACATCAGAAGGAAAGTGTGAAGATGATGCTTACTGGCTGGAGTGAGGCGGTGGGAAGAGTGCAAAGATGACACCATCTGAATAAAGGGGAAAAGGGAAAAGAAAAAAAGAAAAAGAAGAAGAAGAAAAATATATATATATATAGCAAGACAGAGGAAGAGCAGGGAAGAAGGAGCCAGCTGGCTGGAGCACAAAGTTGTCACCTGCAGGAAAGGAAAAAGGGGGAAAAAGATGGCACCTTTCAGCTTTATCAAGGCAGAGAGAGAGCAGGAAGATGGCACCCGCCAGCCTCTGTCCCTGGGGAGTATTCCAGCAGGCCCCTGTTCCTCAGATTAATGCTTTAAAATTGGGAAGTGAGTCTCTTTCACAAAAAGTCAGAGTGCTTTTCAAAGGGCTGCTTCTGCACTTGGCCCTGGGGCAGGTGAGTCTGTGCACAGGCCCTTTAAGAGCTGTTCCTCAGTCCACCACAGCCCTGTGGGTCTCATGGGATGTGCCTTGTTGGTCTTCAAAGTCAGATGTTTTGGGGGTCTATCTCTCAGGTGCCAGCCTTAAAAGTTGGAGTGCCCAATGTGGGGTCCAAACCCTTCACCTCTCAGGGAGAAGCTCCAGGTTTTGAGCTCCTTCCTGATTGTGTGTCTCCACACCAGGGATGGGATTTATGGAAAAATTGTGTCTCAGCCTTTCCTACCTGTTTTGATGTGGTTTCCCTCTGGTTTTCCTGATGTGAAGGGGTTGCTCCACCATCTTTTAGTTTTTTTCAGAGGAAAGTTTTCCATATGTAGCTGTAGATTTGGTGCGTTTGTGGGAGGAGGTGGGTTCAGGATCTTCCTATGTTGCCACCTTGAACTGGAACCTATTTACTATGTTTTAAATTTTGGTTTTCAATCGTTCAGTTTGTTACTAGTATATGGAAATATGATCAATGTTGTGTATTAATGTTTACGTATAGATCTTCTGAGATCCTGCTACAGCAATTTATTATAATTTATTATGAGTTTTCTTATATATTCCTTGGAATTTTCTATGTAGACAATTATGTCATCTGTAAATAATGACAATTATATTTCTTCTTTTCTAATATGTATGCCTCTTTTTTCCTTTTCTTGCTGTACTACACTAACTAGAATCTAAAGTACTACATTGAAAACTAAGAGATGAGAGTGGACATTCTAACCTTGTTTTTGAACTCAGGGAAAAACATTCATTCTTTCACCATTTCATGTGATGTTAGAAGTAGGTTTTTTGTAGATGTTCTTTATTAGGTTGAGGTAGTGACCTTCTATTCCTAGTTTTCTGAGCATTTTTAATATGAATGGGTGTTGAATTTCGTTAAAAGCCTTTTCTGTATTAATTGGTGTGACAGTATGTGTTCCTTTAGACTCAATATGGTAGATTACATTGATGATTTTTTACCATTGAACCAGGCTTGCATCCCTGGAATAAATTCCACTTGGTCATAGTCTGTTATTCATGTGGATTCTGATGGTAGGTATTCTTGTGGATTTCTTCTAGTAGGGTAAATTACGGTTCCCCAAAAAGGTCCGTGTTTAACCCCTCCTATGACAATATGTGAATGTCACCTTGTATGGAAAAAAGGACTTTGCAGCTGTGACCAAGTAAAAAATCTTGAGATGAAGAGATTATCATAAATTTTCTGGGTGGGCTATATATAAACACAAAGATTTGTATAGGAGGGACACAGGAAGAGTCAGAGTTGGAGAGGCCATGTGATGAGGGAAGCAGAGATTAAAGTGATGCACTTTGAAGATGGAAGAAGGGACTAATTCCAAGGAATGCAGGCAGCCTCTAGAAGACAGAAAGGGAAAGGAAACAGATTCTCCTGTAGGGCTTCAAAAGGAACAAGCCCTGAGACACCTTGACTAATAGACTACTGAGCTGCAAAAACTTTCTTTCACAAAGGGTCAAGGAGGGCTGGGAGCACATATGTGCTGCCCACCTGGACAGAGGAGGACCTGTGAGGCTGACCTACAGATTAGTGGAGGTGGAGAGACATGAGCCCCTTTCTTCTCCAAGCTCTTTGCAGGGTCCAGCAGAGAGCCATGCCACCTGTGGAAGCCTGCGGCCCCAGTTTTGCATGCTGATGGTGTAGGGGTCATGTTCAGGGAGTCCCTGTTGTCCTAACCCCCGCCTGGGTCCTGGGGAAGGAATCAGAACTCAGAACCTGGAGAAGAGCCTTTGGCCAGCAGGGAAGGGGGGTGAGGCCCGGGGCAGGTCTACAAAAGATCAGAGCATCTGAGTGCTTTAGGAGGAAGGGGCTTCAGAGGTGGGCCAGCACAGGCCATGACGGGGGCTAAGCAGGCTGCGAGGGGGGTCAGTTCGGGGAGACAGCAGGGGTCTGATCCCTGCCCCTCATTGTTTGCTCGTCTCACCCTTATGAGCGGGTCATTTCCCCTGCTCTGATGATTCAAAGTCTCTGCCGGCAACCGCAGGACGGTGACTGAGGCCTCCACACTCCTCAGCATGGATCCCAGCTCCCACCCAGATCTGGGGCCGCAGACACCTCTCCCCCACCCCTGCTGCCCCTGTGAGCAAGCTGTTCTTGTGAAACACGGTCATAGTTTGTCAGGAGGAACTGTTTTCTATGGGAATACAAATCAGTGTTGATACCAATACACACACATGTCCAGCCATGGGTGGAAAGGGAAGGGACAGTAGTTCTGGGGTGTCTTTGCACACCCCTAGGCCCCTAAGGCCAGTCCCCACAGCCACAGCCAGATGGGTCCTCCTCCCTCAGTTGAACGAGATGCTGCTGCACAGAAATCCCACAAGTTCCACAAAGGGGCCCAACTGTCGTTTCCCTTAGACACACCTGTAACGGGTGCCCCATGAATTTCCCCGCGCCCATTCCCCTCGTTGCATCCTCACTGGGATTAAGAGGTAGCTGCCTCAACCACTCTCCACACTGCAATAATCCCAGTGGGACTAGAGAACGCTCCCGCTATGACGAGGCAGACAGTCCTGTCCCCATGGCCAAGACTTTTCCTCTCTGGTCAGGCCACCCACACAGGAAACCCTGGATGAGCGGAGGGTCACCCCAGCGCCATCGCCTGGCCACTTCAGGGAAGCAGAGAGCAGCTCCATAAAGACAAGGGCCGTCTCCAGGCTCCGTCCTACAAACTGGTTAGTGTCCAGAGGGCTGAGAGGCACAAAAGCAGCTCTCCCTCCCCAGACGGTTCAGGGATGCAGAAGATGCTACAGATGCCCCAGAAGGCCCCTAGCCAAGCAGGCTTTAGAGAAGGGGATGGTGAGGGGGTCCCTGGGGAAAGTGAGAGCTGTGCGTTCCCAGGGGCAGCCTGAGGAGTCCTTGTCTATGTGGAGGAAAGGTTTGGCCACCTGTAGATCCATAGCTCCTGTGACCTCCCTCACCCTTCCTTCCTCTCAGGATCGCTCTCTGCGGAGCAGCTCCACACGAAGAAGATGACAGTGGCCTGAGAGCATTTCCCACCAAAACTATCTTTATTCACAATTTTCATACATCACTCCAAAGGTCCTGCCCACACCCACCTCCCCCACCTCCCTAACCCCCCACAATCCCAGGATCAGCTCTGGGGTGAGGAGGAGCCCCTAGGCTCCCCTGGGGGCCGCCCTGGGGGCTCGCCCTGGAGGGCCGGCCCGGCTGTTCCCTACTGGCTGCAGTGCTTCCTCTTCTTCCTCCTCTTCCCTGTGACAAACGGGTCACGCTTTCTCTTTCTCGGCTGTGAGGGGCGAGCCAGCCCCAGAGCCAAGGCTGGCCTCGCAGAGACCCCGTGGCCAGCCCCGGGGATGGGCAGCTTCTCAGCAGCGGCTGGGCGCCCACACAGAGCCCGCTTCCTCGACTTGGGAGCGGCTGGTGGAGCTGGGCTGGGGCCTCTTCTCTGAGGGGAGGGGGCCTGGGGAGCACTCTGAGCCCCCCAACCTCCAGGGGAGGCCAGGCCTGAGGCAGGGGCAGGACTCTGGGACAGCCCGCAAGGCGGCAGGCTCTGCGGAGAGGCCAAGAGGGAGGCCAGGCTGGGGAGCGCCTCCTCGTTCTCACTGGACGCGTCCCTGGGCCCTCGGGCCTCCGGAACAGGAGACGCCTCTCTGAGAACAGACGCATCCCTGGGTCCCAGTAGAGGGCCAGTGCGCCTTTGACCCTGGGGAGGGGAGGGCCGTCCGGCCCGGAATGGAGAGACCTCCTGACGTCCTCGACAGGGAACAAAGACTCTGAGCACGAACGGGCCAGTGTCTGTTCGGATGGGCCTATGAAGAGCCTCAACATCAATCTCTGGTGGGCAGGCTTCATCACTGACCCCTTGATGGCGGTCTTGGTCGTGCCTCTGGGCACCTTGGCCGGCGTGGGACTCAGATGGACTTGAGCCCATTCCGGGTGCACTGTGGCTCGCGGCTGCCGGCCCACCCTCGTCCTCTTTCAAGGCCAGGAGTCGTTTCTGCACCAGCTGGTAGGAGGGAGGAGGACAGTGACGGCTCCACGCGCACGTGTGAGAGGAGGAGCACTGGGCAGTGGGACAATGGCCCTGGGGGGGAGGAGGGGACGGGTGACCCCAGGACTAGACTCCAAATACAGACACGGTGGCATTCCTGCCATCCTCCTGCACCTTATTCCCAGCTGTGTGTCCTTCCCTCCGCTCCCGGCTCCCCATCCTCTCCTTCCTATCACCCTGCGCTGCACCCACCCCAGAGAGGGCCCTTCCCCATGCCAGGCCTCCGAGGCAGGGAAGGGACGGACAGAGCCATGTGGGCCTCCTGTTCTGGGGCCCTAGCTCTCCCCTGCTCACTGGGGTCCCTCCGTGCCCTGGTCTTCCTGGGTGTCCCTTGTCTCCCCTGTTCTACCTGCGATCCCTCCCTCCTCTGGCTCCCCTGGGCCACCTGGTTTCCCCTGTCCCCTGGATCACCTGGGGTCCCCCCTCCCCTGGAGTCCCCTGGCTCCCTAAGTGTCCCTCTCCCTCCCCTGGCTCACTTCTTCAGGGGTGAGTCCTTCCTCCTGCTTCAGCTCCTCAGCAAGGGCCAAGACATCCAGCTGTGGGTCCGGGGAAAACAATTCTGCCGGGAATCGAGGATGAATGACTGCCTCCACCTCGGACAGAAAGAAGAGGCTGTGAGCATCCTTGGCCAGGAGTGGCCTGTGACACAAGAAGACCAGGAGGGAAAGTGAAAAGCAGAGACCCACCCCCACTCTCCTCCACAAGGCGGGGATGGTCAGCACACACACACACACACACACACACACACACACACACACACAAACATGCACATACACAGTCACACACAAAAGAGCACATATACAGATGCACATACACAGACACACAAAGGCATACACACAGACACAAACATATACACACATACATCTCCGTAAACCTCCCCTAACACCAGGCTCAGGAACAAGGAGCTGAGCTTAAGTCCCATCGGCCTGAGCAGAACCCAGATCTTGGGTGCTGAGAGTTCCATGCCCTGGCATCTTGTAGACCCCAGGCTCCAGGCCCAGCCTACCTTGGTGACAGAGTGTTCCCGGGAACGCAGCTCGTCAGTGTAGCTCAAGAGACACGGGTCCAAGTAGGTGTCGTCCTCTTCCTGCTTCAGCTCATTTCCGTCCTTTCCACATTCTGCAGGTGACTTGCCTGTGGCTGAGTGGACGGGCCCCACCAGCGCCTCCATCCTGTCCACATCCTCCCTCACAGTCTCAGGGGGAATCTCCTTGGGCGCCTTGGGCTCCGGGGGCCACTGGGATCTGTGTGGCTTCGGGTGCGAGGGCTGGGCCCTGGGGCCGGACATCCTGGGAGCACAGGCTGAGGCAGAGCAGGAGGAAGGGAAGGAAGGTGAGGGACTCCCGGTCCACCTCCTGACCACCGAGCGCACGTTGGTGAGGGCATTGTTTGGGGGACGTTGATGTGGGTGTGGGAGGGGTCAGGACCATCTGAAGCCTCATGCACAGTTGGAGAGGGGAGGTTAGGGGGTCATCTAAGAGAGTCACAAGTAAGGAAGTGGGGAACTTCCAATTTTCTAGGGGTCTCCCCATCAAGCCCACTTCTTAGGCAGACTTAGTGTGGGGTCCTTTGACAGGGAGGTGTGAGAGGAGTTACAAAACTGACCAAGTCAATACCCCGTAGTGACAAAGGGCAGCTGAGACCCCACCCCCCCCACCCCCCGCCTCGGTGGCTGTTTTGGTTGAAAGACCAATGCCCCTGTCTTGAAAGAAAAGGATCCACATGGGGACGGTGGCCAAGCCTAGGCCCTGTTACCTGTGCCTTCAGCTCCAGTGGGAAGCTGGGTGCCTGGCTGAAGGCCCACTTTCGGGGCTGGGGGCCCCCGAGGATCCAGCTTCGGTGGGGCTGGAGGAGGCAGGTGCTGCGCGCACTGCATCCACTGCAAATGCTGAATGTGCGTCTCCTCCTTGGCCGCAAATTCCATGAACCTGGGGGGTGACGGAGACACAGGCCACCCTGAGAAAAAGGCCTGGGTTCTGGAGCCCAACAAAGGCAGCCAAGAATGAGGCACTGGGAGAGGATGTGCCTTGGGGCCGTCAAGGCCCTGTGAGGTGCTGTCCACAGCAGAGAGCTGCTCCTGGAAGTGATAACAAGATCTGGGACCCTTCCTGCCTCACCAGCACTGGAGGGCATTCAACAGCATAGACCCAGGTCGCTGAATTGAACCAGGTCAACGGGACACATGGCTGACCCAGGGGGCACCCTCCTCATGCCCCCGTCCCCATCCAGAACCACATGAAGGGCTGACAGCCAGAGGCTGGAACAGGCATGTGTTCCCCACAGGGGTCCTTGCCCGAATCCAGGACCCTGGGCTAGGACTGAGCCTCCTGGAACATAGACCTGGAGACAGGGCCCAGGAGAGGCTGGACGATGTGGATGCTGAGCTTAGAGGAGAGGCCTTCCCTTCCTCTGAGAGGCGCTCGTTTGTTTGCTTTTGTTTCTTAAACCAAGGGGATTACCATGGAGCAAACACTGGAAGGGCCGGAGACCCTTGGGCCGACGACAGCTGGCTTCCCCAGCCTCTTCAGGGATGCCAGGGTACCCACACAGGGCACTTTTCATGAGGAGAGGGGGTCCCAAATCTATGTTAGTGGCCGCCAGCCACCCACTACTAAGGAAGCAGCAGGCTGGCGGGTGGAGCTCTTTCCCCGGCCCAGCCCATATGGCCGGAGTTGGACCCCTACTGGACTCACAGCTTCACCCTGCCCTGTCCTGAGACCTTCATGTCAAGGCAAGGGTAGGTCAAAATCAGGGGAGGGCAGAGCTCCTGGTGGAGGAAGGACAGAAGTCTCAAACTCTCAAGGTGAGGGAGGGGTTTCTGGGGGACAGTAGGGCCCCTGGGCTGCGGGGACCCTGTGCTGGGTGACAGCCCTTCTCCTCTGTCCTCTCTGATGAGCACCCCCACAGCCAGACCCTGCCCTCACCCATTCGCCTCACCCTCCACGCAGCCCCTGGGCCCAGGACGCTGACTCACTTTTCCGCCCTCTCGTAGTAGATCATCCGGTCAAGGTTGCTCAAGCGCCGCCATTCCTGCACGGCCCTCCACAGTCCCTCCTCCAGCGGCATGTAGGGATTCAGGCGGGCCACAGATCGAAGCACTGGGCTGTAAGCCCTTGGGGTCAGTCTCCGGGCCCAGCCCAGCCCGCACCTGCCTGACCCCACCCGCCCATGTGGACCACACATCACTCAACCCAGAATGACTGAGCAACAGGAGGGTGAGAGGCGGGCGTCTGGGAGGGCAAAGACAAGCCTTCCCGGCCACTGCTGTCACCGCCTCACACTCACTCAAGGATGACCATCCACTCCCAGGCTAGAGCTGGGACATTGTGCCTTGGGGAGCTCTTTTCCTCCTCAAGGCTGCATTTTCATAATAAAAATCACTATCATCAATGAGGCGTGTCATGTGCCAAGAAATCTGCTAACACTTCATAGATTAGCCCAAGGAGTCTTCTGCACAGTCCTCTGAGTGAAGTGTAATTGTCCACTTTTTACGAGGGACCGGAGGTTTAGGATGGAAATGCCTGCCAGGCTCACAACTCTAGTGGGAGAGAGCCCACGCCCTTAGGAGAGCTCTACCATCACCCTGTTCCTCGTGGAATTCTCCACAACGAAGTGGAGGCATGCATAAAGCGCCCTCCTGGGCCCCGCGCTCCTCCCCCTCCTCTGAAGTGACCTCCCCTGGCCATGTACGCTCAAGTCCTGTATGAAGGACACGGCACCACAGGAGAGTGCGGCATCCACTCCTTGGCTCCTCACCTTACACCACGACCCTCTCTGACTGCAAGTCTTCAGTCCAGATTACCATGAGAATCATGGAAGAGCAAGCTGGCCAGACTCACAGGGTGGTGGGGCCAGTTGAGATAGGGCACATTTCAGTCCTGATGTCACGGACTGGCAGGCCCACCCATGTGACCGACAACGTGCCTTCTCATAGCATGGACATCGCCCTCACACCTTCCTTCCAGTATCCCTAGAAAGCTAACGTGCGAGTCCATCCCCAGTTCCTCTTTATCTAAAAGCTCCCATAAGCTCAGGACCCCCTGAGCGTTCACTCACATGAGAAAGCAGGAAAAAGCTTCTGCATCAGGACTCAGGTGAAAGTGTCTCCGGGCCAGGGGCTTGATGTGCTGCCAACGTCGGAAGTTACTGTACTCTCTCTGGGGGTTAGAGGAGCCATCCTGCGAGGCGTTGGACTGGTTGGTGGCCAGGCGGCCCTCCCTGGAAGTGCCATGTGGCCATGGCCCAGAGTTCACTGGGCGAATGATAGGGGCCAGCTGGGCAGCTGGTGGTGGAGCTTGAGGAGGAAAGCCTGGGGTCCAGCCTCCCTTGCCAGCCTGACTAACTCCAACAGCTGAAGCAGTCACAACGGTCCCCATCACAGGGGTTGCTATGAATACGGGTGCAGGACATGCAGCACTCCTGCTGAGGGCCCCTGGAGCGCTCCAGTTGAGGGGGGCCTGAGTAACGACAAAGGTCTGAGTCTGGGGGGCCTCCACTGTCCTCCCTTGTGACCTGACTTGGACAGTGAGGTTGCAAGCCCCAGGGGCACTGGGGCCACGGCCACCATTAGCCACCAAAGGCGTCCTGGGGAAAGCTGGCAGCAGCAGGCTGCTGCCAGGAGGGAATGCTGGGGTGAGGGGACGTGGCAGGTGCTGCTGCCAGGGTGGCCGGTGCTGGGCACCAGGAGTGGGTGGAGGGAAGGGCACTGCCGTGAAAGTAGACAAGGAGGCACCGGGGTTCATGGTCACATCCGTTCCCAGCACTGGCCATGCTGTGGAGGCAAAGGAAAGGAGTGAATGGAGGAGGAGAATGGGCAAGTGGGACTGAGGCTTTCTGTGGCATCAGAGTGTAAATCTCCACAGGTGAGGGACACTTGGACAAGGGAAACTGTGCAGCGTGCAAATGTCTTCAAGTGATTTTCACGCCCTGACCTCCAGTTGAGAATTATTCCACTGGTGACCCCGCGCCCATCCACCAAGGTCCCTGACCCCTGTCTGCCGAGAAGAAATCGCCTCAGCAAGCACTGACTTGGAGAGCCTCCCTAAGGCACCCCCTGGCACCTAAGCCTCACAGGCTGTCTCCCAAGACCTGGAACTGTGTGGACATCCGCTCTGTGAGAAATGCCCCTCAGCCGGCGTACTAGCAGGTAGGGACCTTCTCCAAGGTAAGTTCTAGGCACCCAAAGGCCCTTTGTGGACAGGTATTGTGTAAAATATTAGGGCCCCACCTCCTCCTCAGTCCTCCTTCTCCTGATGCTCAGTAGAAATCCCCTCTTTCTTTCCTAGCCTCACAAAACAAAACAAAATGCTGGAAAATATCTCTCTAATGGAATCCTGATACAAACCCATAACACTGGCCCAGAATGCACCTGCATCTCAGAACAACCCACAGCAGACACGTAACATGGGCCAGGTCCTGTCACCCCCTCCCCAGTGCCCAGAGTCACTGTCATCACTCAGGAGTTCTGTTCCTAGGAGGCGGGGGTGGGGGGAGTGGTGTGTGAGAAGTAGGCGCATGTCCCTTAGATTCTGTCATTTCACAGCCAGTGATGGCTGCAGAGGATTAAACAAGGGCCAGGGAATTGTCATGTTACATTGGTTATGGGAGTACAGACCGCCTGTGGTCCTTCCCCCTCCAGCTCCCAATAACGGAAAGACAATCTGAGAAGCAGGCAGAAGCCAGTTGCCATGGCGATCAAGTTGTCTGGATCACATCCCTGTTCAGGAGAACAAGGTACACACCACGGTGCACCTACTTAACCAGAACAGGTGTCATAGGACGTTTAATAATAACACAGAAGATCGTCTTCCTGCCCCTGGGCTACACTCCTTCCCCCTTTAAAAGAGGAAGCAGCCTTCACAGACATTCCGCCCGAAACAACCCCACTCCACATCTGTCCCCTGTCCATGAAGGAGTGACAGGAAATATGAACAAACTCTTCCTCTCAAGGCAGCCTGAGGGTCCACCATGAGATACTGGACGAGATCAAGTAGGTCTGAAGTACTGCGATTCCACAAAAGGAAGAACAATTCAGAGCAACTCAGGAACCTGAGCCCTCTCTTGGCTGAAGTTACACGGTTGCCCATCCCCTGTTGAATCCCAAGCAACAATTGCCTGAACTGAGAAGTGAGCTCTGGGCTGGGAGGAGTGGACGAGGTGTGGGCTGCGGCAGTTAGAGTAACCTCCTGCCTAGCTCTCGGAGAGGACACTTCACTGCAGGTGTGGCCACACACAGCCCCACTGAACAGTTTTCTCACCAAGACCATCTCTCCCCACGGCCCCCTTAGATACAGTATGCTCCTGTTCAAATCCCTTAGAAAGATATGGTGAGGCAAGCTTCAGGTGCCTCAGGAACACAAGACAGGTCTAGGCTTTCCTCATGACCCTCCCTGTGTCACCACCAGGACATCACACACATCCTTACACACACGTTTCAAAGTGGCTTGTCTCCCTTCTAGAAAGAATCAACCTGCCTGCTGCCATCCTTTCTCCATAGCCAGGGCAATTCTTCTTGATCCACCTCCAATGACCCCTCCTCCCCAGTGCAGTCTCAGGTTTCTTCAGGCTCCCCAGTCTCCCCAGGTGAAATGTCCTCGTGTGTCCAGGGCTCTCTTCTCCCTCTACTTCAGTCCAACTGTGTGCCCACCGTGAAGTGTCACGTGTGAACCCGAAGGATGTGAGGGATGGCAGGGTCTCTGAGAACACACCCCCAGCCTATAGGCTTACCTCCTTCTGAAGCCATCCTGCAGGCTTGGGCACGGACTACTGCTGCCTGGTAGCCTCAATGAGAAAAGTCAAGACCAGGACCCAGAGAGTGACCTGCTTCAACAGACGCTCAGGATCCAACTGAAGGAGGGGCAGTTTGAGTCATAACAGTAGAATGTGGCTGAAACATTCTGCAGTGGGGGAGGGGCAGAGGGCACGTGGGTCTGGGTAGGGTGGGGGTGGGGAGACATTCCACGAGGGCTCTTGCAGGTAGGCAAGAACCGGAAGTTCCTTCCACCTCACACAGTGGCAACACAATTGGCGTGTGCCTCTTTACGCAGTTTATAAACTGTTTTTTTGATTCAAGGCACCGAGGTTGGACTTGACGGTCCCTTCCTTTCACTTCTTTTTCCATCAACCTAGTTTTGTGTCCCTCAACACACTCTGCTTCCTACCTGGCTCTTGACTTACTTCAGCAGAGACTAGACTTTCTGAACAAAATTCAGAACTGTTAGTCTGATAAACACTTGGGTATTTATGGCCACATGGAACTGAGTATTTGAAATTAGGATTGTCTCAGCAGATCCAGTGTCTTTGACTGCTGTATGTACATCACTCCTAAAGGAGTGGTCCTTGTGCTCCAACCAACATCCAGCAGGACCAGCCTTACTAATGATCCTTTGTGCTGGAAAGCCCCCGTCCATCAAAAAACCGTCATGCAGCCTCCATGTCCAAGACCAGAATTCACTAAATGTCTTTCTCATAGTATTCCATGGTTGTAAAACATTTAGTTTTTTACCTTTTAAATGATTTTAGTATAATATTTTAAGCGAGCAACACCTTCTCATCGTTCAAAATTAAAATGTGCAAAATGGAATATGCAGTGGCGAGTCCTCCTCCCACCTCTTTCCCGGAGGAAACCAGTGTTACCTGTTTCATTAAAATCTTTCCAGGGATACGCCATGCAACTAAAAACGAAGGCAATCTGTTTTCATTTTTAAAAATGCCTTCATTTTTTTTTCTAGTTGAAATTTCATATATGTTCTAATATATCTGAGGATATTTCCAATGATTGTATGGGTATCGTGGCTCCTCTGTTTCTGCACTAGATTCCTAGAACAAGAATTTCTACAGTCTCTTACGTTTCAAAGTACCTGAAAGAATAGGGTGGCTCGATCTAGCAAAGAAAAATAACAAATGCCTAACTGATTTTGATTTTTGAATTTCACATAAACAATGAATTCGTTTTTAGTATAACGGTGTCCCATGCAAATTTTGGACATACTTTTACTGCAAATTCTTTCCCTGTTTATCTGAAATTTACATTTAACTTGAAATCTGTATTTTATCTGACAACACTACCAAGAAAGTATAAACATACCAAGCTATTATTAGTTACTCATCTTTATGAGAAAGAGAACTTGGAGTAAAGAGACTCAAGTGTGCACATTGGCTCCAGCAGAAAACACAACTGTAAACATACATAAAATCTGCAGGCTCTTTGGATGAAATGGATTTGGAAGAGCCATCATATAAGCACTGAATATCTTGGCTTAGTAGGGGTAAGGACAGAAGTAAGGAACAAGAAGGCAGAAAATCTTTTTCTCTTTCCTTATGGTAAAGGGACTAAACATCCTAGAGCCCTGGTTTTTCTAGGTGTTAAAAATCCACTACCCATGAAATGGATGTGCACTTTGACACAATGCCAAGAGTTTATCTACCAGTTACAAATCCCCATTCAGACAAACCCACTTCCATCTAAATCCTAGCCTGCAAGCCCTGCTTACAAGTTTGTTAATTTCCTGTCTGCATTTCTTACCCTTGCTCTTTAGAATCTAGGCCTCATCATTGCATATGGTCCCATCTGCACGGGAATCATGGTAGCATTCCTTTTACAAAACTTGTTTGATTATTTTTTTCATATTGAGAATCCATGTCAGTCAGTTTAACACTATCAAAATGATATGAAAGAGTACTTGTGTTTTGTGTTGTGAGAGGAGAGGACTGTTAGGAAACTTGTCAAGGGAGATGAAGGCTGAAAACCTCAGAGGATGGCAACCAAATCTCTTGGGAGACGAGATTCACTCACTGCTGTAGCAGCAGTACAACTCCTACTGATTGTGGGGTGTTGGAAGGAAACAGAGGTTTAGAAGGACTGTTCCACGGTGTGAAAGAGACTCCTGTTGGTGCTTAAGAAGTTCCTTGCCCCTTGTCAGGAAAAATTGACTCAAAAGAAGATGAGAAGATAAGGTGAGAATATTTCAAGCAACATCATGGTGAACTTTATATCTAAAGAAACTCCTCTTGGGGACTGAAAAAAATAAACAATTTGGGAATAACGGTCAGTACTGGAGCTTTTATAATGAAGGAAAACTTAAATGATTGTCAACCAATAACTTCACACTAGAGGGATGGTGAGGCAAAATATTGTACCCAGGCACTCGAGAAAGGCAGGCTTCCTTGTTGCTTCCTCCCTTTGTTCAGTCATTCAACCAATTATTTATAAGATTCTCACTCATAATTCTGATACAGTATTTGAAGGACTCTTCTCAAGGCCACTGATACAAAAATTGCGCTGTGCTAAAATTAGCCAGTCCCAATTCTGCAATCACTTTTGTAATACTTCAAAATCCTACACCCCAGGGACAGAGATAATCAAATTAGCCCAAATGTAATTTGGGAAGAGCAATCACAGAAGGGAGTATCTAAAAGTCCTTTGGATCATGATCTCTGACTATTCCTGCACAGAGGCTGCGGGCAGGCATTGACTACTGAGAAAAAACAACTCTGGACATGCATCACAAGCCTCAGAAGACAGTTCATCTTCCACTCAATCACGAAACATTAAAGAAACAAAGAGATACCATGTTTGTGTCTTGTGGAGTTTTCAAGTCTGTGCACTTGGAGGCGCTTAGTGCTGTTAGATGTGAGGGGTCTTCAGAGGCATCCTGTTGAGTGAGAAATGCTCTAATCTTGCAATTGACCAGAAAGAGGATCTGATGATTGAAGTTTCTTTGGGAAGTATTACAAAGTCAGGTCAGTAAGTTGATCCCGCTACTATTTTTATTGTTGTTGTTGTTTTTAATGCCAACTGAAAGTCTGCAAGATATTACAAAAAAGGAGGGAGGGAAAGTAAAATTGTTCCCATACTACCTGCTGTGTTGAAATTGGCCCAGATTGTCCACTCTCTCTCAAAGTTATTTAAAAAAAAAAAAAAAAACCGTACAAAGGAAACACCTGTGAATCAACATTTATTGAAAAACCTCCATGTATTAAATACACTGAGAAAAAATATTCTAGTAGAGTAAATGCGTTTGGAAAAACTCTAGGAACGGAGTCAGGAGACAGTATCTTAAGAGTGTTTCCCAGGTCTGAATTCTTTGCTAGAATTGTTCTTTAACGGAAACTTCAGGCTTGCTAGGAAAAAGGACCTACTGTTTTTTGAAAGGCATAAAGAAGAACCAAGGAACTGCAGTCCAAAGGGCATGAAAGCACTTGCCCCAATTTGAGGCTACTGTGCTTAGAGCAGAGCTCTCCAGAACTATTTGTAGCTAAGTGCATGGGTTTCACGTGTGCAGTATAAAAATCAGGAGTGCACATCTCACAAGAGCTGGTTTTAAGAAGAGACCGTCACGAAGGTTCCCGGCGAGGAGCGTCGCCAGAGATGCTCCGTAGCGTGCCCGACCCTGCATTTCTCTCCTCTCCTGCAGAGACCTACTGGAACAGATCCCCGCGCGCCCCTCGCCTGCACACCTGCGCACGCCCACTGGGGCGGGGCTCTCGGGCACGCGGACCGCCGTCCTCCAATGGCTCCTGGCGTCTGTTGGGGCAGTCGGCTCCAGAAGACAGGAGCGCATGCGCGAGCGCGGAGGGTGGGGCCCCAACGGCCGTCCGGCGGGGGCGGGGCCTGTCATGGCGGCCTCGAGAGTCAATTCCAGGAACCCTGAGGTAAGGGGTACGGGGACTTTTCACCCCTCAGGTGTCACCGCTCTGCGCTGTTGTTCACCCTGTGGGTTATTTGTGCCCTTGTCCGTGTAAGGAGACTCCCCACAATGTGGATTCACGCCCCCATAGAGCTCGATTCCCTTGAGGGGTTTACCCCAGGGTTATTGGCTCCACTGGGGAGCCGGCTGCATGAAGGGTTCAGTGATTGCGGGGCCTACAGTCGGGGGGAAATAGTGTGTGTGAGCTATTAAACAGGTGCCCAGGTGCCGTTCTAGGCTGCGCGTTCTGAAGAGTACAAAAGCTAGAGGGAGTTCTTGCGAGTTGAAAACCCTCATCTGGTTCCAAAGGTGTAGCTCAGGTCACTGGAATATGAGTGAAGATCTAGCGAACATCCTCACAGCTTCACTAGTAACTTTTTAACATAAAAATATCAATCAACACTTATGTTCAAACTGTACTCTTTTGTCAATGAGAGGAGTAAGTTTCCTGAATCTAACAATAAGCATTTATTCGTAGTCTGATACTCTCAGATCATGACGGAATTGCAAGCATAGTTTGGCTGGTGATGCAAAAGTTCAGCAAAAATCAACGAAAGGAGTAGGTAAGAATCAATTCGGTATATAGAATTTACAGTGAAGAATAGTGTACATTTTAAGTTATTTGTAAATTCTGTGCACACATCCATTATATCTTTAAAATTAATTATATGGTATATATCTCCACATTTCTTTAGGGAGTGCTGATTCAGGTTATTAAGGCTTTGCTTGATGACACACCACTGCAGGTGCGTATGGGGCTTAAGGTAGTTTATGTTTGTATTCTGAGGTTGTGAAAGTACTGTGTGGGTGTGTTTGTAGTGTGAATTACATATATGTGCGTTTGTGGCTTGTTGGAGTTCAGTGTCTGTATTTAAGGATATTAAGAAGTTACATCCTTGTTTTTGGCAGTTGGGGAGTTGTGGGTGTTTATGTGTATCTGGAAGTGTCATGTTGTATATGCGTATTTGTAGATCTTCCAGGGATTGTAGGACCTCATGGGCAGTGGGTGGTTTTATGTATATCATTATTTGGGAGTCTATTGGGAATGTGTTTCCATGAATTCCTGGCGTGAGGTTTATTTGTGTATTTATGGAGTTGGTGAGAATCTGAGTAGTGTATTTGTATTTGTGGGTTGGTGGTGTCTGTGTGGACATTTGGGGTTAAGTGGAAGACATGAGTGTGTTGTTGTGAGAGTGGATGTATTTGAGTTTATGTAGAGGGTTTGAGATGTAATTCAGATGTAGTCAAGTTGTTTGGGTTATGTATTTGTAGTGTAAGACTTTGGGAATGTGCGTTTATTTGTGTGTTTTCTCCCAGCATGTTAGAAATGCGTGTCTGATGGTGGGTTTTGAAGGGTTAGCTGCATGTACATAGTGGAAAAGTTGGAAAAAGTACTTGTGTTTATTATTTTTGGTGTAGGGTCATGTGTTTTGCCTATTTTTGAAATGTAGAGGGATCATTTGTATATTTAGGGCATGCTGTATTATGTGCGTTTCTTTTGGTGGTTTTCAGGAATTGTGTGTTTTGGGGTGTGTGAGGGCAGGTTTAAGACTATTTTATGGGGCTGGTGGTATAATGTATATGTGCATATGAATGTGTTGTTTGGTGTGGGGTTTATATGAATCTGTGTTCTGGAAGCAGGTGGTGTTATTTCAGTGTGAGTATTTGGGAGTGTGGGATTATGTATATGCAGATAGTGTGAAGCCTTATGTTTATTTTTGGTTATAGGTTGGTATATTTCCATATGTGTAGTATGCTGAGTAATTGGGGGTATATTTGGGGCTTGTGGTGAGAAACATGTATGTTGAGTTTGTGTGTGTATTCAAGGAGCGTAGCCGATTAGATGAATATTTACTAGAGTATGTGTTTACATTTTTCATTGGGGGTTATTTGTATCTGGAAGTGAGTATTTTTGTGTTGATATAGTAATGGAGTTATGTGTATACAGGAGAATGGGAGAATTTATTTGTACTGGAAGTATATGATATGGTTCTAAGTAAGTATTTAGGGGTATGGAGGTTTAAGATGTGTAATTTGGGACTTGGAAGGGGTTTTATGTGTATTTATATATGATATGCTGGAGATGTGTCCATGTGTCTTAGGAGTGTGTACTGGTTTGTGTGTATATCCATCAGGGCATGGGTGAATTCATAGGGTTTGAGGTTGTCAGAAATGGTCACAGTGGTTTCCCGGAATGCTGGGATTTTTGTGTTTGGAAATGTTTGGGGATTGTGGTGGTAATGTTGGATTCTGGAAATGTAAGGATGATGTATAGTGTTTGGGGGGATATATATATTTAGAGATTGGGAATATTTGCTGGTATGTGTGTCCATGAGTGTGTGGGGGTCATGAGTGTATAGTAGCTACAGTTGAGGGATTGTTGGTGTTTTTGTGTCTTGTATGTATCTGAGCATGAGGGGTGTATGTTCATGGTTAGTTTATGAGAGTGTGCATCAGGGCTTTGTGTGTGTATTAAAGTATTCAGGGATCCTCTTTGTGTCACTTCTGGAATGTACTGGTTGAAGAACTTGGTGGAGTTGCTTATATGTGTATTTTCAATGTTCGTGGGATGGTCCTCTATATATTTGGTAAGTTTGGTTGTTTTGTGCCTGGGTGTGTGTCTTTAGGTTCATGGGGCTTACGGGGTGTGTATTCTGAGATATGGGAGAGGTTCAGTGTATGTATTTGGAAACAGAGAGGCTGTATAGGTTGTGTGTTCAGGAATTGTGGAGTATATGTATTTTGGGACTGTGGGATTGTGTGTGGGTATTTTTTTGGTGGTTCATGAAACAACTGTATACTTGGTGTTTTTTGAGAGCCTATGTGTCTACAGGTTATTTGTTGTGAATATACAGGTAGTGTGTTAGTTGCATATGTTGGTATTTGAGCACATTCAAGGTGAGTGGTTTTGTGTAAAAATCAGGTAGTGAGAGGTGTTTTGTATGTACATTCAGGTTTCAGGTAGCAGTTGTATGGGTGTATTTAGTGTATATGAAAGATTGTATGTTCTGAGATATGTTCTGGAGATATGTAGTGTGGTTTTGTTTGTATATTTGGGGTGAGAGTTCAGGGTGTTACTCAGGGTGCAGTCAGACTGTGTGCACATATTCACATGAAAGGGGATAGGGTGTGCTGGAAGTGGCCCGTACTAGCTTGGTATAGTCAATGGTGCATATCTCTTCCCAGCTCTGTGACGTCAGGTTGAAATTAGTCATGCTGAGAATAGTTACACCACGTAAGTTGTGAAGCTCCGTAAATCAAAGCTTTCCTACTTGCCCTTGGAAAGCATTTTATTAAGCATTCATCAGCATTTATCACTGGTGTGTGTGTGTGTGTGTGTGTGTGTGTGTGTGTGTGTGTGTGAAGTAAGAATATTCAGGCATCAGTGCGTACGTATATGGGAGACTCTATGAGAATTTTGAGTGGGGCATTCAGGGGCTGTGGGCCTTGGTATTTGTGCCTTGACCCTGGTCGATCAAGTTGGTGCATTCTTTTTTTTTTTTTCCTTGCCCATGTACTTTTAATGTTACAAGTACATTTTGTTTCAATTCTGACATATTATTTTATGCTATAATTGATATGTTTTATTTACAATAAATATAACAAAATATCCTTTTATTATTTTATTAGGTTTTTAGATTCTGTTTTGTTCTAAGTACTCTTTATATGTATACCTGTTACAGTGCCCTTAATTTTCCTTTTTCTTAAAAAGCTTTTGCTATCTAGTCTGTCAGTTTTAAATGGTACTCACTGACACTCATATATACAACAGTCAGTTACCTTTTTCAAATTTCACTCTTCTCCCTCTCTTCTCCTCCCATTTTTAATGGAATTCTTTCCACATACTCGGAACATGTAACAATTAAACACTATTCTCTCACCCACTACCCTACTCTTGTGTTAGTATTTGATTTACAATTAAATATGTTAAATAATCACCAGCAATCATTTACCAAGGTTTCCTCAGTGTGTGCTGTTGACATGAGCTCATCCTATTGTAGATTCCTCATGAATGACTCACCTGCACAATAGTCCCTGGGTTCTTGCACATTCGAAACTGTTTACTTATAGACTTGATACGTTAAAGGCAGCTTGGCTGAATATAAAAACCTTGGGTAACTTTTGTTCCATGGAATATTTTGAGAATGCTGTTCCACTGTTGCTTTGCATTGTATGCTGCTCTTGAGAGGCTGGTGCTAGACTAATATTCTTCTCATTATAGGTAATTTGATTATTTTGTTTAGAGGACCTGATGATTTTTTTCCTTAGAGTCGTTTTACTAACATGTTTCTCAAAGTGATTTGTTTTTGAATCATTTTCCCGGGTACAAGGTAGGCCCTCTCAACATGTCAATTTAAGTTATCTTTTATTTCCAGGTAGTTTTCTTGCCTTACAGATTTAAATATCAATATTTATTTCTGTTGTGTTTCTTTTTCATTTCTAGTAACTCTAATTATATAAAGATCAGATTTTTTTTTCTTGCCTGCCTGGCATTTCATCCACTTTCTCCTTAAACATTTTTACTCTTTGAAAAAAATCTCAGATGTACTCTCTTGGTTGTCTTCCTGCCTTTCCTCAAAGTCCCTTATTAAAATTTTATTCCAATCTGTACTCTCTTGGGCACCCTCTAATTTGTTCTTCCTTCCCTGGTGGAATTTGTCTTTTTCTTCAATTCGTTTTCTGAACTTGATTGACTTTCATTGAATTTTTTGTGTGTTTTGTCCTGTTTTGTCATTAGTTTTTAAAATTGCTGATTCAATGTATGCATTCAATGTTAAAAAACTTATTGTTTTAAAACTAATTGCTTGTTTATGAATATTTAATTCAATTTAGAAGTTTGTTACAGTATTCTTCTGCTCCCTTACTAATTTTTGGAAAGAATATCTATCACAGGAAATATTTTAATTTGAATTTTCTATTTACTTTTTGTAGTACTTTATGTTGAATTGAGTTAATTTTTTTTCAATCCTAGGCTTTTTGTTGATAATTTTCCTGGTGTAAGAGTGCCCTCTTTTACCAGTATTTTCAAATGCATTTAAAATTTTTGATTATGTTGGTAATGGTTGGGATGGCGGCAGAAAGAGAGGAGAGGTGGTGTGACATGTTTGTCTTTGGTTTCTGTAGGATCCTTAACTTTTACTTCTTCCTTTTTCTTCCTTCTTTCTTTTCACTGCCACCACTTCTCCATTTGGCAGATTCTCCCCCAAGAAGCAATGCTTCCCAAAGGCTAATACCTAGAGTTCTGCTTACTTTCAAGCCCAATTCTTATAGCTGATGCCAGAAATTGACAATTCTTCAACTTGTGTTTAACATTTTGACACTTACTCTTGTAATCTCACTTTCTGGAAGTGATTTTGTCTATCTTTATCTGCATCTTCTGTTCCACTTTTCTTTTTCACAGAATCTCTTAAGTTCGCCTTCCCTCATTCTTCATGCCTGTAGACTTTTACCAGCCATGATGATACCGACCAGGGTTCTTGGCCTTCCTCAATAAACAGAAATTGACTAGAGGCCAGACAAGAAATTCAGGCAAGGCTTTACTGGGGCCCCTGCTGCAGCAGTGGGGAGCCAGAACAAGTTACCGGTTCCCTTGCTCACTTGCTCACTTGGTGGGGGGGAAGTGAGCTGGTTCTTTATATGGGGTGAGCATAGGGGGTGTCCAGGGGTCGGGCCAGAGGGGTGGCTTAAGTGTTTTGTCCACCCCTCTGGTGGTGTTGAGTGCAGGGGGCGTGCTCAGTACCCTGCTTTTGCTCCGGACACCCTGTTTTTTTGCTCCTAGGTCTTCAGAAATGACAGTAGGGAGGTTTTTTGTTCTTTTTGTATCTTTTGTACGTAATTTGTCCCAACTGCGCATGCATGCAGTTATTTTTAGCCCCTTATAGTTTCTTTGTATTTTTTTGCTTGAGGAGAGGTTTGTCCAGGTGCAAGCATTGCAGCACTGCAGCAAAAGGTCCCAGGTCCCAGGCCTGTCTCAGTGAGAGCCTGTTGAAACTTGTTTTTCATTTCTCTACTTGTAAATAATTAGAAGTTCGTGGTATTCTCTGTACCCTAGTATATCTAAAACATGGCCAATAGCAATTTTATTAGTGTTCTTTATTTGTGTTGTTTTACTTGTCATTGTTGATCTTCTGGTTTGGAAGGTTGAAGAGATTCAGATTCAGGTGGTCACCATTACAATCTGTAGCTGGACAGTTTCCCAGGCAAGGTTTTAAACAAGAAAATGGCAGTTTTAGAAGCTGAGCTGAGGCACTACTGCAAGATTGAAAGAGTGGAATTGGGGATCACAGTAATTGTTCTGGTTGGTGAAGTGACTCACAATAAGTAAGTGGCAGTGGAATTTAGAAGTGAGGGTGGATTCAAATTGCACTCAAAACGATAAGGACGAATTGTCAGTTTCTTAAATAAATTGTCTTGGGACTTCCCTGGTGGTCCAGTGGTTAAGACTCTACGCTCCCAATGCAGGGGGCCCAGGTTCGATCTCTGGTCAAGGAACTAGATCCCACATGCCGAAACTAAAAGATTCTCGCATGCCACAACTAAAGATCCCGCGTGCCGCAACGATGATCCTGCACACAGCAACTAAGACCTGACACAGCCAAACAAACAAACAAACAAACAAATAAATAAATAAATATTTAAAAAATAAATTGTCTCTTTTTAAAAAATTGTTATGTATGGACTAAATTTTCTATTCATCGATAGCAAAATAATCAGTTCATGGGTTAAGATAACCTCCTGCCAATGCACAGTAAAGATACCAACTGGTCATTGACCTTCAGGAAAATTCCAAAGGAAGCATTATATTTTTTTTATTGAAGTATAGTTGATTTACAATGTTGTGTTAGTTTCAGGTGTACAGCAAAGTGATTCTTTTCAGATTCTTTTCCCTTACAGGTTATTACAAAATATTGAGTATCGTTCCCTGTGCTATATGGTAGGTCCTTGTTGATTATCTATTATATATATGGTAGTGTGTATATGTTAATTCTGAACTCCTAATTTATCCCTCCCCTCCTTTCCCTTTTGGTTCCATAAGTTTGTTTTCTATGTCTGTGGATCTATTTCTGTTTCATAAATAAGTTCATTTGTATCTTTTTTTTTAGATTCCACATATAAGTGATATCAAATGATATTTATCTTTCTCTGTTTGACTTACTTCACTTAGTATGATAATCTCTCAGTCCATCCATGTTGCTGCAAATGGCATTATTTCATTCTCTTTTTATGACTGAGTAATATTCCATTGCATATAAATAGCACATCTTCTTTATCCATTCATCTGTTGATGGACACTTACGTTGTTTCCATGTCTTGGTATTGTTAATAGTGCTACTATGAACATTGGTGTGCATGTATCTTTTCAAATTAGACTTTTCTCTGGATATATGCCCAGGAGTGGGATTGCAAGATCACATGGTAACTCTATTTTTAGAGTTGGTCCATTCTCTAGGGCCAAAGAATCCCCATAAATGTTGATGATTTCTGGCCCCTCTTCGTGCAGATGGGTTCAGGGTGTCTGTACCTAGGCAGACTCACACTCCTTCAGCATTTGTGTGGTCCTGGCATATGGGTCTTGAGATGAGTGAGCCTGGTGGACAAACGGCCATGTAGAGCAGCAGCAGTGTATTAATCAAGTTTTCATTTTCTGTATTTTGTGATGTTTTGACACCTTAAAAAGCTGTCTGGCCAGGGAGAGACTGCCCCACACTGGGCTAGCAAAGGGCTCTCTGGGAGCTTGTCTTTCATATGCAAATCAACCAACCAGTCTGGTGTCTAGAGCCCCAATTACCCCATTTATCTAACTTACACACTAAGCCAATATTTCCCCTGACCTAAAATGTCCCAGGGTCAGGTACCAGGCAACTAGGGACCACACCTATAGCCTAAAACCCACCAGAATTATTCAAACTAAGCAATCCTAAATTGTTTACTCTGCCCTCCCTTACATTTTCTGTCAAAATTCCAATAAACGCTCTGGCATAGGCTTTCTCCTTGTTCCTGCTTCTGCCTCCTGACCAAACCTGGTACTTACCCACTAGCCCTGTGTGGTGTTGCATGTCCCCTTCTTTCAGGAAATGTAACTAATGAGTTTCAAAGGCATTGGCCTCTCTGTATCATCACTTGGTCACCTCCGTAAATTAAATCCTGGACATAATTTTAGAACAGTTGGCACAGTGAGCAGAACGACTCAAGTGTTCAATGGAGGGGCCACCTCTGGGCTGCTCTTGGCTTTCTAACTGATTTTATCACACAGCAAGTTCTGCCTAAGAAGGCACTGTTAGTTCTTGGTGCATTTGCACTTTGGCTGCTGCCACTTTGTGCTGTGTCTACCATATGCTGTATTCCAACTTAAATTGTTATAGGATCTTGAAGGAGTAGTCCTTAAGGTCCTTCTCAGCTCCTTCTGTAACTTAAAGGTGCTATAGTATAGGTCTGAAAAGGCTATAATTCACTAGTTGGCACCTTAGCCAGGACAGATTCATCTCATCAGTCTCTTTTTGTCTGAGATCAGCATACCTGCTTTTTAGGCTGGTGACTCTAGGAGTGACTAGAATAACTAGTTAACATACAAGGCAGAGGCTTCTCCCAAAAGTGAGTGAGGGGAGGCTTCCTCCAATAGACTGTGTTGGGATGCCAGTCTGATCAACTAAGCGAACAATGGTGGACTGCAGTTTTGTTTTGTTTTCCATCTTCATTGAGAAATAATTAACATATAACATTGAGTGAGTTTAAGGTATACAATGTGATGATTTGCTACACATACATAATTGCAAAATGATTACCACAGTATGGTCAGTTAACTTTTCCATTCCTTCACACAGTTACCTTTGTGTGTGTGTGGTTAAGCCATTTGAGATCTACTCTCTTAGCAACTTTGAAGTATATGATACAGTATAGTTAACTGTAGTCGCCATGCTGTACGTTAGATGACCAGAACTTATTCGTCTTATAACTGGAAGTTTCCACCATTTGATCAACATCTCCCCATTTCCCCCAATTCCTAGTCCTTGGCAACTACCATCCTACTCTGTTTCTGTGAGTTTCAGCTTTTTTACATTCCATGTATAAGTGATAGCACACAGTATTTGTCTTTCTGATTTATTTCACTTAGCATAATGCCCTCATGGTCAATCCATGTTGCTCAAAAGGCAAGATTTCATTCTTTTTCTTGGCTAAATAATATTCCATTGTGTGTATATCTATATATATAGATATATTTGTCACATCTTCTTTAACCATTCTTCTGTTGATGGACACTAAGGTTGTTTCCATATCTTGGCTATTGTGAATAATGCTTCAGTGAATATGGGAGTGCAGATATTTCTTTGAGATAGTAATTTTATTCCATTTCCTTTGGCTATATATCCAGAAGTGGGATTGCTGGATCATATGGTAGTTCTCTTTTTAATTTTTTGAGCATACTGTTTTGCATAATGGCTGTACCAATTTACATTCCCACCAACAGTGTACAAGCATTCCTTTTCCTCCACTTTTATCTTGTGTCTTTTTTATGATAGCCATTCTAATAGGTTTGAAGTGATATCTTATTGTGGTTTTGATTTGTGTTTCATTAATGATTATTGATGTTGAGCATCTTTTCATACACCTGTTGGTCATTTATATGTGTTCTTCGGAAAACTGTCTATTTAGATCTTCTGTCCATTTTTAAATTGAATTGCTTGGTTTTTTGCTGTTGGGTTAAATGAATTTCTTATGTATTTTGGATATTAACCCCTTATTAGTTTGTTTACAAATATTACTCTCATTCCATATGTTGCCTTTTCATTTTGTGAATTGTTTCTTTGCTGTACAGAAGGTTTTTAGTTTGATGTCGTCCCATTTTTTAATTTTTGTTTTGTTGTTTGTGCTTTTGATGTCATATCACTAAGACAAATGTCAAGGAGCTTCTACCCTATGTTCTCTTCTAGGAGTTTTACAGTTTCAGGTCTTATGTTTATGTCTTTAATCTATTTTGAGGTAATTTTTGTGAGTGGTGTAAGTTAAGAGTCCAGCTTCATCTTCTACACGTGATATCCAGTTTTCCTAACACCATTATTTGAAGAGACTATCCTTTCCCCAGTGAGTATGCTTGGCTCCCTTGTCAAATAATAATTGACTGTATATGTGTGGGTTTATTTCCGGGCTGTCTACTCTGTTCCATTGTTTTATGTGTCTGTTTTTATGCCATACTCTTTTGATTACTATAACTTTGTAATAAGGTTTGAAAACAGGAAGTGTGGTAACTCCAGCTTTGTTTATTCTTTGTCAAGATTGCTTTGGTTTTTCGTGGTCTTTGTGGTTCCATTTGAATTTTAGGATTGTTTTTTCTATTTCTGTGAAAAATGCCCTTGGAATTTTGATAGGAATGACATTGAATCTGTAGATGGCCTTGGGTAATGTGGATATTTTAACAATGTTAATTCTTCTGATCCATGAACATGGGGTATCTTTCCATTTATTTGTGTCTGTCAAATTCTTTCATCAAAGTCGTATAGTTGCAGTGTACAGATCTTTTGCCTCCTTGGTTAAATTTGTTCCTAAGTATTTAATTATTTTGGATGCTATTATAAATAAGATTGTTTTCTTTATTTCTTTTTCAGATATTTGGTTGCTAGAGTATAGAAATGCAATTGATATCTGGATGTTGATTTTTGTATCCTGGAACTTTACTGAATTTTAAAAATTAGTGCTAACAGTTTTTGATGGAGTCTTCAGGATTTTTAATCTATGAGATCATAAATCTGCAAACAGATTTACTCCTTTCTTTCTGATTTGCATGCCTTTTATTTCTTATTTTTGCCTGACTTCTCTGGTTGGGACTTCTGGTATCATGTTGAATATGTGTGGTGCCACTCTGGGTACCCTTGTTTTGTTTTCTTGTTTCTGATCTTAGAGGAAAAGCTTTCACCCTTCCACTCTTGAGTGTGATTTTAGCTGTAGGATTGTTGAATATGACCCGTATTCTATACTCAATTTGTGAAGAGTTTTTTTTTTTTATCATGAAAGGATATTTTGTTTCATCAAATGTTCTTTCCCCATGTATTGCGATGATTATATTATTTTTATCTTTCATTTTATTAGTGTGGTGTATCACAATTATTGATTTGCATATGTTGAACCATCCTTGCAGCACAGGGATAAATTCCACTTGATCATGGTGTATGATCCTTTTAATGTGCTGTTCAATTTTTTTCTATTGTTTTTCTGGTCTCTATTTCATTTGATTCTGCTCTGATTTTTGTTGTTTCCTTTCCTCTGCTAACTTTTGGTGTAGTTTGTTCTTTTCTTTAAATTTTTTGATGTGTGAAGTTAGGTTGTTTATTTGAGATATTTATTTTTTCTTAACATAGTCATATATTGTTACAAACTTCTGTTAGAACTGCTTTTGCTGCTTCCCATAAGTTTTAGTGTGTTGTGTTTCCATTTTCATTTGTTTTAAGATATTTTATTTCTGTTTTGATTTCTTCTTTGACCCACTGGCTGTTGAAGAGTGTGCTGTTTAATTTCCACATATTTCTGAGTTTTTCAGTTTTTCTACTGTTAATTGATTTCTAGTTTCATACCGTCATGGTTTGAAAAGTTGTTTGGTATCAATTCAGTCTTCTTAAACTTGCTGAGAATTGTTTTGTGAGCTAGCATATGATCTATCCTGGAGAATGTTCCATGTGCACTGGAGAAGAATATGTATTCCACTGCTCTTGGATGGAATATTCTGCATATGTCTGTTAGGTCCATTTGGCCTGAGGTATAGTTTGAGTCCAGTGTTTCCTTATTGATTTTCTGTCTATATGGTCTGTTCATTGTTAAAAGTGGGATAGTAAAGTCTTCTACTATTATTGTATTGTTGTCTATTTCTGCCTTCTTCACTGTTAATATATTTGGGTGCTCCAATGTTGGGTGCATATGAATTTACGATTGTTATATTCTCTTGGTGAATCAACCCCTTTATCATTATGTAATGATCTTCTTTGTCTCTTGTTACAGTGTTTGAGTTAAAGTCTCTTTGTCAAAGATGCAGACATAGAGAATGGTCTTGAGGACATGGGGAGGGGGAAGGGTAAGCTGGGAAGAAGTGAGAGAGTGGCATGGACATATATACACTACCAAATGTAAAATAGATACTAGTGGGAAGAAGGCACATAGCACAGAGAGATCAGCTCGGGGCTTTGTGTCCATCTAGAGGGGTGGGATAGGGAGGGTGGGAGGGAGATGCAAGAGGGTGGAGATATGGGGATGTATGTATATGTATAGCTGATTCACTTTGTTATACAGCAGAAACTACCACATCATTATAAAGCAATTATACTCCAATAAAAATGTTAAAAGAATTAAGTAAAGTCGTTTGTCTGATATAAGTATAGCTATCCATGGTCTCATGTTGTTTGCATTTTCAGGAAATATTTTTTTTTCCCTTCACTTTCAGTCTGTATGTGTCTTTGAATCTGAAGTGAGTTTTCTGTAGGGAGCATTTAGTTGGATCTTTTTTTTAAAACAATCCAGCTCCTCTGTCTTTTGACTGGAGAATTTAATCCATTTATATTTAAAATAACTGTTGATGGGTAAGGACTTACTAATGCCATCTTATTAATATTTTTCTGACTCTTTTGTAATTCCATTGTTCTTTCTTCCTCTCTTGCTTTCTTTGTGAATTGATGATTTCCTGTAATGTAAGCTTTGATTCTTCTCTCTTTAACTGTTATGTATCTATTGTAGGTTTTTGCTATGTGGTTACCATGAACCTTACATAAAACATAGATGTAACAGTTTATTTTAAGTTGATGACAACTTAACTTCAATTGCATACCAAAATGCTACCCTTTTACTCCCCGACCCCACATTTTATGTTTTTCATGTCAAAATTTACCTCTTTGTATATTGTATATTTTTACAAATTAATATTATTGTCATTTTTAATAATTTTGTCCTTTAACCTTTATACTAAAGTGATTAACACAACACTTATTACAATATTACAGTATTCTGAATTTGTCTATATACATACCTTTACCAGAATGTTTTATATTTTCATATGTTCTCATGTTAGTAATTACCGTCATTTCCTTTCAGCTTGAAGAAATCCTATCAGCATTTTTTGTGAGGCAGGTCTAGTGTAGAATAGCTCCCTCAGCTTTTGTTTGAGAACAAACATCTCTTCTTCGTTTCTGAAAGATAGCTTTGCTGGATAAACTTCTTTGGCAGTGTTTCTCTTTCTGCGCTTTGAATTTTTCATCCCACTCTCTCCTCGCTTGCAAGGTTTCCACTGAGTATCCACTGATAGCCTTATTGGGGGTTCCTTTATTATGTGAGGGTTTGTTTTTCTCTTGACAGTTTAAAAAATTCTCTCTTTGTCTTTGATTTTACACAGTTTTTTAATAGTGTGTCTTTGAGAAGATCATTTTGGGTTGATATTTGGTGTTGACTTATTAGCTTCATGAACTTGTATGTCCAAATATTCTCTCCCCAGATTGGGAAGGTATCAGCCATTCTTTCTTTCTTTTTTGGCTTAAAAGAGCAGAAATTTATTTTCTCACAGTTTTGGAGGCCAGAAGTCCAAAATCAAGGTGTTTGCAGGGCCACGATCTCTCTGGAGACTCTAGAAAAGATTCCTTTCCTTGCAATTTCCAACTTCAGCGAATGGCTGTTGGCATTCCTTGGCTTGTGGCTGCGCACTCCAATCTCTGCCTCCATTTTCACATGGTCCTTCTCCTCCTTTCTGTCTGTGTCTTCTCCTCTTATTATAAGGACACTTGTCATTAGATTTAGGGCCCACCTGGATAATCTAGAATGATTGCAAATTAGTTTTTGATATAATTACATATGCGAAGACCCTTTTCCAAAATAAGGTCACACTAACAGGTTCCAGGGATTAGAACATGGACATATTCAGTGGGGGCACCATTTAATTCATTATACCCAATGTGTGGTGCCCTTCCAAGTGGCAGGGAAGCATTTGTCACGCACACATTGAACTTTCCTACAGGTGCCCACATCCTATTCTCAAACTTGCCAAGTACCCAGATGGGTTTCTGTGATGCCAGCAAACCCAGACGGGATGCAGACTGGGACCCAGACACAGCTTTGTTTCATGTTAGCTTTCAGTGATGTCTCTTTTTTTTCCTTTCTTTTTTTTTTTTTTTTTTTTAATAAATTTCTTTATTTATTTATTTTTGGCTGTGTTGGGTCTTCGTTTCTGTGCGAGGGCTTTCTCCAGTTGTGGCGAGCGGGGGCCACTCTTCATCGCGGTGCGCGGGCCTCTCACCATCGCGGCCTCTCTTGTTGCGGAGCACAGGCTCCAGACGCGCAGGCTCAGTAATTGTGGCTCACGGGCCTAGTTGCTCCGCGGCATGTGGGATCTTCCCAGAGCAGGGCTCGAACCCGTGTCCCCTGCATTGGCAGGCAGATTCTAAACCACTGCGCCACCAGGGAAGCCCCCCTTTCTTTTTTTTTAACCTTTCTTTTTTATTGAGTTAAATATATATCTAACATAAAGTTTACCATATTAATAATTTGTAAGCATTCAGTTCAGTGGTACTAAATACATTCACATTGTTGTGCAGCCATCTCCACCATCCATCCTTATAACTCTTTTCATTGTAAATCTGAAACTGTATACTTATTAAACAACTCAACTTCTCCATTCCCCCAGCCTCTGGCAACCACCATTATATGTTCTGTCTTTTTGATTTTGACTACTGTAAATGCCTCATATCAGTGGACTCATACAGTTTTTGTCTTTTTGTTACTGGTTTATTTCACTTAACATAATGTATTCAAGGTTTGTCTATGTTGTAGCATATTACAGAATTTCCTTCCTAAAAAGGAAGTTTTTAGAATAAAACAACGAAATATTCCATTGTAAGTATATACCACATATTGCTTATTAATTCCTCATTTGATGGGCACTTGAGTTACATCCATGTTTTAAATAATATGAATAATGCTGCTAGGAATGTGTGTGTACAAATATCTCTTCAAGACCCTACTTTGTTTTTAGTATATACCCAGAAGTGGAATTTCTAGGTAATATGGTAATTCTACTTTTAATTTATTGAGGAACCTCCATACTTTTTTCCATTGTAGCTGTACCATTTTAGATTCCCACTGACAGTGCACAAGGGTGCCAATTTCACCACATCATTGTCAGTACTCGTTGTTCTCTAAGAAGTCATTACCAAATCAAATATCAGGAAGCTTTTGTCTTGTGTTTTCTTCTAAGAGTTTTGTTGTTTTAGGTCTTATATTTATGTTCTTGATCCATTTTGAGTCAATTCTGTATATGGTGTTAGGTAAGGATCAAATGTCATTCTTTTGTATGTGTATATCCTCTTTCAACAGCACCATTTGTTGGAAAGACTACCCTTTACCCATTAAATGGTCTTGGTATTCTTGTCAAAAATCATTTGATTGTATATGTATTTATTTCTGGTCTCTGTAATCCACTCCATTGCTCTATATGTCTGTCTTTATGCCGATACTATATTGTTTTGATTACTGTAGCTTTGTAATAGGTTTTGAAACCAAGAAGTGTGAGCCCTCCAGTTTTGTTTTTTTCAAGATTTTTTGGGGCTGTCTGAGGTCCCTTGAAATTCCATATGAATTTTAGGCTAGGTTTTTTTCTATTTTTGCAAAAATATCTTTGGGATATTGATAAGTATTATATTGATTCTGTGGATAACTTTGGGTAATAGTGACATTTTAACAATATTAAGTCTTTCAGTCCATGAAACTGGGATGTATTTCCATTTATTTATGTCTTCTTTTATTTCTTTTAGCAATGTTTTGTAGTTTTCATTTTGCAAATCTTTCACTTTTGTGGTTAAACTAATCCCTAAGTATTTTATTCTTTTTGATGTTATTGTAAATGGGTTTAAAAATTTTTTCTTTTTCAAATTGCTCACTGCTTGTGCATAGAAATGCAACTGATTTTTGTGTGTTGACTTTATATCCTGCCACTTTGCTGAATTCATTTATTAGTTCTAACATTTTGATGTGGAATCTTAGGGTTTTCTAGATATAAGATCATATTAATTGCAAACAAAGATAATTTTAGTTCTTCCTTTCCAATTTAGAAGCCTTTAATTTCTTTTTCTCGCCTAATTGCTCTGGCTAAAACTTCCAGTACTATGTTGAATAGACGTGGTGAAAGTGGGCATCCTGGCCTTGTTCCTGATCTGAGAGGAAACACTTTCAGTTTTTCACCATTAAGAATTACGGTGGCTGTGGGTTTTTCATGTATAGATTTTATTATGTGGAGGTACTTTCTTTCTATTCCTATTTTGTTGAGGGTTTTAATCATGAAAGGCTGTTGAATTTTGCTAAATGACTTTTCTGCATCATTCAGATGTTCGTGTGTTTTTTCTTTCATTTTGTTGATGTGGCATATTGGTTGATTTTTGTTTGTTGAAGCATCCTTGAATTCCAGGAATAAATCCCAATTGGTCATGGGGTAAAGTTCTTCCAATTTTTGCTAAATTCTGTTCACTAGTATTTTCTTGAGGATTTTTGCACCAATGTTTGTAAAGGATATTGATCTGTAGTTTTCTTATAGTGTTTGTCTTGCTTTAGTATCAGGGTTATTTTGGCCTCACAGAATGAATTAGGATGTGTTTCCTCCTCTTCAATTATTTGGAAAAGTTTGAGAAGGATTAGTGTTCTTCTTTAAATGTTTGGTATAATTTGCCAGTGAAGCCATCAGGTCCAGGGCTTTTCTTTTTTGGAAGATTTTTGATTATTGATTCAGTCTCCTTACTACTTACAGTTCTGATTGTCTGTATCTTTTTGGGGGGAGAGGTGTATGAATTTACCTCTAGATACCTTTTTGTTTGTTTGTTTTTGGCTGTGCTGCGTGCCTTGCAGGATCTCAGTTCCCTGACCAGGGACTGAACCCAGGCCATGGCAGTGAAAGCACCAAATCCTAACCACTAGACTGCCAGGAAACCCCCCACCCACACCCCGTTTTTTTTCTTTTTTTTAGTTGCGATATAGTTGATTTACAATATCATATTGGTTTCAAGTGTACAACATAGTTATTAAACATATTTACAGATTATACTCCATTTACAGTTATTTTGAAATATTGGCTCTATTCCCTGTGCTGTACAATATTCGTGTAGCTTATTTATTTTATACATATTAGTTTGTATCTCTTAATCCCTGCCTTAATCTTGCCCCTCCCCCCTTCTCTCTAGGTAGGTAATCACTAGTTTCTTAGTGATTAGGTAATCACTAGTTTCTTCACTAGTTTCTTCTCTGTATCTGTGCATATATTTCTGTTTTGTTATTTTCATTCATTTGTTTTATGTTTAGATTCCATGTAACAGTGATAACACACAGTATTTGTTTTTCTCTGTCTGACTTTCTTCACTTACTTCATAATACACTCCAGCTCTATCCATGTTGTTGCAAATGGCAAGATTTCATTCTTTTCTATGGGTGAGTAATATTACATTGTATACATATGCCATATTTTCTTTATCCATTCATCTGTTGATGGACACTTAGGTTGCTTCCACATCTTGGCTATTGTAAATAATGCAGCTATGAATATAGAGGTGCATGTTATCTTTTAAAATTAGCGTTTTCCTTTTCTTGGGATATATACCCAGGAGTGGAATTGCTGGATCATATGGTAGCCCTATTTTTAATTTTTTAAGGAACTGCCATACTGTTTTCCACAGTGGCTGCACCAATTTACATTCCTACCAAAAGTGTACAAGGGTTCCCTTTATTCCACATCCTCGCCAACATTTGTTACTTGTGGTCTTTTTGCTGATAGCCATTCTGACAGCTGTGAGGTGATATAGAAAACATCAATGAAGCTAAAAGCTGGTCTTTGAAGAGGTAAACAACATTGATGAAACTTTAGCCAGACTCATCAACAAAAAAGGAAGAGGGCCCAAATCAATAAAATCAGAAATGAAAAAGGAGAAGTTACAACCGATGCCAGAGAAATACAAAAGATCATAAGAAACTACTGCAAACAACTATTAAAGTGGACATAAAATGGACAATCTAGAAGAAATATGCAAATTCTTAGGAATGTACAGTCTCCCAAGACTGAACCAGGAAGAAATTACCAGTAGTGAAATTGAATCAGTAATTTTAAAACTCCCAACAAACAAAAGTCCAGGAACAGATTGCTTCACAGGTGATTCTACCAAACATTTAGAGAAGACTTAACACTCATCCTTCTCAAACTATTCCAAAACCTGCAGAGGAAAGAAGACTTCCTAACTCATTTTATGAGGCCACCATCACCCTGATGCCAAAACCAGACTAAGATATCACAAGAAAATTACAGGTGAATATCACTGATGAACATAGACGCAAAAATCCTTAATAAAATATTAGCAAACTGAATCCAACAATACATTAAAGGGTTCACACACCATGATCAAGTGGGATTTATTCCAGGGATGCAAGGATTTTTCAATATCCACAAATCAATCAATGTGATACACCATATTAACAAATTGAAGATGAAAAAACATATGGTCCTCTCAATTAATGCAGAAAAAGCTTTTGACAAAATTCAACATCCATTTATGATAAAAACTCTCCAGAAAGTGAACTTAGAGGGAACATACCTCAACATAATAAAGGCCATATATGACAAACCCACAGCTAACGTCATACTCAATGGTGAAAAGCTGAAGACATTTCCTCTAAGATCAGGAACAAGACAAAACCACCCACTCTCACCACTTTTATTTAACATAGTATTGGAAGTCATTCTGGTTTTGATTACATTTCTCTAAAGGTTAGTGATTTTGAGTATCTTTTCATGTACCTATTGGCCATGTGTATTTCTTCTTTGGAAGAATGTCTATTGAGGTCTTTGGCCCATTTTTTAATCAGATTGTTTGTTTTTTTAGTATTGTACAAGCTGTTTATATATTATGGATATTAACTGCTTATCAGTCATATCATTTGCAAATATTTTCTCCCATTCAGTATGTTATATTTTTGTTTTTTTTTTGTCATTTTGTTTTGTCGATGATTTCCTTTGCTGTGCAAATGCTTTTAAGTTTAATTAGGTCCTATTTGTTTATTTTTGCTTTTACTTCCGTTGCCTTAGGAGACATATGCAAAAAATTATTGCTACTATTTATGTCAAAGAGTGTTCTGCCTATGTTTTCTTCTAGGAGTTTTATGGTCTGTAGTCTTATGTTTAATTATTTAATTTGTTTTGAATTTATTGTATATGGTGTGAGAAAAAGTTCTGATTTCATTCTTTTATATGTAGATGTCCAGTTTTACAAGCGCCACTTATTGAAGAGACTGTCTCTTCTCCATTAAATATTCTTGCCTCCTCTATCATTGATTAATTGACCACAGGTATGTGGATTTATTTCTGGGCTTCCTATTCTGTTCCATTGATCTCTGTGACTGTTTTTGTGCCAGTACCATGCTCTTTTGATTACTGTAGCTTTATAGCATATTCAGAAGTCAGGGAGTGTGATAACTCCAGCTGTGTTCTTCTTTCTCAAGATTGTTTTGGCTATTTAGAGGTCTGTTGTGTTTTCATACAAATTGTTAAATTATTTGTTCTAGTTTTGTGAAAAATTTCATTGTTACTTTGATAGGGATTGCATTGAATCTGTAGATTGCCTTGGATAGTATGGTCATTGTCACAATATTAATTTTTCCAATCCATGAACATGATATATCTTTCCATTTGTTTGTGTCATCTTCTATTTCTTTCATTAGTATCTCATAGTTTTCCAAGCACAGGTCTTTTACATACTTAGGTAGTTTTATTTCTAGGTACTTTTTTGGTTTTGATGTGATTGTAAATGGGATTGTTTCCTTAATTTCCCTTTCTGATATCAACAGATATCAACAGATTTTCTGTATATTAATTTGGTATTCTGCAACTTTACTGAATTCATTGATGAGCTCTAGTAGTTTTTTCATGATGCCTTTAGGATTTTTTATGTATATTATCATGTTATCTGCAAACAGTGACAGGTTTACTTCTTCTTTTCCAATTTGGATTCCTTTTATTTCTTTCTTTTTTCTGATTGCTGTGGCTAGATCTTCTAATACTATGTTGAATCAAAGTGGCAAGAGTGGGCGTTTTTGTCTTGTTCCTGATCTTAGAGGAAAAGCTTTCAGGTTTTCACCACTGAGTATGACGTTAGCTGTGGGTTTGTCATATATGGCCTGTATTATGTTGAGGTGTGTTCCCTCTAAGTTCACTTTCTGAAGTTTTAATCATAAATGGATGCTGAATTTTGTCAAAAGCTTTTTCTGCATTAACTGAGATAACCATATGTTTTTTACTATTCAATTTTTTAATATGGTGCATCATATTGATTTATTTTCAGATATTGAACCATCCTTGTATCCCTGGGATAAATTCCACTTGGCCATGGTGTATTATCCTTTTAATGTATCATTGGATTTGGTTTGCTAAAATTTTATTAAGGATTTTTGCATCTATGTTCATCAGTGATATTGGCCTGTAATTTTCTTTTTTTGTGATATCTTTCTCCGGTTTTGTTATCAGGGTGATGCTGGCTTCCTAACATGAGTTTGGAAGCCTTTCTTCCTCCTCAGGTTTTGGAATAGTTTGAGAAAAATAAGTGTTAACTCTTCTCTAAATGTTTGGTAGAATTTGCCTGTGAGCCATCTGTTCCTGGACTTTTGTTTGTGGGAGTTTTAAAATGACTGATTCAATTTCATTACTGGTAATTTGTCTGTTTATGTTTTCAAGGAGATTACACATTTCTAGGAATTTGTCTATTTCTTCTAGGTTGTCCATTTTATTGGACAAATACATATTTGTAGTCATTGCTTAAGATTCTTTTTATTTCTGTGGTGTTGGTTATAACTTCTTTTTCATTTCTAATTTTATTGATTTGTGCCCTCTCTTTTTCTTGATGAGTTTGAGTAAAGGTTTATCCATTTTGTTTATGTTTTCAAAGAACCGGTTCTTAGTTTCATTGTTTCATTTTCTGTTTTATTAGTTTCATTTTCTGTTTCATTTTCTGTTTTATTAGTTTCATTGTTTCATTTTATTAGTTTCCTGTTTTATTAGTTTCATTGTTTCATTTTATTAGTTTTCTGTTTTATTAATTTCATTGTTTCATTTTCAGTTTCATTTTCTGTTTTATTAGTTTCTATACCACTTATTTCTGCCTTGATCTTCTACTACATTTGGGTTTTGTTTGTTCTTCTTGTCCTGGTTCCTTTAGGTGTAAGGTTAGGTTGTTTATTTGAGATTTTTCTTGTTTCCCAAGGTAAGCTTGTGTCATTCTAAACTTCCCTCTTAGAAGTGCTTTTGCTGTGTCCCATTGATTTTGGATCGTTGTGTTTTTGTTTTCATTTGTCTCCAGGTGTTTTTAAAACTTTCTTCTTTGATTTGTTCAGTGATCCATTGGTTGTTTAGTAGCATATCATTTAGCCTTCACATGTTTGCATTTTTTGCAGTTTTTTTCTTAGAGTTGATTTTTAGTGCCATAGCCTTATGGTGTGAAAAGACGCTTGATATGATTTCAATTTTCTTAAATGTACCAAGACTTGTTTTGTGGTCCAGCATGTGATCTACCCTGAAGAATGTTCCATGTGCACTTGAAAAGGATGTGTATCCTGATGCTTTGGGTTGGAATGTTCTGTATATATCCATTAAGTCTATCTAGTCTAATGTGTCATATAAGGCCTGGAGGCCTGGTTTTTCATACTGATTTTCTGTCTGGATGATCTGTTGATGTAAGTGAGCAGTTAATGTCCCCTAATATTATTGCGTTACTGTCAATTTCTCCTTTTATATCTGTTAATACTTGCTTTAGTTAATTAGATTGTCTCATATTGGGTGCATATATCTTTACAATTGTTATTCTTTTTGGATTGCTCCCTTGATCGTTATGAAATGTCCTTTTTTGTCTCTTGTAACAATCTTTGATTTAAAGTCTATTTTGTCTGATATAAGTATTGCTACCCCATCTTTCTTTAGGTTTCCATTGGCCTGGAATACTTTTTTACATCCTTTCATTTTCAGTCTGTGTGTCTTTAAATCTGAAGTGAGTTTCTTGTAGGTAGCATGTACGTGGGTATTGTTTTTATATCCATTCAGTTACTCTATATATTTTGATTAAAGCATTTAGTCCATTTATGTTTAAAGTAATTATTGATATGTATGCACTTATGGCCATTTTGTTCATTGTTTTGGGTTGTTTTGTGGTTCTTTTTTGTTTTTTTTCTTATTTTCTCTCTGCTCATGTTATCTGATGACTGTCTTTAGTGTTCTATTTTGATTCCTTTCCTTTTTCTGGGCATGTGTCAATTATAGATTTTTGTTTTATGGTTACCACAAGTTTTGTATATAGAACTCTATATGTATAAATGATTTTTAAAATTTGTTGATCTCTTAATTTCAAACACTTTTAAATTACTCTGCATTTTTACCCTCTTCTCACGATAACTGTTTTTGACATCATATTTTACATCTAATTTTTTGTGTATCCCTTAAGTTCTTATTGTTGGTCTAGCCTTTCATAATTTCATGTTTCTAGTGTCGCCTTTTCTTTTTTGTTTAGAGAAATCCTTTAAACATTTCTTGTAAAGCTGGTTTAGTGGTGCTGAACTCTTAGGTTTTGCTTGTCTGTAAAACTTTTTTAATCTCTCCATCAAATCTGAATGAGAGTCTTGCTGGGTAGAGTATTCTTGGTTGTAGGTTTTTCCCTTCATCACTTTAAATATATCATGTCACTCCCCTTGAGGTCTGCAGAGTTTCTGCTGAAGTCAGCTGATAGCTTTATGAATGTTTCCTTGTATGTAACTTGTTGCTTTTCCCTTGCTGCTTTTAATATTCTCTCTTTATCTTTATTTTTTTGCCATTTTAGTTACAATTTGTCTTGGTGTGGTCCTCTTTGGGTTGATCCTGTTTGGGACTCTGATTCCTGGACTTGAAAGTCTGTTTCCTTTCCCAGGTTAGAGAAGTTTTCAGCAGTTATGTCTTCAAATACATTCTCTGCCCCTTTCTCTCTCCTCCATCTGGGACCTCTATAATGTGAATGCTGGTACATTTGATGTTGTTCTAGAGGTCTCTTAGACCATCTAATTTTTTTTTGCTCCTTTTTCGTTTCTCTGTTCAGCATCAGTGATTTCCACTACTCTGTCTTCCAGCTCACTGATCCATTCCTCTGTATCATTTATTCTACTGCTGATTCCTTCTAGTGTATTTATCATTTTAGTTACTGTATTCTTCATCTCTCTTTGATTGTTCTTTATGTTTTCTCTTTGTTAACAATGTCTATTTCTTCTCACTCTGTTCATCCCTTTTTCTCTTCTCTTCTTCGATCATCTTTACGATTGTTATCTTGAACTCTTTCTTGGGTAGATTACTTTTCTCCACTTGGTTTTTCTTCTGGGTTTTTAATCTTGTGCCTTCATTTGGAATATGTTCCTCTGTCACCTCATTTTGCCTAACTTCCTGTTTTTATTTCTGTTTATCTGTTAAGTTGGTTACATTTCCCAACTTTGGAGAAGTGGCCTTTTGTAGGAGACATCCTATGCATCCCAGCGGTGTGCTCCCCGCTGGTCACCAAAGCTATATGCTCTAGGGCTGCTGCCTATGTGGGCTGCATAGGTCCTTCTGTTGTGTTGGGCTGACTACTAATGGGCAGTCTAGTAGGCTTGGCTGGCCCCCGGTATGGTTGGTTGCCAAGCCCTACCTTGTGTGGAGGCTGCCAGCTTCTGGTTGGCAGGGCCAGGTTATGAGGCAGCTAGTTGCTGAACCCTGGGGGATTCTAGGGCTAGTGCTGGCTTCCTGGCGGGTGGAGTCAGTGTCCAGGTGATCCTGAGCCTGTGCTTACCCTCTGATGGATGAAGCCAGGTCCTAGGGTTAATGCTGGGACATGGAGTTTGGCTGCAGGGCCCAGGGTTCCCAGAGCTGGTGTTGGACTGCTGGTGGGTTGAGCTGGTTCCTGACACAGCTGATTTCAGGGTTTGGGGTGTCCTGAAGCTTGTGGTGGCTGGAAGCTGGATGCAGCTGGGGCCCAGCCAGTCTGAGGGCCGGTGCAGGCCTGCTGGTATGTGAGCTGGGTCCGTAGGCTGCAGGAGTACAGTTGCCGTGGGGTCAGTGTCCACCTACTGGTGGGTGAGGTTGGTTCCATAGCTAAAGCAGGCTTGCTGACGGCCAGGGCTGTAGATTCTCTGGCTGCTGCCTGCATTCTGGTGCACACAGCTCGGTCCCAGGGTCTCTGACTGCAGGGCATTGGGGGTCCTAGGTTTAGTGTCTGTGCACTTGTGTGGGAAGCCAGGTTCTGGGCCCTCTGGAGGGCAGGTCCATGTCCAGGGGTAGCTATGGGCTATGGGGTTCTTAAAGCAGCCTGTCTGCTGGTGGGTGGGGCTGTGTCCTGCCCAGTTAATACTTTGCCTGAGGCATCCCAGTGCTGGTGCCTACAGGCTGTTAGATGGGCAGGGGGTGGAGTTGGAGGTTGGTTCTTGAGGCTAATAAGCTAGAGGGAGTATTCCATAATGGTGCTTATCAGTACTGGTGTCCATGTAGTAGAATGAGCTCTCAAAAGTAGTTTCTGTCAATGTCTGTATTCCCAGGGTGAGTTCCACTTGCCTCCTGCCTCTCTAGGAGACTCTCCAAGATCAGCAGGTAGGTCTGACCCAGGCTCCTTTCAAATTACTGCTTCTGCCTTGGATCTTGTAGCATGTGATTTTGTGTGTGCCCTTTAGTAATGGAGTCTCTATTTCCCACAGCCCTCTGGGTCTCCCAAAATTAAGTCCTGCTGGCCTTCAAAGCCAAATGTTCTGGGACCCCCAGGTGGAGGAGTCTGATGTGGGGCTCAGACCACTCACTCTTTGGAGATAACCTCTTCAATTATAATTATTCTCCAGTTTGTGGGTCACCCACCCACGGGTATGGGTCTTGACTATACCACCACTTAACCCCTTCTACCCACCTAGTTGTGGTTCCTTCTTCATATCTTTCTTTGTAGAAGCTCTTTTCTGGTAGGTTCTGGTCTTTTTGATAGGTGTTCTGTAAATAATTTAAATTTTGGTGTGCCTGTGAGAGTGGGTGAACTCAGAGTCTTTATACTCTACCATCATGGCTGATCCTTTTCAGATTGTTCTTTTTGTGTGTGATGTAGTCTTGGTAGGTTTTGTTTTTCTAGGGATTTGTCCATTTTATGTGTGTTATCCAATTGGTTCACATAAAATTGTTCATAGTTCTCTCTTGTAATCCTTTTTATTTCTGTAGATTTAGGAGTATTGTCCCCACTTTCACTTTTGATTTTAGCAATCTGAGTCTTCTATTTTTTAGTCCATCTAGCTAAAGATTTGTCAATTTTGTTGACGTTTTGCAAAGAATCAACTTTTGGTTTCATTGATTATCTCCATTTTTCTATTCTCTATTTCATTTACCTATGCTCTAATCTTTAGTATTTCCTTCCTTCTGCTAGGTTTGGATTTAGTTCATTCTTTTTATAGTTCCTTAAAGTTGTAAAGTTAGATTGTTGATTCAAGAAATTTCTTTTTTAATTTAACAAATTTCCCTCTTACCACCACTTTTGCTGCATCCATAGGTTTTGGTATGTTGTGTTTTGTTTTCATTTATCTCTAAGTATTTTCTAATTTCCTTGTGATTTCTTCTTTGATTCACTGATTACTTAAAAGTGTATTATTTAATGTCCACAGTTTTGTGAATTTTCCAGTGTTCTTTATGTTATTGATTTCTAACTTCATTCCATTGTGGTCAGAGAAGATATTTTGTACGATACTTATCTTTTTAAAATCTTGAGAATTGATTTGTTGCCTGTCATATGGTCTACCCTGGCATATGTCCTATGTGCACTTGAGAAAAACGTGTGTGCAGTTGTTGTTGGAAGGAGTGTTCTGTATATGTCTATTAGATATAAATGGTTTATTGTGTTAAGTTCTCTATTTCCTTACTTGTCTTCTGTCTGGCTGTTCTATCCTTTATTTAAGAGCAGGATTAATATCGCCAACTATTACGGCAGAATTGTCTATTTCTCCCTTCTATTCAGTCAGTTTTTGCTTCATGTATTTCAATGGTCTGTCATTAGGTGCATAATTGTTTATAATTGTTACATCTTTCTGCATTGGGCCTTTATTAATATATAGTAGCCTTCATTATTTCTTGTAAACTTTTTTGATTAAAGTATATTTAGTTTGATATAAGTATAGCCACTCCTGCATTCTTTTAGTTACTGTTTGCATGGACTATCATTTTCCATCCTTTTATTTTCAAACTGTTTGTGTTTTTGGATATCAAGTGAGTCTTTTGTAGACAGCATATAGGTGGGTAATGTATTTTAATCTCTTCTGCCAATCTCTATCTTTTGATTGGAGAATTTAATCCATTTACCTTTAAAGTAATTACTGGTAAGCAGGGACTTACTTCTGTAATTGTACTAATGTTTTCTATATGCCCTACAGCTTTTTCATTCCTCATTGACTACATTCCTGACTTCTTTTGCGTTTAGTTGGGTTTTCTCACAGTGAGATGTTTAAATTCCTTGTAAATTTTCTTTTGTTTATAATCTGTAGGTATTTTCTTTGTGGTTGCCATGGGGATTACATTTAATCATAAAGTTATAACATGCAAATTTGAATTTATAGCAGCTGAACTTCAATAACATATAAAAACTCTGCTCCTTTACAACTCCATTCCCATCCCTTTTGGTTGTAGATATCACAAAATTACATCTTTATACATTGTGTGCTCCCAAACAAATGATTTAAATGCATTAGTCTCCTGAGTTATATAGAAAATAAGGTACAGTAATAATAGCTTTTATGTTAACTTTTTTTAAACATATTAATTTTTGTTTTTTGGGGGTTTTTTTAGCAAACAAAAAATACAGTTATAGACCATTGTTAAAAAACTACTGGCTCTTGGGACCTCCCTGGCAGTCCAGTGGTTAATACTCTATGCTTCCACTGCAGGGGCCATGGGTTCAAACCCTGGTCAGGGAACTAAGATCCCACATACTGCGTGACACAGCCAAGAAATTTTTAAAAAGTATACTACTGGCTCTTATAATTGCCCATGTATTTACCTTTATAGATATCTTTATTTCTGTATATGGTTTCAAATTATTGTCCAACGTCCTTTTGTTTCACCTTGCAGACTCCCTTGAGCATTTTTTTCAGGCAGATCTAATGGTCACAGTCTCACTCAGCTTTTGTTTATCTGGGAAAATCTTGATTTATCCCTCACTATTCAAAGACAGTTTTGCCTAAATTGGATTCTGCCTGAGTTTAGGATTCTGAATTGACAGGTTTTTTTTTTCTTTTAGCACTTTAAATACAAGCCCACTGTCTTCTGGACTCCAAAGTTTCTGATGAGAAATTTGCCACTAATCTTGTTGAGGATCCCTAGTATGTGATCCCTAGTATTCACTTCTCTCTTGCTCCCCTCATGATTTGCTCTTTGTGTTTGTCTTCCAAATATTTGATTATAATGTGTCTCGATGGGGGTCTTATTTTATTTCATTGTGGGTCTCTTGGAGTTCATTGAATTTCTTGACTGTTTATATTCATGACTTTCATCAAATTAGGAAGTTTTCAGCCACTATTTCTTCACATATTCTCTCTGCCCCTTTTTCTCTCTTCTCCTTCTGGGGCTTGCATGATGTGTATGTTGGTCTTTCTGTTGGTGTCCCATAGTTCTCTTAAGGTTCTCTTAGGGTCTCCTAGGTTATTCCTAGGGTCTGTTTGCTTTTTAAAATCTTTTTTCTTTCTGTTCCTCAACCTCAATAATTTCCATTGTCTTATATTCAATTTCACTGATTTTTTCTTCTGCCTACTCAAATCTGCCTTTGAATCCCTCTAGTGAATTTTTCATCTAATTTATTGTACTTTTCAGCTCCAGAATTTAGTGTTTGGTCTCTTTTTAGGTTTCATTTCTCTATATTTATGTTTCCATTTTGTTAACACGTTATTTTCTTGACTTTCCCCATGTCTTCCTTTAGTTCTTTGAACACCTTTAAGACAGTTTTTTAAAAGTCTTAGTCTAGTAGGTCTGCCATCAGGTCATTTTCAGGGACAGTTTCTGTTAACGTATTTTTTCCTTTGAATTAGCCATACTTTCCTGTCTCTTTGTATGCTCTTTGATTTTTTATTGAATACTGGCTATTTGAATCTAATGAGGTTGTAACTCAGAATATCAGATTCTCTCCCTCCCCCATGGTTTGCTTTTTTTGTTATTGTCTTGTTTGTTTATTTTATTGTTGTAGACTGTCTCTGTGGCAAGGATCAGCCTGAGGTGTAAACTTTAGTTCTTCTCAGGTCTTTTCTTAGTCTGCAACTTTTCCTGGGCATTTCTAGTTTTCCCCATATTTGAAGTTGTTTTTGAGTGTCTTAATGTCTCCTAAAAGGGGAAAAGTAGAAAAATGAAGAGGGGGAAAGAAAAGGTACTGGCCCTTTATATCCCATGGAAGTTACTTTAGCTGGAGGGGGAGGGGTTTGTAACAGTTACGGTAGGTACAACAAAAATGGCCACTGACTTCTTTGACTGCACCTCTGTGATCAGAAGCAGCGATCAGAAATCAGAGCACAGGTCCCTAATATTTGGAGCATAGGATCCTTTTTTCCCACCCTGACTCCCACAAGCTGTGTACAAGCTGCTTCAGGAGATGTGCACAGTTGCCTGCCATGTGGCTGGGGGTGGGGGATGGATAATTGCTACTATGCTAAGAGCTGAAATTGACTGAAGTTAAGCACAATTTCCCATCCAAGCCTTCCCAGAATTCTTCATCACCAGATCTTGATAAAGTTTATTCCTGGGTCCACCTTCATAATTCTCAATTAGTACTTCTGGGGTGGGGCCTTAAAATGTGCACTTCTTTTTAGCTCTTTGCTGATGCTTATGTTGCTGTGATTTGCCCAAACTTTGAGAGGCACTGTTCTAGAACACTTCATTCTCTCTTTGGCAGTATCTAATCTGAAGTGAAACTCATTTAATGAGTTTGTAATTTAAGTTATATTTTTCAAGCCTGGGAATTCTGCTGGATTCTCTGCCCTAGATTATAATCTTACTTTTTTTTTTTTACTTTTTCATGTAAATTTTATTTTATTGATTTTTTTAAACTTTTTATTTTATATAGGAGTATAGCCAATTAACAATGTTGTGATAGTTTCAGATGCACAGCAAAGCGACTCAGCCATACATATACATGTATCCATTCTCCTCCAAACTCCCCTCCCATCCAGGCTGCTACATAACATTGAGCAGAGTTCCCTGTGCTATACAGTATGTCCCTGTTGGTTATCTGTTTTAAATATAGCAGTGTGTACATGTCAATCCCAAACTACCTAATTATCCCTTTCCCCCACCCTTCCACCCTGGTAACCATAAGTTCGTTCTCTAAGTTAGTGAGTCTGTTTCTGTTCTGTAAGTAAGTTCATCTGTATCGTTTCTTTTTAGATTCCGCATATAAGGGATATCATACGATATTTCTCTTTCTCTATCTGACTTACTTCACTCAATATGACAATCTCTAGGTCCTTCCATGTTGCTGCAAATGACATTATTTCATTCTTTTTAATGACTGAGTAATATTCCATTGTATATATATCCAGAGAAAAATATGGTCCAAAAGGATATGTGCACCCAAATGTTCACTGAAGCACTGTTTACAATAGCCAAGACATGGAATCAACCTAAATGTCCATAGACAGAGGAATGGGTAAAAGAAGATGTGGTACATATATACAATGGAATATTACAATCTTACATTTTAATTATTCAAATAATATTAAGGACATTTACTTTATATACATGCATAGTTATTTCATTATCTGTATCTCTGATTTTGTTTCAAAGGTCTTTTTGTTTGTTTTGGGTTATTTGGATATTGTCTTTTCTTATATCTGGTTATTTTTGTTTGAATACTAGAAATTGGTTTTGGAAAGTTGAATAGGGAATTTGGATTTATAGTTGATTCTGGAAGGATACTCAGGCACTAGTAACCTCCAATCTTCTTAGTTCAATAAGAGATTGAGATGATTAAAAGCTGGGTTTTAATCTCTGTGTAAGCTGGGTTGTTTTCCACTTATCCTAACCCATGGTGTATAGCCATTCCATGGTTTACAAGGGCCTTCTCCTTTGTGAGGATTTTAACATCAGTTTTTATATGTTAGTTCCATTAATATATCAGTTCCTCAGGTTTCTCCTCAGGTTTTTTTGCTGCCATTTATAGAATTGGTAAATTCTTTTTTTTCTACAGGTAAAAAAAAAGTTAGGCTCTTGGAATATACCTCTAGAACATTCTTCTCCTTCACAACAGATTTTAAAATATTCTGAAAAAAAAATATTCTGTATCATTTTTTAGTCATTTTCAGTGTGTTTATTGTTTAAAATTACCTGTTACTTCACCATTCTTAGAAGTTGAACCCTTGGCCTCTGTGTTCACTTTTGAAAATCGTCTCTTTGGCTGAATAACTGCATTAAATTTTTCATATAACATAAACCTTCAGTCTTTTCCCTATTTCAAGTTCTGTGATTTTGAGCTGAGGCCGGGAAATTATTTTATAAACTCCCCAGTTGAATTAAATGCGTAGCCAGTGTTTAAAACCCCTAACATATCCATTCTTTTTTTTTTTTCCTTAGAAAATTATAGTGGTTTATTAGAAAAAGTAATCTCCAGTTAAGGAGTATTATAAAAAAACAGATATAATTCAAATGAGAAAAGGATCAATACAGGGAATTCCCTGGTGGAGCAGTGGTTAAGAATCCACCTGCCAGTGCAGGGGACATGGGATTGAGCCCTGGTCTGGGAAGATCCCACATGCCGTGCAGCAACTATGCCTGTGTGCTGCAATTACTGAGCCTGCGCTCTAGAGCCCACGAGCCACAACTGCTGAGCCTGTGTGCCAAAACAACTGAAGCCCACGTGCCTAGAGCCAGTGCTCCGCAATAAGAGAAGCCACCACAATGAGAAGCCTGTGCCCCACAACAAAGAGTAGCCCCCACTCACCACAACTAGAGAAGGCCCACACACATCAACGAAGACCCAACACAGCCAAAAATTTAAAAAAATAATAATAATAAATTTATTTTTAAAAAACCTTATTAAACAAAAAAGGATCAATTCATCAGGAAGACATAATTCCAAATATAGCATATCCATTCTTTTTTTTTTAAAACTTTTTATTGGAGTATAATTACTTTACAGTGTTTTGTTAATTTCTGCTGTGTAACAAAGTGAATCAGCTATATGCATACGCATATCCCCATGTCCCTTCCCTCTTACGACTCCCTCCCACCCTCCTTATCCCACCACTCTAGGTGGTCTCAAAGAACCAAGCTGATCTCCCTGTGCCATGCAGCTGCTTCCCACTAGCTATCTATTTTACATTTGGTAGTATATATATGTCAATGCTACTCTCTAACTTTGTCCCAGCTTACCCTTCCCCCTCCCCATGTCCTCAAGTCCATTTTCTATGTCTGTGTCTTTATTCCGGTCCTGCCCCTAGGTTCATCAGAACCATATATTTTTTTTTAGATTCCATATATATGTGTTACCATACAGTATTTGTTTTTCTTTTTCAGACTTACTCCACTCTGTATGACAGACTCTAGGTCCATCCACCTCACTATAACTCAATTTCGTTTCTTTTTATGGCTGAGCAATATTCCATTGTGTATATGTGTCACATCTTCTTTATCCATTCATCTGTCGATGGACACTTAGGTTGCTTCCATGTCCTGGCTATTGTAAATAGTGCTGCAGTGAACATTGTGGTACATGACTCTTTTTGAATTATGGTTTTCACACGGTATATGCCCAGTAGTGGGATTGCTGGGTCATATGGTAGTTCTATTTTTAGTTTTTTTTTTTTAAAGGATATAAGGGTACATTTTTGTTTTAATTTTTAAAAAATTTTATTTTTTATTTATTATTTTTTTTGGCTGTGTTGGGTCTTCGTTTCTGTGCAAGGGCTTTCTCTAGTTGCGGCAAGCAGGGGCCACTCTTCATCGCGATGCACGGGCCTCTCACTGTCGTGGCCTCTCTTGTTGTGGAGCACAGGCTCCAGACGCGCAGGCTCAGTAGTTGTGGCTCACAGACCTAGTTGCTCCGCGGCATGTGGGATCTTCCCAGACCAGGGCTCGAACCCGTGTCCCCTGCATTGGCAGGCAGATTCTCGACCACTGCGCCACCAGGGAAGCCCCTATTTTTAGTTTTTAAAGAAACGTCCATACTGTTCTCTATAGTGGCTGCACCAATTTACATTCCCACCAACAGTGCAAAAGGGTTCCCTTTTCTCCACACCCTCTCCATCATTTATTGTTTGTAGATATTTTGATGATGGCCATTCTAACCTGTGTGAGGTGATACCTCATTGTAGTTTTGATTTGCATTTCTCTGATGATTAGTGATGTTGAGCATCTTTTCATGTGTTTGTTGCCAATCTGTATATCTTCTTTGGAGAAATGTCTATTTAGGTCCTCACCCCATTTTTACATTGGGTTGTTTGTTTTTTTTTTGATATTGAGCTGCATGAGCTGCTTGTATATTTTGGAGATTAATCCTTTGTCAGTTGCTTCATTTGCAAATATCTTGTCCCATTCCGAGGGTTGCCTTTTCGTCTGATTTATGCTTTCCTTTGCTGTGCAAAAGCTTTTAAGTTTCATTAGGTCTCATTTGTTTATTTTTGTTTTCATTTCCATTTCTTTTGCTGTGATATATGTCATAGAGTGTTCTGCCTATGTTTTCCTCTAAGAGTTTGATGGTGTCTGGCCTTACATTTAGGTCTTTAATCCATCTTGAGTTTATTTTTGTGTATGGTGTTAGGAAGTGTTCCAATTTCATTCTTTTACATCTAGCTGTCCAGTTTTCCCAGCAGCACTTATTAAAGAGGCTGTCTTTTCTCCATTGTATAATCTTGCCTCCTTTATCAAAGATAAGGTGACCGTATGTGCGTGGGTTTATCTCTGGGCTTTCTATCCTGTTCCATTGATCTTTATTTCTGTTTCTGTGCCAGTTGCATACTGTCTTGATTACTGTAGCTTTGTAGTATAGTCTGAGGTCTGGGAGCCTGATTCCTCCAGCTCCGTTTTTCTTTCTGAAGATTGTTTTGGCTCTTTGGGGTCTTTTCTGTTTCCATAGAAATTGTGGAATTTTTTGTTCTAGTTCTGTGAAAAATGCCATTGGTTGTTTAATAGGGACTGCATTGAACCTGTAGATTGCTTGGGGTAGTAGAGTCATTTTCACAATGTTGATTCTTCCAATCCAAGAACATGGTATATCTCTCCATCTGTTGGTATCATCTTTAATTTCTTTCATCGGTGTCTTATAGTTTTCTGCGTACAGGTCTTTTGTCTCCTTAGGTAGGTTTATTCCTAGGTATTTTATTCTTTTTGTTACAATGGTAAATGGGAGTGTTTCCTTAATTTCTCTTTCAGATTTTTCATTATTAGTGTATAGGAATGCAGAAAATTTCTGTGCATTAATTTTGTATCCTGCTACTTTACCAAATTCATTGATTAGCTCTGGTAGTTTTCTGGTGGCATCTTTAGGATTCTCTATGTATAGTATCATGTTATCTGCAAACAGTGACAGTTTTACTTCTTTTTCCGATTTGGATTCCTTTTATTTCTTTTTCTTCTCTCATTGCTGTCGCTTAAAGTTCCAAAACTATGTTGAATAATAGTGGTGAGAGTGGGCAACCTTGCCTTGTTCCTGATCTTAGAGGAAATGGTTTCAGTTTTTCACCATTGATAATGATGTGGGCTTTGGGTTTGTCATATATGTCCTTTATTATGTTGAGGTAGGTTCCCTTTATGCTTATTTTTTGGAGGGTTTTTATCATAAATGGGTGTTGAATTTTGTTAAAAGCTTTTTCTGCATCTAGTGAGATTATCATATGGTTTTTATCCTTCAATTTTGCCAATATGGTGTATCACATTGATTGATTTGCATATATTGAAGAATCCTTGCATTCCTGGGATAAACCCCACTTGATCATGGTGTATGTTCCTTTTAATGTTCTATTGGATTCTGTTTGCTGGTAGTTTGTTGAGGATTTTTGCATCTATGTTCATCAGAGATATTGACCTGTAGTTTTCTTTCTTTGTGACATCTTTGTCTGGTTTTGGTATCAGGGTGATAGTGGCCTCGTAGAATGAGTTTGGGAGTGTTCCTCCCTCTGCTATATTTTGGAAGAGTTTGAGAAGGATAGGTGTTAGCTCTTCTCTAAATGTTTGATAGAATTTACCTGTGAAGCCGTCTGGTCCTGGGCTTTTGTTTGTTGGAAGATTTTTAATCACAGTCTCAATTTCAGTGCTTGTGATTGGTCTGTTTATATTTTCTATTTCTTCCTGGTTCAGTCTTGGAAGGTTGTGGTTTTCTAAGAATTTGTCCATTTCTTCCAGCATGTCCATTTTATTGGCATATAGTTGCTTGTAGTAATCTCTCATGATCCTTTGTGTTTCTGTAGTGTCAGTTGTTACTTCTCCTTTTTCATTTCTAATTCTATTGATTTGAGTCTTCTCCCTTTTTTTTCGTGATGAGTCTGGCTAATGGTTTATCAACTTTGTTTATCTTCTCAAAGAACCAGCTTTTAGTTTTATTGATCTTTGCTATCGTTTCCTTCATTTCTTTTTCATTTATTTCTGATTTGATCTCTATGATTTCTTTCCTTCTGCTAACTTTGGGGTTTTTTTGTTCTTCTTTCTCTAATTGCTTTAGTTGTAAGGTTTCATTGTTTATTTGAGATGTTTCTTGTTTCTTGAGGTAGGATTGTATTGCTATAAACTTCCCTCTTAGATGGGCTTTTGCTGCATCCCATAGGTTTTGGCCCGTCGTGTTTTCATTGTCATTTGTTTCTAGGTATTTTTTGATTTCCTCTTTGATTTCTTCAGTGATCTCTTGGTTATTAAGTAGTGTATTGTTTAGCTTCCTTGTGTTTGTATTTTTTATAATTTTTTTCCTGTAATTGGTGTCTAGTCTCATGGCATTGTGATTAGAAAAGATACTTGATAAGATTTCAATTTTCTCAAATTTACCAAGGCTTGATATGTCACCCAAATATGGTCTATCCTGGAGAATTTTCCATGAGCACTTGAGAAGTGTATTTGCTTGGTTTTGGATGGAATGCCCTATAAATATCTATTAAGTCCATCTTGTTTAATGTATCCTTTAAAGCTTGTATTTCCTTATTTATTTTAACTTTGGATGACCTGTCCTTTTGTGAAAGTGGGGTGTTAAAGTTCCCTACTATGATTGTGTTCCTGATGTTTTCCACTTTTATGGCTGTTACCATTTGCCTTATGTATTGAGGTGCTCCTATACTGGGTGCATAAATATTTACAATTCTTATATCTTCTTCTTGGATTGATCCATTGATCATTATGTAGTGTCCTTCTTTGTCTCATGTAATAGTCTTTATTTTAAAGTCTATTTTGTGTGATATGAGAATTGCTACTCTAGCTTGCTTTTTTAAAAGATATTATATTTTTAAATTAATTAATTTATTTTCCTATTTTTGGCTGAGTTGGGTCTCTGTTGCTGTGCGTGGGCTTTCTCTAGTTGTGGCGAGCGGGGGCTACTCTTCATTGCAGTGCTCGGACTTCTCATTGCGGTGGCTTCTCTTGTTGTAGAGCACAGGCTCTAGGCACGTGGGCTTCAGTAGATGTGGCTCACGGGCTCTAGCGTGCAGGCTAAGTAGTTGTGGCACACAGCCTTAGTTGCTCCGTGGCATGTGAGATCTTCCCGGCCCAGGGCTTGAACCTGTTTTCCCTGCATTGCCAGGTGGATTCTTAGCCACTGTGCCACCAGGGAAGCCCTAAATATTTTAAATGTTACAATGTCAAATATTCTTTTTTTAAAAAATTAGTTTATTTATTTTTGGCTGCTTTAGGTCTTCCTTGCTGTGCAGAGGCTTTTTCTATTTGCAGCGAGCATGGGCTACTCTTCCTTGTGGTGCACAGGCTTCTCATTGCAGTGGCTTCTCTTGTTGCGGAGCACGGCCTCTAGGTGTGTGGGCTTCAGTAGTTGTAGCACGTGAGCTCAGTAGTTGTGACTCATGGGCTCTAGAGCGCAGGCTCAGTAGTTGTGGCGCACAGGCTTAGTTGCTCTGTGGCATGTGGGATCTTCCCGGACTAGGGATCGAATCTGTGTCCCCTGCATTGGCAGGTGGATTCTTAACCGCTGACCCACCAGGGAAGCCCCCAGCTTTCTTATGATTTCCATTTGCATGGAATATCTTTTTCCATCCCCTCACTTTCAGTCTGTATGTGTTCCTAGGTCTGAAGTGGGTCTCTTGTAGACAGCATATGTACAGGTCTTGTTTTTGTATCCATTCAGCCAGTCTGTGTCTTTTGGTTGGAGCATTGAATCCATTTACATTTGAAGTAATTATCGATATGTATGTTCCTATGACCATTTTCTTAATTGTTTCGGGGTTTTTTTTGTAGGTCTTTTCCTTCTCTTGTGTTTTTCTTGCCTAGAGAAGTTCCTTTAGCATTTGTTGTAAAGCTGGTTTGGTGATGCTGAATTCTCTTAACTTTTGCTTATCTGTAAAGGTTTTAATTTCTCTATCGAATTGAAATGAGATCCTCGCTAGGTAGAGTAATCTTGGTTGTAGGTTTTTCCCTTTCATCACTTTAAATATGTCCTGCCACTCCCTTCTGGCTTGCAGAGTTTTTGCTGGAAGATCAGCTGTTAACTTTATGGGGATTCCCTTGTATGTTATTTGTTGCCTTTCCCTTGCTGCTTTTAATATTTCTTCTTTGAAAATAATTTTTGATAATTTGACTAATATGTGTCTTGGTGGGTTTCTCTTTGGGTTTATCCTGTATGGTACTCTCTGTGCTTCCTGGACTTGATTGACTATTTCCTTTCCCATTTTAGGGAAGTTTTCTATAACTATAATCTCTTCAAATATTTTCTCAGACCCTTTCTTTTTCTCTTCTTCTTCTGGGACCCCTATCATTCGAATGTTGGTGCGTTTATTGTTGTCCCAGAGGTCTCTGAGACTCTCCTCAATTCTTTTCATTCTGTTTTCTTTATTCTGCTCCCTGGCAGTTATTTCCACCATTTTATCTTCCAGCTCACTTATCCGTTCTTCTGCCTCAGTTATTCTGTTATTGCTTCCTACTAGAGTATTTTTAACTTCAGTGATTGTGTTGGTCATCACTATTTGTTTGCTCTTTAGTTCTTCTAGATCCTTGTTAAATGTTTCTTTTATTTTCTCCATTCTTTTTCCGAGATTTTGGATCATGTTTACTGTCATTACTCTGAATTCTTTTTCAGGTAGGTTGCCTACTTCATCTTCACTTATTTGGTCTTGTAAGTTTTTACCTTGCTCCTTTGTCTGTGACAAATTTTTTTGTCATTTCTTTTTTTTGTGGGGGGGTGATGCTGTATTCCTGTCTTACTGGTTGTTTGGCCTGAGCCGTCCAGCACTAGAGTTTACAGACAGTTGGATAGAGCTGGGTCTTGGTCCTGAGATGAGGACCTCTGGGAGGCCTCACCCCAATTGATATTCTCTGGGGTCTGAGGTTCTCTGTTAGTCCAGCAGTTTGGACTCAGAGCTCCCACCTCAGGAGCTTGAGCCTCACCTCCAGCCTGGAAATCAAGATTCTGCAAGCTTCATGGTGAGGGAAAAAAAAAAAGAAGAAAAAAAGAAAAAAAAGAGCAGTACAATATCAAAGAATAAAAAACAAAATAAAATTAGAAAGATAAAAAATATATTAGGAAAAATAAAACTACATTTGAAACAACTGCAACAAGGTAAAATAAAACCACAACAGAAAAAAGAAAAAAAAAGGGGGGGGGGTGGCAAACCAAAAGGAGAGAACACTAACAAAGTATAAAGAATAAAATAAAATTAGAAAAATAAAAGATGTATTAGGAAAAATAAAAATATAAAAGAATCAACAATGAATCAACAAGGTAAAATAGGACCTCAATCTAAAAGAGGGGGGAAAAAAAAAAGCTTTGGCTATGGGGGCGGAGTTTAAGCAGGGGTGGAAGTTAGGCAGGGGTGTGGTTTTTGGTGGGGCAGGACCTAGGCAGGTGGAGGGGGTTACGTTTGAGCATTGGATGGGGCCTAGGTGGGGCGACCTTCAAGCATGGGGCCAGGCCTCTGCTTAGGACCTGCACAGAAGGTGAGAGGGCCTCTGGAGTGTGGTGTTCCGGAGTTTGGAGGTAGGTCCCTGAGTGAGAGTGTGTGTGTGGGGTTTAGGCCCAGCTCGTTGGAGGGGTTCTCCAAGTGTAGAAGTAGGGCCCTGGGTGGGGATGTAGGGGTGGGGCTTGTGCTCTGCGTGGCAGGAGGGAGGCTCTGAGGGTATAGCATTAGGCCTGGGAACCCAACAGGGTTCCTGGTGCCTAAGTGGACAGGGAAAGCACTGGCTGCATTCCCTTCCGTTCCTTTGTGCCCCTCCCCTACGGTCTCCCCTGTCACCGCTGGACCCCTAACTGTAGGTGGGTCCCGCTGGGTGTAGAAACTACAGCCACCACTCAGAGTGCCAGTCCTGGAGCTCCAGCCTTTACTTTTTCTCCCCCTTCCCTCCCCCCCACTCCCTCAGGGCCTGCGTGGCTGGAGGGGGTCTAGGTGGGCAGAGGATCAGGCCCAGGATCCCAACAGTTTCCTGGGGGTCCAAGTGGGCAGGGGAAACCTGGCCATACTCCCTTTTGATCCTCTGCCCTCCCAATGGTTCCCCAATTTCCCCCTTCGGGCATGGGATCCCTTCCCCTCCCCGAGCCACCCCTCAGGGGTGCCAGTCCTGTCCCGCCTCCACTTCTCCCCCTTCACTCCCCCTATTCCCCGTGTCCTACTCGGTCGTTGGGGGTTCCTCCCTTCCCTTTAGGTGTCTGTGGTCCCCCACTGGTGCCTGGTAGGTACCCTGGTTGTGAGGAGACGTGAATTCCGTGTCCTCCTAGTACACCGTCTTGACTCTAGCATATCCATTCTTTCGCCAAATTATCTTCAGTGTCACCTTAGTCATATATCAAATTTCCATATGATTGTGATTATGTTGCGTATTTTTTATTCTCTTCTCTTATCTCACCCCTATCTTTGCTACATTATTGCCTATCAAAACTTATTGAACTTTAAAACATGCCCCTTCTACACTGAATTTTGCCTTGCTCTTCTTCAAAACTGTCTTGGCTATGTTTGGCTTCTTTATCTTTCATAAGAAATTTAATATGTGCTTTGGAATTTTCATAAAAATCCTTGTCATTATTTTTATTGAAATTGCATTGCATATATGGTTATATTTGGGAGTTGACATCTTTATGACATTTTCTTCCCATCCATAGTTATATATATATATATATATATATATATACACACACATACATATTATATGTTAATTATATATATATATACATACATACATATATATAATTAACAGTTATCTAATTTTTATTTAACATGTCTCACTGAAGTTTTGTTTATTTTTTCACAAGTTTTATTAAATTTATTCTGTGTCGTGTATATAATTAATATGTTGATAGTATTTGTCATTATAAATATTATCTTTTTAAAAATCTGTTTAGTTTTTTTGCTGTATATAAGAATGCAATTGATTACTACTCATATGCTTTCTTCTATTTTTAAAAATTCTCCTTTGCCTTTGGTGCTCTGAATCTTAAAAGATGTACAATTTTTATTTCACATTTTTGATAATTTTTGTGCTCTTTCTCAAGGATTCATGTATTTTCATACAGTCTGAAAAATTCTCAGTCATCACTTCTCACCTGGAGTTACACTATTTCCCAGGCTCTTTACTGTCTTTCCCAAAGTCCTTCCTTTTCCATTGCCATCTATCCTTTCTGTAGGGCCCAGAGTGAGGTTTTGAAAGTGCAATTCAAATCATTTCACACCCCTGCTTAAAAGCCCAAGAAGGATCTCCTTTGCATTTAAGATTCTTTAAAAATCCTTATAATGGCTGATGAGGCCCAGCCAATGTCTACAGCCTTGTTCTTTGGTATCTTCGTCTGTGCTTCAGTCACACTGACCTCCCTCCAGTTCCTTCAAGAACATGATGTTCCCCTCAGACCCTTCACATCTCTGGTCCCTGCTTGGACTACTGCTCCTGACCACTGTGCTGGTCTCACTTTTCCTTATTCTTCATGCTGTAGCTTAGTTATGACTTTCTTAGAAGACTTTCTCCATGGCACCCACAATTATAATTCACTGTCCTTGTTATGGTCTCACATAGCGTGCTATGTTTTGCCTTTATAGAACCAATCACATATTGTAATTACGTGTGTTTGTGATTATTTGTTTCTTTCTCCTTTACCACAAGCCTCATAAAGACAAAACTGAGACTTTCGTGTGGAACCCCAGCACCTAGCTTAGTACCATACTAGTCATTCAAAAGTTCTACAAGAAATAAAGTACATATTTAATATTTTAACTGAGCCTCAGATGGAAATCATTTGTCTGAAGTCACTCAGCAAGTGAGTGCTAGAGCCAGGATTCACACTCTAGCTCTCACCACCACTTGCCAGTTGGCAGTCAGCAGTTGGCAGGTCTGTCACTTACCTTCAGGGCCAGTGTATCATACTGAGAAGTGCTGTGATCATACCTCGTTAATGTTAAAGCGCCAAGGGGAAATGTTTTAAAATAATACAACAGACCTAATGTTAGGCCTGTACATCCATGAGACCCAAGGAAGGCATATTTGATCAGCCTGACTTTATGAAGTGTAATTAGCATCTAACTGCTGTTCCTTAAATATTGCTTAAAATTCCACAATTGTGTATATTTGGCCTACATTTTTGTTTGGGTCCTAGATACCTGTTAATGTATATTTTTAAGGGATTAAAAAAATAATTTTCTTGTGTTATACTCTATACCTTAGTTATAAATATTTAGGAAAATATACAAATTTAAAAATGAAAAACAATCTTGGATAACAAAAATAGTTCGGTTTTAGTTGTTCCACTTATCTGTCAATTGAGTAGTTTTGGAAAATAGATAATTATAACATTCTCTGAATAGCCTTGACACAAACAGAAAGCCATTTTTGGTGAAAATCCTCTTTCATAATTGATGAACCAGAGAACCTTTCAAATCAGACAGAACTCAAGACTCCGGGCAGAGTTATAACTTGGGTGCCTTTATTATCTCAGTCCCTCCTGAGATTAAAAATGCAGTGATACCCTCTCAGATAATTCATGTATTCAAATCCAAATCCAAGAGTGAGCCAATTAAGCAAAGGCTTGTCAGGTTTTTCCAACGTTAGCTATATCTCTGTCCAACCTTTGCTTTATATGTTTGGTAATAGAACCAGCTGCATGCCTGTTTCCCCATTGGTGATGATGTCCCTTCTGTCTGCAGCTACATATCCAAAGCCAGACATGATGATGTGAGCATAGAGTGTGCTATGTCAAGAAAAAACTGGACACAATTTTCTGGTGATGTACTCTTTGAAAATGTGTTATGGTAAAAAATGAAGTAAATTTTGTCTCATCATTCTAGGTGTAGTAGATTTTGATTGGCAAGCCCAGAATAATTATGTTAACTGTATTAGGAAAAAACTGCCTTCTATGGATCAGAAAAAGACACTTCAGCTGGCATTGTGGAGTAAGAGTAGTAAGAAACATTTGCTCTAATCCTGGGCAGAGTATTAATTAGATGGAGATAAAGGTAGCAAACAAACATACCATAATAGAATTTCAATCTAAGGAATATGAGAGTATATGGGGGAGGGAGGTTAGTATTTTGAATTCAGACTGGGGCTGGTTTGAGAGGAAAATCCTCTGAATCCTTCAGAGTTAATTACTGCAAGTAATCAAAGTCACCTGTGATTATGAATCCATGAAAATAAGCAAACACTAAAGCATTTTACTTTAGAACCCCACAGCTGAACTTTAAAAGACTGCAGTACAAAAAGACACAGTACAAACATTGAGACCTATGTGAAATTGGGAGGCCAAGACAGAGACATACATAGACTTTCCATACATGGAAAGCTGTCATCCCTTATAGGTGAATTGAGAAAATATTCTCTCCTGAGAATTTCCAACCACTGGGACATGTCCCACCAAGGTCCTAGCAGAGTACAGATGGGATACTTCAGGCAACTTATGAGGGTTTAATACAGGAACTTTTAAATGTGTGAGCAGGAGGTAGGGAAACAAACAAGAGATAGTGATACACCCAGAACTTGTACCTGTGGAGCTACTGCTAACTCCAAGACCAAAGTGAGGAGGAGCACTGAGGGTTGCTGGAACACAGAAGGTGAAATTCATGTGCAGAAGGTTGCCTTGAGAGAAGCAGTGACCTCAGCTGAGAGACAGAGTCAGCCTAAGGCAGCCCTACTGATCAGCTAAACTCAAATGTAAATTACTAGGGCATCTGAGTTGTTTGTCACTCTTGTTCACCAGGTCCAATCAAGATTTTGATATTACTGTGGACTGTTGTGGTATTTCTGCATAAAGTCAAGGTCCCTGTGAACTATATGTGACAAAGAGCAAGAATGTTAACATGGGCCCCTGGCAAGACAATGAATGTATACTTCTGTTTTCCCATGAAAAAGCCAACTGCTCATGAGCCTCTTTTTTTTTAAAATAAATACATTTATTTATTTATTTATTTATTTATTTATTTTTGGCTGCATTGGGTCTTCATTGCTGCACGCGGGCTTTCTCTAGTTGCGGTGAGCGGGGGCTCCTCTTCGTTGCAGTGCATGGGCTTCTCACTGTGATGGCTTCTCTTTGTTGCGGAGCATGGGCTCTAGGCGCGTGGGCTTCAATAGTTGCAGCATGCGGGCTCAGTAGCTGTGGCACACGGGTTTAGTTGCTCCGCAGCATGTGGGATCTTCCCGGACCAGGGCTCGAACCCGTGTCCCCTGCATTGGCAGGCGAATTCTTAACCACTGCGCTACCAGGGAAGCCCAGCCTCTTCATTAATGAGAATGGAAAGTAATGTGATCACCAGGTCAACACCACATACTAAGTGTCTGAATTTGGTAGATGTCTTTTAGCAACGATTCAACACTCAGCATAGAAGTTATAAATTGAGACTACCATACTTTGTTATAGCAGACTACTGTTATCCATTATGATTCTTCTGGTTTTGCAAGGGTCATAAATGGAAAAGGAATATGATGGAGACTACTACCACTACATCTTTTATGACTCTTCTGGCATTAATCTCAGTAAATCCTCCTGAAGTGCATTATTCTTTCTGAGTTGTTGTTTTGGCTAAAATGTCAGTTTCCAGGGTTTCCACTTGGCTCTTTCTATTGAAATAGCTCTTACTTTACAAGTTTGAAGATCAGTGTGAGGATTCTGCAGCATCTATTCCCACATCTATCCCACTTATACATTGTGGAGCTGGGGCTATTCACAGATTGGGTTTATGGAGGCTTTGAAGAGTCTTCATATTCCCCATCCCCACAGTTACTCTGAATAATAACTTCAACAACCTTTGGGAAATAGGACAATACACACACACACACGCACACACTGGTATTACCATGTTTTTCTTCAGATAGGAAAAACAGTCAACAGTCCCCTCATTGATTGGTTTGTGTGTCTGTGAACTGACACGAATTCTGTATACTAGGGGAGGAGCCAGTATCATGCAATTAAAGAAATGCTAGTGTGCTCTACATTTACCTTGCCCCTAGGGACACTATGACAAAGTAGCCACTGTTATACAATCCAAAGGTCAAGGTACTTTGTAACCACTCTTGCACTGCTGTATTATGTAATTATATCCACCTTCCCACTGATAATTAAGTGCTGCCTCTTGGTTTCTGCCATTCTGGAATCTCTACATCCTCATTGGTATTGCCATGGTAGTATCTCCCACTGTCAATTCAGGCCAATAGCAAAGGGTCACCATCAAATGTGTCAAAGATGCTGGGTCTCCTTTACCAGGGTGTTCCTTAACTGCTTTAGGGAAAGGAGAGACATCTGCTTGCTTAGGCTGACAGAATGCAACAGAAGAGTGATGGTCAGTTCTGAATCCAGGTCTCAAGAAGCCCCATGTGATTTGTTCTCTCTCCTGGAACCTACCCAACTACCATATGAACACTCAGGCTAGCCTCCTAGAGGATGAGAGACTGACTACCTGGAAGATGAGTGGAGATGAGTCATCACAGCTGAGACCATCCTAAACCAGCCAACTTTTGGCCCACTGGATGGCTGATGCAGAAGCACCAGCAGCCTATCCAAAATTAGCTGGACCTGGCCCAGATCAACAGAGCCACTCAGGAGCTAAATAAGTGGTTGTTGCTTTGGCCATCAAGTGTTTGTAGTACTTTATTACACAGCAGTAGCTAATTCATTTAAACAGTAGAAAGTCTTAGTAAATATATGCTACTGCAGGCCAGGAGCTATTGCCACTCTCCTAATCTTCAGTGAGTTCATGTTCCCATGGCAGTGATGGGTATTGCATGTTTGTTTCTCTGAGAAACCCACCTCCTCCTCGGACTAGGATTACACAGGTAAACTAACTTAGTCCAGGGAACATGTCAGTGATGTCCAAAACTCTATAGGCCTTGATGCTTACAGAGTTTTAAGGGAAACTCTTTAAATAAAAGAAGACAAAATAGGTACAAAATTACCTCTGCTTATGAATGTCTATAACAAGAAAATAAATCACAATGAATTACATATTTTTTTTTTGAAATTTCATGTAATGTCTGAAACATTTATATTAACATATTTCCATACAAATAACCCAATGAAAGTTTAGTATTAGTTGTTTTCTTTGTTTGTTTTATACTGCATATTCTTATTAGTCTTCAATTTTATACACATCAGTGTATACATGTCAATCCCAATCGCCCAATTCAGCACACCACCATCCGCACCCCACAGCAGTTTTCCCCCCTTGGTGTCCATATGTCCGTTCTCTACATCTGTGTCTCAACTTCTACCCTGCAAACTGGCTCATCTGTACCATTTTTCTAGGTTCCACATACATGCATTAATATATGATATTTGTTTTTCTCTTTCTGACTTACTTCACTCTGTATGACAGTCTCTAGATCTATCCACGGCTCAGCAAATGACTCAATTTCGTTCCTTTTTATGGCTGAGTAATATTCCATTGTATATATGTACCACAACTTCTTTAACCATTTGTCTGTCGATGGGCATTTAGGTTGCTTCCATGACCTGGCTATTGTAAATAGTGCTGCAATGAACATTGGGGTGCATGTGTCTTTTTGAATTATGGTTTTCTCTGGGTATATGCCCAGTAGTGGGATTGCTGGATCATATGGTAAATCTATTTTTAGATTCTTAAGGAACCTCCATACTGTTCTCCATAGTGGCTGTATCAATTTACATTCCCACCAACAGTGCAAGAGGGTTCCCTTTTCTCCACACCCTCTCCAGCATTTGTTGTTTGTAGATTTTCTGATGATGCCCATTCTGACTGGTGTGAGGTGATACCTCATTGTAGTTTTGATTTGCATTTCTCTAATAATTAGTGATGTTGAGCAGCTTTTCATGTGCTTCTTGGCCATCTGTATGTCTTCTTTGGAGAAATGTCTATTTAGGTCTTCTGCCCATTTTTGGATTGGGTTGTTTGTTTCTTTAATATTGAGCTGAATGAGCTGTTTATATATTTTGGAGATTAATCCTTTGTCTGTTGATTCGTTTGCAAATATTTTCTCCCATTCTGAAGGTTGTCTTTTCGTCTTGTTTATGGTTTCCTTTGCTGTGCAAAAGCTTTGAAGTTTCATTAGGTCCCATTTGTTTATTTTTGTTTTTATTTCCATTACTCTAGGAGGTGGATCAAAAAAGATCTTGCTGTGATTGATGTCAAAGAGTGTTCTTCCTATGTTTTCCTCTAAGAGTTTTATAGTGTCCGGTCTTACATTTAGGTCTCAAATCCATTTTGAGTTTATTTTTGTGTATGGTGTTAGGGAGAGTTCTAATTTCATTCTTTTACATGTAGCTGTCCAGTTTTCCCAGCACCACTCCTTGAAGAGACTGTGTTTTCTCCATTGTATATCTTTGCCTCCTTTGTCATAGATTAGTTGACCATAGGTGCGTGGGTTTATCTCTGGGCTTTCTATCTTGTTCCATTGATCTATGTTTCTGTTTTTGTGCCAGTACCATATTGTCTTGATTAATGTAGCTTTTTAGTATAGTCTGAAGTCAGGGAGTCTGATTCCTCCAGCTCCGTTTTTTTCCCTCAAGACTGCTTTGGCTATTCGGGGTCTTTTGTGTCTCCATACAAATTTTAAGATGATTTGTTCTAGCTCCGTAAAAAATGCCATTGGTAATTTGATAAGGATTGCATTGAATCTGTAGATTGCTTTGGGTAGTGTAGTCATTTTCACAATATTGATTCTTCCAATCCAAGAACATGGTATACCTCTCCATCTGTTGGTATCATCTTGAATTTCTTTCATCAGTGTCTTATAGTTTTCTGCATACAGGTCTTTTGTCTCCCTAGGTAGGTTTATTCCTAGGTATTTTATTCTTTTTGTTGCAGTGGTAAATAGGAGTGTTTCCTTAATTTCTCTTTCAGATTTTTCATCATTATTTTATAGGAATGCAAGAGATTTCTGTGCATTAATTTTGTATCCTGCAACTTTACCAAATTCATTGATTAGCTCTAGTAATTTTCTGGTGTCATTTTTAGGGTTCTCTATGTATGGTATCATGTCGTCTGCAAACAGTGACAGTTTTACTTATTCTTTTACAATTTGTATTCCTTTTATTTCTTTTTCTTCTCTGATTACTGTGGCTAGGACTTCCAAAACTATGTTGAATAATAGTGGTGAGAGTGGACATCCTTGTCTCGTTCCTGATCTTACAGGACATGCTTCCAGTTTTTCACCATTGAGAATGATGTTTGCTGTGGGTTTGTCGTATATGGCCATTATTATGTTGAGGTAGGTTCCTTGTATGCCCACTTTCTGGAGAGTTTTTATCATAAATGGGTGTTGAATTTTGTCAAAAGCTTTTTCTGCATCTATTGAGATGATCATATGGTTTTTATTCTTCAATTTGTTAATATGGTGTATCACATTGATTGATTTGCATATATTGAAGAATCCTTGCATTCCTGGGATAAATCCCACTTGATCGTGGTGTATGATCCTTTTAATGTGTTGTTGGATTCTGTTTGCTAGTATTTTGTTGAGGATTTTTGCATCTATATTCATCAGTGATATTGGTCTGTAATTTTCTTTTTTTGTAGTATCTTTGTCTGGTTTTGGTATCAGGATGATGGTGGCCCCATAGAATGAGTTTGGGAGTGTTTCTTCCTCTGCAATTTTTTGGAAGAGTTTGAGAAGGATAGGTGTTAACTCTTCTCTAAATGTTTGATAGAATTCCCTGTGAAGCCATCTGGTCCTGGACTTTTGTTTGTTGGAAGATGTTTAATCACAGTTTCAATTTCATTACTTGTGATTGGTCTGTTCATATTTTCTGTTTCTTCCTGGTTCAGTCTTGGAAGGTTATACCTTTCTAAGAATTAGTCCATTTCTTCCAGGTTGTCCATTTTATTGGCATAGAGTTGCTTGTAGTAGTCTCTTAGGATGTTTTGTATTTCTGCGGTGTCTGTTGTAACTTCTCCTTTTTCATTTCTAATTTTATTGATTTGAGTCCTCTCCCTCTTTTTCTTGATGAGTCTGGCTAATGGCTTATCAATTTTGTTTATCTTCTCAAAGAACCAGCTTTTAGTTTTATTGATCTTTGCTCTTGTTTTTTTTGTTTCTATTTCATTTATTTCCGCTCTGATCTTTATGATTTCTTTCCTTCTGCTAACTTTGGGTTTTGTTTGTTCTTCTTTCTCTAGTTCCTTTAGGTGTAAGGTTAGATTGTTTACTTGAGATTTTTCTTGTTTCTTTAGGTAGGCTTGTATAGCTATAAACTTCCCTCTTAGAACTGCTTTTGCTGCATCCCATAGGTTTTGGATCATCGTGTGTTCATTGTCATTTATCTCTAGGTATTTTTTGATTTCCTCTTTGATTTCTTCAGTGATCTCTTGGTTATTTAGTAACGTATTGTTTAGCCTCCATGTGTTTGTGTTTTTTACGTTTTTTTCCGTGTAATTGATTTCTAATCTCATAGCATTATGGTCAGAAAAGATGTTTGATATGATTTCAATTTTCTTAAATTTACTGAGGCTTGATTTGTGACCCAAGATGTGATCTATCCTGGAGAATGTTCCGTGCGCACTTGAGAAGAACGTGTAATCTGCTGTTTTTGGATGGAATGTCCTATAAATATCAATTAAATCTATCTGGTCTATTGTGTCATTTAAAGCTTCTGTTTCCTTATTTATTTTCATTTTGGATGATCTGTCCATTGGTGTAAGTGAGGTGTTAAAGTCCGCCACTATTATCGTGTTACTGTCGATTTCCTCTTTTATAGCTGTTAGCAGTTGCCTTATGTATTGTGGTGCTCCTATGTTGGGTGCATATATATTTATAATTGTTATATCTTCTTCTTGGATTGATCCCTTGATCATTATGTAGTGTCCTTCCTTGTCTCTTGTAATATTCTTTATTTTAAAGTCTATTTAATCTGATATGAGTATAGCTACTCCAGCTTTCTTTTGATTTCCATTTGCATGGAATATCTTTTTCCATCCCCTCACTTTCAGTCTGTATGTGTCCCTAGGTCTGAAGTGGGTCTCTTGTAGACAGCATATATATGGGTCTTGTCTTTGTATCCATTCAGCAAGCCTGTGTCTTTTGGCTGGAGCATTTAATCCATTCACGTTTAAGGTAATTATCGATATGTATGTTCCTATGACCATTTACTTAATTGTTTTGGGTTTGTTTTTGTAGGTCCTTTTCTTCTCTTGTATTTCCCACTTAGAGAAGTTCCTTTAGCATTTGTTGTAGAGCTGGTTTGGTGGTGCTGAATTCTCTTAGCTTTTGCTTGTCTGTAAAGGTTTTGATTTCTCCATCAAATCTGAATGAGATCCTTGCCGGGTAGAGTAATCTTGGTTGTAGGTTCTTCCCTTTCATCATTTTAAGTATATCATGCCACTGCCTTCTGGCTTGTAGAGTTTCTGCTGAGAAATCAGCTGTTAACCTTATGGGAGTTCCCTTGTATGTTATTTGTCATTTTTCCCTTGCTGCTTTCAATAATTTTTCTTTGTCTTTAATTTTTGCCAATTTGATTACTGTGTGTCTCGGCATGTTTCTCCTTGGATTTATCCTGTATGGGACTCTCTGTGCTTCCTGAACTTGGGTGGCTATTTCCTTTCCCATGTTAGGGAAGTTTTCGATTATAATCTCTTCAAATATTTTCTCTGGTCCTTTCTCTCTCTCTTCTCCTTCTGGGACCCCTATAATGCAAATGTTGTTGCGTTTAATGTTGTCCCAGAGGTCTCTTAGGCTGTCTTCATTTCTTTTCATTCTTTTTTCTTTAGTCTGTCCCACAGCAGTGAATTCCACCATTCTGTCTTCCAGGTCACTTATCCGTTCTTCTGCCTCTGTTATTCTGCTATTGATTCCTTCTAGTGTAGTTTTCATTTCAGTTATTGTATTGTTCATATCTGTTTGTTTGTTCTTTAATTCTTCTAGGTCTTTGTTAAACATTTCTTGCATCTTCTCGATCTTTGCCTCCATTCTTTTTCCGAGGTCCTGGATCATCTTCACTATCATTATACTGAATTCTTTTTCCTGAAGGTTGCCTATCTCCACTTCATTTAGTTGTTTTTCTGGGGTCTTATCTTGTTCCTTCATCTGGTATGTAGCCCTCTGCCTTTTCATCTTGTCTATCTTTCTGTGAATCTGGTTTTTGTTCCACAGGCTGCAGGATTATAGTTTTTCTTGCTTCTGCTGTCTGCCCTTTGGTGGTTGAGGCTATCTAAGAGGCTTGATGGGAGGCTCTGGTGGTGGGTAGAGCTGACTGTTGCTGTGGCAGACAGAGCTCCATAAAACTTTAATCCACTTGACTGTTGATGGGTGGGGCTGGGTTCCCTCCCTGTTGGTTGTTTTGCCTGAGGCAACCCAACGCTGGAGCCTACCTGGGCTCTTTGGTGGGGCTAATGGCAGACTCTGGGAGGGCTCACACCAAGGAGTACTTCCCAGAACCTCCGCTGCCAGTGTCCTTGTCCCCACGGTGAAACAGAGCCAGCCCCCGCCCCTGCAGGAGACCCTCCAACACTAGCAGGTAGGTCTGGTTCAGTCTCCCCCAGGGTCACTGCTCCTTCCCCTGGGTCCCAATGCGCACGCTATTCTGTGTGCGCCCTCCAAGAGTGGGGTCTCTGTTTCCCCCAGTCCTGTCAAAGTCCTGCAATCAATTCCCACTAGGTTTCAAAGTCTGATTCTCTATGAATTCCTCCTCCCGTTGTCGGACCCCCAGGTTGGGAAGCCTGACGTGGGGCTCAGAACCTTCCCTCCAGTGGGCGGACTTCTGTGGTATAAGTGTTCGCCAGTCTGTGAGTCACCCACCCACCAGTTATGGGACTTGATTTTAATCTGATTGCGCCCCTCCTACCGTCTCATTGTGGCTTCTCCTTTGTCTTTCGATGTGGGGTATCTTTTTTGGTGAGTTCCAGTGTCTTCCTGTCAATGATTGTCCAGCAGCTAGTTGTGATTCTGGTGTTCTCGCAAGAGGGAGTGAGAGCACGTCCTTCTACTCTGCCATCTTGGTTCCTCTTTTCATGAATTACATATTTAAGAAAGTTTTGAAAACTACAGAAATATCACAAAGTATATAAAATACCATAATGTTTATATTAATTGTCTAGTGTATTCTGTAATATATTTTTCTATACTTCAATGGCTGCTTATTCTTTGATTGGTTCTCATTTGAAAGTAAGTTTGCAGGGTTTTTTTTTTTTCTATAGAGAAAATAGATTCTGATGTCATGCTTGACTGTGTTTATTATAGGTGGCATAGAAAATTCATTAGCTTCACAAATCATTAGTGGTAATGTTATGGAAAATTTTGGGATTGTTGTCAAATTTAAGAAAAACCCTATCAAAATTATTTCATTTATTAGCTACAGGATTTCAGCTAATTTCATATAAGTGGTCAATTTTCTGTTCTTTTATATGAAACTGTTAGACTTCATTATGATAGCAAATATCAGATACCCTAAGATAGAGCCCATTATGTTGGGCTTATAAAATGTGTGACTTCATACACAAATGGAATCACTGTAGTACTGCCAGAAGTCTTTATCCTACAAACATAGGCATTCTGATTTTCAAAAAGTAAGTGTGTGTGTGTGTTTATTGCATTAATAAGTACAGGTTAAAACTTCTGTTTTGACTGGGAAGATATTCAAACCAAATATGTAGCTTACAGATTTACACATCTGATGACCTAATACTTGGGAGAATTTTCCACAGATAAGCTTTTTTCTCCTTAGATTTCAAACTTTTTTTCCTTTAATATCAACATACTTTCAGGCCCATTTAAGAAAACAATATAAATATCCACAAATTGTCCCTGAAAAATCTTGAAAATAACTGTCTTAAATATTCTCAAAGAGCAAAAAGGAGAACATGGATAAAGAACTAAAGGAAATCAGGGGAACAGTATATAAACAAAATGAGAACATTGACAAAGAGAAATTATAAAGAAAACCAAATTCTGGATCTAAAAATTCAGTAGCTGAATTGAAAAACTCACTAAAGGAGTTCAAAAACAGTTGCCAACAGGCAGAAGAAAGAATCAGTGAACTTGAATACAGGTCACTTGAAATTATTGAATCTGAGAAATAAGAAAATAAAGGTGAACAGAGTCTAAGGGATGTATGGGATACCATCAAACAGACTAATATATACATTATGGGGATCTTAAAGGAGAAGAGCAAGAGAAAGAAAAAGGGTCAGAGAGATTATTTGAAGAAATAATCACCCCAAACTTCCTAAACTTGAGGAAATGCATGGATATAGAAATACAAGAGGCTCAACCAACTCCAAGTAGGACAAAAAGGGACTCACAGTGAGACACTTTATAATCAAACTGTCAAAAGACAAAGGCAACAAGAGAATCTTGAAAGCAGCAGGAGAAAAGTGACTCAGCACATACAAGGGATCCTCAATAGAATATTAGCAGATTTCTTGGCAGGACTCTTACACAGTCCATATAGTAGTGGGATTATATATTTAATAAAATGCTGATAAAATGCAGAAAGAAAAATTGTGAACCAAAATTTCTATATCTGGCAAAACTATCCTTCAGAAATGAGGGAGAAATTAAGACATTCCAGATAAAACCTGAGGGAATACATTACCACTAGGCCTGCCCTAAAAAAAATTCTAAAGTCATTCAAGATCAAATTAAAGGATTCTAGACAATAAGTAGAAGCCATATGAAAATATAAAGTTCTCCCATAAAGGTAAATATATGGGCAAATATAAAAATCATTACTTTGTCATTTGAGCCTGTAACTCCACTTTTTATTCTACAGGATTTAAAAGACAAAAGCATAAAATATATTTATAAATATGTTAGTAGGTACACAGTATATAAAGATGCAACTTACAACATCAATAAAATAAAGAGGGGGCAGAGATGTAAAGGAGTAAAGTTTTTTTATGTGATCAAATTTGGTTTGGTATGAATTTTAAATAGTTATAACTTTAGAATGTTATAACATCCCCAATGTTAACCACAAAGATAATATCTATAGAATATACACAAAAGGGAATGAGAAGAGAATCCAAACGTGTTACTACAAAAATTAACTGAACACAAGGGGAGGCATTAATGGAGGAAATAAGGGACAAAATATTCTATAAGACTTAAGGACAACAAATAAAATGGCAACAGTTAAGTCCTTCACCAACACTAATTACTATAAATGTAAATGTGTTAAACTCTCCAATCAAAAGACATAGACTGGCAGAGTGGATTTAAAAAAACAAAACAGGATATAACTGCATGCTCTCTACAAGAGACTCACCTACCTAAAGACACAAATAGGTTCAAAGGATGGAAAAAGATATTCCATGCAAATATCAAAAGAGAGCAGAGGTGGTTATACTAATATCAGACAAAATAGACTTTAGTTTAAAAAAAATTGTAACAAGAGACAAGAAGGGGGCTTTCCTGGTGGCACAGTGGTTGAGAATCTGCCTGCTAATGCAGGGGACACGGGTTCGAGCCCTGGTCTGGGAAGATCCCACATGCTGTGGAGCATCTGGGCCCGTGAGCCACAATTACTGAGCCTGCGCATCTGGAGCCTGTGCTCCACAACAAGAGAGGTCGCGATAGTGAGAGGCCCGCGCACCGCAATGAAGAGTGGCCCCCACTTGCCACAGCTAGAGAAAGCCCTCACAAAGAAACAAAGACCCAACACAGCCATAAATAAATTAACTAATTAATTAAAATTAAAAATTAAAAATAAAAAAGAGGCAAGAAGGACATTATATAATGATAAAAGTCAATCCAACAGGAAGATATTACAATTATATGTGCAACAAACAGCAAAGCTCCCATATATATGAAGCAAACATTGTCATAATTGAAGGGAGAAATAGACAGCTCTACAATGTGAGTAGACTTCAACACTGCACTTTCAGTAATGGTTAGAAGCTCAATAAGGATATAGAGCACTTGAACAACACTCAACCCAAACATTCACCTCCCCAGATGGGAAGCCACAAATCTGTTATGAAACAACCCACACATGACAATGTGGCCTTAATCATACATTGGCCTTTACACACCTAAACACATTTGCCCTTAGCTTCCTCATACTCCTTAGCAAAATACACACACAGCAAAGGAACAGGCTCTGAACAGATACAATGTGGTAGACTGTATCATTAAGAAGAATATGTACTGCCCCTTTCTGTGGTGTTTCTGTCTAAGAGAGTATACATACCACCCAGTTGAACTCAGGTGTAGCCATGTAACTTACTCTGGCCAATAAAATGTGAGTGAAAATGCCATGTATAACTTCTGATAAGACACATTCCCCTCTGTTGCTGTTCCAGATGGGGCTGCTTCATCCATCTAGATCCAAGGTGAAGAGGACAGGGAACCAATCTAAAACTAACCAATGGAGGATATGAAACATAAATGAGAAACAAACCTTTGTTGTTGGAAGTCACTGAATTATTTGTTACATTGGATACTCCAGCATACCCCACATACCAAAGCATAGAAAACACTACATTCCACACATACACATGCTCACACACACATACATTCACACATACCTCCAAACTCCACCCATATAAACATACAATATATTAATACTCTGGAAAAATGCCTATCACACCCAGCTGGACTCAGAATAGATACAACCATTCAGCCCCCAAAATACACACACACACCCACATCCCCTCAAAACTCCCAAAATATGCATCCCCAACTCCCTATAGTTAAAAATACACACATCTAGAACCTTACATGACCCAAATACACATAGACACACCAATCCCCATCCCCAAATGCATATATATGTCATCCTAGCCTTCTCAAATACATGCATAAAACCTTCACAAGCTATGAATTCACACATACCCTATCCCAGCAGAATTCAACATGTATTTCACATAGCCTCACCCTCCTCAGATACACATGCACTCTCCCTACAGTCTGAATATTCACATAAACCACCCAAACTCTAGCTTGCAACATAACCCACAAGAACCTTCACATATACCTTCATACATACCCTCAACCCCACCACAAACAGGAGATTTCAAGCTTCCTTAATGTATACATAGCCCCTCAAATCCCATTTTCACACACTGCCAACCTGAAGTGTGCACACAGACAGACACACTATCTTGAACACATACACACACACAAAACTCCCACAACCTGAACATGCACATTTTTCTCCCACCCTCAGGATGAAAATTAAAATGGATGGAACTGGAGATTATCATACTAAGTTAAGTAAGACAGAGAAAGACAAATATCATATAATATCGCTTATTTGCAGAATCTAAAAGAATGACAAAAATGAACTTATTTACAGAACAGAAACAGACTCACAGACTTAGAGAATGAACTTATGGTTACCAGGGGGAAGGGTGGGGGGAGGGATAGATTGGAAGCTTGGGATTGACATGTATACACTGTTATATTTAAAATAAAATACCTTTCCATGAATAAATAAAGAGTAATTCATAACTATTTAAAAAAAAAAGGATTCAAGGTGTATGGGGTGGACTCTGTAGAATACTGGCACCTGCAACCTAGATCCTGTCTCAGCAAAGTACCTACTTTACTGGTTGCTGATGTGCTGTTGGAAGACAGCTTTGGCTGCTGGTCCCTTAGGGTTGCTTTAGCTATACACAGTGCCCTGCCAATTTTTATCTCTCCCTGGATAGGCTTCATATCCAGTGGCCAAATCAAGCAAGGGACAAATCAGCCTGAAGACAATTCTATCAAGAATTAATTTTTAGCCCTATGACTGCACATTAGATCCAGTGAAACTGTTTGGGAACCTGAGTCTGATTTCTACTCAGCCCAATGATGCTCCCCTTTTTTTTTTTTTTCCCAGTTCTTTTTTAAAGAAAACATCCTGCTCACAAAACTCTGACGCAAAGACAATTCCAGGGAACCAAACTGAGGTAAGATTTATTGTTTTTTTACAAACAAAAATTTTTAGAATGGCTTGTACCTTAGGTGTGTAGAATTTTTTCTATCTTTTTTCTTCTCATTTTGGTCTCCTTTCTGTCCCCAGCCATTTTTCCCTTTTTTTCTTTCTTTAGGTGTCCTAGTGGTCCTGAGTGACCCCTGCTGCAAGCGGTGGCCTCCCTTTCTAGGGTGTCCCAGTCAACTTTAGAGGGCCCAGGGTCCACATCCAAGAGAGCAGTGGTTGTGGCATCCTGATTTTGTGACAGTGTGGTTTTGATTAGGAGACTTTTAGCATGCTAATGGGCAGCAGCACTTAGGAGAGTCCAAGCAGGAGATCTGTAATCTCAAATCAGTTGATAAACCTCCTCAGCTATCTTAGGGGGAATGAGAATGAAGTGCTCCTTCTCTTTGACAAAGCTTCTTACCTTGACCAAACTCTATTAGGCTCCCCTAAACTTTCCAACTAGGCTTTCTTCTATATTCCTATCTGCATTGTCTGATTTTAGCAAGAATCTTGCCACATCAGTGTGGCCAGAATCCCCCAGCCTTGATATCTGATCACCCTGGATATCTAATTAGGTTCCTCATTCTCCACCACTCTCCTGGTGATGTCTGATTACCCAAGCCTGCCATTAGCAAGAATCCTGTTAGGTAAGCTTAGCCAGAAACCCCTTACCACTGATGTTCCTCTTAGTAGTTTTCCATCCACTGACCCACACGCTGCTCCTTGGGTATAAATCCCTACTTACCCATGCTATATTCAAAATTAAGCCCAGTCTCTCCACCTGCCACTTCAAGACCCTATTGCAGTGGTCCCTACAACCATCGTGATGGTCCCCCTTGAATAAAGTCTTACCCTTCTTTAACAAGCGTCATGAATAATTTTCTTGTTTAAAAGTTAGAATATTATTTTTTCTTTAACACCCTTTCCCTTTTTCATTAAACACTGAGCCACCAGTCTTCATCAATGGTATACCTTATACTCTACTGTATTGAAGTATGAAATGCAACAGAAGCAACTTAAGCAACAACAGAAAAATTTGCCTTCAAGCAACATTTAAGCTCTTTTGTGTGCCATGGCTTCCATGAGAGCACCCCATGATGAACCCAGTGGGTTCCTATAGTGCACCTGAGACAGACACCTGGACTCTTTGCCAGGGACACCCTCTAAAAGGACAGGCCAATGCAATCTCTTACAGAATGGGGAGACTCAGTTGAGCAGTGACAAAGATTCTTTTTTTGTCTTTTTTTCTTTATTTTTATTTTTTTTATTAAAGTATAGTTGATTTACAATGTTGTATTAATTTCTGTGGTACAGCAAAATGATTCAGTCATATATATATATATATATATATATATATATATATATATATATATATATATATATTCTTTTTTATATTCTTTTCCATTATGGTTTATCATAGGATATTGAATATAGTTCTCTGTGCTATACAGTAGGACCTTGTTGTTTATCCATTCTATACATAATAGCTTACATCTGCTAACCCCAACCTTCCACTCCATCCCTCCCCCAACCCCCTCCCCCTCAGCAACCACAATTCTGTTCTCTATGTCTGTGAGTCTATTTCTGTTTTGTAGATAGGTTCATTTGTATCATATTTTAGATTCCACATATAAGTGATATCATATGGTATTTGTCTTTCTGACTTACTTCACTTATTATGATAATCTCTAGTTGCAAAGATTCCTTTTTTAACCAAACTTTAGTCAGGCTCCTCTGAACCCTCTTCTCAACTAGGTCCTGACTTTGGGATTCTGTGTCCATCTTTGCATTGCCTAGTTTTATCAAGAATCCTGTCAAATCAGTTTAGCCAGAATCCTCCATATTTGATCACCCTTGATATATGACCAAATTCTTCCTCCCCCACCATCCTCCAAGTGATGCCTGATCACTATGGCCTCCCTTCATCAAAAATTCTGCTAGATTAGTTTAGCAAAAAGTACTCCGCCTTCCCAGTAATTTCTACCCACTGACCCCTCAACCTGCTCCTTGGCTATAAATCGCCACTTTTCCATTTTGTGTTCATAGATGATCCCAGTCACTTTCCCCTATTGAAATAATATTGACGTCCATTCCAACAGTCCTGAATAAGGAGTTCCTTACTATCTATAATAAAAATCAGAATACATTTTTTCTTTAACAGCAGCCTACAAGAAGTGACATCAACAAGAAGGTCGAATAAGTTGTCCCTCATCATATCCCACTCTCAATAACAATTGGGCATCTGTCCATAGACAAAAGTGTTTTTGTGGGAGCTGTGGAATCCAGCACCAAACAACAAGTGGCCAGAGAGGAGTCTCACATACTTGTGTATCCAGTAATGGGCATACAGACCTTGGTCCAGCTGTGGACCCTGAAGTGGCCTGTGTTCCAGCTCCAGCTCCTCTTGGCCATGGTCCAAGAGCCCCTGGAGAACAGTGGCTTAGATAATCACCCACAATAAAAGAGTCTTTGTGAGAATCCAGGTTTCCAGTGAAGAAGCTCTGGCACACTGTTGGAGCAAAATAATCCAAGATTGAATACATTGGGGAAGATAAGAGGAACAATTAAGACTTTACCTGTGTCACCCCTCCTCCAAAGAATCACAGTTTAAGGCAAAGAGAGAGCCCTTCTTGGCCCATGATTTCTCCCTTGGGGGAGAGTGAGGGTGTGTAAGTGAGCACTCAGCTTACCCTGCTGTGCAGGAAGCTCCCAAAGAAGAACATTATTTCTCTTGCCCCATCCAGAGTAACTGAGTCATGAGCTGCGTGACGGGGGGGTGGTGAGTAGGTAGCACATCAGCTAGGGCTCAGATGGTATCAAAGGGATGTGGATTCTACTAACCACACCACAGACTCCATTGGGAGACCCACCAACAAGCTGCTGGACCACTCACCCATGTATTACCCCAATTGCCCCATGGGTATTTACAGTGCTACACACACATCACCCCCACACACTTCCACTCCTTGGTTGGCTCTCTGTGCAGTCTCCTAACAGTTTAGAGAACAGGGTTTTGCAGATGACTAATGAGCATATGTAGAAAGCCAGCCTGAGTCTGCAGACTTGAGAGAGACCCAGGTCTCTCTTAAGCATTTAGCACTGCTCTTGGGAAAGCAAAAGCCCAGCCTGGTGCATTGCAGGATTGAGGGAAGGCATACAAGCTTAATAATGTCACAAGAAGGAATAAATGTGAAGCATACCCACAGAATGTCTAAGGAAGCCACAGAATCCCTAGCAGGGCTAACGGAAGGCATTTCTCAAAGACCAAAAGAAGTGACTGATAGTTCAGATGTGAAGACAGCAACACAAGTCTCCAAGGAACATGAAAACTCAAGGAAACATGATGGCACAAAAGGATCACAATGATCTTCCAATAACAAATCCCAAAGACATGGAGATATGTGATTTAGTTCATAAAGAATTCAAATTAGCTTTTTAAGGAAGCTCAGTGAGCTACAAGAAAACACAAAAAGACAATTCAAAAAATCAAGAAAACGAGATAGAAATCATAAAAAGAATCAAAATAAATTAAGGAGCTGAAGAATGCAATGAATGAAATGAAAAATGCAATAGAGCATCAACATCAGAATGGATCAAGCAGAGGATTATACGAAGTAGAAGACAGGACCATTGAAATTATCCAGTCAGAGGAGAAAAAAAACGAATATAGAATAAAAAAGAGTGAAGAAAGCCTACATGTATTTTGTGATACCATCAAGAGAAGTAACCTAATAATTATTATAGTCCCAGAGGAGAAGAGTGAGAAGGGGGCAGAAAGTTTATTTAAAGATATAATAGTAGATAACTTCCCAAATGTGGGAAGAAATTTGGCCATCCAAGTCCATGAAGCCCATAGGTACCCAAAGAAATTCGACTCTAAAAAGATCTCCTCCAAGACACATTATAATAAAACTGTCAAAACATCAGTTTTATTTTGTAGGTTGGGTTAGATTATATTTAGAGAGAATCTTAAAAGCAGCAAGAGAAAAGAAGCGTATCACCTACAAGGGAACACCCAAAGGGCTATCATCAGATTTCTCAGCAGAAACAGACTAGGAGAGAGTGAGATGATAAATTCAAAGTGAAGAAAGAAAAAACTGCCAACAAAGAATACTTTATCCAGCAAAGATGTCCTTTAAAAATGAAGGAGATAAAGACTTCCCCAAACACACAAAAGCTGAGAAAACTCATCACCACTAGATCTGCCTTACAAGAAATGCTGAAAGGAGTTCTTCAAGCTGAAATGAAAGGATGCTAGTGAGTCACATGAAAACATATGATAATATACAACACACTGGTAGAGATAAATATGTAGTCAAATTCAGGCCATTCTAACACTATAATATGGTAGCGTATTAATGACTTCAACTCTAGTAAAAACACTATAATAATTTGTTAATGAACAAACAATATAAAAAGAGGTAAATTGTGACATTGAAAATATAAGAGAGGAAAAAGTAAAAGGATAGGATTTTATGAGATCAAACTTAAGTTTTTATCAGCTCAAAATAAACTTTTTATCTATAAGATGTTTTGTGTAAGCCTCATTGTAACTGCAAAGCAAACACCTACAGTAGATACACAAAAGATAAAGAGAATCACAGCATATATAATGGAAAATCATTTCACAAAGGAAGACAGCAAGAGAGGAAGAAAGGAACAAGGGAACTACAAAAGAGCAAGAAAATGTTAATAATATGGCATACCCGGACAACCCTCAGAATGGGAGAAAATATTTGCAAATGAAGCAACTGACAAAGGATTAATCTCCAAAATATACAAGCAGCTCATGCAGCTCAATATCAAAAAACAAACAACCCAATCCAAAAATGGGCAGAAGACCTAAATAGACATTTCTCCAAAGGAGACATACAGATTACCAACAAACACATGAAAAGATGCTCAACATCACTAATCATTAGAGATAATGCAAATCAAAACTCCAATGAGGTATCACTTCGCACCAATCAGAATGGACATCACCAAAAAATCTAGAAACAATAAATGCTGGAGAGGGTGTGGAGAAAAGGGAATCCTCCTGCACTGTTGGTGAGAATGTAAATTGATACAGCCACGATGGAGAACAGTATGGAGGTTCCTTAAAAAACTAAAAATAGAGCTACCATATGACCCAGCAATCCCACTACTGGGCATATACCCTGAGAAAACCATAATTCAAAAAGACACATGTACCACAGTGTTCATTGCAGCACTATTTACAATAGCCAGGACATCGAAGCCATCTAAATGTCCATTGACAGATGAATGAAGAAAGAAGATGTGGCACATATATACAATGGAATATTACTCAGTCGTAAAAAGGAACGAAATTGAGTTATTTGTAATGAGGTGGATGGACCTAGAGTCTGTCATACAGAGTGAAGTAAGTCAGAAGGAGAAAAACAAATACCATATGCTAATGCATATATATGGAATCTAATAAAACGGTACTGCTAAACCTAGTGGCAGGGCAGGAATAAAGATGCAGATGTAGAGAACAGACTTGAGGACATGGGTGGGGAGGAGAAGCTGGGATGAAGTGAGAGAGTAGCATTGACATATATACACTACTAAATGTAAAATGGATGGCTAGTGGAAAGTTGCTGCATAGCACAGGGAGATCAGCTCGATGCTTTGTGACCACCCAGAGGGGTGGGATAGGGAGGGTGGGAGGGAGGCTCAAGAGGGAGGAGGGGATATGGGGATATATGTATATATATATAGCTGATTCTCTTTGTTGTACAGCAGAAACTAACACAACATTGTAAAGCAATTATACTTCAGTAAAGATGTTAAAAAAATGGCATATCCATCAAAATTACTCTAAATGTAAATGGATTAAATTATCCAATCAAAGACATATGCTGCTACAAGAGAATCACTTCAGCTTCAAGGATACATATAGACTGAAATTGAAGAGATGGAAAAAAGATATTTCATGCAAATGGAAAACAAAAGAAAGCAGGATAGCTATACTTATATTAGACAAAATAGACTGTAACATGAGACAAAGAAAAGTTTAAAAGCTGTAACAAGAAACAACAAGGACTTACTGTATAGCACAGGGAACTATATTCAATATCTTGTAGTAATCTATAATGGAAAATAATAAAATAAAAGAATATATATATATATATATATATATATCCAAATTACTTTGCTGTACACCTGAAACTAACACAATGTTGTAAATCATTATTGTAAATCAACTATACTTCAATAAGAAAAAAAGCTGTAACAAGAGAAAAAGAAGGTCATTGTATAAAGATAGAGGCCAACTCACCAAGAGGATATAACAATCACAAATATATATGCGCCCAACTTAAATATATTAAGCAAATAATACAGATCAGAAGGGAGAAATAGACAATATAATTATAGTAGAGTGTGTCAATACACCACTTTCAACAAAGGATAGATTGTCCAGACAGAGAATCAGTAAGGAAATATACTTTATTTGATGGTCTATACTTTAGACCAAATGGACTTAATAGACATATATAGAACATTCCATCCAACAGCAGGAAATATACTTGCTTCTCAAACAAAAAAATGTCAACTTTACAGCTCAAGGAATTACAAAAAGAAGAACAAGCCAAATCTAAAGTTAGCAAAAGGAAGGACATAACAAGGTTCAGAGCAGAAATAAATGGCATATAGACCAGTAAAACAATAGGAAGATCAGTAAAACTAAGAAATGTTTTTAAAAAAATAAAATTGACAAACTTTTAGCTAGACTAAGAAAACGAAAAAGACTCAAATAGTTAGAAACGAAAGAGGAGACATTATAACACAATAAAACAGAAAATCAGATAACACAGAACAGATATCACAGAAAATCAAAGGATCAAAAGAGATTACTATGGATAATTATATGCCAGTGTTTTGTATAACCTAGAAGAAATAAATTCCTAGAAACATACAACCAACCAAGATGAAGGCATCTTGAATGAATGACGAAGACTTAGAAAATCTGAACAGACCAATTAACAAGTAGGGAGATTAAATCAGTAATCCAAAACCTCTCCAAAAGAAAAGCCCAGATTCCCCTGGTGAATTCTACCAATAATTTAAAGAATTAATGCCAATACTTCTCAAACTCTTACAAAAAAATTAAAGTGGAGGGAACAACCCAAACTCATTTTACAAGCCCACCATAACCCTGATACCAAAGCTAGTCATAGATACTACAAGAAAAGAAAACTACAGGACAATTTCCCTGATGACTATAGATACAAAAATTCTCAAAATAAAATAGCAAATCAAATTCAACAATACATTAAAAGGATCATGCCCTATGATCAAGTGTGATTTATGTATGCCTGGGATGCAAGGATGGTTCAACATATGCAAATGAATAAATGTAATACATCACCTTACTAGAATGAAAGATAAAGTCAATGACCATATCAATAGATACAGACAAAGCATTTGAGAAAATTCAACATCTTTTCATGATTAAAAAAAAATACTCTTCACAGATTGAGTATAGAAGTAATAAAAATCATATATGAAAAGCTCACAGCTAACATCATCCTCAATGGTGAAAGTTTAAAAGCTCTTCCTCTAAGATTGGGAACAAGACAAGGACATCCACTCTCATCATTCCTATTTAACATAGTACTAGAAGTCCTCACCAGAGCAATTAAGCATGAAAAAGAAATAAAAGACATCCAAATTGGACAGGAAGAAGTAAGATTGTCTCTGTTTGTACATGATATGATCTTGTATATAGAAAAATCCTAAAGACTCCACCAAATAAGCTTGTTAGAACTAATAAACAAAGTTGCAGGATACAAAATCAACATACAAAAATTAGCTTTGTTTCTATACACAAGCAACCAAATATCTGAAAAAGCTACAAAGAAAACAATCCTCTTTACAACAATATCAAAAACAATGAAATAATTTGGCAAAATTTACCAAGGGGGTGAAAGTTCTGTGCAGTGAAAATTACATGACATTGATAAAGGAAATTGAAGATGATACAAAATAAATGTGAAGAGATCCTATTTTCATGGGAAGGAAGAATAAAACTGTTAAAATTTCTGTGCTACCCAAAGCCATTTATAGATTCAGTGCCAGCCCTCTCAAAATTCCAATGGCATTTTTCACATAATTAGAAAAAATAATCCTAAAATTTGTTTGGAACCACAAAAGGCCCTGAATAGCCAAAGCAGTCCTGAGGAAGAAGAACAAAGTTGGAGGACTCACACGTCCTGATTTCAAACTTTATCACAAACCTATAGTAACCAAAACAGTATGGTACTGGCATCAACACAGATACCTATACCAATGGAACAAAATAGAGAGCCCAGAAATAAACCCACCCATATGTAGTCAATTAATTTATGACAAAGGAGATAAGCATATACAATGGGGAAAGGACAGTCTCTTCAATAAATGGTGTTGGATAACTGAACAGCCTCATGCAAAAAAAAAAACAAAAAGTGAAACTGGACCACTATCTTACACCATACATAAGTTTAACTCAAAATGGATTAAAGACTTGAAGTAAGACCTGAAACCATAACAACTCCTAGGAAAAAACATAGGCAGTAAGCTCCTTGACATTGGTCTTGGCGATGATTTTTTGGATTTGACACCAAAAGCAAAGGCAACAAAAACAAAAATAAATAAGTGGGACTACATCAAACTAAAAAGCTTTTGCACAGCCAAATAAACAATCAACAAAATGCAAAGGCAGCCTACACAATGGGAGAAAATATTTGCAAACCATCTATCTGATAAGGAGTTAATATCCAAAATATATAAGGAACTCATACAACTAGCAAAAAAAGAAGTAATCTGATTAAAAAATGTGCAGATACCTGAATAGACAGTTTTCCATTTTGACAGTTTTCCAAAGAAGGCATACAAGTAGCCAACAGATACATGAAAGGTACTTAGTATCATTAATTAGTAGGGAGATACAAAAAAAAAAAAAAAAAAGCCCACAGGGTATCACCTCATACCTACTAGAATGGCTATTATGGAAAAAAAAAAAAAGAATGGCTATTATGAAGAATGTAGAGAAAAGGAAACCTTTGTGCACTGTTGGTGGGAATGTAAATTGGTACAACAATTATGGAAAACTGTATGGAGGTTCCTCAAAATAATTAAATATAGAACTATCATATGATACAGCAGTTCCACTTCTGGGTATTTTTCTGAAGAAAACAAACATTAATTCAAAAAGACATACGCACCCTATGTTCATTGCTGCATTATTTATAATAGCCAAGATATGGGAACAACCAAAGTGTCCATCAACAGATGAATAGATAAAGAAGATGTGTTATATATACACAATGGAATGTTACTCACCATTAAAAAAAGAATGAAATCTTGCCATTTGTGACAACATAGATGGACCTAGAGGGTATAGGTGAAATAAGTGAAAATAAGTGAAATAAGTCAGACAGAGGAAGACATACTGTATGATTACACTTATATGTGGAATCTAAAAAATAAAACAAATGAACAAACAGAAGACAGAAACAGAGTTATAGATACAGAGAACAAACAGGTGGTTGCCAGAAGGGGATGTGGTGGGGGGGTTGAGTGAAATAGGTGAGGGAGATTAAGAGGTACAAACTTTCAGTTATGAAATAAATGAGTCATGGTGATGAAACATACAGCATGGGGAATATAGTTAGTATGTTGTAATATCTTTGTATGGTGACAAACAGTAGCTAGATTTATCCTGGTAATCATTTTGTAATGTATAGAAATATTGAATCACTGTGTTGTGCATCTGGAACTAACATAGTGTTGTAAGTCAATTATACTTCAATTTAAAATTTCTTAATTAAAAAATTAAAGTAACAAGTGTTGGCAAGGATGTGGAGAAAAGGGAACCCTTATGCACTGTTGGTGGGAACGTAAATTGGTATAACCACTGTAGAAAACAATATGGAGGTTCCTCAAAAAATTAAAAATAGAACTACCATATGATTCAGCAATCCTACTTCAGGGTATTTATTGAAAGAAAATTAAATCACTATCTCAAAGAGATATCTGCACCCCTATGTTCATTGCAGCATTATTCACAATTGCCAGGACATGGAAACAAGTGTCCATCAATAGATGGATGGATAAAGAAAATGTGGTATGTATATACAATGAAATATTATTCAGCCATAAAAATGAAGGAAATCCTGCCATTTGAGACAACTAGATGGACCTTAAAGGCATTATGCTAAGTGAAATAAGTCAGAGAAAGACAAATACTATATAATGTCAGTTATATGTGGAATCTAAAAACAGGACAAAATGACATAAAAAACAACAACAACAAAACTGAGCTCATAAATACAGAGAGCAGATTGATGGTTGGCAGAGGCAGAGGTTTTGGGTGGGTGAAATTGATGAAGGGGGTCAGAAGGTACAAACTTCCAGTTATTAAATAAATAAATATATAAATAAATATATAAATAAATAAATATTAAATAAATAAATCATGTACAGCATGGTGACTATAGTTAATAATACTATATTGAATATTTGAAAGTTGATAAGAGAGTAGATCTTAAAAGTCCTCATCACAAGAAAAAAGTATTGTAACTGTGTATGGGGATGGATATTAACTAGACTTATTGTGGTTATCATTTCACAATATATACAAATATGGAATCATTATGTTGTACATCTGAAACTAATATAATGTAATAGCCAATTATAACTCAATTTAAAAAAGAAAATTAGTAAAATTCTCCTGTTAGGAAAAAAATGTGCTACTTAGGAACATTCCACATTGTTCAGGTTTTCTGCTCCCGACTAAAGTGGTCTGGAAGAACTATATATGTGTTGCTCATAATGAGGTTAAAAGGAATAAAATAACATAATCGAGGCTTAGGTGAAAATAATAGCTAAAACCGAAAGAGGGGGACATTAAACCTGTTATCTACGAATTCCAGAATTTTGAGGCTAGGAGTAAATGGGGCTCAAGTCACGTTGGGGAGAGTCACAAAGTCCCAAGTCTCTAAGGCATGTTTGGAGACCAGAGTTTCTAGTGAGCCATTCTTCATATGAATTCATACTGATTCTTAGAACCATGGATTCATCTGATTCATCAAATCATGAATGCATACTGATTCACAGAACCATGGATTCACCTGATTCATAGAACCATAAATTCACACTGATTGATAGAGCCATAATTTCATACTGCTATCTCTAATTCTAATCCAGCACCACAGAGTACATTATAGCCTTCTTCTTTTATTTGTAGTTTCTTTCTCCAACAGAGAGAACGTGGGTCTCATTATCCATAATATATTCACTCCTTACTCAATCCTAGAATACACATTAAAAAGTGTGGGGTACCACACCCTAATCCTTTTTTATTTTAATTATTTTTGAACACATAAAAATTAACATATTTCTAACTGTAAGAACAGTTAAACATTATACTCAAAGCAGTGTCCCTCTTCCTATTCCTATTCCTCTATTCCCATTTCCCCATCCTTTCCACTTGCCCCTTCCCATCTCCGTCATCTCATTAGTTTTTAGTTTATATTTTCTGTGGGGTTTTTTTGGCACACGTGTATATTTTCCTGTTTCCTGTCCTCTCTTGTATGAAAAGTAGACACTTCATGAGGAAGTTCTTATCCTTAAGTCTAATCTAATACCTAGACAAATGACAAAATCTCAATTATTTGGCAACTTCAACTGGATATGTAAAGAAATGACAAATAGCTTCAAAAACTAAACTGAACTATTGAATCTACTTTCTCTTTTTCTTTGTCCATAAACATTGTGGTCCTGATTTTGAGCACCTAAAGTCACTTACCATTAGACATAAGTGTAAGCACAGAATGGCAGCGGTCATCCTGATGCCATTCTGGTCTATTGAAATATTCATTCCTATTTCTAAACTAAGAATACATGCAAGCTTAAAAACTTCTTCTTATCAATAAATATAAGGGTTTGAGCTAAGTGGATCTCTGATGCCATTCAGCTCCAAGATTCTGTGAGTCTCTGCTCCCATGGTGCCATGGTTCTAATATTCCAAACCACAGGAGAATCATTTTACTGAGACATTTACAGGCAGTCCCACTCTCCTGGCTTGAACCCCCTCTGCCAGAGTTTGAACATGGGTGGAATGAGTTACACAATGAAGAAGAGCACCATAAAAACAGGAGATCCTGTATACCTGCGGAAGGCCCTTGTGTACAACCTTGGAGAGGAGAAGAGGACCAAGCTCCACATTCAAAAACTCCAGAAGGCTTTAAATATCCGGTTCAGGGAGATCGATAAAGAGAAAGCAGCCTTGAGGAAATTTTGGGGAAAGCTTCAGAAGACAACTGGCTATTTTCCTCAAATGTCCTTCTGGTGACCAGTGCCACTGTAGATGAGGAGCTCCTGGAAAAGTTTCAATACAAAACACATCTGTGTCTCCTTCTGTTATCTCTGTGTGACCCAAGAAAGCATTATTTAAAAACCACTGGGACAAGTCAAAAAAGAAAAAAGACTATAGAATTGAAGATAAAAATGGAATGTCTAGAAGAGAATCAACAGGTATCTCCTACAAAAGAGACACTAAGTCGTCGTTATTTCCAGATGATTCCGTATCTTTACAACTTGAAGTGGTAATATGCAGTGCATACATTATTTCCATTCAAACTTTCCTTGAGATCAGAATAAAGCTTAGCCATTGTAGAACTCTTTCTGATATTGATGGTGGAATATACATATTTGTCTTAATCCTGTTCTTTTCTCATTGATGTCATTTTCAATTATTTTCCTATAGTTTTCATAGCATGAATAAAAGTTGAGGCAAAAGTTAGTTTGAAAATAATGTTATAGTAGGAAAACCTTAGAATCTTGATTCTATAAGGGACCTTGATTCAGATCTAGGTTTTATCATGTATTACCTATGTGATCCTGGATTTAGAAACTCTTTTCTTTTAATCGAGATAGAGATAAAAATACCTATATCAAAAGACTGCTTTAAGGATTAAATAAGACAGTATATGTACAGGGCATATTGCAGGTACCCCCAAATGGTAATAGCTAGTATTATAATTAATTTTGTTATAATTATTATTTTTATTACTATATAATGGAGCTCAGATTCTATGTCTAGCTCTTCTACTAACATCCTGGGTCACTAGACAAGTCTATTTCCATTCCTAGGCCTTGGTTTGTGCAAAGCTATAATGTGAGAACTGGACTAGATCATGTCTAAGGCCCCTTCCAGCTTTAAATTCTTTGAAACTAAAACTCCATAGTTCTACTTTGAAATGTGCTTACAGGACAAAGAAAGGATCCAGCAATCAGAACGCATGTCAAGGTGACTTATGGGTTTGGATATATATTCCTGTTTAGCCATGACTAATCTACCAATCTCATGTTTAAAGATACATGCTATTCAAATATATATTCTTAGCAGTCTCTCATGATATATTTGCTGGGTGACTGCAGACCAAATGCGACTCACTTCTTGAAAGTCCTTGGATTAAGTTCCATGTCTTTATTACTTGTTTAGGCTCTGCAGTCAAACAGACATGGATTCTGCCAGATATTGCTGTTTAATACTAGGCAAGTTAGCTAATATTTGTATACCTTCATGTATACCTTAAGTTGCTTAGATTTTTTAATTGTACAGTGGAAATAATAGTACTTGACTCAGAAGACTGTTGTGATGTCTTCTTGTGATATCACATATAAATCTGTTAGCACAATATCTAATATATTGTAAGCATTCATTACATGCAATTGCTGTGGTTACTATTACTGGGAATAGGCAACAAGTGGAGCTTCTGGGCTGAGAAATGACTTTATGGACGATCTCAACACTCATAGAGTGAGTCATTACTCTTGGATCTCAGGTATAATGATCTGCTTAGCTAGATTTAAACCACCTGCAGTAGAAATGTATACACGTGTATCCAAAAAAGCTGATACAGAGATAGAGATAGATAGAGATAGAGATAAACTCAAAGATTTAGAGGCTGATAAAAGACATGACCACAAGATAGCAGTAGCACACAATGAGCTTTATTTGGGCAGTGCTTGATGGGTTGCATGAGAAGGGACGTCCCTCACAGCAGGAGGCCTGCTGGAGGCTGTGGCATGGGACCACCACCCAGAAGAGAAACAGGGCAAAGGAACTCCTGCGTGAGAGGGGAACTGGAGAGGGGGCTTAAGTGTCTAGGTGATGTTGCTCAGCAGCAAGATGGGGAGTGTACTCGTTTGTTTGGGCTACTGTGGCAAAATACTACAGGCTGGGTGGCTCGAACAACAGACATTCATTCTCTCAGTTTTAGAGAGTGGGAGGTTCAGGTGTGTCAGCAGGCTGGTTTCTCCTGAGGCCTCTCTCCTTGGCTTGCAGATGGATATCTCCCTGTGTCCTCGCATGGGCTTTCCTCTGTGCATGTCTGTGTTTGTGTCCTTATCTCCTCTTCTTGTAAGGATACCAGTCAGATTGGATTAGGTCTACCCTAATGAGCTCATTTTACTTTAATAACCTCACTGAAGACCATATCTCCAAATATAGTTACATTCTGAGGTGCTGAGGGTTAGAACTTCAACATATAAATCTGGGGGGACACGACTGAACTCATAACAGGGAGTTTCTGGATCAAAGAGCTCTGAAGAACAGCAGCAGTTTGGGGTGTTTTACAGCCCCAAGACTAGTCTTATCTATGGCTAGCACATGTTGGGTATAGTTTCACAGGTTTTATGAAGAAGACAGGCTATAAGTAGCTAAGAATGAGCTTATTTGGACTATATTTAAAGCAAGTGGGGGCATTCCCTGGTTAGGACTCAGCACTTTCACTGCTGAGGGCCCAGGTTAGATCCCTGGTAGGGAAACTAAGATACCGCAAGATGCATGGTGGCGCGGCCAAAAAAAAAAAGGAATTCAATTTGTAAAAATTTGAGTTTGATACCATCACTCTTTGAGCTAGAGGTCTCAGCCTGCTGTTAAGAAGTAAACAGCATGGGACTTCCCTGGTGGCACAGTGGTTAAGAATCCGCCTGCCAATGCAGGGGACACGGTTTCGAGCTCTGGTCCGGGAAGATCCCACATGCCGCGGAGCAACTAAGCCTGTGAGCCACAACTACTGAGCCCAAGAGCCCCAACTACTGAAGCCTGAGCACCTAGAGCCTGTGCTCTGCAACGAAGAGTAGCCTCCCGCTCACCGCAACTAGAGAAAGCCCACGCACAGCAACAACTCAAGACCCAACGCAGCCAAATAAATAAATAGATAAAAAGAAAATATTAATAAATAAATACATAAATAAAAAGAAAGAAAAAAAAAGTAAACAGCATAGGGACCAATATACAGGGACATCTTTGGCTCATTTATACAATAATATATCCCCTGGCTCCATGTTGTTTTATAATCTAAGTTGTGTATAACTTTGTAATGTCTGAGTCTGCAGCCAGCAATAAAGCATTCTAAATGCCCCAAATCCTACAAGGGCATAAAGCCCATTTCAAAGCCCATTTTCAGCCAGTTGACCCACTTAGTGGGGGGAAGTCAGGAGAATAGATCAGAAAAGGAGAAGATTTTGACTTGTTCAATCAATTTAGTTAATAGAGTGACATTATGACTCCTTTGATACATGTCCCTGGCTATCTTTAAAACGTGGTAAGTGTTATGACTCACATGCAGCAAGATATGTGAGGAAGTGCACAGACACAAACACACCCCCATTTTAACAGCTAATAAATAATCTAGGGCTATGCAGTTGTCTAATGCCATGGTCCCTAAAGTACACTGAGATTCAGCCAAGAGTTCTAATCCCTGGGCCATTTGTTTCATTTCCGTGGATAATTCCTTGGACATGGCTATCTGTGTTTCTTTGTGAAGTGTCCCACACATATGCTGTTCTATTTCCAGAGTTAGTGAACCTAGAGTGATTAGTGCCAGGGGGACTATTAGCAGAGCTCGTTTGTGTCATTGGAGAGCTGTGGCTAGTGTGGCTTGTGAAAACAAGGACTTGGGATGTTCTGCTGCTGAGTAAAAATCTACTGGAATTTTCAGCCAAATTCAAGTGCAGGGAAAACTTTGCAGTGTTGGGTGGGAGGAAGCTTGTGATAGGGGAGACTATTTGATTCTCTTTCAGGTCCTCCAGCCTCCCTCTGCTGCCTATATGCTCTGTGTTTGTAGGAAAGGTATATTTGCACAGCTTAGTGCAATTCCAAGTGGTGTGAATAGGAGCATACAATGTCATGGTCGAACAGACTTGAATGTTCTCTACCTCACACTCAGCACCTGGGTCAACTAATGGGTTATGTGCTTAGCCCACCACTGTCTACACATTTATGTGGCAAGCCTCACATAAATTCGTTGGATGTTGATGCTGTTGTTGGATGTTAATGGTGAAGGGAAGAGGCTCATCTTGATGGGTGAGGTTTATAGGAGAGTTTGGCCGTTATGCTGTGTACTAAAATCAGGTTGTAGGAATCTAACCCAGCATGCAGTTAGATCTGCATACATATGTATTGCCGTGGCTAAGGCTGTATGCAGATTTGGTTTGGTGGGCAATTGTATATTCCTTCTCGTTGAGATTGGTGAGCATTAGTGATTGAGTTTCCTGCTGACTGCCATAATAAGTAGCATCAGTGTGTGCCCATGGACATGGGATAGGTTTCACAGATACTCTCAGCAGTCTGATAAAAAGTTAATTTAGACATGCACCAAATTAGTTCCTGAACCATGGGGCACTCACATATGGGATCCTCCCAAGTGGGCCAAATTATTTCTAAAAGCAGACATCAATTGTATTATACATTTGTCCCAATTCTATCCCTATTTATTACAAGTTTGCTGTGTTTCACTGTGGGACCCTCTGCTCCATGGTATCCAAACCTTCCTAGGGCAGACGTTAGAACAGCTTTCATAGTGGCCCCTTGGGAGGTGGTGTTGTGACTACACCAATAAATTTCCTCCCAGGTTAGCTTTGCTACTTGTCTTTTCATTATTGTTTCTATATTCTGTAAGGTGGGATTTTTAGGTTTTTTAAAAATTGAGATATAATTGACATATAATATTGTATTCACTTTAGGTGTACAGCATAATGATTTGATATATGTATATATTACAAAATGATAACCGCAATAAGTTTAGTTAACATCCATCACCACACATAGTTTACAATTCTTTTTCTTGTGATGAGAACTTCTAAGATCTACTGTCTTTACAACTTTCAAATATACAATATTGTTAGCTAAGTCATCATGCAGTAAATTACATTTCTAGGGCTTATTTATCTTATAACTTTCCAGTTTGTACTTTTTGACCACCTTCACCCAATTCCCCCACTCCCACCCCAACCCCCCACCTCAGGCAACCACGAATCTGTTTCCTGTTATCTATGAGTTCTGGGGTTTTTTTGGTTTTTGATTTTGTTTTAGATTCCACATATAATTGAGATTATATAGCATTTGTCTTTCTCTGACTTATTTCATTTAGCATAATGCCCTTGAGCTCCATCCATGTTGTCGCAAATAGCAGAATTTCCTTCTTTTTTATGGCTGAATAATATTCCATTATACATATATTTATATTATATTATACTTCATATATATGTATGTATGTGTGTATGTATGTATGTGTGTGTATATATATATATATACACACATATACATACATATACATATATATCACATTTTCTTTATCCATTCATCCATGAATAGACACTTAGGTTGTTTTCATGTCCTGGCTATTGTGAATAATGCTGCAATGAACGTGGGGATGCAGGTATCTCTTTGATATAGTGATTTCATTTCCTTCAGATAAATACCCTGAAGTGAGATTGCTGGATCATATGGTAGTTCTATTTTTAATTTTTTGAGGAACCTTCATACTTTTTTTCCACAGAGGCTGTACCAATTTACATTTCCATCAACAGTATACAAGCTTTCCTTTTTCTTCACATCCTCACCAACATTTGTTATTTCTTGTCTTTTTGAGAAGAGCCATTCTAACAGGTGTCAGGTGCTATCTCTTTGTGGTTTTTATTTGCATTCTCCTGATGATTAATGAGGTTGAGCACCTTTTCATATATCTGTTGGACAGTTGTATGTAATCTTTGGAAAACTGTATTCAGGTCCTCTGCCCATTTTAAAAATCAGATTATTTTTTATTTTGTTCTTGTTTCATATTACTTCATAGTGTTGTATGTATTCTTTATGTATTTTGAATATTAATCCCTTTTTAGATATGATTTGCAAGTATTTTCTCCCATCTTTTAGGTTGCCTTTTGATTTTGTTGATGGTTTCCTTTACTGTGCAGAAGCTTTTTAGTTTGATGTAGTCCCATTTGTTTATTTTTACTTTTAGTTCCCTTGCCTTTGTATTCAGATCCACAAAAACATTGCTAAGAGCTATGTGAAGGAAGTTACCTCCCATCTACGCTTTTTTCTAGGATTTTTATGGTTTCAGGTCTGATAGTCAAGTCTTTAATCCATTTTGAGTTAATTTTTGTGTATGGTGTAAGATAGTGTGGTCGAGCTTCATTCTTTTGCCTGTGGCTGTCCAGTTTTCCTGACACCATTACTGAAGAGACTATATTATCCCATTGTATATTCTTGATTCCTCTATCATCAGTTAACTGACAATATACGTGTGGGTTTATTTCTAGGCTCTCTATTCTGTTCAGTTGGTGCATGTGTCTATTTTTTTGCCAGTATCATACAGTCTTGATTATTAGAGCTTTGTACTATAGTTTGAAATCAGAAAAGCCTCTACCTTTGTTCTTTTCTCAAGATTGCTTTGGATACTCAGAGTCTTTTTGGTTTCATATAAATTTTAGGATTGTTTGTTCTATTTCTGTGAAAAAATAAACCATTGGATTTTGATTGTGTTGCACTGAATCTATAGATTTCTTTGGGTAGTAGGGACATTTTAACAATATTAATTCTTCCAATCCATGAGTATGATATACACTCCCATTTATTTGTGTCTTCTTTAATGTCTTTCATCAATTTCTTATAGTTTTCAGTGTACAGATCTTTCATCTTCTTGGATAAATTTATTCCTAGGTATTTTATTCTTTTTGATGCAATTGTAAATGGGATTGTTTTCTTAATTTCTCTTTCTTTTTTTAAAAAATTTATTTATTTATTTATTTATTTATTTTTGGCTGTGTTGGGTCTTCGTTTCTGTGTGAAGACTTTCTCTAGTTGCAGTGAGCAGGGGCCACTCTTCATTGTGGTGCGCGGGCCTCTCACTGTCGCGGCCTCTCCTGTTGCGCAGCACAAGCTCCAGACGCACAGGCTCAGTAGTTGTGGCTCAGGGGCCTAGTTGCTCCACGGCATATGGGATCTTCCCAGACCAGGGCTTGAACCCGTGTCCCCTGCATTGGCAGGCAGACTCTCAACCACTTCGCCACCAGGGAAGTGCTTAATTTCTCTTTCTGATAGCTAATTATTAGTGTATGGAAATGCAATGATTTTTGTATAATGATTTTGTATCCTGCAACTTTATTGAATTGGTTTATTCTAACAGTGTTTTGGTGGAGTCTTTAAGGTTTTCTAAATATAATATCATGTCATCTGCAAATAGAGACAGTTTTACTTCTTCTCTTCTGATTGGATGCCTTTATGTAGGTTTCTGAAATAAGGTCCCAGAACAATAACATTGGGCAGAAATTACCCTCAAATATTTCCCAAGTACTTATTAATGGTGGTTTTGATAGGTCTAGAAAATTCTGTAATAGCTGAAGCAAGTAGTTGGATAGAAAATAGTTGGGTAGAGAAACTCCCATGCAGAGAGCAGTTAGATTTCTCTATCAATATGATCAAATATGCTTTTCATGAGAATTGTCTGCTATAATACCCAAGAGATATGATTATTCACTGTGGGCAGCCAGTATTGCAATTATTGTAGAGCCCACCCCTACTGAGTGGTACATAAAATTTGCAGTTGGTATGTGAGGAGGTTAGGTTATGGAGCATTCTCAAGCCAGTTTCTAATTTCCTAGACATGCCTTAGCTTAGGTAACATTATATTGTACACATTGCCTTCCTTGAATATATTGATCAGTATCCAGGGAAGAGGTCCATGGTTACGTGCCCATGGCCACTTGGTTAGCGCAATTTCTTTCCACCTCAATAAATGAAGCTCATAGTGGTGAAGGAGAGAGATCATTGTAAAGAATAGAAAGAGAGGCCAGGGCTTCCCTGGTGACGCAGTGGTTGAGACTCTGCCTGCTAATGCAGGGAACACGGGTTCGAGCCCTGGTCTGGGAGGATCCCACATGCCGTGGAGCAACTGGGCCCGTGAGCCACAACTACTGAGCCTGCGTGTCTGGAGCCTGTGCTCCGCAACAAGAGAGGCCACGATAGTGAGAGGCCCGCGCACCACGATGAGGAGTGGCCCCCGCTTGCCGCAACTGGAGAAGGCCCTCGCACAGAAACGAAGACCCAACACAGCCAAAAATAAATAATTTTTTAAAAAAACACCTGAAAAAAACCTGTCTATTGATCTTACCACTCCTTGCAATTATCACTTTCAAAGAAAAAAATAAAAGAAAGAGAGGCCAATAACTGTAAGGGTATACATTGTTGTCAGGGTTTATATTTATCATCATCTCAGGGATTAGCAGGAGGTATACTTTTATCTCCATAATCCCATAAGGTTCGTTGGTATAGTCTCTGAATTACAGAGTTTTTCATTTGATTGTACCAATCCCGAGCATCCTGGTTGTAATTTGAGTGCACACTATATCTGGGCATTTTTTAGATGAGACTCGATAGGTAATGGCCATTGCTCTATTTTTTAATGGCACTAGTTAATAATAGTGGGTTTCATCTGATTTGAAGTTAAAGTTGGTCTATAGGGCTTAGAAGGCACCTATAAGTCACAAGTGGTATCACAGAGTCTAGCTTATCCAGAGGACTATTGCCAGCAGTAGTAGAGATAGGAGGAGGAGTGCCAGCCTCAGTGCTGACTGACCAACCCAAAGAGCCAATGGTGTGGTTCCCCCAGTCTAACCCATATTGTGTTTCTTTCTGTGATGTGAATGCCAAGGACATGGAGTGGGTGTGGGTAGGAACTTCTCAGGTAAGGAAGGGACACAGCAATCGAGTAGAGATTAAAGCCTGAGGTTGTCTGCAGCCAGCTATAGGATAGTGATGGTCCCCTGAGTGTCATCCAAGTGCTAGTACCCAGTCTGAGGGTGATTAGTTACACCTCCTGGGTGTCAGGATCAGGTCCATGTTGGTTCCACAAAGTATGTGGGCAGCCTATCCAAGTGGTGTGGGTAGTTTGCTTGGCTCTCGCTGACGATGAGCAAACTCAGGCTGAGAATGGGCCCAGAGCCAGTGGTCCACATCAGGCTCTTATCAGGATCAAGGGGGAAGTGGTCAGGCTCTGTATTTTCTATGAGGGAGAAGGGAACGGTGCAGGTACTGAGCGGGATGTTCCTTTGCTGTGGGCAGCAACGTTAGAGCTACCATATCTGTGAAAACTGGTCATTGTGTTGTTTCTGATGCAGGTGTATACACCATTAGAGGTTGCAGCGTCTCTGTTGGTGGTTCCCTCAGTTGCTGTGAATTTAAATATGGTATAGTTATGCTATAGATTCCATGAATTTAATGTAATCAGGGAGTGTGGATTTAATGTAATCTCAGGAGAATGGGTAGCTTTCTTGACCACTTGGGAGACAGTTGTCCTCCAAGTTCTCTCAACAGCCCTTGTTTTAAAAGCCCTTTATGTATTTATGTGATACCTACCACTGTTATTTTGTAATGTCATTTCATAATGCTCATTATTGCATTTGCTTCATGGTGAAGTGGGAGCCTTGATCTGACTTTTTAGCTTGTGGCACTCCCAAAGGTTGTAAAAGCTGCTTTGTTTACACCTCAGTGACATTAGCAGAGGTTGATGCCTTGCATGGGTAAGGCAGTAGAAGGCCTGTGAAGGTAACTACCATTGTTAAGGCAAATTCAGTGGCCCCTGATGCTGCTGAGAGAGGCACAATGAAATTGATTTGCAAGTTCTGATGTGGCCCTTCTCTGCAAACTTTTCCTCTGATGTGGTAGGCCCAGTATCTAAATTTCTGGCATATGGTACAATACCCAGTGGCTTTTTGTAAATGCCTCTCTTTTGGGTCAGCTCATCTATTAACAATCCATTTTTGTCACTCCATGATGCCCAAATGCCCTGATCTCTCATGTGCCCACTGGTAGAAGGGACAAAATTCTGGGACTTTCCTTCCTGTTTTGGTGGATTGGTTAGTTTGTCAGCTTTGTTGTTGTATTATGCCTCTTACATGTCTTGCTTAGTATGAGCCAAGATATGGTGCACCCAGCTTGGTAGAATGGGAACCAGTGTAGCTATTTTTCCCTCATATCTCTTTACCCCAAATGTCTTGGCCTTGTATTTTCCAGCCCTGATTTTGTCAAAGTCCCAATCAAGTACTTAGCCTGTTAGCCACCAACCAGGAACATATCTGTGAAAATACAAACCTTAAGAAAGTTTTTGTCAAGGGAATACTCCATTGCTAGGAGTACTGCATATATGGAAATTGGAGTATTTGAATAGGGGAGATAGGCTGCAGCTGCCATTGTGTGGCTCCCTTAAACCCACTGTTCACTCCACTGGTAAAGAATGACTATTGGTTTTCTTGTTTTAAGAGTGCTGACCATCTTCCCTTTAGCCCCCCTTGGGCAAAGGGTGGAGGCATTTCTGCAATTTCATCAAGTTAACCTGAGTGGCAGGATATGTGGCTGTTTCCTCGTAGAGCATAACACTACAGTAGGTATGAGTTCTGCCCAATGCTGTAGATACCATTTCCATTTTAACAAGGAGACTTCTGATTCAGATCCATTTCTACAGGGGAGCTTTTACCATTACCCAGGTCATAACAGAAATCTTGGTTCATAGGGTAATTTTCTCTGCCCCAGTAAGAACTTCAGCTTTGATCACTGAAAAGTGAAAAACTTACAGGTAACTTGATAAGACAGGGGACAGTGACTACTGGGGGAAATAATGCGTTGGTGCCAGAATGAACGTTCCTACCAAATGTTAGTTGGATCCCTTTAGCAATGTGAGAAATTAAAGTGCTAGGAGCTTGTCTCTTACTGGATTGGGGATAGTTCACTCTTCTGAATTGTAAATGTAACCTAACATTTTAATAGACTAGGAGGGGCCTTGTACTTTAGGGGGATACTTGTCCATCCCGTCAGTGAGTTGTTCACTCATGGCTGTACTGGCCTATGAGACATAGTCTTGGGCAAGTCCAATGAGGAGGATGTCATCCATATAACGCCAAAGCTGAGTTTCTGATGGAAGTGTCGGGCAGGCATCCAAGCCCTGGCTGCAAAGCCCTTGTGTAATTGCAGGGCTATTTAAGAACTCAATAGGTAATCAGGTAGAGGTATATTCTTGAGCCTCAAAGGAGAAGGTGAATTGTGGTTGACTGCAAAATTTTTACTGAATAGATCATGTTACCCAAGTCTATAATTCCAAACAATTTACCCATGTTGTTATGAATGTCATCCATCAAGGCAAGGATGGTAGAGGTACCCTAATAAAGAAAATAGCCTTGTTCAACTTTCTATAATCTATACTTCACCTCCAGTCATCAGTAGTGGCTTTAAGCACTGGAAATACAAGGTAACTGAAAAGTGATATGGTGGGAATCAATATCCCTTCTTACCTAGGTCAGCTCTGATAGCCCCTTATCCTTCAGTGCCTTACCTTAGCTAGCTAGTACTGTGACATATTTATCACCTGTACTGGTAGGGAAGATTAATTTGTTCCCACTGAATGATACCAACCAATAGCATAAAAGCCTTAGGCTTGTTTCCTGAGGTTACCTGCTGCTGAGTGATAAATGGAATATTTATAAATGGAATGGAATATTTATAAACGGAATATTTCCTGCCATATCAATAAACAAAGGATGTCACAGTGATCAAAGACTGCAACCCTCCAATGTGAGCCGGTGAGCCCTGAGGAAACTCAGGGCTGAAAAGAATACCTGCCATCTAGCAGCCATCAGACTGCAGCCACTCCCTGCGATGAGCCCTGAGGAAACTCAGGATGTGAAAATACAGGATACTGGCCCCAGATAGCTGAGGTGCATGTCAAAGGAATGATTTCAGTGAGCCCAGATTCTTGCATCTTCCCATATGTAGAAAAGCGCTAAATTCCTTAACTTGAGATATCTGGTTTTCTTTAATTAACAATAATCTTTTGATGTTCCTGACTACCTGCCCTTTGTTGCCAAACTCCTATTTATCCTGGCTCCTCCCCTCGCCTCCTTGGAGCAGTTTCTCAGAGTTATCTGAAACACTGTCTCCCGTGCTGCAGTCCTCATTTTCCCCCAAATAAACCTTAACTCGCAACTCTCACGTTGTGCATTTTTTTAAGTCAGCATGAGGGAGGTGTATTCTAATAATGGAAAAATAGGGCGTCTTGGAGGAAACAAGAATAGAAACATCTTTTTAGCAAAACTGGGCCAATTTTAATAAAGTTGGTAATTAACCATTATCAATCCTCCTCCCAAGGCTGTCACCTCCTCGAGGTGTCCCTTTAGGGAAAGAGTGCTTCCTGGGATTAGGGAGATTTGGGCATCTGTGTCCAACAGAGCCACCAGCATTGTTCATTTCTGAGCCCAAACCACGGTTAATGTAGGTGGTTGTTTGCCAGAAGGGGACTGCTTCCATGATGGTGGGATCCCTATGTGGGGTAGGTCCCTGCCACTGGTAGAGATCAGGGTTAGGCACAGAAGGTGGGGATGACCCCAAAGGTGATGCCTGTCATCAACTGTAACTTAACCTTAGTATTGTAACTGCTTACTGATTTTCTAGAGACCATCCAAACTGGCACCCCCTGTCCCTTAGGTTCCAACACAATATCTCTTGTCATCTTGGGGTTCATATTTAGGTATGGTTGTAGGTGGCTTGTTTGGCCTAGAATGGGGGCAGCCTCACTGTTGGTGTAATTTTTAGGCCGGGCAGGATATTGCTGTAGAATTAACAGGAACTTGACTCTGAGTTTGTCTCTCAAGAGCTTCTATTAAGTGTAGGGCTGGTACGGCCTCTTGAATTGTTTCAGCATTCACCGTCATTGTCAGTAAAGAGGACTTTTATTTGTGAGGGGGCACCCCTGAGAAACAACTGGGTGGACTCAGGACTCAATTCAGCCTCCGTCAACTTGCCAAGTCATCATGATGCACATCATCTGTTGCCTGACAGGCCCACTCCAATGTCCCCAACTGGCAGAGGCGATCTTTGGCCTCAGCTAACATTTTCCATTGACAATCTGCCAGGCTGTTATGAGGCCTAATGTAGGGCAGGTGGCCTTACAAGCCATGAAACTCCACACCCACAAAATACATATGGACCAGGGTCCAAAGCCACCTCTGGGGGTCATTCCCACCTTCCACACTAATTGTGTGGGATCCTTTACTGGGATACCATTTTACATCCCATACTATGGCAGCCCCTGTTAGGTGAATCTTGCTCCCCGCCAGATACATTCTAGACAGCCAGGAAGCCCTTTTTCATTTGGTTCCTGGGCAGGGTCTTTCAAAGGAGAGACTGGGCCTCAGGACAAGGGAGTGAATGTGTCTCCTCCTTCAAACAAGGGAAGGCCCCCCTTGGCCCTTCCCTTTTGTCTTCTCTGTCTGTATTACTTTGCAGGTGATTACCAACAAAGCAGAGGGTAAATTATCCCAGTCACTATCAGGAGGACATTGTGCTGCATCTTCCTCTCCAGGGCTCCAGTCAGTCTCCCCAGGGTCCTCCCCTCCATTGGGTCTGCCCTGGGACTTTGGGATCTTGCCTCCTCTCCAGGCAGTGCCTGGGTGAGAAGCAGCGGTGAGCAAGCCCTAACACATATCTTGTGGTTTGGATCATCTGCTCAGCAAGGTGTCCATCTCCTTCAGGGTCCTGGGAAGGGCTGGGCTATAAACTTCCTTGACTTTGGTCCTTTGAGTAATGCTTTAGCCAGCTCAGCCCAAGCACTGGGAAGGGGCTAGAATGACAACATCCATAACAGCATGATAGATTATCACAAGAGAAGAGGCATGCTAGCTGCTTGCAAAGGTGTCTCCCCACCTGACATCCAGCCTCCACCTCTGCCTTATCAGTTTCTTTACCTGCCATAGCAGTCACCAGGGATGAAGACATTCTCTTATCTCAGAGTACTCCAAACTACCAACCCACTATGGGAAGCTTCTACTGTGATGGGGCCAGGGTTAGGGGAGCCCACCCTCAGTCCAGAGGGGTGCATCCCTCCCCTTTTTTCTATCCAAGCCTATAGGTCTTACAGTGTCCCCTGCCTGCCCAGTGGGGGACCCAGGCAGACGGGCTAACCATCTGTCTCTGGATGACTCAGTGTTTCTAACCCCAAAAGTCAGTTCTAATAGTGTGGGTGCACTCAGATACTGGTGCTACCTCTTGGCCAGGCTAATGAGACAGAGGAGGAGACTGTGAAAAATGTAGAGAGCAGTACACAGGAGTGATTCCAACCAAATTGTTGCAGAGGCATTCCAAATTTTGAGTCCCAACCACTTAAGACTATTCAGGATCAAATTGCCAATTGATTGTCCTACTGACTGGGTAGACCCCATACCAATTCCTTGATCATAACCAAATTTTTGTATTCAGTGCCACTTGTTATGAGTTCGAAGTTTGGTGGGGGGAGTGGTGATCAAGGAAAAGACAAAACCATGGGATGGCAGTAGCACATGGCAAGCTTTAGTTGGGCATTACTTTGAGAGGTTGCCCGAGAGAGAAAGTCCCTCGCAACAGGAGACCTTCCAGAGACAGCACCACCAGCACCCAGAAGGGGAAGAGGGCAAGGAAACTCGTGGGGGAGAGAGAAATTAGAGAGGTGTTTAGGTGATGTTGCTTAGCAGCAAGATGGAGAGTCTCTGGTTCAGAGAGCTCCAAAGAGCAGCAGCAGCTTGGGGCTTTTTATATCCCAGGATTCATCTTATCTATGGCTAGCTAATGTTGGGTGCAGTTTCATGGGGCATGCAAAGCAGGCAGTCTCTAAAAGGTGAAAGTAAACTTATTTTGGCTATATTTAAGGCAATTGTATATGGAAAAATTTGAGTTTGGTGCTGCTGGACTTTCAGCTAAAAGTCAGCCTGCTATGTTGAAAAAGACTATTGAAGGACCAATATACAGGGGTATCTTTAGCTAATTTATATTTTGTGTGTGTGTGTTTTAATAATAGGAACAAAGCCTCCTTGGAATAGTGGCTGATTCCATACTGGGGGAGTTCAAGTAAAAAATGAGCTGGAACATCCCATAGTGCCAGAAAGTAATGAAATGATTATTGATGGGAACATAGTGAAAGGACACAGGAGAATGAGTGATATCAATGAAAATGGCAGAGTAAGAATGTCAGAAAACTCCCTTTTCTATAAAAGAACTGAGAAAACTGGCCCCCAAATTTGTCACAATCATGTTTTCTCAGAACTCTGGAAATTAAGCAAAGATCTGCAGAAAGCCAAGGACTGTCTATTCAAGGAAGATTACTGAATCTCAGTAAAAATACTTTGTTATCTTTTTTTCATTCCAACAGTTTATTTTTTTTCTTTTCCATTATAGTTTATTACAAGATATTGCATATAGTTCCCTGTGCTATACAGTAGGACCTTGTTATTTATCTATTTTACATATAGTAGTTTGTATCTGCTAATCCCAAACTCCTAATTTATCCCTCCCCACCCCTCACTTTCACCTTTGGTAACCATAAGTTTGTTTTCTATGTCTGTGAGTCTATTTCTGTTTTGTAAATAAGTTCATTTGTATCATGTTTTAGACTACACATATAAGTGATTGCATATGATATTTGTCTTTCTCTTGTCTGACTTATTTCACTTAGTATGATCATCTCTAGGCCCATCCATGTTGATGCAAATGGTATTATTTCACTCTTTTTTATGGCTGAGCGATATTCCATTATAGGTATGTATATGTATGTATGTATATATATATATATATATATATACACACACACACGTACATATACATACATACCACATCTTTATCCATTCATCTGTCGATGGACATTTAGGTCGCTCCCATGTCTCGGCTACTGTAAATAGTACTGGTATGAACATTGAGGTGCATGCATCTTTTTGAATTACAGTTTTCTCTGTATATATGCCCAAGAATGGGATTGCTGGATCATATGGTAACTCTATTTTTAGTATTTTAAGGAACCTCCATATTGTTTTACATAGTGGCTGTACCAATTTACATTCCCACCAGCAGTGTAGGAGGTTTCCCTTTTCTTCAAAACCTTTCCAGCATTTATATTGGTAGACTTTTTAATGATGGGTATTCTGACTGGTGTGACGTGATTGTAGTTTTGATTTGCATTGCTCTAATAATTAATGATGTTGAGCATCTTTTCATGTGCCTGTTGGCCATCTGTATGTCTTCTTTGGAGAAATATCTAGTTAGATCTTCTGCCCAGTTTTTGATTGGGTTGCTTGTTTTTTTGTTATTGACTTGTAGGAGCTGTTTGTGTATTTTGGAAATTAAGCCCTTGTCAGTCTCATCATTTGCAAATATTTTCTCCCAGTCCATAGCTTGTCTTTTTGTTCCCTTTATGTTTTCCTTTGCTGTGCAAAAACTTTCAAGTTTGTTTTGTTGTGTTTTAACTTGCACGAGTTCCATCCTCCACTCTCCAGATCCATGGTAGCTTTGAAAACTAACATCCCCCAATCACAGTGAAAACCAGCAGCCTGCCAGCCACTGGAAGGGTCAGAACAAGTTTGGAGATTTTTCAAAGCTCCATTACCAGAGAATTATCATGACTTGATCTGACCAGTGGTTCCCTGGAAACCCTGCTTTGAGGACTAACTTTATTTGACCTTAGAGCTCAGTGTGAAAAGCCTTCTTTGGGGGTGTTTGTCAAGAACAACTACAGGCAATTGTTTACATTTGCAGTGACCTGAGGCAGTGAATAATAGTGGGGGCAAACAATAGACCAGCCAAATAGTGTAAAAGGAAAAACTGGGTAATGAGATGTTCATAAGGGTTTGAAAAGTTGCTAGGAAGCTAAAAGTCCCCTAATGCCTAAGAATAAAAAAAGGAAAATAAAAACTTCTCCCAGTTTTCTCAGATTGATTCTGTGTTTAGGCACTCCTTTATTGCATAGCCAGGCCAATTACAACTCTGCCTTCACCTTCACTTCCTGTTTGTGCTGAGCCTAGAGATCAGCCAGAGATGAAAGCTCAGAATCTTCTCAGGTCTTTTCTGAGCATGTGTCATGCCTAGGTTATATGCATGTCTTTCCAAATTACCCACTATACACAGGCACTTTTGAAAGCCCTAATTTCCCAAAGGAAGTCTTTCCCTAGCTTTTCTTCCCAGGCTTTTGCATATTTATTATTTTCCTCAACTGTAATCATTTGCCCTGGGCTGAAGAAGTTTGTTCATTTGCCTTACAATGTTTCTGAGGAATGCCATCTGTGTAGCCAATTTTTTGGCCTGAGAGAATTCCAAATTAGATGAAACAGACAGGCACCTTCTATCAGTCTTTCAGGTAGTATACAAGACAGGTCAAAGCAGACAAACACTATTCTTTGCAAATAAGGGCTTCTCTGCTCCCTCTAGAACCAGGGACCAGGGTCCCATGCTGGAAATGAAAGCTTCTTTTCTCAAGACCACTGCCAAGCTGATGAAGGGTGTAGGTCAAGTACAAGTAAAAAGGTTGCAATGCTTTCCTACCATTTTAAAGTTGACCTTTTCTTGATTCAGCCTTCTCTTGGTTGCTATGAACCTCTGTTTTCAACAATTCTAACTAAGTTGATTCTTATCATTTTTACTCGATTTTTCAGTGTTTCTATTGAGGGGTAGGCCCCTGGAACTATCTACTCTGACATTTTTGCTAATGTCACCCCTTTAGTGAGGTAGGTCTGTTACCAATGAATTCTTTGTTTTTGTATAGCTCAAAATATGTTAATTTTTCTTCATTTTTGAAGAATAGTTTTGTTGGATATAGAATACTTCATTTGACAAGCTTTTTTTCCTCTCAGCACTTGAATATATCCTCATACTGAGACAAGATGGAAGGAGGCAGGGCACAACCATTAAAAGAATGACATAGCCCTTGAGAAGAATGGGATACGACAAAACATGGTTAGAACTGATTAGGTCCAAGATGGCAGAAGGTTCAACTTCCAGTAGACCTTGAGCCTCATTATATGCTCATTGTAATACATTAGCATGCTAAGTGACACACCCACAGGTGCCATGACAGTTCCAAGGCTGACCATAAAAGGCCAAAAAGTGGGCAGTGGCCCATGTCATGGAAATCCCTGCCTCTTCCCCAAAACAGTTGGAATAATCCTCCCACTTGTTAGTCTATGAAATTACCCAGCCCATAAAACTAACAACCCCATACCTCGGGGCCACTCTCACTTTCTTAGATGGCCTGCGTTCTGTCTGTTGAAGGTGTATCACTTTAGATAAACTCACTTTCACTTTACTATGGCTTGCTCTTGAATTGTTTCCTGCGTGAAGCCAGGGACCCTTTCTTGGCAGTCCATCCCAGGAACTCACCTGAGACCTGAGACATGACCATCCTCTTATGCCCCATTTTCCTGCAATACTACTGCATCTGGCCTCCATGGTTTCTGATGAGAAATTAGCTGTTAATATTATTGAGGATGAAAAAATTGAACTTCATCAAAATTAAAAACTTTTGTGCACCAAATGAGATTATCAAAAGGTGAAAAGATAACCTTATAGAATAGAAGAAAATATTTGCAAATCACATACCTGATAAATGTTTGGTATCCAGAATATATAAATAACTTTCATAACTCAACAACAAAAAGCAACTCTATTAAAAAATGGGCAAAAGACTTGAATAGACATTTCTCCAACATTTAAACTGTTCAACATCATTAGTCATTAGGAAAATGAAAATCAAAACCACAATGAGATACCACTTCACACCCACTAGGATGGCTAAAATTTTAAAAAAAAGAAAGAAAAAAATAACAAGTGTTGGTAAGGATGTGCAGAAATTGGAACCTTTGTACATTGCTGTAGGCAGTATAAAATGGTTCAGTCATTGTGTAAAAACAGTTTGACAGTTCCTTGAAAAGTTAAAAACAGAACTCCATACAACCCAGCAATTCCATTCCTAACTATAGACTCAAACTAATTGTAGACAGGGGTTCAAACCAAAACCTGAGCACAGATCTTTACAGCAGTATTATTTATAATAGCCAAAAGATGGAAACAACCCAAATGTCCATCAACAGATAAGTGGATAAACAAATTGTAATATATACATACAATGAAATGTTATTCAGCCATAAAAAGGAATGAAGTACTCATAAATGCTACAATGTGGGTGAATATTTAAAAGGTAGCTAGGGCCTTCCCTGGTGGTGCAGTGGTTAAGAATCCACCTGCCGATGCAGGGACACGGGTTTGAGCCCTGGTGCAGGAAGATCCCACATGCCATGGATGCAACTAAGCCTGTGCACCACAACTACTGAAGCCCGCATGCCTAGAGCCCATGCTCCACAACAAGAGAAGCCACCACAATGAGAAGCCCGTGCATTGCAACGAAGAGTAGCCCCCACTCGCCACAACTAGAGAAAAGCCCATGCACAACAACAAAGACCCAATGCAGCCAAAAATAAAAATAAACAAAATAAATAAATATATAAAAATAAAAGCTATGCTAAATGAAAGAAGTCATACACAAAAGATGATGTAGTTTACAATTCCATTTATATGAAATAGCCATAGGTAAACATATAGACACAGAAGACGGATGGTTATGAGGAGTTAGAATAGGGGAGAATGGAAGTGACTGTGCAGTGGGTATGTGGTGTTTTTTGAGGTGATGAAAATGTTTTGGAACTTATAGGTACTGGTTGCACAATATTGTGAATGTACTAAAGGAAACTGACACATGAGACCACATAGACTTAACTGATATTTATAGAGCATTCCATCCAAAAGCAGCAGCCTTTTTCAAGTGCACATGAAACATTTTCCAGGATAGATCACATGCTGGGCCACCGAGCAAGCCTTGGTAAATTTAAGAAAACTGAAATCATATCAAGCATCTTTACTGACCACAACACTATGAGGCTAGAAATCAACTATAAGCAAAAAAACTGCAAAAAACACAAACATGTGAAGGCTAAATGACATGCTAATAAACAACCAATGGATCACTGAAGAAATCAAAGAGGAAGTCAAAAAATACCTAGAGACAAATGAAAATGAAAACATGATGATCCAAAACCTATGGGACACAAAAAAGCCGTTCTAAGAGGGAAGCTTATAGTGATACAAACTTACCACAGGAAACAAGAAAAATGTCAAATAAACAACCTTATGTTACAACTAAAGCAACTAGAGAAAGAACAAACAAAACCCAAAGTTAGTACAAAGAAAGAAATCATAAAGGTCAGAGCAGATATAAATGAGACTTAAAAAACAATAGAAAAGATTAATAAAACTAAAACTGGTTCTTTGAAGAGTTAAACAAACTGACAAATCTTTAGCCAGACCTATCAGGACAAAAAAGGGAGAGGGCCCAAATCCTTAAAATTAGAAATGAAAAACACACAGAAGTACAAAGGACCATAAGACACTACTACAGGCAACTGTTCAATATATGCCAATAAAATGGACAACCTAGAAGAAATGGACACATTCTTAGAAAGGTACAATCTCCCAAGACGGAACCAGGAAGAAATAGAAAATATGAACAGAGCAATCACCAGTAATAAAATTAAATCAGTAATTTAAAAACTCCCACCAAGCAAAAGTTCAGGACTAGATGGCTTCACAGGTGAATTCTACCAAACATTTAGAGAAGACTTCACAGATATCCTTCTGAAACTATTCCAAAAAATTGCAGAGGAAGAAACACTTCCCAACTCATTCTATGAGGCTACCATCACCCTGATTGCAAAACCAGACAACGATATCACAAAAAAAGAAAATTACAAGCCCATATCACTGATGAACATAGATGCAAAAATCCTCAATGGAATACTAGCAAACCAACTCCAGCAATACATTAAAATGATACATCATGATCAAGTGGGATTTATCCCAGAGATTCAAAGATTTTTCAGTATCCACAAATCAATCAATGTGATACACCACATTAACAAATTCAAGAATAAAACCCATATGATCATCTCAAAAGATGCAGAAAAAAAATTGACAAAATTCAACAACCATTTATGATAAAAAAACTCTTCAGAAAGTGGGCATAGAGGGAATATACCTCAACATAATAAAGGTCATATATGACAAACCCACAGCTAACATCATACTCACAGTGAAAAACTGAAAGCATTCCCTCTAAGTTCAGGAACAAGACAAGGATGCCCACTCTCGCCAATTTTATTCAATATAGTATTGGAAGTCCTAGTCGCAGCAATCAGAGAAGAAAAAGAAATAAAAGGAATCCAAATTGGAAAAGAAAAAGTAAAACTGTCACTGTTTGCAGATGACATGATGCTATACATAAAAAATCCTAAAGATGCTGCCAGAAAACTCCTAGACCTCAGCGATAAAGTGCTGGATACAAAATTAATATACAAAAATCTGTTGCATTCCTATACACTAACAATAAAATACCAGAAAGAGAAATTAAGGAAACAATCCCATTTACTATTGCATAAAAAGGAATAAAATACCTAGGAATAAACCTACCTAAGGAGGCAAAAGACCTGTACTCCAAAAACTATAAGATGCTGATGAAAGAAATTGAAGATGACACAAACAAATGGAAAGATCTACTGTTCTTGGATTGGAAGAATCAATATTGTTAAAATGACCATAATACCCAAGGAAATCTACAGGCTCAATGCAATCCCTATCACATTACCAACGGCATTTTTCACACAACGAGAACAAAAAAATTTTTAACTTCTATGGAAACACAAAAGATCCTGAATAGCCAAAGCAATCTTGAGAAAGAAGAACAGAGCTGGAGGAATGACACTACCTGACTTCAGAAAAGCTACAGCAATCAAAACAGTATGGTACTGGCACAAAAAACAGACATATAGATCAATGGAACAGGATAGAAAGCCCGGAAATAAACCCATGCACTTATGATCAATTAATCTATGACATGGGAGGCAAGAATATACAGTGGAGAAAAGGCAGTCTGTTCAACAAGAGGTGCTGGGAAAACTGGACAGCTACATGTAAAAGAATGAAATTAGAACATTCTCTAACACCATATACAAAAATAAGCTCAAAACAGATCAAAAACCTAAACATAAGACTGGATACTATAAAAGTCCTAGAGGAAAACATAGGCAGAACACTCTTTGACATAAATCACAGCAATAATTTTTTAGATCCCTCTCCTAGAGGAATGGAAATAAAAGCAAAAAGAAATAAATGGGACCTAATTAAACTTAAAAGTTTTGCACAGCAAAGGAAACCATTAAATAGGTTCAGTGAAGTTGCAGGATAAAAAATCAACACAAAAATCAGATTTCTCTACACTAACAATGAACAATTTGAAAGATAATTGAGAAACAATTCCACTTACAATAAATAGCACCAAAAATAGTAAAATATTTAGAAATAAACCTAATTAAGGAGGTGAAGGACTAGTACACTGAAAACTATAAAATATTGATGAAGGAAATTAAAGAAGACACAAATAAATGGAAAGACATGCTATGTTCATGAATTGAAAAATTTAATGTTGGTAATAGGTAAATGCTTGCCAAAGAGATCTATAGAGTTTATGCAATCCCTGTCAAAAACCCAACAGAGGTTTTTGCAGAAATAAAATTCATATGAAATCTCAAGGGACCCCAAATAGCCAAAAAAATCTTGAAAAAAGAAGACCAAAACTAGAGAAATCACCATCCTTGATTTCAAAATATACTAAAAAGTTACAATAATCAAAACAGTGTGGGGCTTCCCTGGTGGCGCAGTGGTTGAGAATCTGCCTGCCAATGCAGGGGACACGGGTTCGAGCCCTGGTCTGGGAAGATCCCACATGCCGCGGAGCAACTGGGCCTGTGAGCCACGATTACTGAGCCTGCGCGTCTGGAGCCTGTGCTCTGCAACAAGAGAGGCCGCGATAGTGAGAGGCCCGCACACTACGATGAAGAGTGGCCCCCGCTTGCCACAACTAGAAGAAAGCCCTTGCACAGTAACGAAGACCCAACACAGCCATAAATAAATTAATTAATTAAAAAACAAACAAACAAAAAAAACCAGTGTGGTACTGGCATAAAGATATATATATATATATATATATATATATATGGAACAGAATAGACAACCCAGAAATAAACCCTCACATATAGGATCAAATGATTTTTGACAAGAGTGCTGAGACCATTCAGTGGGGAAGTGCCAGTCTCAAGGACCCAAAAAGTTGGAGGACTCCACATTACCACATTTCAAAATATACCATAAAGCTACAGTAATGAAGATTCTGTGGTACTGGCCTAAGAATAGACATAGAGATAAATGAAATAGAATTAAGTGTCCAGAAAAAATTCATACATTTATGGTCAATTGGTTTTCAACAAGGGTGCCAAGAAAATTCAATGGGCAAATAGTGCTAAGAACAATTGAATAGCCACATGCAAAAGAATGAAGTTGGACCCTTATCTCACAGCATACACACAAATTAATAGATCATAGGCATAAATGTAAGAAGTAAAACTATAAAGCTTTGAGAAAACAGATGTAAATCTTCAGATTGGGCAATGTTTTCTTAAATATGCCAACTAAAGCACAAGCAACCAAAGAAAAAAATTGATAAATTGTACTTCATCAAACAAAAGTAAAAGCTTTGGGTTTCAAAAGACACTATCAAGAAAGATAAAAGGAAATGCACACAATAGGAATTTTTTTCAAATCCTGTATCTTAGAGATGTGTATCTGGAATATATAAAGAACTCTCTTACAAATCAATAACAAATAAATAATCCAATTTAAAATGGGCTAAGGATCTGAGTAGACATTTCTCCAAAGAAGGTATATAAATGGCGAATAAGCACATGGAAAGATTCTCAACAACAGCAGACATTACGGAAATACAAATTTTATTCACATATTATTTATTTATTTCTTTATTTATTTTTGGCTGCATTGGGTCTTTGTTGCTGTGTGCAGGCTTTCTCTAGTTGCAGCGAGCGGGGGCTACACTTCGTTGAGGTGCACGGGCTTCTCATTGTGGTGGCTTCTCGTTGCAGAGCACAGGCTCTAGGCACGCAGGCTTCAGTAGTTGTGGCACGCAGGCTCAGTAGTTGTGGCTTACAGGCTCCAGAGTGCAGGTTTAGTAGTTGTGGTGCACAGGCTTAGTTGCTCTGCGGCATGTGGGATCTTCCCAGACCAGGGCTCGAACCCGTGTCCCCTGCATTGGCAGGCAGATTCCTAACCACTCTGCCACCAGGGAAGTCCCAAGGAAATAAAAAAGTTAAAAACCAATATGACACTGATGAACATAGATGCAAAAATCCTCAACAAAATACTAGCAAACAGGGCTTCCATGGTGGCACAGTGGTTGAGAATCTGCCTGCCAGTGCAGGAGACGTGGGTTCGAGCCCTGGTCCGGGAAGATCCCACATGATGGACAGCAACTAAGCCCATGTGCCACAACTAGTGAGCCTGCACTCTAGAGCCCGCGAGCCACAACTACTGAAGCCTGCACACCTACAGCCTGTGCTCCACAACAAGAGAAGCCACCACACTGAGAAGCCCGCGCACCGCAGCGAAAAGTCGACCCCCTCGCCACAACTAGAGAAAAGCCTGAGCACAGCAACAAAGACAACGCATCCAAAAATAAATAAATAAATTTATTTAAAAAAAATACTAGCAAACAGAATCCAACAGCACATTAAAAGGATCATACAGCATGATCAAGAGGGGTTTATCCCAGGAATGCAAGGATTCTTCAGTATATGCAAATCAATCAATGTGATAAACCATATTAACAAATTGAAGGAGAAAAACCATGTGATCACCTCAATAGATGCAGAAAAAGCTTTCGACAAAATTCAACACCCATTTATGATAAAAACCCTCCAGAAAGTAGGCATACAGGGAACTGACTTCAACATAATAAAGGCCATATATGACAAACCCACAGCCAACATCATTCTCAATGGTGAAAAACTGAAAGCATTTCCTCTAAGATCAGGAACAAGACAAGGTTGTCCACTCTCACCACTATTATTCAACATAGTTTTGGAAGATTTAGCCACAGCAATCAGATACGAAAAAGAAATCAAAAGAATCCAAATCGGAAAAGAAGTAAAGCTGTCACTGTTTGCAGATGACATGATACTATACATAGAGAACCCTAAAGATGCTACCGGAAAACTACTAGAGCTAATCAATGAATTTGGTAAAGTAGCAGGATACAAAATTAATGCACAGAAATCTCTTGCATTCCTATACACTAATGATGAAAAATCTGAAAGACAAATTAAGGAAACATCCCCATTTACCATTGCAACAAAAAGAATAAAATACCTAGTAATAAACCTACCTAAGGAGACAAAAGACCTGTATGCAGAAAACTATAAGACACTGATTAAAGATGATACAAACAGATGGAGAGATATACCATGTTCTTGAAATGGAAGCATCAACATTGTGAAAATGACTATAATAACCAAAGCAATCTACAGATGCAAAGCAATCCCTATCAAACTACCAATGGCATTTTTCACAGAACTAGAACAAAAAATTTCACAATTTGTATAAAAACACAAAATACCCCAAATAGCCAAAGCAATCTTGAGAAAGAAAAACGGAGCTGGAGGAATCAGGCTCCTGGACTTCAGACTATACTACAAAGCTACAGTAATCAAGACAGTATGGTACTGGAACAAAAACAGAAATATAGATCATTGGAATAGGATAAAAAGCCCAGAGATAAACCCACACACCTATGGTCACCTTATTTTTGATAAAGGAGGCAAGAATATACAATGGAGAAAAGACAGCCTCTTCAATAAGTGGTGCTGGGAAAAATGGACAGCTACATGGAAAAGAATGAAATTAGAACACTCCCTAACACCACACACAAAAATAAACTCAAAATGGATTAAAGACCTAAATGTAAGGCCAGACACTATCAAACTCTTAGAGGAAAACATAGGCAGAACACTCTATGACATAAATCACAGCAAGATCCTTTTTGACCCACCTCCTAGAGAAATGGAAATAAAAACCAAAATAAACAAATGGGACCTAATGAAACTTTAAAACTTTTGCACAGCAAAGGAGACCATAAAGAAGACGAAAAGACAACCCTCAGAATGGGAGAAAATATTTGCAAATGAAGCAACTGACAAAGGATTAATCTCCAAAATACACAAGCAGCTCATGCAGCTCAATAACAAAAAAACAAACAACCCAATCCAAAAATGGGCAGAAGACCTAAATAGACATTTCTCCAAAGAAGATATACAGATTGCCATGAAAGGATGCTCAACATCACTAATCATTAGAGAAATGCAAATCAAAACTACAATGAGGTATCACCTCACACTGGTCAGAATGGCCATCATCAAAATATCTACAAACAATAAATGCTGGAGAGGGTGTGGAGACAAAGGAACCCTCTTGCACTATTGGTGGGAATGTAAATTGATACAGCCACTATGGAAAACAATATGGAGGTTCCTTAAAAAACTAAAAATAGAACTACCATATGACTCAGCAATCCCACTACTGGGCATATACCCTGAGAAAACTATAATTCAAAAAGAGTCATGTACCGCAATGTTAATTGCAGCTCCATTTACAATAGCCAGGACATGGAAGCAACCTAAGTGTTCATCGACAGATGAATGGATAAAGATGTGGCACATATATACAATGGAATATTACTCAGCCATAAAAAGAGACAAAACTGAGTTATTTGTAGTGAGGTGGATGTACCTAGAGTCTGTCATACAGAGTGAAGTAAGTCAGAAAGAGAAAAACAAATACTGTATGCTAACACATATATATGGAATCTAAAAAAAAAAAAAAAGGTTCTGAAGAACCTAGAGGCAGGACAGGCATAAAGACGCAGACGTAGAGAATGGACTTCAGGACAAGGGGAGGGGGAAGGGTAAGCTGGGACGAAGTCAGAGAGTGGCATGGACTTATATATACTACCAAATGTAAAATAGATAGCTAGTGGGAAGCAGCCGCACAGCACAGGGAGATCAGCTCAGTGCTTTGTGACCACCTAGAGGGGTGGGAGAGGGAGTGTGGGAGGCAGACGCAAGAGGGAGGAGATATGGGGATATATGTTTATGTATAGCTGATTCACTTTGTTATAAAGCAGAAACTAACACAGCATTCTGAAGCAATTATACTCCAATAAAGATGTTTAAAAAAAAAACCCAATGTGATAGCACTTTACACCTATATGGGTGGATATATTAAAAAGGCAGACAGTATCGAGTGTTGGCAAAAATGTGGAGAAATTGGAATCCTCATTCATTGGTAGTGGAAATGTAGAATAGTGCAGCCAACTTGGAAAGCATGAAGTTACCACATGACCCTGCAATTCCACTCTTATGTGTATACCCAAGATTATTTAAAACATCTGTCTACACAAAAACTTATTGAATGTTCATAGCAGCACTATTCACAATAATCAGAAAGTTAACCCAAATGTCCATCAACACATGAATGGATAAACAAATTGTGGTGTATACGTACAATGGAATATTATTCAGCCCTAACAATAAGGGGGGTGGGGAGTAACTCCTCAGTGAGTATGGGGTTTTCTTTTGGGGCGATGAATATGTGATGAATGTTTTGATAGAGACAGTGTTTGCACAACATTGTGAAAATACTAAATGCCCCTGAATTGTTTGCTTTAAAATGGTTCGTTTTGTGTGAATTTTATGTAATGTTGTATGAATTTTACCTCAACTTTAAAAGTAAGAAAATGAAATAAAATTGTAATGTGTCACCAAAAAAATGAATAAATAGCCCTAAGCTTTAAAGAGAATATTGATGTTTAGGAACTTAAAATGGAATACCTTGTTTATCATAAACCACCACAAAAAAAGTGATCAGCAGTTTACACTGTAAGTATCAAACAGCTCATTGAAAGAATATATAAACAACTCTTGCAAATTAATGAAAAATAGGCAACATGGCAGAAAAATGGGAGAGTTGGACAAAAGTACAGATGAGTAACTCCTATCATGACATGGAGACTTACAATCTCAGATTCATAGCTCTAAAGGTATAGTAAAACATTCACAAAGGCAGTATAATTGCTATCATAAGGAAGATAATATTTAATCTGAAGTATTTTTAATACTGAGGTTCAGTAGCATGGAAATAACAAATAAAAATATAATCTTACCTCACTAACCTGTTCTTCACCTCTTTATTTTTTTTATCTTCTCAAGTTCAGCAAGAAAAGCAGTTGTCATCATCACTCTCCTTCAGTACACTAATCATCCCTCAAAATAAAATGGTTATGGTTCAGGTAATTGTGGAAATAAAAAAAGAAAGATGTGTATTAACTTTTCTCTTTGAAAAAATCTCATGCAGTTTTACATATCTATGGTGGGCTGGATAAATTTGTATATGGCAGGAAGAAAAGTGGCTTCCCATTTGCACAGCCCAACCGAAGAAAGAATGTAAATTCCTAAAGAATTTCATGAATAATAATGACAATAAGACATAGAGTACATTTCCAAAATCATGACAAAGGCAGTATACAAATGAAATGGTTTGATTCAGGAAAATTATTAACAACCCTAAATTAAGGAAATTAAATAACAAACCTCATACCACATATCTATCCTATACTGTACTCTATACTTCAGCACTTTCCAAAGTAAAAATAATTATACTTTTTAGGAATTCCAAGCAAGTATCATTAGAAACATAAAAGGCACGATACTCAGAAACAAGAGAATTCTTTCAAATGACCAATACTTAAAGCTTGTATAAACTGTTCACTTACTTTAGGTCAGCAAAATTCAAATTGCTTTACTAGAGCAGCCAATGAAGGGTCACATGGCGAGTTTTTCTATTTGGGAGAATGAAAACTAGTGATCTATATCAGAGTCCTGTGAATTGTTGACATTACTCCACCTGCAATTTCCTGAAACCCTAAGCCTGGGAAATATCCTTTCAGCTTAGTTCCTTAATGTCAGGGCTTCAGAAATGTGGCATCCACCAACTCTTGTGATTATTTCAAGTATGAAAAAAGAATTTAATAAATTATATGCTGGAATTCAAAGTTCTGCATTTGTGGGGAAATCTAATTTCTTAAAGGATGACTTGAAGAAATACTTTGATATTGAGCAATTTTTAAACCTGTTAACGTGAAAAGAATGTTTGTTTGGTAAAACAGCATCATCCTGATCGCAGGTGGCCTTGGCCTGTAGCGGCTTGAAGCAGGATTTCGGTTTCCAGGCAGAGACTGAGGTCGGGCAATGGCAGTGAGAGCGCTGAATCCTAGCCACCACACTGCCAGGGACCAGTGGCCAGTGACAAGTCCCTGGCCCATCAGCTGTGTGGAAATGAATTTCCACATAGAGACGGAAAGTAGTGAAACAAGTAAAGTGTTTATTAGGAGGAAAAGAGTACAGTACATGTGGATGGACACACAGGTGGGCTCAGAGAGAGAGTCGCACCCTCGTGGTAGTTTGTATCACTTTTATGGGGCATTTCTTCTGGGTTTCCTTAGACCAATCATCTTGCTTTGCCTGGTTCTGAGTCTGTATTTGGTTTATCTCAGGGTCCTCCCACGTGTGCGTGCGCATCTCTTAGCCAAGTTGGATTCTGGTGAAGAGGCCTATAGGTAGTTGACATCACTTACTATGGGGTGGCCCCCCCCCTCCCTTTTTGACCTCCATGGAGCCTTTCTGTGCATGTATAGTCGAGAAGGTCTCCTTGACTTCAAGAATGAGGAACATGTGGTCTTTTATCTCTTATCTGAGCAGGGCCCAACCTCCTCCATCATCCTGCTTTTATGGGGTTCCTGCTATTATGGAGTTCCTGTCCACAGGGGAGAAACTGTTCAGCCTGGGACCCATCTACCTCCTGCCTCAATCCCTGAGACAACTTGAAGCCTCAAAACCAACACCATCATTTTATTTTTACTTTAAAATGAAGTAAAATATTAATAATGGCTTAGAGTTGTATAATACAAAATGAGAATAAAAACAAATTTAGGTCACTTCTGAAAGTTGAAATCCAACCTCTCTGTCTCTATACACACACACACTTTGTATATAAATATAACATGTGACACAATTTTTCATAATAGAAGAAAAATTGGTGAGAATACATCTGTTAGAGGATTATCAGTATTGAGTATTTCCATAAGAATCTAATCAAACCAAGGCTTCTTTGACACAGAATTAATTTTTTGTTCTGGTAGGAAACAATATCACTAGGATTAGAAAGCAAATATGATGTCCCATAAATTATTAATAGTTCATGAGTAAATAAATATATGTAATAAATTTCATGAAGACACCATTAACAATGCCATACAATCAGCCTAGTATGGTGTTCATCATAAAGTTCCTTGCAAAAACATTGTTAAAGTTTATTAGCCATTACAGTCAAACAACCACAGTGTGTGAACTTCGGCATTTCTGAAAATACCCACAGGGTACCCATATCCTCAGTAATTAACCTCAGTGCAGGTTATGTCCTAATTGGGGGTGGCTTCCAGCATGAACTGAGAGCAGAGGCTCACCCCATGGAGCCAGCTTGGGGCTTGCCAGCTTGGCATCTGTAAACCCAGCACACCTCCATCAGCCCCGAAATGGCTGCCGGCTTCCCTTGTGCTCTCTGGTCAGGGAGACTAAAAACCTTGAGATGCAATGGACTTCAGAGCTCCTCTAGCTCAGCACCTTGTTCAGGAAACTAAAAACAGGCCAAGATATTTTGGCAATTCGAAATCCACCTCTTCCAATTTCCCCTTGAGGATAGCCATTGTAATTTCAAAAAGTGGCAAATATGATCATTTATTTATGGTATTATATAGCTGAAGAGGAACCTGTCCTTTTGTTTCTTCTGCAGTAGTGGACTCTCACTTTTCCAACTCCATCCTGAAATCACATCTGCGAAACCCTTCAGAGAAGAATTTGTAAAATGTTAGCCAACAGAAAAGGTATTATAGTAATTCACTTCTCACTGTAGTAATACTTCCAATCTGAAATCAGTTCTAAGAGGTCTCACAGGAGAACCATTAAACTGCTACCAGTCAGTTGTTCATTGGGCATTTCTATGAAGTCGAATTTCTAGGAATTGGAGATGCGGTGAAATGAACTATGGTACTACAGCTATCATTATCTCATGACCGTTATAAATAAAATCAACTTAAATGTGCCTTTACTAGTGTGAAACGTAGAAAAGTTGGCATTTTAAACGAAAGTATGTAACTTTCTGACAACAGTCATATCTGACTAAACAAAGTGCTCTATTTCCAGACCATACCAAATGCAAGGTTTACATCTTATTGCTGGAGTAGAAGGAATGAGCATCTGTATTATCATCTCTCATTCTTATGGGAGAAGGCAGGTCTCTAGTCGACCTTTTCTCCTCCCCCCCATCTCAGGATCAAAAATTAAGTTTCCCTGTAGTTGTCACTGTCAATGCTGGCGAGAGTCATTTCAGTAAAATATAACCTTATTTTATTAAATGTTGAAAAAAGTAGCCCTGTGAAGAGAGCCAGAATCCATTCCACAAAATTTCTGCTTCTTCTGGTCTACTCATGAATTTCTTCCCTTGCCCAAGTAAGTCAAGAAATTCTTATGAAATTGCCCTGACACTAACAGAAGGAAAACTGGAAAATTCACAAATATGTGCACACTAACAACACACTCTTAAACAACGAATGGGCCAAAGAAAAGATTGCAAGAGAAGTTAGAAAATACCTTAAGACAAATGAAAACAAAAACATAAACATGCTATACCAAAACTTAATGGGATGCAGTGAGATAAGTTCAGAGGGAAATTTATAGCTTTAAATGCCTACATTAAAAAATATCTCAAATCAGTCACCTAACTTTGCACCGTAAAGCACTAGAAAAAGAAGAGCAAACTAAACACAAAACTAGTACAAGGAAGGAAATAATAAATATTAGGGTGGAGATAAATAGAGAATAGAAAAACAAGAGGGAAAATAAATGAACCAAATTTATTTTAAAAGAGCAACAAAATTGACAAACCTTTAGCTAGAGTGACCAAAAAAGAGAAAAACTCAAATTACTAAAATCAGAAATGAAAGTGAGGAAATTACTACGGACCTTAGTACTAACGATAGCACTGAATTGTACTCTTAAAAATGGTTAACATGATGAATTTCATTTCATGTAAATTTTACCTTAGTAAAAAAGCCTGTATTTGCGTGGATTCATACCTGGACTCTCTGTTCTGTTCCATTGATCTACGTGTCTATCATCTCACCATTACCACACTGTCTTAATAACTGTGACTTTACAGTAAGTCTTAAAGTCAAATTTTTTTCTTTTCAAATTTATTTTGGCTACTCTAATTCCTATGACTTTCTATAAAGAGTTTAAAGTTAACTTGTCAATATATACAGTGAGTGATGCTGGGATTTGCATTGGAATTGTGTTAATCTATAGATCATTTTTTAAAGAATTGACATTTTAACTATATTGAGTCTTTCAATCCATGAGCATGATATATCTCTCCATTTATTTAGATTTTTTAGACATCCTTTGATTTCTTTCATTAGCTTTTTTTAGTTTTAAGTGTACAGCTCCTGCACATTTGTTAGATTTATATCAAAGTATTTCCTTTTTTAAAAAGAAGCTATTGTAAATGGTATTTAAAAAACAGATTTGGTTTCCTATTTTTCATTAATATTATATAAATTACATTTTAATTTTTGTGCATTGACCTTTTATTATGTAACTTTGCTACATTTACTTATTCATTCCAGTAGCTTTTAAAATAGATTCTGGAGATTTCTACTTTAACAATCATGTCATCCTTTCCAATCTCTAAGCTTTTTTCCCCTTGCTTTATCACACTGGCTTGTCAACCAACCTATGGTGTTGAATAGGAGTGGTAAAAATATATAATCTTTGCTTTGTTCTTGATCGTGGGGTAAAACATTAAATCTTTCACTACTAACTATGATGTTAGCTATAGAATTTTTTTGTAGATGCTTTCTATTCCTAATTTACTAGAGTTTTAATGTTGAATGGATGTTGAATTTTTCAAGTTCTTTTTCTGTATCAATTGATATAATCATGTGGTTTTAATTATTTTAGTCCAGGGGTCAGCATACTGTGACTCACAGGCCAAATCCTGCCCATTGACTGTTTCTTTAGAGGCCACAAGCCAAAAAATGATTTTTTCACATGTTTAAAGTATTGTAAAAAGAAGAAGAATATGCTATAAAAACTGTATGTCACCCACAAAGCCTAACCTATTTACTATCTGGTTCTTTACTGAAAAACAATTGCCAAATCATCCTTTAGTTGATTAATATAGTGGATTGCATCAATGATCTCTGTCTGTTTAACTAGCTTTGCATCACAAGAAAACCCCCACTTGGTTGTGATGTATTATTCCTTTTATAAATTTCTGGATTTAATTTGCTATAATTTTATTAGAAAATTTTATGTCTATTTTCATAAGGGATATTGATTTGTAACTTTCTTACAAGGCCTTTTAAGGCTAATACTAGCCTCAGAAATGAGTTAGGAATCTCTCCTTTTCTATCTTTTAATTTGAAAATATTTTCTTAAGAAGCTCTATTTATTTTATATTCATAGGAAAATTGAGGAGACAGTATAAAAGTTACCCCCTGCCCCAACACACACACAGCTTCCCCCACTACCAATGTCTCATACCAGAGAGTACATTTGCAGGTTATTTGATAATCAACCTACATTGACACATCATTATCACCAAAAGTTCATCAAGGTTCACCCTGTGGGTTTTGACAAATGCATAATGACATGTATCACCATTATAGTATCATACAGAACAGGTACACTGCCCTAGAAATCCTGTGTGCTCCACAAATTTATTTATTCCTCCCTCCTTCTGAACCCCTGGAAACCACTGTTCTTTTTTACTGTCTGCATAATTTTACCTTATCTAGAATTTCATATATTGGAACCATACAGTGCGTAGCCATTTCAGATTGTCTTCTTTCACTTAGTAATAGGCATTTAAGTTTCTTCTATGTCTTTTCATGGCTTGAAAGCTCACTTCTTTTTAGTGCTGAATAATATTCCATTGCCTGGATGTTTCACAGTTTATTTATTTATTCACTTAATGAAGGACAACTTGGTTGCTTTTAAGTTTTTGCAATTATGAATAAAGATGCTATAAACATCCACGTGCAGGTTCATAACTTTTCAATTCCTTTGGGTAAATGCCAAGTAGTGCAATTGCTGGATCATATGGTCGGAGTATGTTTAGCTTTGTAAGAAAGTGCTTAACTGTCTTCCAAAGTGGTGGTACCATTTTGCATTCCCACTAGCAATGAATGAGAGTTCCTCTTGCTCCACATCCTTGTCAGCATTTGGTGTTGTCAGTGTTACAGATTTTGGCCATTCTGATAGGTGTGTAGTGGTATCTTACTATTGTTTTAATTTGCAATTTCCTAATGACATATAATGTTGAGCATTTTTTGTATGCTATTTTGTTATCTCTTTATCTTCCTCAATGATGTATCTGTTCAGGTTTTTTGCCCATGTTTAAATCAGGATGTTCATTTTCTTATTATTTAATTTTAAGAGTTCTTTGTATATTGTGAATTACAGTCCTTCATTGGATAAATCTTTTGCAAATATTTTCTCGCAGTCTGTGGCTGTTTTCTTATTCTCTTGACAGTGTCTTTCACAGAGCAGAAGGTTTTTCTTTTTTTTAATTTTTATGAGTCCACCTTATCAATTATTTCTTTCACAGACCATACCTTTGGTGTTGTATCTGAAAAGTTATCACCATACCAAAAGCCATCTAGAATTTTTCTGTGTTAACTCCTAGGAGTTTTATAATTTTGCATTTTATATTAAGGTCTATCATCCATTTTCAATTAATTTTTTTGAAAGGTCTGTCTCTAGATTCTTATGTTTTTTAATATGTGGCTGTCTAGTTGTTCCAGCACCATTTGTTGAAGAGAGTGTCTTTTCTCCATTTTACCGTTGTATTTCATCAAGATCAGTGATATTTTCACAGAAATATAGTGATATTTATGTGAGTCTCTTTCTGGGCTCTTTATTCTGTTCCAATGGTCTATTTAACTGTTCTATCACCAACACCACACTTGGTTACTATAGCTTTATTGTAAGTCTTGAAGTCAGGCAGTGTCAGTCCTTCTGCTTTGTTCTTCTCCTTCAATACTGGCTATTCTGGGTCTTTTGCCACTCCAGATATACTTTAGAATCACTTAGTTGACATCCACAAAATAACATGCTGGCATTTTAATAGGGATTGCATTGAATCTATAAATCAAGTTATGAAGAACCAACATCTTGACAAAATTGAGTTTTCCCATCCATGAACATGAAATATCTCTATACTTATTTAGTTCTTTTTAAAATTTGTTTCATCAGAATTTTGTAGTTTTCCTCATATAGATCTTGTACGTATTTTGTTAGATTTACACCTAAGTATTTGTGTTAATGTAAATGGCAATATGTTTTTAATTTAAAATTCTACTTGTTTATTGCTGGGATAAGGAAAGTGTTAACCTTTTGTACATTAACCTTACATCTTCCAAATTTGCTGTAATAACTTATTAGTTCCAGAAATTTTGTTGTTAATTCTTTTGTTTTCTATATAGACAATCATGTCATCCATGAACAAAGATAGTTTTATTTCTTCTTTTACACTCTGTATAACTTTTATTTCCCTTTTTGGTATTATTGAGTTATCTAGAACTTCTGGTATGATGTTGAAAAGGAGTGGTGAGAGAGGACATCTGCCTTGTTCCTGCTTTTAGTGGAAAAACTTAGTTTCTCATCATTAAGTATAATGTTAGCTATCGATTTTGTATAGATGGTCTTTATCAATTTGAGAGAGTTCCCCTCTATTCCTAGCTTGCTAAGAGTTTTTATCAAGAATGAGTATTGGATTTTGTCAAATACTTTTTCTGTATCTATTGATATGATCATGTGATTTTTCTTCTTTAGACTGTTGATGTGATAGATTATATTAATGGATTTCCAAATGATAAACCAACTTTGCATACCTGGGATAAATCTCACATGGTCATGGTGTATAATTCTTTTCATACATTTTTGGTTTTGATTTGCTAATGTTTTGTTGAGGATTTTTGCATTTGTGTTCATGAGAGATATTGGTCTGTAGTTTTCTTTTAAAGACTATCTGGTTTTGGTTTTAGGGTAATGCTGGCCTCATATAATGAGTTAGGAGGTTTCCCCTCTGTGTCTATCTTCTGGAAGAGATTGTATAAAATTGGCATAATTTCTTCCTTAAATGTTTGAATTCACCAGTGAACCTATCTGAGCCTGCTGCTTTCTGTTTTGGAAGGTTATTAATTGTTGATTCAATTTATTTAATAGATACAGGCCTATTCAGCATCTCTTTCTTCTTGTGTGAGTTTTGGCAGATGTGTCTTTCAAGGAATTACTCCATTTAATCTTGGTTATCAAATTTGTGGCCATAGTGTTGTTCATAGTATTCCTTGATTATCCTTCTACTATCCATGGGATCTGTAGTAATGTCCCTCCTTTATTTTGGATGTTACTAATTTGTATTTTCTCTCTTTTTTTCTTAGTTAGCCTGGCTAGAGGCTCATCAGCTCTATTGATCTTTTCAGAGAACTAGTTTTTTTTTTTTTTAAATTGAAGTATAATTGACCTACAACACTATGTTAGTTCCAGGTGTACAACATAGTGATTCAATATTTCTATACATTAGAAAATGTTACTATGATAAATCTAGTTACAGTACATTACTATACAAAGATATTACAATATTACTGATTATATTCCACATGCTGTACATTTCATCCTCACAACTCATTTATATTGCAGCTGGAAGTTTACACCTCTTAATCTCCTTCACCTATTTTACTCAACCCCCCCACCCCCTACCTTATGGCAACCACTATTTCTTCTCTGTATCTAAGAGACTGTTTCTATTTTGTTCATTTGTTCATTTGCTTTGTTTTTTACATTCCACATATAAGTTAAAATCATACATCATTTTTCTTTCTCTGCCTGACTTATTTCACTTAGCATAATAACCTCTAGGTCAATCCATGTTGTCACATCAAAATCACAAAAGATCTCATTCTTTTTTACAGCTGAGTAATATTCCACTGTGTATAATATACCACATCTTTATCCATTTATCTATTGATGGACACTTAGGTTGTTTCCATATCTTGCCTCTCGTAAGTAGTGCTGCAATAAACATAGGGATGCATATATTTTTTCTAATTAATGTTTTTGTTTTCTTTGGAAAAATACCCGAAGTGGAATTGCTGGATCATATAGTAGTTCTATTTTTAACTTTTTGAGGAACCTCCATATTGTTTTCCATAGTGGCTACGCCAATTTGTACCACCAACAGTGCACAAGGGTTCCCTTTTCTCTACATCCTTACCAACACTTGTTATTTCTTGTCTTTTTGTAATAGCCATTCTGACAGGTGTGAGGTGATAGCTCATTGTGGTTTTGATTTGCATTCCCCTGATATTTAGTAATGCTGAACATCTTTTCATGTGTCTGTTGGCCTTATGTATGTCTTTGGAAAAATGTCTATTTAGGTCCTCTGCAAATTTTTCAATTGGTATTGGGTTATATGAGTTCTTTTGGGTTATATGAGTTCTTTGTATACTTTGGGTATTAACCCCTTATTGGATATCATTTGCAAATACCTTCTCCTATTCAGCATGCTGTTTTTTTCATTTTGTTAAAAGTTTCCTTTGCTATACAAAAGCTTTTTGGTTTGATGTAGTCCCATTTGTTTATTTTTGCTTTTGTTTCCCTTGCCTGAAGACACATATCCAAAAAAATATTGCTAAGACCAATGTCAAAGAGTGTACTGACTATGTTTTTCTAGATGTTTTATGTTTTCAGGTCTTACGTTTGAGGCTTTAATCCATTTTGAGTTTTTTGGTTTTTTTTTTTTTTTTATGGTGTGAGAAAGTAGTCCAGTTTGATTCTTTTTTGTGGAGCTGTCCAGTTTATCCAACACCAATTAGTGAAGACACTATCTTTTCCCCATTGTATATTTTTGCCTACTTTGGCATAGAGGAATTGCCCATATAAGTGTGGGTTTAATTCTGGGCTCTCTATTCTGTTCTAACGATTTATGTATCTATTTTTGTGCCAGTACCATACTGTTTTGATGACTGTAGCTTTGTAGTATAGTTTAAGATCAGGGAGCATGATACCTCCAGCTTTGTCAAGATTGTTTTGATTATTCTGTGTCTTCTGTGTTTTCATACACATTTTAGAATAATTTATTGCAGTTCTGTGAAAAATGCTGTTGGTATTTTGAAAGGGATTGCACTGAATCTGCAGATTGCCTTGGGTAGTATGGTCATTTTTACCAATATTAATTCTTCCAATTCATGAACACAGTGTATCTTTCCACACAAAAGACCCAAATAGTCAAAACAACCTTGATAAGAAAACAAAAGTTGGAGGTATCACGGTCCCTGATTTCAAACTATACGAAAAATATATATCATATATATATATATATTATCATCAAAATAGTATGGTAAAGATGGATCTTTTCAATAAGTGGTGCTGGGTCAATTGAATATCCATATGAAAAAATAAGTGTGACCTGACACTTACCTCATACCATACATAAAAATCAATTCCATATGGATTGCATACCTAAATGTGAAGAAAAAACAATTAGGCTTCTAGAAGAAAATCTATGAGAACCACTTCATGACACACATCCAAAAGCTGAAATCTAAAACATGGAAAAAGCAAGTGTTGGTATGAATGTGGACCAACAGTAAATCTCATACACTCTTACTGGGAGCATAAATTGGTCCAACCCACTTTGGAATACTGCTTGGCAGAGTCTACTAAAGCCAAACACATGCATATCCTATGACCCAGCAATTCTGCTCCTAGGTATATATCTATCAGAAATATGCACATTTATTTACCAAAAGACATGTACTAGAATATTCATAGCACTAATCATAATAGTCCCAAGCTGGAAACTAAATACCTGTTAAAACTGTTGTGGATAAATGAGTTGAGACACAATAAAGTACTATGCAGCAATGAGAATCAATTACCTATAACTACATGTAGTATGGATGAATCTGACAAATAGAATACAAAGGAAAATAAAACTACAGTTGACCCTTGAACAACATGGGAGTTAAGCCATGTATAACTTATAGTCAACTCTCCATATCCCTGGTTCCTCTGCATCTGCAGATTCAACCAACCACCGACTGCGTAGTACTATACTATTTACTATTGAAAAATACCCACATATAAGTGAACCCACAGTTCAAAGCAGTGTCGTTCAAGTGTCAACTATATAATATACCACATAACATACTATATGATTTCACGCATGCAAAGTACCAAAAAAAGCAACATTAATCTATGTTCTCAGATGTCAGGATAGTGGTTACTCAGAGAAGTTTGAGACTACAAGGAAGCTGAGAGGGCTTTGGGGGTTCTGGCCTTGTTCTCTTTCTTGATTAGAATGCTGATATCATGAGTATGACCAGATAGTGATATTTCTTTGGGCTTTATGCATGCAATATTGCACTTTTCTGTATGTACACTATTTGTCAATAGAAAGTTTTAAAAATGTTTTCACATCATGGATGTGTCATAATGTATTCAAACATTTCTGTACTTATTGGTCATTCCATTTGTTTCAGCTTTTTTCTTCTACAAATAATGTAAAATAAACATCTCCATACATATTTTATACATATTGGTCCCTTTTTTTTTTAAACATCTTTATTGGAGTATAATTGCTTTACAGTGGTGTGTTAGTTTCTGCTTTATAACAAAGTGAATCAGTTATACATATACATATGTCCCCATATCTCTTCCCTCTTGCATCTCCCTCCCTCCTACCCTCCCTATCCCACCCCTCTAGGTGGTCACAAAGCACCGAGCTGATCTCCCTGTGCTATGCGGCTGCTTCCCACTAGCTATCTATTTTACGTTTGGTAGTGTATATATGTCCATGCCACTCTCTCACTTTGTCCCAGCTTACCCTTCCCCCTCCCCGTATCCTCAAGTCCATTCTCTAGTAGGTCTGTGTCTTTATTCCCTTTTAAAGAAATAAATTCTTCGTATATTAAGTGGTTTAAGTCTCCACACTAATATACAATATATGTGACATTTCTTCCAGAAAAGCTGTAACAACTCAGATTTTCATTTTCACTAGCAATGTTTATATTTTTCCTCTTATATGCTCATTAGAATTTTTTCATGTCTTTTTTCAGTGTGTATATTGAGTTCTTATCCTCATTTATAATAGATTAAGTCATTTTGCTTTCCTGTATGTTGCAAATACTTTTCCTAATATAGGTACTCTACATTGAATTTGTTTATAGTAGACTTCTGATAAAATTTATGGTGATTTAAAATATGTCCACAAATACTCTGATACCATTCCCTTGAAGAGATGGAGTTTAATTCCTCTATCTTCATCATGGACTGGACTTTAATGACTTCCTTTTAATGAATAGAATGTGGCAAATTGACAATGTTTGACTTCTGATACTAGGTTATGAAAGGCATTGCTCTCTTCTCTTTCTCTCTTGAATCATTCACTCTGGAGGAAGTCAGCTGTCATGTGGTAAGGACACTCAAGCAGCCCTGTGAAGTGGCCCACATGGTAAGGAGCTGAGGCCCCCAACCAACAGACATGTGTGTGAACTTTCATGGAAGTGGATCCTCCGGCCCCAGTCAAGCCATATGACTACAGCCCTGGCCAATGGCTTGACCCCAAGGCCACCCGGCTAAGATACTCACAAAGCCCTGGCCTTCAGAAAATGTGTGAGATAATAAGTATTTGCCTACTTAAACTGTTGAATTTTGTGGTAAATCTTTTTACAACATATAAGTAATATATAATGTAAAAATTTTTATTGTTAAACACAATGTATGTGCAAAAGCAAACAAAACATAGATGTACAATTTAACAAAGTATTATAAAGCAAACACTAATGTAATTACTACCCAGCTTAAGAAATTAAAAATTGCAGGTCCCCAAAAAGAATATGAGTGTTCTTTCATGATCAAAACCCTCTTGCTCCAGTTTATGTGCAATCACAATCTTGATTGTCATAGTGATCATTTCTCTGCTTTGCTTTATGATTTTATCTCCTATGTTTACATCTCTAAACAATACAAGTTAGTTTTGCTTATTTCTGAGTTGCATATAAATGGAATCTATGGAATCATAGATTTACTTTTTTATGCCTTCTTCTGTTCAACCTTTTGTAAGATTCATCAATGTTGTTGTATGGAGCTCTAGTTTGTTTACTTGCATTTCTGTAGAATATTTCCATTGTATGACTCTACTGCAGCATATTTATCCATTTTACTATTTATGATTACTTGGGTTGTTTCTAATTTGGGACTACTATGCTTGCTTTTATGAACAATCTTGTTCATACTGTCATGGTTCATGTGCGCATGAGCTTCTCAAAGTTATATATTCCTAGGGGTGGTGATAGGAATATCACCACTTTACCATTTAATAACAACTTGTTTTCCAAAGGGACGGATTAATATGCACTGCCTCCAGTGCTGAATGAGTTCTTGTTGTGACATATCCTCAACAACACTCATAATTCTAAAGGTTTTTAATGTTTGCCAGTCTGAGGGGATAGAGTGGTATCTCACCATAGTTTAATATGCACTTCCTTGAATAATAATGATTTTAAGTAAATTTTCATATCTTTTTGGCCATTTTTATTTTCTCTATTATGAAGCACCACCTATTTTCTATACATTGCCTGCCTTCCTATTGAATCAGAGATTTAAAATTATATGTTTAAATTTAAAAAATATATATGTATATACATTTTAATCCTTTATTGTTTATAACTTTAGAAAATATTCTCTGACACTCATTACTTTATCTTTCAATTTTTAAATAGTGTTTTAATGTACAGAACTTTTACATTTTAATGTAGTTAAATTATAAATCTATTCCTTATGGGTAGTTATTTTCTGACTGCTTTAACCAATTTTATACCACAAAGTATATATATTTTTATATATAAAAAATATATATATTATATAATATATTTATATATATATAATTATAATATAAATGTATTTATTTTATATTTATTATATAAATAACATAATTATGATATATTTTATATTTATAAATATATCTAACTCTAATATATTATATATATAAAATACATACATATATAATTATATTACTCGAGATATATCATGTTCTTGGACTGGAAGAATCAACATTGTGAAAATGACTCTACTACCCAAAGCAATCTACAGAGTCAATGCAATCCTTATCAAACTACCACTGGCATTTTTCACAGAACTAGAACAAAAAAATCTCACAATTTGTATGGAAACTCAAAAGACACTGAATAGCCAAAGCAATCTTGGGAAAGAAAAACGGAGCTGGAGGAATCAGGCTCCCTGACTTCAGACTATACTACAAAGCTACAGTAATCAAGACAGTATGGTACTGGCACAAAAACAGAAATATAGATCAATGGAACAGGATAGACAGCCCAGAGATAAACCCAGGCACATATGGTCACCTTATCTTTGATAAAGGAGGCAAGCATATACAGTGGAGAAAAGACAGCCTCTTCAATAAGTGGTGCTGGGAAAACTGGACAGCTACATGTAAAAGAATGAAATTAGAATGCTCCCTAACACCATACATGAAAATAAACTGAAAGTGGATTAAAGACCTAAATGGAAGGCCAGATACTATGAAACTCTTAGAGGAAAACATAGGCAGAACACTCCATGACATAAATCACAGCAAGATCCTTTTTGACCCACCTCCTAGAGAAATGGAAATAGAAACAAAAATAAACAAATGGGACCTAATGAAAGTTAAAAGCTTTTGCACAGCAAAGGAAACCATAAACAAGACCAAAAGACAACCCTCAGAATGGGAAAAAATATTTTCAAATGAAGCAACTGACAAAGGATTGATTAATCTCCAAAATTTACAAGCAGCTCATGCAGCTCAATATCAAAAAAACAAACAACCCAATCCAAGAATGGTCAGAAGACCTAAATAGACATTTCTCCAAAGAAGATACACAGATTGCCAACAAACACATGAAAGAATGCTCAACATCATTAATTATTAGAGAAATGCAAATCAAAACGACAATGAGATATCATCTCACACCGGTCACAATGGCCATCATCAAAAAATCTACAAACAATAAATGCTGGAGAGGGTGTGGAGAAAAGGGAACACTCTTGCACTGTTGGTGGGAATGTAAATTGATATAGCCACTATGGAGAACAGTATGGAGGTTCCTTAAAAAACTAAAAATAGAACTACCATATGACCCAGCAATCCCACTATTGGGCAGGTATCCTAAGAAAACCATAATTCAAAAAGAGTCATGTACCACAATGTTCATTGCAGCTTTATTTACAATAGCCAGGACATGGAAGCAACCTAAGTGTCCCTCAACAGATGAATGGATAAAGAAGATGTGGCACATATATACAATGGAATATTACTCAGCCATAAAAAGAAACAAAACTGAGTTATTTGTAGTGAGGTGGATGGAGCTAGAGTCTGTCATACAGAGTGAAGTAAGTCAGAAAGAGAAAAACAAATACCATATGGTAACACATATATATGGAATCTAAGAAGAAAAAAAAAAAGGTTCTGAAGAACCTAGGGGCAGGACAGGAATAAAGACGCAGATGTAGAGAATGGACTTGAGGACATGGGGAGGGGGAAGGATAAGCTGGGACGAAGTGAGAGAGTGGCATGGACATATATACACTACCAAACGTAAAATAGCTAGCTAGTGGGAAGCAGCTGGATTACACGGGGAGATCAGCTCGGTGCTTTGTGACCACCTAGAGCGGTGGGATGGGGAGGGTGGGAGGGAGATGCAAGAGAGAGGGGAAATGGGGATATATGTATACATATAGCTGATTCACTTTGTTATACAGCAGAAACTAACACCTTGTAATTATGCTCCAATAAAGATGTTTATTAAAAAAAAGAAATTAGATTTACTCTAAGTGCTCAAAACACACACACACACACACACACACACACAAAGAATTAATATGTAAATTTAGCAAGGCAGTTGAATACGGGTCAATATACAAAAATCGAATGCATTTCTATTTATATTTATACACAAATGATTTCTACGTATGCTACATATAGTATGCACAGAAATTTTTTTGTAAATACAAAACTATACATACCCCTATGTATTACTGTTGCGTTGCACCCTACAGGCCTGCAAGCCCTGCACTTGCCCAGCCTCGAGACCGAAGAAAGAGCCTGAAGTGAGTGACATAGACATCAGTGGTTTAATGGATGGAGGAGCTTACATGTCCTGGAGCAACACTCCACGGTGTGCGGCAGACAGCGGGCAGGACATGGTAGTAGTCTTTGCTCCCAGGGCTCGGGGAGGTCACCGGTTATAGGGGGAATTGACATCAGGTTGGCTCATCGGTTACCAGGGAAACAAGCAGAGGGGCACGTCCCTCACCGTCCCTTTGATAAGCTATCACCGTGGAGGTGCTCTGATCTAAAGATTAGAACAATCACTAGCTGGGGCCGGGGGCAAGTATGTATTAGGAGGGAAGGTTGGTGATGTGAGTAGTGTGTAGATGAAGGAGGACTGGTCGGGCAGGGGTTGTACAGCGAGCAAGAGAAGAGCCATCTTGGGTGGCTTGATCATACAATTATTTATGTATTTCTATATATGCTGTATACTAGCAATGAAAATATTGGAAAATCAAATTTTAAAATAACATTTAAATCGTATAAAAATACTTATGAATAATTTTAACAAAATATGTGCAAGCCCTGTTCACTTAAACCTACAAAACTTTGTTGAGAGAAATAAATGAAGGCCTATATAAATGGGGTCATATATGCCATGTTCATGGCTTAGAAGACTAAACATTAAGATGTCAGTTATCCCCAAATCAATCTATAGATTCAAAGTAATCAAAATCCCAGTAAGCAGTTTTGTAGAAATTTCCAAGCTGACTTGACAAATTTTATGGAAATGGATATATTTTCCAAAAAAGAAAATGCTGGAGGTCACGACTTAACTGTAATCTGCGGGAAACAAGACCCTGTGTTACTGTCATGAGGACAGACAAACAGATCAGTGGAGACTGACCCACATGTTCAACATATAACACATATAACACATACAGTCATTTGATATTTTGACAAACGAAGGTGATGATATAATTTGATGAAGAAAGGATGGTCTTTCCTACAAATTCTGGATACCCATTTGTAAATAAAAATGAACCCTGACGCTGACCATGCACACAAATATAATTTAACTTGAAATGAGCCACAGACCTATATGTAGATCATCTTCCCAATAACCCGTGAGACGAAGTCACACAAAGCTAAGCCAAGGCGTCAAGGTGCTGGGTTCTCACTGGGGCCCCATTCAGGTCGTTGGCAGTCCAGGACACTGTGGCTACAGAACTAAGGTTTCCCTGCCTGCTGGCTGGTGGCAGAGACTATTCTTGTCCTCAGGCCCACCGACAGCCTGGCAGCCAGCACGGGAGGCCCCCGCACCCGTGAGTCTCTGCCTTCCTCTTCTGTGACCAGTCAGAGAAAACTCTCTGCCTTTGAAGCACTCATGGAATTAAAGTGGGCCCGCCCAGATCATCTCTCTTTAGCCAGGTAACAGAAATTTCTCGTGATGCTTGCAACTTTAACCATTTCTCCTTGAAATTCCACACATTTTTGTTCCATATATATTTTAGGCCATACTTTAACGTGCATTCAAAATTAGCCTCGCTGTATCTTTCTGGGAGGCTGATCAAATTATTATTTTGAAATGACCCCTAAGATCTAGTAAACACTTTGATCTTCCGGTCTTCTCGTCTAACATTACCAGCTGTGTGAGCTTGCTTCTGGTTAGCATCTCCAACGCCTGTCATTATCCCAGCCTTTTAATTCCATCCTCCTTAAGTGTTCTGTTTTAGATGAGTCTTGTATTAATTTCCTAGGGCTGAAGTAACAAAACAGGGTGGCTTAAAAAAACAAAAATTTACTCCCTCACAGTTCTGGAGGCTAGAGGCCCAAAGTCAAGGTACCAGCAGGGCTCTGCTTCCTCTGAAGGTTCTAGTGCTTTCCTTGGCATGTAATAGCACACTCCAATGTCTGCAGCATCTGCACATGGCTTCTCTGTGTGTGTCTCTGTGCCCTCTCCTCTTCTTAGCAAGATACCGTTAGATTAAGGGCCCAGACTAAATCCAGGATGATTTCATCTTGAGATCCTTAACTAAATACATCGCAGAATAGGGAGGGTGGCAGGGAGATGCAAGAGGGAGGAGATATGGGGGTATATGTGTATGTACAGCTGATTCACTTTGTTATAAAGCAGAAACTAACACACCATTGTAAAGCAATTATACTGCAATAAAGATGTTAAATAAATAAATAAGTAAATAAATAAATAAATAAATACATCGCAGCAGCACCGTTTCCAAAGAAGGTCACATTCTGAGGCTCTGGGTAGACCTGAATTTTGGGGGGATACCCTTTTCCGTACCCCACTGGTGCATGTGTAAAGTCAGCAGTCTCCAAATCTGAGCCAAATTTTGTGTAGGGGGTTGATCCTGCCCCATTCTCCGACAGGGCAACCTCAAGAAAATCAGTGCTTCTGATACAAAACCTACCGACCTCAGCCCCGCACAACGCACCATCAAAGTGAAAGCTGCAGGCTACATCTGGGCCCTAGTGGTGACAGAGGTGATCACAGGTTCAGGTTCAGATCACAGGTGACTCTCTGTTCCCAGGTACGTATTATGCCTTGGGACGTGGAGGTAGCATCCTGCAGGCTCCACACAGCCACTGAAGCCTCCTTGCTAAGACAGAAATGACATCTTCAGGATGAAGGCAGGCCTGGCCATCTGGTGCAGGAGGAAGTAGCTTCCTGTTGTCCTCAGACCCTTGCCACAGGCAATGACACTAGACCAGGCCACCCTCTGAGTAGACAAGAAAGGGAAGTCTCTCGTGGTGTAGACAGCACTGACACTGTCCCATGCCACACGGCCCACCAGAGCACTGCTGCTGCCCGTACCTTACCGGGTGTCCCTGATAAAGGACAGACACAACAGTCCACACAAATGGTTGACCTTCAGGCTGTCATCTCAGTCACCTTAGCCCTTGATGCCCCAGCAAACAACCAGCATGTTTACACTCTTTGGCCATTGCCAGTGGCATGGCCATGTGGCCAGCCAATGCAAAAACTAAATTCTCATCCAAGCTTTCCCGTTTGGTAGGAAGACCTCAGGACCTCTTGCCCCCCAAACACCCCAAATATAAATGATAGTCACACATGTCTGCACATAGCAGGCACTCCTATCCCCTTTGGAGACCCAGACATTACCAACAGTGACCAAGACTCTCATTTCACTTTAAAAACACACAACACCAAGCTCTTGAGCAAGTCATTCAAGAGAACTTCCCTTCATCTGCCAATTTAGAACGCAGGCCTCACAGAGGACCATATGGCCTACTTATACAAGTTCAGGTTCGGGGAAATGAAACATGCACCTGTCAGTCATCAAACATCAGAAATGCATCATAATAACTTACTCCATTTTTGATGTTTGACAGCTGATAGCCTTTAAGGACCACCCCCCTCTCTTACCCCAGGGCAAGCTGATAAGAAAGGGGCACCTGCAGAGAATTCACACCAGTAAACCCTGGCCCAGGGTAAGAACCCCACCTCCCAAACCACAGGGAAAGCCAGAGTCAGTAACTCCTCCCTGCTTCCTCAGGCCATTTCCAGAGCTGCCTCCTGGGAGCCCACCCTGCTCTCCCAGCAAAGACTCATTATGTGAAAAATGGACCTTTTCACTCCCACTCGCTGCATGTGTGGCATCATCAGTCTTGATAATGAGAACTAAAATGTTGCCTGCCATATCAGTAAACAAAGGATGTTGCAGCCATCAAGCCATCATATTACAGCCACCGGAGGGTGAGCCCTAAGGGAACCCAGGATGTAGACAAACGGGCTGCTCACTGCCAAACCCTCAGCCACTGCCACACCCCCTGGTTCTGCCAGTGTACCCTGAGGAAACTCAGGATAAGAATACACAGGATACTGGCCCCAGATATTGAAGGTGCATATCAAAGGAATGATTTCAGTGAGCCCAGGCTCTTGCATCTTCCCCAACATAGAAAAGTGCTAAATTCCATAACTTGAGAAATCTGGTTTTCTTTTATTAACAGTAATCTTTTGATGTTCTGACTACCTGGTCTTTTGTTGAGAATCTCCTATATATCCTGGCTCCCCACCCTTGCCTCTTCGGAACAGTTTCTGCAATGTCATCTGAGATGCCATGTCCCGGGCCTGAAGTCCTCAGAAAGTCCACCCAATAAAACATAACTCTCAACTTTTAGGTTGTGCATTTTTTTTTTTTTCAGTCAACAATAACCAAGCCACATTTTGGGTCAGGTTGATCCTGCCCCCTATGGTGCAACCACAAAACACATTCATCTTCCTCTTATGATTTAGAAGCTATATGCTGTATACTATTCTTCTAGGAGTTAGACGAGAGATTACTATTTGCAGCCTGCCTTATAAAGTATACTGCTAATTGGTACATTTAATCTTCTCCGACAATTCAAGGAGCTTAGACCTTTTAGTTCCTCACAAACCTCCCCTAGCCTAAATGCTAAAGTCATGCATTTTATTTCTACATATAGTTTAAAGTCCACAAGGCATTGTTGTTGCTGTTTTATACAGTCAATATTTAGATTTCCTCATATTTACCACTGTTGCTGCTCATCGATCTTTCCTGCTTCTCTGACATTTCGTCTGTGATCATTTTCCCTCTGCCTGAAGAAGTCTCATTAGTATTACACGAAGGTCATTTTACTTCCTCTCGCTGCTATTACATACATTTTTCTTAGTCTTCAGTTATCTCAGTTCACTCTGATGGGTCTATATGCAGATTTATTTTTATTTACCCTGCTTGGGGTTTGCAGGGCCTTCTTGATGCCATGGAGTACCGTCCTTAGTCTATTTTGGAAAAATATCTACCATCATCTCTTCAAATGTTTCCTATGCGTCCCTGCCTCACCTACTCCTAGGATATAAAATAAACAAATACTAAAATTTTTTCATGGATCCTTTATGGCCTCGCCATTCAAAGTGTGGTCTATGACCTGATAGCATCAATATTCTCAAGAAGCTTCTAAAAACTCAGCATCTCAGGCATCCCCAGGGATCCACTGAATCAGAATCTTCATTTAAACAAGATCCACAGGTGAGTCACATCCCATTCAAGTCTGAGAAGCACTGGTCTCCATCTCTCAGCCTCTCTTCCACATTTACCACTCCTCGTCTCCCCATTCCATTGTAGATAATTACTTTTATCTTCCAGTTCACTAATTCTTTCATACTCTTAACTTCTTAACTGATGTATATAATACACATAGAAAATTGCACAAGACATAAACATAAGAGCTCAGTACATTTTTACAAAGTAAATATTCATGTCACCACCGAAGTTAAGAACACTACCAGTGGCCCAAAAGCTCCCCCCACCCACCCCAGACTTTTGTGGGATTCAACTGTCCACTCTGCTATTAAATTCATCCGCTGAGTCCTAACGTTTGTTATTCAGTTTTGCTACTCCAGAATTTCTTTCTACTTGGTTCTTTTCCAAATCTGTATGTCATTTTTCACGGCTTTAAGTTCTCTGTTGAAATTTATCTCCTTGAGCAGGGCAACCACAGGTGTGCTAGTGTTTGTGTCTATTAACTACAATATCCAAATCCCCTGGGGCTCTACTGACATTGTCAGCTGTTTATCCTGCAGGTTCTAGTTCATGTTATCTTTTTTTCTTTTTTATGGAGTATAGTTGACTTACAACATTGTGTTAGTTTCAGCTGTACAGCAAAGTGATTCAGTTATACATATACATATATTCATTCTTTTTTACATTCTTTTCTCATACAGGTTATCACAGAATATTGGGTAGAGTTCCCTGTGCTATACAGTAGGTTCTTGTTATCTATCTTATATATAGTAGTGTGTGTATTCGTCCCAAGCTCCTGATTTATCCCTCCCCACCACGTTTCCCCTTAGGTAACCATAAGTTTGTTTTTGATATCTATTAAGTCTGCTTCTGTTTTATTTATAAATGAGTTCATTTGTATCTTTTTTAAAAAAAAATTAGATTCCACATATGAGTGATATCATATGATATTTGTCTTTGTCTGACTTACTTGACTTAGTATGATAATCTTTAGGTCCATCCATTTTGCTGCAAATGGCATTATTTCATTCTTTTTTATGGCTGAGTAATATTCCATTGCATATATGTACCACATCTTCTTTATCCATTCCTCTGTTGATGGCCATTTAGGTTGCTTCCATGTCCTGGCCATTGTAAATAGTGCTGCAATGAACACTGGGGTGTATGTATCCTTTTGGATTATGGTTTTCTCCAGATATATGCCCAGGAGTGGGATTGGTGGATCATATGGTAGCTCTATTTTAAGTTTTTTAAGGAACCTCCATATTGTTCTCCATAGTGGTTGTACCAATTTACATTCCCACCAACAGTGTAGGAGGGTTCCCTTTTCTCCACACCCACTCTAGCACTTACTGTTTGTAGACTTTTTGATGATGGCCATTCTGACAGGTGCAAGGTGATACCTCATTGTAGTTTTGATTTGCATTTCTCTGATAATTAGTGATGCTGAGCATCTTTTCATATGCTTTTTGGCTATCTGTATATCTTCTTTGGAGAACTGTCTGTTTAGATCTTCTGCCCATTTTTTGATTGGGTTATTTGTTTTTTTGACATAGAGCTCCATGAGCTGTTTGTATATTTTGGAGATTAACCCCTTGTCAGTTGCATTATTTGCAAATATTTTCTCCCATTCTATGGGTATCTTTTTGTTTTGCTGATGGTTTCCTTTGCTGTGCAGAAGCTTTTAAGCTTAATTAGGTCACGTTTGTTTATTTTTGTTTTTATTTTCATCACTCTAGGAGGTGGATCAAAAACGATGTTGCTTTGATCTATGTCAAAGAATGTTCTGCCTATGTTTTTCTCTAAGAGTTTTATAGTATCTGGACTTACATTTAGGTCTTTGATCCATTTCCAGTTTATTTTTGTGTATGGTGTTAGAGAATGTTCTAATTTCATTCTTTTACATGTAGCTGTCCAGTTTTCCCAGCACCACTCATCAAAGAGACTGCTTTTTCTCCATTGTATATTCTTTCCTCCCTTGCCATAGATTAATTGACCATAGGAGCGTGAGTTTATTTCTGGGCTTTCTATCCTATTCCATTGATATATATTTCTGTTTTTGTGCCAGTACCATACTGTTTTGATTACTGTAGCTTTGTAGTATAGTCTGCAGTCAGGGAGTCTGATTCCTCCAGCTCCATTTTTCTTTCTCAAGATTGCTTTGGCTATTCGGGGTCTTTTGTGTTTCCATGTAATTTAAAAAAAAAATTTGCTCTAGTTCTGTGAAAAATGCCAATGGTAGTTTGATAGGGATTGCACTGAATCTGTAGATTGCCTTGGGTAGTTCATATCATCTTACCTCATGTGCCTACTTATCTCTAAGTGAGTGCTGAACACTGTATTTGAAAAGAGAGGCCTTGGGAGTTGTTAACCTTCTCCAGAAAGGATTTTCATTTACTCCCAGCCAGTAACTGGGCAGCTGCAGCCAGTTCAGGGACTGTTTACTTTCAGACCACCCTCACTCTTAGGCTGAAACTTGATAACCCACCCAACCTAAGAGGATTCACAGGGCTCCATTCCTTGGTGGCCCTGCAGTCCAACTTTTGTCTACTTGGCTATTAAGCTCTGCTCAGCCCCTTAGCTTTGTAGTAAACATCTCCAGGGCAAAAGCAGCCCCACTGTTAGGCTCAGCACTTTGATTTCTGCCATCTTCTGAATCTTGGCCTAGAAACCGTTTGCTCTTTTTAGCTCTCTGACTTGATATATATTCTAATTTTTCTAATTGTCCTTCACTGACAAGTATGTGTGAATCATGTGCTCTACCAGTCCCAGGAGAGAAACTTAGTGGCTTCCTCTTCATCTACACAATATATTCTCAAATTGCTCTGGAGATGTTAATTACACTTATTCCAAAGTCTTCTTTAAACAACTAGAGTTGTTTATGTGAAATCTGTTTCATCAGGTTTTACTTTTTTTGTTTACGAGCTTAGTTCTTTTACAGAGTTAGTTCTGTTTACATATGAAACTGTTCCTGGATGTCTGCTCATCTTGATATTTGGGATGCCAGTTTGCCCACACTTGCAAAGACCTCCTTCCCTCCAGGAGGAGGATACTGCCCCCAGGTGAAAGCTACTTCCTCAATCTGCCAGCTAACACCCACTTTTGCCATTTCTCTCTGGCCAAATGCTCCCTCCCAATGCCCAAGAATCACCTCTAAAACAAATGTCCTGGCAGCAGAAGGCCTTCATCATCTGAGGCAAATGCTTGCATTCTGTCGAACATGCCTCAGTTTTCCTTTGAGTTGGGCCCTCGTGGAGACTTGAAAAGGGGGAAAGAAGGGTGAGAATGCAGTAGTGAGAAGGAACTGCAAGGGGAAGAAAGACTATGAGTAGGACCAGGAGACAGGAAAGCAGGGGCCCATGGACAAGAAAACACAGGCAGCCCACAGGGCTGGACCTCACTCTGAAAGGGTGAGAGGCTGCAGAGATGGGGCCAAGGAACAGGCTGTGGCACACTAGAGCCGAAGGGGGATGAGGAGTCTGCCCTCCACATGGCAGGCAAGGAGGAGCTTGGGGGACCGAGCAGAATTATGTGGTCACTTGGTCTGCCATGTGGAGGGCCTGGCTTGAAGTGCCACCTGGCACAGTGGTCTGGTGCCAGGTCCACAGACCCTGGGAAACAGCAGAGGTTCCTGAGAGCTGGGTCACTCACCAGCAGGAGGGGGCCTTCTGGAAAGTCACAGGCCTCCAATGAAGACGAGTATGTAGGCAGGCAGGAGGCATGCTCACACCCGTTCTCTGCTTTCCATACTTTGATCAGTCCCTGCTCGTCCACGGTGACAACCAGTTGCAGCCGAGGGTAAGTCACCAAATTCACCAGAGCTGCAGGCTGTAGAGGGCTCGACAGATCTCCGTGCCCTAGGCAACAACAAAATTAATGTAACAACTCACATAGGGCCCATTTATTTCCTAAACACTTATTATTTTCATTCATTCGACCATCACCCAGTGCACACTGGGGACATGTAGGTGTAAAGGATATGATGCCCATCCTCACAGGCCGCACAGCATGGTAAGGAACACAACACAGAAGCAATGTTCCACCAGAGAGGAGACAGGTGTGTCCTGGAGGAGAGCAGTGGCTGAGCGTGGGTGTTGAGACTGCCTGGGGTTGGTGCCATTGCAGGGGGATTGAGGGTGGGGTTCTTCATGTGCACTGGGCACAGGATGTCTGAAGCACTCCCAGTGGTTACCTATGGCTCAACTGAAGAAGGCTGGGCAGGGAGGCAGGACCCAACACTACCCACCCTGCCCGGGATCTGGGCTGTGCTTGGGACCCAGGCTGTGCTGGGGAACTGGGCTGTACTCAGGACCTGGGCTTTGCAGGGCTGCATAAAGTGAACTTCCACGTGGAACGTCTCACTTGGTCCCCAAGGAACCCAGGTTTACAGATAAGCTAATTCAGCCTTGTGGTTGTAAACAGTTTCTGTTGCATATCTGCAACTGCCCTGCTCAGAACATGCCCTTCCCAGTGGTGTACCCAGCAGTGCCACCGCGGGCCAGGCCTGGCGAAGGCCCATGCCCTGTCACGGCCATTAGCACAGAGGAAAATGACCGGTCCGATATGGGCTGATTCCCAGATACATGGTCTCTCCCAGGATTCTGAAAGCTACAACAGCGAGGTAAAGAGCCTGGGTCCAGCAGGCCCACGGTACATTAGGATAGGGCATCAGAGAACCAATCCTCTAATTGCTGTTTCTGAGTTTCTCAGAGTTGCCACATGGGGTTTCTTTCCAATTTGGAGTTATTACGGTTCTTTTTCTATCAGGTGTTATCATGTTAGCATGATCTTTTTCCAATCATGATATCCCAGTATTCTTCCATTCTTTTCTTTCTTCCCCCTCACATCAACAAATCAACAGTTGATTTCTGTTGCTTAAACAGCTAACAAGACTATTACTAGTAGGAACTTGGCACCGGTGACTGGGTCATGTCAACTAGGTCTCGGAGAATACACATTATTCACCAGTGGCTAGTAGTATGGAAGTGGGCAAAGAAGCAGTGAAACTCCCCTTCCCATTTCAGAATAGAAAGTAGCAACCAGGGGAACAGAGCGCAGAAACAGGCTACATACTGCATGACTCCAACAAAATGACTGAGCTTTCTAAAAATAAAATAAGATTGGAGATGTGTTCACAAAGAGGATTAAGGTTGGCAAGCCAGGCAGAATGGGTGCAGAGGGGTCTAGCCCTGTCTAACAGTCCCACACTGTGACCAACGGACCACACTAGAGTTCAACAAACCACAGCCTACAGCCAAACCCAGCCCACTAACCATTTTTGTATTTTCGTTAAAAAAAAAAATCAAAGAATATTTCATGACACATGAAAAAAACAAGAAACTCACATGTGAAGGTCCATAAGTACAGTTTTATTGGAACACAGCCACTCCCTTTTTGTTTACTTCTTGTCTACAGCTGCTTCTGCTTTTCAGCCACATAGTTAAGTAGTTGCAACAGGACCACGTGGTCTGCAAAGCCTCAAATATTTGTTCTCTGGCCCTTTACAGAAAAGGTCTGCCACCCCAGCACCAAAGCTCTTTATGTGCAAGTCAAGACCTTTTTGTTTTGGCAACTATGGAACCTCCCAGCCTTCAGGTCTTCTTCCTGCCCAAGAGCCCCTCATCTAAGCCTGTGTGGTCTCATGTCCACAGCCTAAGGGGGGTCTCTTTCAGGGCAACACAACTGCAATGAAACAGAGACCAGCCACCTGCACCCATCAGTCACCAGAGACCTTCACTCGAAATTATAATGTCAAACATCACTGTATATGAGGAAAATAAAGCACGTGGAAAAGAAAAAAAAAACATGATAAACAAATGAAAAACTGACCATGGAGGAAAGACATATGATGCAAATAACTGTATCCTTTAAACAACAAAAAAGAGCAATCAGAGAATATGAAAATGGATAGGAAAGCTTTTTAACAATTAGTACCAACCAAGTCCAAAATACTAATCAAGTTATCGAGGTTGTAACACTTAAGTTTGCAAGTGGGGTGAGTAAAAGCTGCATTATCTGGGCAAAACCACCCAGAGGCTGGCATTGGCTCCAATGTGGACATCACAGAACTGGGCATGGCAGCTGTCATCCCCTTGCATAAACAGCCTCCATCAGGCACTGCAAAAATGCCCATCTCCCTGAGGCAGGACAGCAGAGAGTCAAGGGCATTTGCGATCAATCAGACTCAAGTCTGAAGTGTGACCTGGCACAGCGACTGAGCCTCCTGCAGCTCAGATTTCTCATCTGTACAATGGGGCTCCCATTCCTCACCTCACAAGTTGGCTGTGATGGTTAAAGAGAATAAAGGCAAAGGGCCTCGCTAAGACTGAGGACATAGCAGCATCTGGTCACTTCTCATCCTGGCCCCCTCCTGGACAGCTCACCTCTTGCAGATCCCAGGCACACACGGTGCCATCTGACGACACGGTGAACACCACGGACTTCTCCCGCCCATCAAACCAGTACTCTGGTTGAGATGTAGGCCAGCTCATCTATCTCTCCTGAAAGATAACACAGACTTGCCTTAAGCACACACATGGACGCCTGGGATGTGAACATTCAACTTGGTGAAGGGGAGGCAGGCAAGTCATTCCTCTTCTCTCTCAGGAGCATGACAGGTGCTGATTCTGGGGACAGTGGTGGACAGAAAGAGCTGGGACTTCAGACTTACAGTTTGGGTATCATGCCCAGGACTGCCTACCACCCACCAGCCATGTTACTGTGAACAACAGTTACAACATCCTTATCTCTTAGTTTCTGTTTCTTTCTACTCTGAAATAGATGTAATGATCTCTGTGAGGATCAAATGATAACACAGGTATAGAACATAGCAGGGTATGTCCTCATTATGTGGCATTTTCCAACTAATTGGCTGAAAAACCAAATCCCTAGAGATCTGACCAGGGAAAGAGTGGGAATGCACAGAGTTACCACCTTCCCCACCCCGTACCTTTGTGCCCAGCAATGGCTTTGCAGATAAAGTCCTTCTCTGGCCACCCAGATTCCATTCGGAACTCCAGCTCGGATCAGCAGAGATAGTACTGTTTCCATGTCTGTGTGCCTGCCCAGGGTCGTCTGGGAGGCTTTACAGGAGGACCAGCGTCTCAGACACAGCTGCCTGAAACAAAGACCCACAGTCCCAGGCAGAAAAGGAGTCATTAGAAGGTGTTTTGGCATCAATAGGCCTAGCTTTGATTCCCAGCTTCACCATCTACTAGCTTGGACAACTCACTTTGCCTATGTAGGCCTCAGTTTCCTCCACTGTTAAATGGGGATAATGATATGACACTGAACGAGTGCTCACCACATGTCGGGAATAGGTGCTTTTCGTGTTTCCAGTCAATCTATATAACAACCCCATAAGGTAGGTCCTCATCTCCATTTTAGACATGAGAGAGAGGTTAAACAACTAACCCAGGGTCATGCAGCCTTGGTCATGCAACTGGAACTCAAGAGTCTGCATTTTTTTGAAGCCGCCAACTATTGTTGAACTATTTCTCCCTTCAATTTTGTCAGCCCTTCATGCATTTTGTTGCTTTGTTATTAGGTCCATTTACATTTATAATTTTTAGATCTTCTTGATGGATTGATCTGTTTATTATTATAAAATATCCTTCTTTGTCCCTAGTAACACTTTTTGTCTTAAAGTCTGTTTTGTCTGATATTAGCATAGTCATTCTAGCTCTCTCTTGGTTGCTGTTTGCATGGTATATGTTTCCATTCTATTATTTTCAACCTGTATCTTTGAATCTAAAGTGTGTCTATTGTAGACAGCATATACTTGGATATTTTTAATCCCTTCTGCCAATCTCTGCCTTTTCATTGGAGTGTTTAATCCATATATATTTAATACAACTACTGATAAGATAGGATTTACATGTCATTTTGCTTATTTCTATGCATTTTTCCTTCTATTCCTCTATTACTGCCTTCTTTTGTATTAAGTATTTTCTTGTGTCCTATTGCCTTGTCATTTCTTCAACTGTATATTCTTTTAGTTCTTAGTGGTTGCCTTGGGGATTACTGGATAAAAATCTTAATTTATGACAATCTAGTTTTGATTAATAGCAACTTAATAGTATCAAAAAACTTAGCTCCTGTGTAGCTCCATTTTATGCCCCTCTCATTCATGCTGTTATTGTCATACAGATTACATCTTCATACATTATGTACCCACTGGAGAGTCACAATTATTGTTTTATGCAGTTGTCCTTTAAATCACATAGGAAAAAAGGAGTTACAAACAAAAGAATTCATTTATGTTGCCTTTTATATACACCCATATGGTTACTTTACTGGTGCTACTTCTTCACGTGGATTCAAGTTCCTGTCTAATGTCCTTTCATATCAATCTGAAAGACTCTCTTTAGTATTTTTTGTAGGGCAAGTCTACTAGCAACAAATTCTCAGAGCTTTTGTTAATCTGGGAATGTCTTAATTTTCTCCTTCATTTTGCTAGATATAGAATTATTTATTTATTTATTTGTTTATTTATTTATAATCAGTCATCAATTTTATACACATCAGTGTATACATGTCAATCCCAATCGCCCAATTCAGCACACCACCATCCCCACCCCACCGCGGTTTTCCCCCCTTGGTGTCCACACGTTTGTTCTCTACATCTGTGTCTCAACTTCTGCCCTGCAAACCAGTTCATCTGTACCATTTTTCTAGGTTCCACATACATGCGTTAATATACGATATTTGTTTTTCTCTTTCTGACTTACTTCACTCTATATGACAGTCTCTAGATCCATCCACGTCTCAACAAATGACTCAATTTCGTTCCTTTTTATGGCTGAGTAATATTCCATTGTATGTATGTACCACATCTTCTTTATCCATTTGTCTGTTGATGGGCATTTAGGTTGGTTCCATGACCTGGCTATTGTAAATAGTGCTGCAATGAACATTGGGGTGCATGTGTCTTTTTGAATTACGGTTTTCTCTGGGTATATGCCCAGTAGTGGGATTGCTGGATCATATGGTAATTCTATTTTTAGTTTTTTAAGGAACCTCCATATTGTTCTCCATAGTGGCTGCATCAATTTACATTCCCACCAACAGTGCAAGAGGGTTCCCTTTTCTCCACACCCTCTCCAGCATTTGTTGTTTGTAGATTTTCTGATGATGCCCATTCTGACTGGTGTGAGGTGATACCTCATTGTAGTTTTGATTTGCATTTCTCTAATAATTAGTGATGTTGAGCAGCTTTTCATGTGCTTCTTGGCCATCTGTATGTCTTCTTTGGAGAAATGTCTATTTAGGTCTTCTGCCCATTTTTCGATTGGGTTGTTTGTTTCTTTAATATTGCGCTGAATGAGCTGTTTATATATTTTGGAGATTAATCCTTTGTCCGTTGATTCGTTTGCAAATGTTTTCTCCCATTCTGAAGGTTGTCTTTTTGTCTTGTTTATGGTTTCCTTTGTTGTGCAAAAAAAAAAAAAAAAAAACGGAGCTGGAGGAATCAGACTCCCTGACTTCAGACTATACTACAAAGCTACAGTAATCAAGACAATATGGTACTGGCACAAAAAGAGAAACATAGATCAATGGAACAAGAAAGCCCAAAGATAAACCCAGGCACCTATGGTCAACTAATCTATGACAAAGGAGGCAAAGATATACAATGGAGAAAAGACAGTCTCTTCAATAAGTGTTGCCAGGAAAACTGGACAGCTACATGTAAAAGAAGGAAATTAGAATACTCCCTAACACCATACACAAAAATAAACTCAAAATGGATTCGAGACCTAAATGTAAGACCGGACACTATAAAACTCTTAGAGGAAAACATAGGAAGAACACTCTTTGACATAAATCACAGCAAGATCTTTTTTGATCCACCTCCTAGAGTAATGGAAATAAAAACAAAAATAAACAAATGGGACCTAATGAAACTTCAAAGCTTTTGCACAGCAAAGGATATAGAATTCTTGATGACAATCTTTTTCTTCCCACACCTTCAACATATCAGCACACTCCTTTTTGGGCTCCATGGTTTTTTATGAGAAATCAACCATTACTTTCATTGGGGTTGTCCCATACATGATGAGTTGCTTCTCTCTTGATGCTTTCAAGATTCTGTCTTTGGCTTTCAAGTTGGATTATAATGAATCTCGACATGGAACTCTTTTGACTTTATCCTACTTGCAGCTCACTGAGCTTCTGGATGTGTAAATTACCATTTTTCATCAAATTTGGGAAGTTTTCAGTCATATCTTTAAATACTTTCTACTTTCTTTCTCCTCTCATCTGGAACTCCCTATTATCTGTTGCTTGCATGCTTGATGGTGTCCCACAGGTCTCTTAGGCACTATTCATTTTTCTTCATCTTCAGCTTCATTGCATTCCTCAGACTGGATAATCTCAACTGACCTATATTCCAGTTTACTGATTCTTTCTTCTGCCTGCTCAAATCTGCTCTTGAATTTTTAATTTGATATTGTACTTTCCTACTCCATAATTTCTGTTTAGTTATTTTTTTATAATTTTTCTTTATTAATATTCTCTATTAAATGAGACACTGTTCTCATACTTCCCTTCAGTTCTTTTCACGTGGTTTCCTCTAGTTCTTTGCACATACTAAAATAGTTGATTTAAAGTCTTTGTCTAGTAGGTCTGATGCCTGGGCTTCCTTGGGGACAGTCTTTATTGTTTGCTTTGTTTCCTGCATATTAGCGACACTTTATTTCTTTGCATGACTTATAACTTCTGTTGAAAACTGAACATTTTAAATAACATAATGTAGAACTCTGGAAATCTGATTCCACCCCACCCCCAGTTTGTTATTATTGCCGTTATTATTTTTGGTTTGTTTAGTGAAGTAACTCTGAAAAGTTTCTGAAGTAACTCTGAAAGTCTGTATTCTTTGTTATGTAGGGCCACTTATGTCTCTGCTCAGTTAAATTAATGTGCAGTAATGAGAGGACAGAGATTTCCTAAATTTCTGGAACCACTAAGTTTCCTAGTCATTGCCAAAGGCTCTATGTGCAGGTTGGGGCATGTGTGCAACACTCAGCCAGGCAGTTGACTTCTCTGCCTTAGTCTTCACTTCCTGCTTCCACAGAACCTCAAGGCTAACCAGAGGTAAAAGTTTAGAGCGCTTTTATATCTGCCCTGAGTTAGCACACAGCCCTGCACAAGCACTTGGCCTTCTAGATTCCTAGGAATGTGTTGGAGCTTTCCAAAACCCCTAAGGACATCACATTCCCAGCTTTTCCTTTTAAACTCTTTGGTTAGCCTATTGTTTCCTTAACTATCATTCATCAACTCTGATTAAAGACTAATTAAAAAGTTAATCAATTCTCTTTAGTTGTTTTGACAAATGCCCCAAGGTAAAGGTTTTTCACATTGGATGAACACCAAGCAAGGTAAAATAAAGACAGCTTACACGTGAGCTCTTCCAGGAAACACCAGACAGGTCGAACAATGACAATTCTCTGGGAATAAGGCTTTGAAGAATCTCTCATCCCATTCTTACCCTTCCAGTGACTGCGGCTCCTGCTTTCACTGTGATTGTGAACTGTTGGTATTCAAGGCTAACACAAAGCTGGAAGGTTGTTATGGGAACAGGGCAAGTGAACACTTGCTGCTCTTACTGAGAATAAGCCATTTTTTTCTTGAATAAACATTTCCCAGACTACTGTAAGTCTCTGGTTAATTTCCAGAGTTCTGTAAAAGTTGATTTTGACAATTTATGCCAGTTTTCTCATTGCTTTTACGGAGGAGAAAATTTTCAGAAGTCATTAATCCACCATTTTCCAAGAGTCTGCATCCTTAACTTGTATGTATCAATAACTACTGTCAATTCTATGACAGCAACTCGCTTACAAGGTTGTTGAAGATAAAACATTAGCTCATCCACACTATGGAGAATACTGAATCCCCACCTAGTCTGTGGACCCCAAAGTGAGTGAGACATGGTCCTTGCCCTATGAGTACTCGCAGCTGGTGGTTAGGAGGACAAGTAAAACTAAAATTCTGGAGAGAATTGCTAAGTTTCAGAAGGGGCAGCCTATGGTGCCATGGGAGTAAAACACAAGGAGAGTGAACATCTGGGAGAGGATTAGGGAGGCCTCATGGACAAAGGCTTTCAAAATTTACAGTCACCAGAGTTGATACAGCATCAGAGGACTCCAGTCATATCTCACAGAGGAGAAAAATGAGGCTGGGTGGGAAATAAGTAGCTCACAGCCCATGGTCCCAATAAGTACAACACAAAGAGTTTCTCTCCATTCAAAGCCTGTACACTCACTGAGCACCTATGTGTCAGGCTCTGTACTAGGCACCAGTGACCTTCTAACACACTGTGAAGGATCCAGTGCTTATGTTGGATATGGGTTTTCCTGTACCCACTGAAACCCTGTTCCTTCTACCAGAAGTAGCATACTCACAGCCTGCAGGCAGAATGGGCATCCAGTTTACCTTGTCTGGCCTGCATAGGATTGGCCTATGTGAACTAGCTGCCAATACTTAAAAATCAAGAGATTTCACATACTAATTAGGTAAAAGAAGAAGATCTAACTATACTGAAATCAAATTCTCACCTGGAAAAATTTATCTGGGGCCACACAGAACAGTACTCTTCAGACAAGAATGAGCTTTCAGGGAATTCCCTGGTGGTCCAGTGGTTAGGACTCTGCGCTTTCACTGCTGAGGGCCTGGGTTCTATCCCTGGTCGGGGAGCTAGGATCCTGCAAGCCGCATGGCACAGCCGAAAAAAAAAAAAAAAAAAAAAAAAAAAGAATGAGCTTTCAGCTCCACCGTGGCCTTCACCATCCCTTTTATCTCTTGGACTAAGAGGCTGAGTATCAGCTGCCTCACATCATCATTCTTATGTTGTTGATTTTCTTTTAGTTGAAATAATCGGAAAGGGAAATTTCTTGTACCCATATCTCAACCTAAACAGTGTGAAAATAAAAGCTAGACTAAGAAGATAATGTGGTTTAAGAAAAAGGGGGGATAACATTTCTTTGTGGAAGTGAAGTCTATTTCTACATATTTAAGGCCATTATACATCAAACCATAAGTAGGAACCATGACCAATATTCAGAAGAAATAACACCAAGTGATTTGACCAAAAAAAGGGCAGACTGTCAACAAGGCTAAAGTGTGCACATGAGTAAAGTATGAGAAATACAAGCCTCTGAAATACAAGGATGTATCAAGTGAAAAAACACCATGGCACCAAAACCTTTCAGATAGCAATTAACAGCAAAACAATCTACTGTACACAAACAAAAAAAAAATATTTGTACCTTAAACAAAAGCAAATATTTGCAATTTTCCTTTTAACCAAAAATCTAACACATAGTGTGTTAAAGAGATGGCAGAATTTAAAAGGTCATGAAGCATTTTAAAGAAGTAACTTGCAGTGTTTTAAATTAGAATTATAGAGTACATATTAAAAACATATGACCGGTTAACCATGTTCATTTACTGTGTCCGTAAGAGTTCCTATGGGCCTGGAGAGTTTTGGGGCCTAGTACCCATGACAGGTACAACATTAGAAATGACACGTGCATGTGACGATGCTCCTGGAATGCTGTTGCAGTTGTCCCAGTTCCAGAAACATAAACCCAGTGTTTTTTTTATGAACATAGGTCAAGGATACCATCCCAAAGAATGACTGTATGCTAAAAAGAGTTTAGCACCAAAAACTATAAAATAGTAATGAACCGAAAACCCATTCGTGACTTGGCTTGCAGACAGCTGAAGAATCTGCTTGAGGAACCTGGAGGTACACACAATATGGTAACACATGTATGTATGTGGGGGTTAGGTGATAAGCTGCACAAGAGATTTTTTGAACTGCTGAAAGAAATATATTGCTTATGTTACTCAAAGGGAAATTCCTACCCCAGCTTATCCTACCCCAGCTTAAAGATGAGAACAAAGACTAGGGTTTAGGGTTGGCATCCTACCCATTCCAACTGTGAGAACTGCCCTCCAAGGGCTTCCACAAATAGTTACACCAATCTATGAGTCAACTCATTTATTTCTAGTGACACAATGTCTTTGAGAATCACATTTGGCAAGACATTCTCTTGTCCACTTATCTACAGAGAAATCAATTTCCAGAATTGAATGTTCTATCTAGAGTACATCCCCCAAATTGTAGAGATAAAGACTGAAATCCAATAAAAGTTCCCTTACTTCAAAATTGACTAGAGATTAACATCATTTTTCTAATTAATATTATTAGCAATAAAAAAAATGAATAAAAAGCAACAAACAGAACAGTGCTGTATGATACTGAAAAATAAATATGGCAAGATTGGCATTCCACAATTCTCAAATATATCAATTCACAGTTATTCTAAAAATAAAAACCATCAAGCAAAGATTCCCTCCATGTTTGGAGGAAACTTCATGTGAACAGTTGTTTTCCATCAGGATAGACTAAAACTAAATATAGCTCCTAGTTGATAGTCAAGGCTATATAGTCTGTCCTATATTCTGCAAGAGGCAGAAGATCTGACACTTACCTCTTGGGACAAAAGAAAAGATGTCAGGTTCCAAAGGAGGAATGAACAGAAAAGAAAAATTTAATGATTAAAATATTTTTTATTTTCTACTTTTAATTTTTTGAATTTTATTTAAGTTCTAATATCAAACATGCTTATATAACTATGTTGTTACACCAAAGTTGAAATCAAATAAAAGTGGTTTATTTGTCTATTGATTTGTCTATCAGCCAGCTGCATTCAATTCGCTGTACATTTCTGCCCCTGAGTTTGGTACCCCCACCTACATCAACCTCCACTTGATTAACAAAATCGCTTATATTTCAATATACTATAAAAAAAGTCTCACACCCCCAACTAGGGAGGAGTCTCCTGCTGGTAAGGGCTGTGGATTGTCCCTTCTTGTCTACTTAACAGAAACGCAGTGAGTGCTGAAAAGTACACCCCTCTCTCCTTTGAGGGATACTCTCCTGAGCAGGCCTGGCTCTTCCTCCACTCACCTCCACAGTTCCTTGGTCCTTGAAGCCTCATTCCAGACCCAGAAGAGTAGCTGGTCAGTCAACATGCAATTAGTGCCTAGCCTGCCAGGCCCTGTGGAGGGGACAGAGAGCTAAATGAGACCCAGTGCTTGCACTCAAGAACACTCACCCTGGGGAGTTAGAGACAAATTCAGACCATCAAATAAAACACACCAAATAATGAATGACAAAGGAGAGAATGACCAACTCAGTTGGAGCCAAGGGGTTCAGAAGTAACTACTGATCAACTCCTGAAGGATGAGTAGTTATCCTCTAAGAAAACGGCTGAAGCATTTCAGGGAGAGAAAGATCCGCTTGGGCAAAGATTCAGAAGTATGAAAAAGATGATGAGTAAGTTGCCTTAATCAGAACATAGAGAAAGGAGCTGGAGACAGGCTTAGACCAACTCTTGGAAGTCAGAAGGGCAAAAACAGTGAGAAGTCACTTGAGAACTGTGAATGGAAGAGTGGCAAGTCAAACTGTGTTTTAGGCTGCTATGAGAAGGAAGGACTTGGAGACTTCCCTCGTGGTCCAATGGTTAAGAATCCGCCTTCCAATGCAGGGGGCATGGGTTGGATACCTGGTCGAGGAACTAAGATCCCACATGCTGGGGCAACTAAGACCATGCATGCTCTAGAGCCCATGCGCCACAACTAGAGAGCCCGTGCACTGCAACGAAAGATCCCACGTGCCACAACAAAGATCCCATGTGCCGCAACTAAGACCCGATGCAGCAAAATAAATAAATATTAAAAAAAAAAAAAAAAAAGACTCTGAGCTTCCACTGTAGGGGGCACGGGTTGGATCCCTGGTTGGGGAACTAAGATCCTGTAAGCCACGTGGTAGGGCCAATTGAATAAAAAAGAGAGAGAAGGAAAGACTGGAAAAGAGGGCAGAGCAGCAGGACCCATAAGAAGGCTGCTGCAATGGAGTAAATTAAGGCTCTGGCTAAAGGGATGTCCCAGAGATGCCAAGGTGGAGGAACAGAACTGCTACCTGGGGAGGGCACACAGGCTGCTCTCTGCAGAAGTATCTGGAAGAGGCTCAGGTGGCCCTGGGAAGGGATCACAGTACCCTGCCTCCCCCTCCCTCAGGCCCACACCTGCATCCTGGAACTTCTTGGCCTCTCCAGCTGGGCCACCCTGGGTTCTGGAGCCTATACAGCTTCAGTAGAAACCACTCTGGAGCTTTCTGTGGCCCAGACCTACTGAGGGTCCCAGCCAGATACGTGGCTTTCCAGGCCCTGGCAGAAATAACAACCACCCTGTCTGAGCCCAGGTTCCTACTTCCACAGCCCTCACTCACCCGAGATCAAAGTTTCTCAGTCCTTAAGAAATCTTTTTGGCTAGTAGGAATGTAAAGTTGATATTTTGCAATAATCAAACCAGGTAAGAAGATTTCCGCATTCTTTTTTTCTATAGCTCCCAGTTCAAAACCCAACTGAGATGTTCTTACTTCCCTAACATAAAATTATAATATGTAATATAACCTGCAAAATGGGTGTTACCCACCTTGGAGAATGCCTCTGTTAGATGCTGATCTTCATGATGACACTGTGAGGCAGGGTTTATTGACCTCATTTTACCTAACAGGGAAACCAGAACCTGGAGAAGTTGCTGCTATCAAAGGGTAAAAGGCACCTCCCTTTCAAAATCTGCTGGGAGACTACCTGGGTGACCTCAGCCAATGCACTCTCGGCACGATACTCACTTTCCCTATTGGTTGGTAAAAATGGGGATAACAACCCAGTATTTTACTTGATACATTTAAGTTATAATTACACAATTCAGGTAAGGGTCTGTTTATTAATCTTTTTGTAAAATGATATAATAATGTATTTTAAAAGTAAAGAAATTCATTTACTCAACAAACATTTACTTACAGTACACTAAATATCAAGCCATACGCTGAGTGTATACACACAGTGATCATACAGTGGTTATACACACAGTGATGCAAGAGACAAAAGAATGAGTCTAGCGGGCGTAGGGGGGAAGCAAACATTTAACAAGCACAGTATGTGATCATTTAGTCACAGTTGTGCTGAGTAAGAGCACAGAGGAGGAAGAGCTCGGAACACAACAGGGGCAGGATCGCAGATCAGACTAACGCACTAAACAGGCACTTAGGGAGCACAGCCAGTACAGGAGCTCGACTGGCTGGGAAGGGACAGGCGGAGCCCGCAGGAGGAGGCGTCACTCACAGGGAGGGCACGGCTTTCCAGGCAGGCCCCAGAAGGGAAATTCCAGAATATTCCAGAAGAGGTGGGATCCCTAGGCCAATCTTAGGGGTGAACCCTGTTCACAGGTGCCCAGTGCAAGCCAACCGCGCAGGGGCTCTGGACACACCGACAGACGGAGGAACAGAGGGATAAGAGGTTTTCAGAGCAACCCCTTCATAGGTCGCCGAGGTCGCCACCCCGGGGGCCAAGAGCGTCCTCTGCAGATCGCGGATTCAGGGCCGTCCGACGCCCCCTCCCAGATTTGGGAAACGGAGGCTCCGAGGGGACGGGCCGACCATGGACACGCCAGTGACCAGGAGCCCAGCCCTGCCTCCCGCCTGGGACAGGACGCGCTACCTTATCCACCTGGGCGACGCAGAGCATGTCTCGGGCCTCCAAGAAGGAGAAGACGTGCAGCAGCTCGGGCAAACCCATCTGCGGCTCCACGGCGCCAGCCCCCGTGGTTGCCTGGGTCGGGCTACGCCTTCGCTGCGCTTCCGCCCCCGCAGGCCGAGCCCCGCCCGCTCGCTTCATCCTCGCCCAGCCTCCGCGCTTCCGTTCGGAACACCCACTTCTACTAATCCGCTCACCGGCCCTGCTTCTACTTGGCCTTAGACTGGCTTCTAACCCTTGTCCTGACATTCGCTGAGACCCTCGCCCACCCCCTTATACTGACATTCATCCTCGTTCTGACCTTCGCCCTGACCCTCACGCGGGACCCTGTGGTGCCCCTGAACCCAGCACCTCCCGAGCCCTTGCCCTGGTGCTGGCCCTTATCCAGACCTTGACCCTCTTCCTCAACCTCGCCCTAATCATCACCCTTGATTTCATTAGCATCTGACATCTACCATACTCCTGTCCCTACCCTCACCTGACCCTGACTCACCCTAATACACACCTTCATCCTGAGCTTTGCCCTAGCCCTGACCCTGGCCTTCACAATCACCTTCAGAATGACCCTCAGCCTCCGTCTTACACTGGCACTGGCCCTTGCCCAAGCCCTGGCTCTAACCTGGTACTTCCCTCATCAGGGCCCCTGCCCGGGCTCTCACCCTACCTAGCCTTAGCCCCAACCCTGGACCTCACCCTGGTTTTGGTCGTGGCCCTGGCCAAGATCAGATCAGAGTTAGTGTAAGGGTGAAGGTCATGATCAAGCTCAATGTCAGAGCAGCCAGGGTCACAGTCAGGATGAGGGTAAGATCAGAGACAGAGTGATGAAGATCAGAATCAACGTGAGGGTGAGTGTCCAGTTCAAGGTAAAATTCTATGTCAGGTTAAGGATCAAGATAAGACAATGGTCAGGGTCATGGTGTCAGAATCAGGTTCAAGGACAAGATCACTATGAGGGAAATTTTAGATCCAGGGTTAGGTTCAAGATCAAGTTCAAGATCAGTGTGAGAGCCAACGTTAGGATCAAGTTGAGGCTCCATTAGAGAGGATCAGTGAGAGGATGAATGTCAGGATTAGGATGATGGTTATTGTCAGGGTGAAAGTAAGATTGAAAGTTGGATTCAAGTTGACAGTGGATGTCCAGTTCCGTGTAGGATTCAGGGTCAAGGTGAGGGTGAGGTTGATGCTCAGGATTAGAGTCAGTGTCAGGTTCAGGGTCAAGATCAATGTGAGGTAGTGTCAGGGTCAGGGTGAGCATGATGGTCATTGTGAAGGTCAAGGTCAATTAAAAGTCAAGGTGGGTCCCTTTTCTATTGCTGCTGGAAGGAATTAAGTCCTCCTCCTCCAACTCTCCCTCCCCCCAACCCCCATTACATTGGCCCAATCTGCATAATCCAGGACACTCTTTCCATCTCAAAGTCTGTACGCTTTAATCACATTTGCAAAGTCCCTTTTGTGTGTAAGGCAATGTATTCATAGGTTAGGACATGGGCATCTTTGGTGGGGGGGGGACATTATTCTGCTTACCACAGAGGGTCAGAGTTTGGTTTATAGTCAAAATCAAGTTCAAGGTTAAGTTTCAAAGTGAGGATGGGTCAAGATGAAGGTGACGATCAGGCTGAGGACGAGTCATCATAATAATGAAAGTCAGTGTCCGTGTGAAATTCAATTCAGGGTCAGGGTCTAGATTAGGTTCAAGGTCATGATGGGATTAGGGTGTCAATGGTGACAGCCAAGTGTGAGTCCATGTTCTGTGTGAGGCTCAGCATTAGGATGAGGACCCAGGTCAGGATGAAGTTGAGGTCTAGGTCAAGATGAGGGTCAGAATCAGGATCATGGTCAGGCTTGGTGTGCAGACTAGTTTCAGCTTGAGTGTACAGTGTAGTTCAGCATCAAGGCGCAAGTTCAAGGGCAGGGTGTGTCAGTATGATGGTCCTTGTCAAGGTGAGGATTCAGTCTAGGGGCAGAGTGAAGTTGAGGGTCAGAATCAGATTGAAGGTGGTGAGTATCTCATTTATCACAGTATTCACAATCAGTGTGAGAGAAGCTGTCATTGTCAAAGATAAGTCAAGCTCAGGGCAAGTGTCAGGGACATGTTAATGGTCAGGATCAGGATCATAATGAGCATCAAGGTAAGAGGAATGTCAATTAGAGACTCAGGGTTAAGGTTAAGATGAGAGCCAAGTTCATGGACAAGGTTTAGTTCTAGGTCAAACGGGGTCAGAGTTTGGGTGAGGGTCAGAGTCAATGCCAAGATCAAAGCCAGGCATGGGTGGGGAAGGGGCTGGCAAAGAATTGAGTGAGGGTGAGAGTCAGTGTATATGTCAGGGTCAGGGTGATAGGGTCAGGTTAAGTGTAAGGTTTAAGGTAAAGGTGAGGGTCAATGTCAGGGTGGAGTAAGCGTTAAGAGTCTTTGTGAGTGGAACTGGCTGAGGGTCAGTGGTCAGGGTTTGGGTACAGACTTGCGTTCATAAGAAGGTGAGAGACACCAGAAATTGAGCTAGACTGAAGCTTAGAGTCTACAGATGTGGCTGGACAAACAGGCAGAGGCCAGATCCTTAAAACATCTTTAAAGACATATGGGACACTGAGACTCTTCCCTGAAAGCAACAACTAGAGTTTACTGTGCTGTGCCCTCTAGGAGCTTGGAGAGCAGTGACTGTGGCACTGTTAGTCACCTCTGTGACTGCAGTGCTTACAGAATTTTAGCCACATGAGCACAAAATGAATATTTTAAGAATACAAGATTGCTAAGAATAAGTTTCTCTGACTTATCTGTTTTTATCTATCTGTGAACCAATACCACATTGCTTATTTATTACAGCCCTATGATAGTCTTGGTATCTGATAGGGTAAGTCCTTTCATCATTTTTTGCCTTTTCTTCTGCTTCTGCCTCCTCTTAACCCTTTCATTTCCGCATATATTTTAGAATTGGCTTACCAAATTATTTAATAAGAAAAACAAGAGCCAGTTCAGATTGTATTGGGATTTACTGAATTAACAAATGAGTTCCAGGAATGTCTGTCTTCTTATTTGCCCAGTATCTCTGAGTAAAGAGGAGGCCCATGTGGTCCAGGCTCACCCGTATCCTGAGGGTGATGTTGGTAAACCAGCTTAAGGTGTGGAGGGTCACTTATTGGGTCCCCAACTTGAGCCATTCCTGGGTCCTGATTTCTGCCAACTCACCTCCAAAAGGGAGCTCTGTCACATGAAGCACCTAGCAATCTCCCAAGACTAAAGTAGCCATGAATGGGGCCACTTTCCCAGTGACCACAGAGAAGCAAGGGCCAGGGGATGATGCTACCTCAGCCACTTCCCTCAACTGGAAAGGAAGAGGGGCATACATCACGTAGAACTACCGGGCGTTTTTATAATAAATCTCAAAAGTGAACTAGTGTTTAATGTCTCTGAGAACAAAATCAAACCACACTTTCCTTCCCACTTGGATTTCCGACATGAGGACATCCTACACTCAGCGCTCCCCCAAACGGCTCCACCAGGACTGTCCCTGACCAGGAAGGCAGCAACTAGAGAACCAGCCCCATGGCAGGCATGCCAGCGGAACTCACCGCCTCCTTCTGATGGATCTGTTACCAGCAACAGATGGGAGGCCGACAGCACAGGCCGAGGGTCCCCTCTGCTGAGGCTGGATGGCCTGGCCAGGAGCAGGACCACTGTGGTCGAATCAGGCCGGAGCAGAAGAACAAGAGGCCTGGCTTGTCCTGGGGAGGGAAGGGGGGGACACGCCTGTGGGGCCTGGCCCAACGTCTCAGCGTCCAGGATGAAGGGCCGAATCAGCTCCGGGTTCAACAGCGACTCCTCGAGAGGCCGGTCCACGTGGAGGTCATGGACGTGGGGGGGGTCCTGGGGGGGCCTTGAGGGCAGGTCCCCCTGGGTGCTGAGGAATCGGCAGCTCCGAGCGGTGGGCAGGCAGGGGAGCTGTGAAGAAGTACTGGTGCAGGAAGGCCTGAGGGTAGCAAGCAAGGGGTAGCAAAAGGAAACTGGTCACTTCCCCGTCCCAGCTTCAGCCACTTCCCTCCGAGGAGGAGATGTGAACATTGCCCTGGAGAGAATTTTTCCTTCATCTGCTCATCGTTCAGGTGACTCCAACACCTCGGAGCGCTCACTGTTTGAGCACTGCTCCAGAGACAGGAGATGCAGCAGTAAACAGAACAAAGAGCTCTGCCTTCAAGTTTTCCACATAGTGAGGGGTGGGGGTAATAAACACGATAAAGAAGTAAGACAAACAGTGCATCAAATGATTAGTGATGTGGGAAAGAGAAAGTATGAGGGGGGGATAGGAATACTGGAGGGGCTGCAGGCCTGAAGAATGGTGAAGGGAGGCCCCTGGGAGGTGGCGCTCAAGCAGAGACCTGAAAGGTGAATGAGTGAGGCCTAGGGACAGAAATGCACAGACCCCCAGGACATGGAGAAGCCCTGGGGCCCGAGGGGAGTGAGCAAGGGGAATGGGAGCTGGCAGAGTCACAGAGGTGATGGCCCCAAATGTGTGATGGCTGTGGGCCACTAGGACCTGGCTTCTCCTCTGAGGGAGCCCCAGGAGGGCCCTGTAGGCGAGGATGCGACAGCCTACCTGGACAAGGTCCCTCTCTCTGCCACGTGGAGGAAAGACTAAATGGGCAGGAGAAGCAGATTCTGGGAGGCAATGGGGGGGGGCGCTTAGAATGGGGGCAGCAGCAGGGGGCTGAGAGGTGGTCAGTTGGCCTCAGTACACTCTGAAGGTGCTGCTGACATGGGAACTCGCCAGGGGCATGTGTAAACACACACTGTAGTGCCGAGGGCAGGGAGGGGAGGCTGCCATGAGGCCAGATGGACAGATACACCTGACAGAGGCCCTCACACCATCAGCCATCAGCCCATGGTCCTCCCCTCCTCTCCTGCCTTCTAGCCACGACCCACCCCTCCTGGGTCCTCCTCTCCAGGCCTCTGCTCATCATTTCTCTTGGGAAAACAGCTCCCCATGCTTAAACCTGCCCTTCTCCAGGAAGCCTTGCATGACCCCAAAGTCAGTCCCAACATCCCTCCCCTCGGCTCCCACAGACTGACGGCCCTGCCTCACCACAGGGTGGAGACCCCACAGGCACAAGCCACGTCTGTTCACTCTGGATCAGGGTCCAGGACAATGCTCAGCACGTGCCAGATGCTAGTAAATTCTTGTTGAAGGAATGAAGGGACGAAGAAGTGAGTCACCAATAACCCAAGACTCGCTCTTCTGCGACGTGTGCATGCCCTTCTAATGGGCCACCCCTGGCCACCTGCCCTCTAGGGTCCACTCAGGAGAGGCACACCTGCCCTGCACCCTCCTAAACCTGGCTCCAGGGGTTCTGGTCCCAGCCCATCACAGGTTCTGAGAATCTCAACCTGCCTGGTCAAAAGGACACGGACGAGGAGGGTCAGGGCAACGGGTGTCACCCTACCTGGGAGGCTGCAATGCGCTGGCGTGGAGGGTAGAGGAGGAAATGCCCCAGCAGGTCCAAGGCCTGGGGAGAGGCATCGGGCAGCACCTCCTCCAGGGGCACGGGAGCCTGCTCCTTGAAGGAGATCTTGTTGTAGTCAGGCAGGTCCTTGATCTCCTGGAGGAGAAGGGGGTCCATCAGGGCCGGCACCCACCCCGCCAGCCCCCTTAAGGTGTCAGTTCTCGCTCCCTGTCACCTACCTGCTCCCATTCACTCATCACTCCCCCATCCATGCACCCCTGCTCACATGTCACTCATGACATCACGTGCTCACTCAGTCCTTCAGTGCTTCCTCTACATCTCAGGCGCCTGCTCCATGCCCAGCTCGGTTTGGATGCGTGTGTGCTGGGGACGGGTGGGAAGGGATAGAGCTTGGGCCCTGGCCCTCGCACCTCCAGCAGGGCAGGGGAGGAGGAGACCCCACGCTGGGCCAGGACCGAGGTCCGGCAAGTCAAGGAGGCATGGGGCCACGAGAGAGAAGGTGCGGGGCAGGGGAGTCACTAGCTATTGGGGTAATAGAAGCCACCCGCCCCCACCCCTTCCCACTGTAGGCCCCTGCAAACCGGCCAGACTTGAGGACTGGGGGTGCCCAAGATTCGAAGCACACAGCAAAGCTGTTCAATGTCATTCTCCCCTGGGAAAAGGGGGGACCCGTTCAACAGCTCCCCCAGGATGCAGCCCACAGCCCTGCAGATACAGAACCCAAACAACTCAGAGATCTCACACCATGGAAACAGATCTCCCCACACCAGCACCCACACCTCACACTGTGCTCAAGATACCCACAAAGTAGCCTTCAGGCTTCATAGCTAAGGATACAGATCCCCAAACAGTCAAAGACTTCAAGCCTAGAACACAGAGCATATCCCCCTGTCTAAACAGCTCTCAGGCCTCAACTCTGGAACACACATCAACCCCTCAACCGTTCTGAGACTTCTCAGAGCCTCACATTCTGGGACACACTGCCACCTCCTCCCATTCTGGGGCAGACTCCAAAACGGCCCCCAAATCTCAAACTCTTAGGCATATACAAACCATCCTACCCCAAATAAAGGTTCAGGGCCTTCATATCCAGGGACCCAGGCCTCTAGATAGCTCAGGAACATTGCATCCTGGGATATCACCCCCTGCATAGCAGCTTAGACGCCCCATGCCTCGGACCACCTCCCCGACCTCAGCCCAGAAGCTTCCTACTGGGACAACCACTCTGATCCCACTTGACCCCTCCCAGCTCAAAACTGTCATGGGGAGGAACACTGATCCCAAACTCCTCAGAGATACTCTAACCAGGGGAGACACCCCCATGGCAACCTAGAGCTCACAGCAGGAAAACCCGCAAATGGCTTAGAGACCTCAATGCCCAGGAGGAAAAGGTGACCCAACGACCCACACTCCCCCTTGCCCAGCCCATAGGCGTCTCACCACAGGTCGACACCCTGATCATACTGGCGGGCACCATACAGGAGCTCAGGGGCTCGGTACCACCTGTGAGAGGAGGGCAGGTGGTCACAGCCAGGTCACCGGTCTGTCAGGAAGCTGCCTCGGAAGGTCATCCTGGACCCCACACCAGCCCCAAGAGCACTGTTTGGACAGAAGGTCCAGAAGCATCTCTTCCCAGCAGGAGGGTTGGGGCCTGTCTATTGCCAGGTCCTGCTTGGGAACTGGTCCTCCCTACCTGGTGGCCACCTGGTGCGTGTAGAGACGGCTGCCATCTGGGGAAAAGACCCGGGCCAGGCCAAAGTCCGCTATCTTGAGCTGGCCCGAGGCACTGATAAGCAGGTTGGCTGGTTTCAGGTCCTGAGAGCACCCAAAGAGGCATCAGTTCCTCCAGAGCCCCCACAGGACCTCGGGACAGGAGGGCTTGGCAGGCTGGGCACCCAGGTCAGCGCAAGACCCGACCTCCTCCAGGGCCCCCGCCCTGGCCTCCTACCCATAGGCCCTGCCCCCTCTGTCCCTTTTCTAACCATGCCCTTCATCAAGGGCTGGCCTACCCACAGCCCAGCCACCCCCCCCGGTCCCACCCCAGCCCATGCTGGAACTGACCCGATGTACAATGTTGTTGGCATGGCAGAAAGCGACCCCCTTGAGCAGCATCTGCAGGTAGCTCTTGACCTGCGCCTGGGTCAGCGGCCTCTGGGCGTGGCGCACCACCTCAGCCAGATCTGACAGCATGAACTCGAAGGCCAGCACGAAGCCTGCGCCATGCGGGAACACGGCCTTCAGCTATACCACCTGCAAGCGGGGCATCCCGTCAGCCTCCAGACTCACATGGCTCAGACTCTCTCTGGGACCCTCAGCCCTTGCACCAACACAGGACCAGGCAGGCAGAGATGGTGGCATGAGATCTGAGCTCAGAATCAGGGAGCTTGGTGATCTCTTGCTTCCCTCTCCCAGGAGAAGGCGAGTCCCTACTCTAATGCTCCAGTAAACACTCAGGGAAAAGGAGGTCTAAGAAAGGCGACTTAGGGCAGTGTCTGGTCCCCCACCCAGCCCACGAACTGGAAAATCACCTGGAAACACACACACACACAGGTGATCACAACTCCCAGCACTGGGAGAGCAGGAGACATGTCACATATACTTCCTGAGGGCCCACGAGGTCACAAGGGCAGGCTGCACAGTAGTGAACAGGAGCAAGGGCTGGTGGGTCCCGAAGGACTTGAAGGAGCTCAGGGGACAAATGACTGACAAATGACCAAACAACAAACGTATAGGGTGTTTTGATGAAGATTCTGATGAAGAAAGAAGAGAAGGCGTCTGGGAAGGAGCTCTGGGCCAGGGGACAGCAAACACAAGGCCCGGAGGCAAGAACAGGAAGGAGGCCGCTCTGTTCTGCACTCCTGGAGCCTAGACAGTGCTTATCACGGGCCAGACACTTAAGAAGTTGTGAATGAAAAAAGAGGCTGGAGCGGGGTGGAAGCAGATGGTGACAGTTCTTTCGGAGTGAAGAGAAGCCTCTGGAGCTTTTCAAGCCAGGGAGTAGATGATTTCATGTACATTTTTTGACTGTGGAGTGGAGGCAGTGGCGGGGGGGCGGGGGGGCAGGGGAGCCTGCTGTAGTTGTTCTGATGAGAGGTGAGGATGGCCTGGGCCAGGGTAAGATCTGGAGTGTTTTAAAGATAGACTCTTCAGGCCTGCTGATGCACAGGACATGGGACCATATCACCAGCTTCCTATGGGCCCTCCACCTCTCCCACACACAAGCTGTCAGCAAAGCCCTTTTACTTTCCTCAAAAAACAAGAATGGCCATATTGCTGTTTTTCTGATGTTGAGGGTAGTAGACACTCATTTTACAGATTGGGACAAACAAATACATTCAGATAATACCCAAAATTATAATGAAAAAAACAGCAAGAGAAAAATCCTATCACCTACAGTCAACCTTAGGAGTCTATTCCACCAGACTTTACAAGAGACATGGCACACACAGGCATGTATTCGTATATATATACAAAATATTTTCATACAAAACCAAGATGACACACACAGTTTTATAACATGCTTGTGTCACCCAATATATCAAGGACATCTCCAGAGAATAAGAAACAAGTCAGAGTATCACCCACCCTTAGGTGGGTGGACCTACCCTTGTCACTTCCCAGGAAGTTAAGCACATCCTCTACTCAGGACATGGACAAGAGAGAATACCACAAAGAGAATGAAACTGGGTGTGTGAGGTGTCTCTCCTCGTGTGCCCACAGCCCCTCCCAGGCCTGTCACAGCACAAACCACGCCAGATGGGCGCTGTAGCCTTTGGCCATCTCCCCTACCACACTTCAGTTCTCAAGAGCAGGGTAGGGGCTGGTTTCTGTGTTGCCAGTAGCCAGTAGAGGGTAGAGTCTATGGGAGGCCCCAGTGTTAAACCGTCCTGATTCTGCGATCAGACCTGGGCCAAAGCCTCCACAGACAAGCGGAACAAGCTGAGCACCCGTAAGCTGGTGGCTGCGCCTCCTCCCCTGGCCTGAGATAGGGAGAGCCTGAGCGTGCCTTGCAGAGCAGAGGGCGAAACTCAGAAGGACAATATACATAAAGCAGTTAACCTGGCATGCAGAACATAACAGGAGCTCAATAGGTGGCAATTATCATTATCATCAGAAATCACCAAGTGTTTTGAGAAAAAAGGAATAAGTTAGTGAATGAGCGAACGAGTACGCGAAGAAATAAGCGAGTGAACGACAGGGAATGAATGAGTGAAGTAACTGAGTGAATGAGGGTGAACAACAAGTGGAGAAAAAAGGGAGTGAGTGAGGGGTGAGGAAGCAAATGAGTGAACAGAGTGACTGCAGGACCTCAGAGTGGGAGTGAGTGGAGGAGGGCGGGAATCAGCACCTCAGAACACCAGCCCCACTCACATACTGACTGTCCTCGATCTCCTGCAAGGCCTTGATCTCCCGCAGGGCCTGGTTGGGGATGCCATCCTCCAGCCGCCGCAGGGCCACCTTCTTGAGGGCAACGATCTCTCCAGTCTGTTTGGGACAGGACGCAGACACTGCAGGCCCATCCCCGGCTGGAAAAGGGGATGCGACGCCGAGGCCTGAGGCCCTCGTGGGGGTGGGACGCGCCCCCCACCCCGGGCTGGAGGGAAATCAGGGCCAGCAGGCGCAGCGCTGAGCAAGCAGCTCAGAGACATCCACGCCACCCTCCTAGGGGGCACTCGCCCGAAGAAAGCACCGCTGGTTGCTGGACGGCCTCCACTCAAGAGAGCAAAGGAGGCGGGAGTACGCCACGAAAAGCTGCGGGGAGGCAGGAGCCCAAGCGTGGGTCGGGACAACGGGTAGATCTCAATGGAACCGAAGGAGGAAGGGCTGGGTGCTCACCTCCACGTGCTTGGCCTTGAAGACGATGCCGTGCGCGCCCTCCCCAATGCGGCCCAGGATGCAGTACTGCTCCATAGCCCTCTGCCAGACACCCGGACCCTCTGCAATCACAGCCCCTCCCCGGCACCCGTACCTTTCCGCATTAGCCCGCCCTGCCTCCCGCGCCCAGATGCGGCTGCCTAGCAACGGCGCAGGAAAGAGCGCAGAGGCCGGGAGGCCGAAGGCAGCTACAGGCGGCGTCCAGGCCTGTCTGCGCCTTCCCCTAGGCCCTCGCCATCACGCCTCAGTGCGCTTCATTCGGCGGGAATCACCCGTGCACAGACCGTGCCAGCGGGAGCGAGAGCCACCGCCGACCCCTCGCGGCACTGCCGGGCGTCACGTGACGAGTGACGCCAGGTTACGCGAGGGGCGGGGGCATGCAGCCAGCGAGCAAGGCGGAACAGCCTTGGGAGCGGGCTACATAGGCGGGAGGGTGGAGCCGCTCTCCGGGGTGGAGGCGGGGCACTCAGTGAGGCGGGCGGGGCACTCAGCGGGGCGAGCGGGGGCACGGGGCGGGGCCTCACAGCCGGGGGCGGGACCGCGGCGCCGAGGGCGTGGCTGAAAGGTGACGGGGCGGGGCCGGCTGGCTACTCTGGCAGGCCAGGGTACCCTCGCCCCCATACCTAGAGGTGCAAGCTTCCACCTGTGAGAACGTACAGGTGCCATTTCCACCTATGAGCCCCAAAGCCAATGATGACTGAAGCGAGACGGGTTCGGGTCTGCATTGTGGAGGGAGCGTCAGCTGGCAACATGTAAAGACAACGTTTAAAGAGTAAAAAGTCTGACCCAGAAAGTCCATGTCTAAGGGCTTCTCATGAGGAAACACTTGGAGGAATTTGCAGCCTGAGTGATTTTTAAGAAGTTCATGCCATGAAAGGATGTTGACAAAAAAACACAATTAGCTTTTTAAACTTCTGAAAAGGTGCTCAATCTCATACACAATGAGATAAATGTAAAATAATCTACAATTTTCCATCTTTGGGATAGCTAAAGATCTCAGATCTAACAGTCCATTTAATCTTGGAGAGGCAGCAGTGAGTGGTGGCGTGAAGCAAGATCTTAATTCCGTGCCCAGGAATTGAACCTGGGTAGCCTAGATGAAAACCAGGAATCCTAACCACCACCCCTTGGCTCTTGCCCCCTGTGAAAAATGCATTTCTCATGGAGGCAAAACTGTAAAAACAGGTACAAAGTTTATTAATAGAGACACAGCACAACAACAACAAGTGGGAGAGCACACAGAGAAACAGTTTGTTTAGTTAAGATAGAAGCAAGGCAGAGATGCACACCTGGAGACAAAGGGTGTGGGTGTCCTCCCTAATGAGGAGGAGCACAGTAAAGAGGAGGTTAAGTCATTTATATAGGGCAGTTCTTCTGGGTCTTTGTGTACCTTTGGCCAATTATCTGGTTTCCTTTTCCACACCTGACCTGCCCTAGGACCCTCCCCAACGTGCATGTGCAACTTTTTTCCAAGATGGATTACAGCCCAGAGGCCTATGGGATGACCTTAGCATCACATATTATGGGGTGGTGCCCCCTCCCTTTTGACTCCCAACGAGCCTTTCTGCACATGTGCCCCAAGGGTGGGAAATGTATGACCCCTTGATCTTTTCACAGGGTTTAGTCCCACTCTGTCCCTGCCATAAAAATGTCCAGTGTCCAGTTATTTACCCTATTTCTGTTGCTGGTTTTTATACTGAGGTGCACATCTCAAAATATAGACAGGAGTCCAGTCATAAATATGTAGTCCTGGAGCCCATTTATCTCTTGCTTCAGGAAATGTAAACAGGGGGCTGGTTATAATGTCCGGCCTGGAGCACAACTTCTTCTCACCCCAGGAAGGGCAAACAGGAGGCCAGCTGTAAATGTCTAGCCTGGAGCCCCTCTATCTCCTGCCTCACATTGGCCATGCTGTGGGAAAACAGGAGCTTTCATATATTGCTGAAGCATTGGCACTGCTAATCAAATTACATCTGCATATCCCCTTGGACCCAGCAAGGGCTCTTCTAGAAGTACCTCCAACAGATATATTGCACACAGCGAAATGACATGTTCAAAGTTATTCATTGAAGCATAGTTTGAATAGCAAAAGATTAGAAACACCATAGATGCCAATCAATAGGAGACTGTCTAAATTCTGATACACCCATCAAATGAAAAATTATGCTCACTACCTTAAAAATGAACAAGGATGCTTTTTTATTACAATAATAGGAAGATTTCTAAGATGTATTGTTAAGTTAGAAAGGCAAGATGAAGAACAGAGCATATACAGTACCGCTAGCCGTGTAAAAAGAAAAGAAGAAAAGAATATAAAGAATGAATTTTTGTGCATTACAGGATATCTGGAAAATACTCTAGATTTCATGACTGTGCTTACCTGGTGAAGGGACTGGGAGGGTTGTGGACAGGGTAGGAGGCAAACGTTTCACTGGGGCTCTTCGTATTCTTTGAGATGTGAACTGTATAATTTATTAATTCTTAAAAAAAGTAAGAATTTTCAGGCTCAGAAATTCTACTCTGTTCTAACAACTTCAGAAGAAGGCCTTGATGTCCATACAAAGATGTTCACCCTGTTTGATGATGGCAGAGACCAGACAATAACCCAAATATCCCATGGAAGAGTGGCTGAATAAGTTATGAGAGTAACTTAGAATGACATGCTTTACAGCTATTATAAATGGTGAGGGTAGACACAGTGGTGGAATTGGAAAAGATGGTCTTCAAAAAATAGTACGGGTCATTTGAAAAGTCATATGAGGAAGAAATGTCTATTGACCCAAATCTGAAATCATAAACGAAAACTGATTCCAGATGGACTGCATACCTAAATATAAAGGTAAACAATGAAGCTCTTAGAAGAAAACATGATATCTTAATGACTTTGGGTTAGGTAAGCCTTTTCTAAATAAGGTTACAGAGAATACTAAAAGGGAAATAAAAATTAGAAGTCGGACTTCGTCATTAGTAAGAACATCTGTTCATCAAAAGAAACCATTTAGAGAGTGAAAAGCAAAGCCACAAAAAGGGACATGGTATCGTAACACATGTATCTGACAAAGCACTCATATCCAGAACTTATAAAGAACTCTTACAAAATCATAAAGAAGAAGCAAACCTTCAGAAAAATTGGCAAAACCTGTGATAGACACTTCACAAAAGGTGATACCCAAATGGCCAATAAGCATTTGAAAAGGTCTGTGCTAACTCCACTAGTCATCAGGAAATTTCAAATCAAAACTGTAATACAATATTACTATAATCACCAGAATCATTCCACTCCTAGGAATTTAACTTGGCAGAAATGTGTAAATATATATATATATATATATATATATATATATATATATATATATATACACATATATATTCACCAGAAACACACAAGAATATTCATAGCAACACTCTTTTTAATAGCCCAAACCTGGAAACAACCCCAAAGTCTATAGTAAAATAAATAAATAAATTGTGGGATTTTTACCCAAAGGAGTGCTACACAGCAATGAGAATAAACAAACCATAACTACTGGCAACAACATGGATGAATCCCAAACACAATGTTCAGCAAAGAAACTTGACAGAAAATAATGTAAAATGGTGCATCTGCTACGGAAAACAATATAGCAGTTACTCACAAATTAAAAATAGAATTACTCTGTGATCCAGTAATTCCACCTCTGGGTATATATCAAAAGAATTAACAGCAGGATCTTGAAGAGATATTTGCACACCCATTTTCCTAGTAGCACTGTTCACAATAGGCAAGAGGAGGAAGCAACCCAAGTGTCCATAGACAGAGAAATGAATAAACAAAATGCAGTATATACATGCAATGGAATACTATTCATTCTGAAAAAGGAAGAAAATTCTGACACTTTCTACAATGTGAATGAATCTTGAGGACATTATGCTAAGTGAAATAAGCAGGTCACAAAAAGAAAAATACTGTATGATTCCATTTATATGAAATATGTAGAGACGTCAAATTCATATCAACAGAAATTAGATTGATGGTTACTGGGTCCTGGAGGGAGGATGAAATGAGGTGCTGTTTTTTAATGAGTATAGAGTTTCAGTTTTACAAGATGAAAACTTCTGGATATTGGTTGCACAATACTGTAAATATACTTAACACTATTGAAGTGTACACTTAGAAATAGTTCAAATGGTAAATTTTATATGTGTTCTTTTCCACAATTGAAACTATTTAAATAAAAAAAAATTTTAATAAACAGAATATGAAGGGCTGGTAGGAAAATAGCAGTAGATCTAACATCTAGGAGAGGAGGAAGAGGGCAAGGCTGAAAAATAATATTTGAATAAATAATGACTGAAAGCTTCACAAATTTGGGGAAAGGCACAACCTACAGATTCAAGAAGCTGAGTAAGAATAAGCCCCCAAACATCATAATGCCCAGAAACAACATAATCAAATTACTGAAAACTAAAGGAAAAAAAAGCAAAAAAAAAACAAAACAAAAAACAAAAAAAAAACCTTCCTGAACACATCCATAGATAGATGACACATTGCCTCCTGGGGCAGATTGTCTCTAATTCCTGTGATTTCTCATTAGAAGCCATGGAGGCCAGAAGGAAATAGCACATTTTTCAAGTGCTAAGAGAAAGGAACTGTGAACAGAATTCTATATCCAGTGAGAATATCCTTCAGAAATGAAAGTGAAATGAAGACACTCTCAGATGAAGGAAAACTGAGTGAATTTGTTGCCAGCAGACTTAATTTGAAAATTGCTAAAGGAAGTTCTTGAGACAGAAGGTGAATGATAACAGAAGGAAACAGGGAATGTCAAGAGTGAAAAAGAAGAATAGAAAGGGTTAATATTGGTGAGGATACTAGATTATTCTCCACTGAGGTTTTAAAAATTGTTTGCTATTGAAAAACAACAAAATATATAGCATTGTTTGAAGTAGTTCTCAGTGTATTCAGATAACATTTAACACAAACAATATTTAAAACAGAAAGCAAGAAACTGCTAAAAAAAAATCAGGATACAAAATTAATGCACAGAAATCTCCTGCATTCCTATACACTAATGAAGTAAACTCTAAAAGTGAAATTAAGGAAACACTCCCATTTACCATTGCAACAAAAAGAATAAAATACCTAGGAATGAACCTACCTAAGGAGACAAAATACCTGTATGCAGAAAACTATAAGACACTGATGAAAGAAATTAAAGATGATACAAAAAGAGGGAGAGATATACCATGTCCTTGGATTGGAAGAGTTAACATAGTGAAAATGACTATACTATCCAAAACAATCTACAGAGTCAATGCAATCCATATCAAACTACCAATGGCATTTTTCACAGAACTAGAACAAAAAAATTCACAATTTGTATGGAAACACAAAAGATCCCAAATAGCCAAAGCAATCTTGAGACAGAAAAACAGAGCTGTACCAGTCCCTCCCATCAGGAAACTTGCAAAAACCTCATAGATAACCTCGTCCACCAGAGGGCAGACAGCAGAAGGAAGAAGAACTACAGTCCTGCAGCCTGTGGAACAAAAACCACATTCACAGAAAGATAGACAACATGAAAAGTCAGAGGGCTATATATCAGATGAAGGAATAAGATAAAACCCCAGAAAAACAATTAAATGAAGTGGAAATAGGCAACCTTCCAGAAAAAGAATTCAGAATAATGACAATGAATATAATCAAGGACCTCGGAAAAAGAATGGAGGCAAAGATCGAGAAGATGCAAGAAATGTTTAACAAAGACCTAGGAGAATTAAAGGACAAACAAACAGAGATGAACAATGCAATAACTAAAATGAAAAGTACACTAGAAGGAATCAATAGCAGAAAAACTGAGGTAGAAAAACGGTGAGTGACCTGGAAGACAGAATGGTGGATTTCACTGCTGTGGAACAGAATAAAGAATAAAGAATGAAAAGACATGAAGACAGCCTAAGAGACCTCTGGGACAACATTAAATGCAACAACATTCGCATTATAGGGGTCCCTGAAAAAGAAGAGAGAGAGAAAGGACCAGAGAAAATATTTGAAGAGATTATAGTTGAAAACTTCCCTAACGTGGGAAAGGAAATAGTCATCCAAGTTCAGGAAGCACAGAGAGTCCCATACAGGATAAACCCAAGGAGAAATATGCCGAGACACATAGTAGTCAAATTGGCAAAAATTAAAGACAAAGAAAAATTATTGAAAGCAGCAAGGGAAAAATGACAAATAACATACAAGGGTACTCCCATAAGGTTAACAGCTGATTTCTCAGCAGAAACTCTACAAGTCAGAAGGGAGTGGCATGACATACTTAAAGTGATGAAAGGGAAGAAACTACAACCAGGATTACTCTACCCAGCAAGGATCTCATTCAGATTCGATGGAGAAATCAAAAGCTTTACAGACAAGCAAAAGCTAAGAGAATTCAGCACCACCAAACCAGCTCTACAAGAAATGTTAAAAGAACTCTCTAAGTGGGAAACAAAAGAGAATTATAGGACCTGCAAAAACAAACCCAAAACAACTAAGAAAATGGTAATAGGAACATACATATTGATAATTACCTTAAATGTGAATGGATTAAATGCTCCACCCAAAAGACACAGGTTTGCTGAATGGATACAAAAACAAGACCCATATATCTGCTGTCTACAAAAGACCCACTTCAGACCTAGGGACGCATACAGACTGAAAGTGAGGGGATGGAAAAAGATATTCCATACAAATGGAAATCAAAAGAAAGCTGGAGTAGCAATACTCATATCAGATAAAATAGACTTTAAAATAAAGAACGTTACAAGAGACAAGGAAGGACACTACATAATGATCAAGGGATCAGTCCAAGAACAAGATATAACAATTATTAATATATATGCACCCAAAATAGGAGGACCTCAATACATAAGGCAACTGCTAACAGCTCTAAAAGAGGAAATCAACAGTAACACAATAATAGTGGGGGGCATTAACACCTCACTTACACCAATGGACAGATCATACAAACAGAAAATTAATAAGGAAACACAATAGACCAGATAGGTATAATTGATATTTATGGGACATTCCTTCCAAAACCGCAAATAACACTTTCTTCTGAAGTGCGCAAAGAACGTTCTCCAGGATGGATCACATCTTGGGTCACAAATCAAGCCTCAGTAAATTTAAGAAAATTGAAATCATATCAAGCATCTTTTCTGACCCAAATGCTATAAGACTGGAAATCAAATACATGGGAAAAAATGTAAAAAACACAAACACATGGAGGATAAATAATACGTTACTAAATAACCAAGAGATCACTGAAGAAATCAAGGAGGAAATGAAAAATTACCTAGAGACGAATGACAATGAAAACACGACGATCCAAAACCTATGGGATGCAGCAAAAGCAGTTCTAAGAGGGAAGTGTATAGCAATAGAAGCCTACCTCAAGAAAGAAGAAAAATCTCAAATAAACAATCCAACCTTACACCTAAAAGAACTATAGAAAGAAGAACAAACAAAACCCAAGGTTAGCAGAAGGAAAGATATCATAAAGATCAGAGCAGAAATAAATGAAATAGAAACAAAGAAAACAATAGCAAAGATCAGTAAAACTAAAAGCTGGTTCTTTGAGAAGATAAACAAAATTGATAAGCCATTAGCCAGACTCATCAAGGAAAAGAGGGAGAGGACTCAAATCAATACAATTAGAAATGAAAAAGGAGAGGTTACAGCAGACACCACAAAAATACAAAACATCCTAAGAGACTACTACAGGAAATTCTATGCCAAAAAAAATAGACAACCTGGAAGAAATGGACACATTCTCAGAAAGGTATAACCTTCTGAGGCTGAACCAGGAAGAAATAGAAAATATTAACAGACCAATCACAAGTAATGAATTTGAAACTCTGATTAAAAATCTTCCAAGAGACAAAAGTCCAGGACCAGATGGCTTCACAGGTTTATTCTATCAAACATTTAGAGAAGAGCTAACAACCATCCTTCTCAAACTCTTCCAAAAAATTGCAGAGTTAGGAACACTCCCAAACTCATTCTATGAGGACACCATCACCCTGATACCAAAACCAGACAAAGATACTACACAAAAAGAAAATTACAGACCAAAATCACTGATGAATATAGATGCAAAAATCCTCAACAAAATTCTAGCAAACAGAATCCAACAACACATTGAAAGGATCATACACTATGATCACGTGGGATTTTCCCAGGGATGCAAGGATTCCTCAATATACTCAAAGCAATCAATGTGATACACCATATTAACAAACTGAAGAATAAAATCCATATGATCATTACAATAGATGCAGAAAAATCTTTTCAAAAAATTCAACACCTATTTATGATAAAAAAGCTGCTGAAAGTGGGCATAGAGGGAACCTACCTCAACATAATAAAGGTGAAAAACCCACAGCAAACATCATTCTCAATGGTGAAAAACTGAAACCATTTCCAGTAAGATCAGGAATGAGACAAGGATGTCCACTATCACCACTGTTATTCAACAGTTTTGGAAGTCCTAGCTACGGCAATCAGAGAAGAAAAAGAAATAAAAGGAATACAAATTGTAAAAGAAGAAGTAAAACTGTCACTGTTTGAAGATGACATGATACTACGCATAGAGAATCCTAAAGATGCCACCAGAAAACTACTAGAGCTAATCAATGAATTTGGTAAAGTAGCAGGATACAAAATTAATGCACAGAATTCTCTTGCATTCCTATACAATAATGATGAAAAATCTGAAAGAGAAATTAAGGAAACACTCCTATTTACCACTGCAACAAAAAGAATAAAATACCTAGGAATAAACCTACCTAGGGAGACAAAAGACCTGTATGCAGAAAACTATAAGACAATGATGAAAGAAATTAAAGATGATACAAACAGATGGAGAGATATACCATGTTCTTGGATTGGAAGAATCAATATTGTGAAAATGACTATACTACCCAAAGCAAACTACACATTCAATACAATCCATATGAAAACACCAATGGCATTTTTTACAGAACTAAAACAATAAATCTTAAAATTTGTATGGAGACACAAAAGACCCTGAATAGCCAAAGCAGTCTTGAGGGAAAAAAACGGAGGTGGAGGAATCAGAATCCCTGACTTCAGACTACACTACAAACCTACACTAATCAAGACAATATGGTACTGGCACAAAAATATAAATATAGATCAATGGAACAGGATAGAAAGGCCAGAGGTAAACCCACGCACCTATGGTCAACTAATCTATGACAAAGGAGGAAAGATATACAATGGAGAAAAAACAGTCTCTTCAATAAGTGGTGCTGGGAAAACTGGACAGCTACGTGTAAAAGAATGAAATTAGAACACTTCCTAACACCATACACAAAAATAAACTCAAAATGGATTAGAGGGCTTCCCTGGTGGCACAGTGGTTGAGAATCTGCCTGCCGATGCAGGGGACACAGGTTCGAGCCCTGGTCTGGGAAGATCCCACATGCCGCGGAGCAACTAGGCCCGTGAGCCACAACTACTGAGCCTGCGCGTCTGGAGCCTGTGCTCTGCAACAAGAGAGGCCACGATAGTGAGAGGCCTGCACACCGCGATGAAAAGTGGCCCCGCTTGCCGCAAATGGAGAAAGCCCTCGCACAGAAACGAAGACCCAACACAGCCAAAAATAAATAAATAAATAAATAAATAAATAAATAAATAATTTTTAAAAAATGGATTAGAGAGCTAAATGTAAGACCGGACACTATAAAGCTCTCAGAGAAAACATAAGAAGAACACTCTTTGACATAAATCACAGCAAGATATTTTTGATCCACCTCCTAGAGTAATGTAAATAAAAACAAAAATAAACAAATGGGGCCTAATGAAAGTTAAAACCTTTTCCAAAGCAAAGGAAACCATAAAGAAGACAAAAAGACAACCCTCAGAATGGGAGAAAATGTTTGCCGATGAATCAACTGACAAAGGATTAATCTCCAAAATATATAAACAGCTCATGCAGCTCAATATTAAAAAAACAAACAACCCAATCAAGAAATGGGCAGAAGACCTAAATAGACATTTCTCCAAAGAAGACATACAGATGGCCAAGAAGCATATGAAAAACTGCTCAACATCACAAATTATTATAGAAATGCAAATCAAAACTACAATGAGGTGTCACCTCACACCAGTTAGAATGGGCATCACCAGAAAATCTACAAACAAAAAATGCTGGAGAGGGTGTGGAGAAAAGGTAACCCTCTTGTACTGTTGGTGGGAATGTAAATTGATACAGTCACTATGGAGGACAGTATGGAGGTTCCTTAAAAAACTAAAATTAGAATTACCATATGACCCATCAATCCCACTACTGGGCATATACCCAGAGAAAACCATAATTCAAAAAGACACATGCACTCCAATGTTCATTGCAGCACTATTTACAATAGCCAGGTCATGGAAGCAACCTAAATGCCATCAACAGACGAATGGATAAAGAAGATGTGGTCCATATATACAATGGAATATTACTCTGCCATAAAAAGGAACGAAATTGGGTCATATGTAGAGACGTGGATGGATCTAGAGACTGTCATACAGAGTGAAGTAAGTCAGAAAGAGAAAAACAAATATCGTATATTAACGCATATATGTGGAACCTAGAAAAATGATACAGATGAACCAGTTTGCAGGGCAGAAATTGAGACACAGATGTACAGAACAAACGTATGGACAGCAAGGGGCAGAGCAGCAGGGGTGGTGGTGGTGGTGTCATGAATTGGGAGATTGGGATTGATATATATATACTAATATGTATAAAATGGATAACTAATAAGAACCTGCTGTATAAAAATATAAATAAAATTCAAAAATTCAAAAAAAAGAAAAGAAAATCGGAGCTGGAGGAATCAGGCTCTAGGACTTCAGACTTTACTACAAAGCTACAGTAATCAAGACAGTATGGTACTGGCACCAAAATAGAAATTTAGATCAATGGAACAGGATAGAAAGGCCAGAAATAAACCCAAACGCATATGGTCACCTTATTTTTGATAAAGGAGGCAAGAGTATACAATGTAGAAAACACAGCCTCTTCAATAAATGGTGCTGGGAAAACTGGACAGCTACATGTAAAAGAATGAAATTAGAACACTCCCTAACACCATACACAAAAATAAACTCAAAATGAATTAAAGACCTAAATGTAAGGCCAGACACTATCAAACTCTTAGAGGAAAACATAGGCAGAACACTCTATGACATAAATCACAGCAAGATCCTTTTTGACCCACCTCCTAGAGAAATGGAAATAAAAACCAAAATAAACAAATGGGACCTAATGAAACTTAAAAACTTTTGCACAGAAAAGGAGACCATAAAGAAGACGAAAAGACAACCCTCAGAAGGGGAGAAAATATTTGCAAATGAAGCAAGTGACAAATGATTAATCTCCAAAATTTACAAGCAGCTCATGCAGCTCAATACCAAAAAAACAAAAAACCCAATCAAAAAATGGACAGAAGACCTAAATAGACGTTTCTCCAAAGATGATATACAGATTGCCAATAAACACATGAAAAGATGCTCAACCTTCACTAAGCATTAGGGAAATGCAAATCAAAACTACAATGAGGTATCATCTCACACCGGTCAGAATGGCCATCATCAAAAATCTACAAACCATAAATGCTGGAGAGGGTGTGGAGAAAAGGGAACACTCTTGCACTGTTGGTGGGAATATAAATTGATACAGCTACTATGGAGAACAGTATGGAGGTTCCTTAAAAAACTAAAAATAGAACTACCATATGACCCAGCAATCCCACTACTGGGCATATACCTTTAGGAAACCATAATTCAAAAAGAGTCATGTGCCACAACGTTCATTGCAGCTCTATTTACAATAACCAGGACATGGAAGCAACCTAAGTGTCCATCGACCGATGAATAGATAAAGAAGATGTAGCAAATGTATACAATGGAGTATTACTCAGCCATAAAAAGAAACGAAATTGAGTTATTTGTAGTGAGATGGATGGACCTAGAGTCTGTCATACAGAGTGAAGTAAGTCAGAAAGAGAAAAACAAATACCATATGCTAACACATATATATAGAATCTAAACCAAAAAAAGGTTCTGAAAAACCTAGGGGCAAGACAGGAATAAAGACACAGATGTATAGGATGGACCTGAGGACATGGGGAGGCAGAAGGGTAAGCTGGGATGAAGTGAGAGAGTGGCATGGACATATATACACTACCAAATGTAAAATAGTTAGCTAGTGGAAAGCAGCCACATAGCACAGGGAGATCAGCTCAGTGCTTTGTGACCACCTAGAGGGGTTGGATGGTGAGGGTAGGAGGGAGATGCAAGAGGGAGGATATATGGGGATATATGTATATGTATAGCTGATTCACTTTGTTATCAAGCAGAAACTAACATACCATTATTGGAATAAAACAATTATACTCCAATAAAGATTTTTTTAAAAAAAGAAAAATAAATAAATAAAATATTAAAGACAGACTTTCAAAAAAATAAAAAGAAACTTCTAAATAAATAAATAAATAAATAAGGTCTACATGAGCCAACTAAAAGAGCTTCCAATGGCTAAAGCTGAAGCAATTTGACCAATAAAATAAATAATTTAGTATTGGGTTATAACCCAAAGTATAAAATTAATATCCATGAATCCTTATTAATAAATAAATGAGTAAGAAAGAAAGGAAGGAAGGAAGGAAGGAAGGAAGGATAATAGAAAGTATCCTGTACAGAAGAATTCCAAATAACTTATATAGATACTCTGCTCTCAGGAGGTGCAGTATAACTCCCCACTTTTTAACTGTGGGCTGTACATTGTGTCATACTGTCAAAGAGGACAATATGGAAAGGGAATAAACAGACTATACAGTGAAGAAATTTGACAGGAGTCCACCTCAGCCAGGAGACTAAGGTCAACAACACTAGGGTTAAGTCATGTTGATAGTATGTGCCATTGATATGTGAAGAGAATGACACTTTACATCTGTGGTCTTCCTCCCCAAATCCTATAACATCCATCTAATCATGAGGAAACATCAGGCAAATCCCAAATAGGGGACATTCTACAAAATAGGTGACCAACACTCCTCAATACTGTCAAGGTCTTCAAAACCAAGGAAAGTCTGAGAAACAGTTCAGCCAAGAGGAGCCTAAGGAGACTAAATGTACCTTGGTATCTTAGATGGAATACTAGAAACAGAAAAAACACTTTAGGTAAAAACTAAGGAAATCTAGGGACTTCCCTGGTGGTGCAGTGGTTGGGAGTCCACCTGCCAGTGCGGGGGATAAGGGTTCAAGCCCTGGTCCGGGAAGATCCCACATGCCGTGGGGCAGCTGGGCCCGTGCGCCACAGCTACTGAGCCTGTGTTCTAGAGCCCGTGAGCCACAACTGCTGAGTCCATGTGCCACAACTACTGAAGCCCATGTGCCTGGGGCCTGTGCTCTGCAATAAGAGAAGCCACCGCAATGAGAAGGCCGTGCACTGCAATGAAGAGTAGCCCCCGCTTGCTGCAACTAGAGGAAGCCTGCGCACAGCAACGGGGACCCAATGCAGTCAAAAATAATAAATAAATAAATAAATTAATTAATTAATTAATTAATTTTTAAAAACTAAGGAAATCTGAATAAAGTGTGGACTTTAGTCAATAATAATGGATCAATATTCATTTATTAATGGTCATAAATGTGCCATACTAATACAAAATGTTAATAGAAGAAACTAGATGTGAGGTATATGCAAGCTGTATTATTTTTGCAATTTTTCTGTAAATCTAAAACTATTCTAAATTTTAAAGTTTCCTCTAAAAATATATCATTAGAACAGTAATGTCATTATTGTGATTTCTGTGATTAATATCATTAATCACAGAAAGCTGGAGTGGTTATATTAATGTGAGACAAAATGGACTTCAGAACAAAGAAAATTACCAGCGTCAAAGAGAGAGATGATAATGATGAAAGGGTCGATTCACTAAGAAAATATAATCCAAAATGTGTATGCACCAAAAAACAGAACTGATAGGACTGAAAAGAGAAGCAGACACATGGTCAATTATAGGCAGGGATTTTGACACGCATCTCACAGTCATCGATAGAACCACCAGATAAAAGCAGCACGGGTATGGAAGAACGACACTATCAACAAAATGCCTACAGTATTTTGTGTAGATGTCGATAGACTGATTATCAGATTTTGTGGGAAGGCAAAGAAACTGGAACAGTTAGTTTTAAAAGTTTTGAAAATGAAGAATAAAGTTTGAAGAGTCACCCTACCCAAATTTACGGAGTTGTGTATATCTATAGTAATCAAGACAGTGTGATACTGGCAGACAAATAGACCCATAAATCAATGGAATAGAATAGAGTCCAAGAATAGACCAACACAAGTATGGTCAAATGTTTTTGTTTTAAATTGAGATATAATTCACATACCATAAAATTTCCCCTTTTAATGTGTACATTAAGTCGTTTTTTGTATATTCACAAGATTTTTAATATGTCCACAAGACTGCAACCATTACTACTATCTAAACCAGAATATTTTCATCACCCTCCATAAGATCCCATACCAATTAGCAGTCACTTCCCATTCCCCACTCGCCCCAGCCCCTGACACCCACTAATATACTTTCTATTACTGTGAATTTTCCTAGTCTGGACATTTCACATAAATGAAACCATACATATGTGGCATTTTGTGTCTGGCTTCTTTCACTTAGCATAATGTTTTCAAGGTTCATCCATGTTGTAGCATGCATCAGTACTCATTCCATTTTATGGCTGAATAATATTCCGCTATCCGGATATACTTCATTTTGTTTATCCATTCATCAGGTGATAGACATTTGTTTCCACTTTTTGACTCTGACGAATGCTGCTATGAACACTCATGTACAAGATTTTGTGTGAAATTATGTTTTCAATTTTCTTCGGTGTATTTGTAGGAGTGGAATTGCTGGATCATATGTTAACTATGTTTAACTTTTTGAGGAGTTGACACATTGTTGTCCAAAGTAGCTGCAACTGCAACAGTTTACATTCCTACCAGAAATGTATGAGATTCCAATTTCTCCACATCCTTACCAACATGTGTTATTGACCATCTTTTTTATTCCAGCCATCCTAGTGGTATCTCACTCTGCTTTTTATTTGTATTTTCCTAATAACCAATGATGTTGAACATTTTTTCTCGTGCTTTTTGGCCATTTGTATATCTTCTCTGGAGAAATTTGTGTTTTGGAGCAATTTGTGTTTGGGATATTTGTGTTTTTATTGTAGACTTGTAAGAGTATTTTATGTATTCTGGATGCTAGACTCTTATCAAATATATGATTTGCAAATGTTTTCTTCCACTCAGGGGTTGTTTTTTTTGTGTTTTTTTTTTTCACTTTCTTGATAGCGTCCTTTGAAGCACAATTTTTTTTTATTAAGTTCAGGTTATCTATTTTTTTCTTTGGTTGCTTGTGCTTTAGGTAGCATATCTAAGGAATCATTGACTAATCCAAGATCACAAAGATTTATGCTTATATTTTCTTCTAAGAGTTCCACAGGTTTAGCTCTTACACTTAGGTCTTTCATCCATCTTTTGTAGATAGTGTGAGGTAGAGGTCCAACTTCATTATTTTGCATGTGAGGATATATAGTTGTCCCATCAGTGTTTGTGAAAAGACTATTCTTCTCTTTTTGCATTGTTTTAGAACCCTTGTCAAAAATCAGCTCCCCATAGTGATTGGATTTATTTCTGGAGTCTCAATTCTACTCTGCTGATTTATATGTCTGTCCTTATGCCAGTATCACCTAGTCTGGATTACAGTAGCTTTGTAGTAAGTTTTGAAGTTGGGAAATGTGAATCCTTAAACTATATTCCTATTTTTCAAGATTGTTTTGGCTATTCTGGGTCCCTTGCATTTCCATCTGAATTTTAGGATCCGCGTGCTAATTTGTGGGGAAAAAAGTCAATTTTGTAGAGATTGTAGTGAATCTGTACATAATTTGGGGAGTATTGCCATCTTAAGAATATTAAGTCTTCTAATCCATGAAGACAGGATATCATTCTATTTAGTTAGATCTTCTTTAATTTCTTTTTTTTTTTTGGTAGTTTTCAGTGCATAAGTCTTGTGCTACTTTTGTTAAATTTATTCCTAAGAAGCTTATTCAATTTATGCTATTGTAAATAGAATTGTTTTCTTAATTTTATTTTCAGAGTGTTCATTGCTACTTTATAGAACTACAACTGATTTTTGTATATTGATCTTGTGTCCTACAACATTGTTGAACTTTATTAGCTTAATAGTTTTCTTGTGGATTCCTTAGTATTTTTTATCTACAAATAGAGATAGTTTTACTTCTTGCTTTCTAATCTGGGTAGCTTTTACTTCTTCTTCTTATCGGATTGCCCTGGCTAGAACCTCCAGTAAAATGTTGCCTGTAAGTGGAGAGAGCAGACATTATTGTCCTGATCCTGATATTCGGGAGGAAATTTTCAGTCTCTCACCATTAAGTATGATGTTAATTGTGGGGTTTCCATAGACGCCTTTATTAGGTTGAGGATGTTCTCTCCTATTTTTATTTTGTTGAATATTTTTATCTTGTAAGGGTTTCGATTTGTCAAGTGCTTTTTTCTGTGTCTATTGAAATTAGCAAGTGAGATTTGTCCCTTATCAATATGATATATTACATTTATTGATTTTCTTATGTTGAGCACTTTGCATTCCTGAGACAAATCCTACTTGGTTGCTGTGTATAGTCTTTGAAACACACACACACATACACAGACACACAGATACTTTATTTTTTGAGAAGATTTAGGTTCACAGCAAAACTGAGCAGAAAGTACAGAGAGTTCCCTTATATTCCTTGTTGCTCTGCACACACAGCTTCCCCCACCATCAACATCCTGCACCAGAGTGGTACATTTACTACAATTAATGAACCAACATTGACACTTCATTATCATTTAAAGTCTATAGTTCAAATTAAGGTTCACTCTTGGTGTTGTATATTTTACGGATTTTGGCAAATGTATAATGGCATGCACCCACCACTATAGTATCATATATAATTATTTCACTGCCTAAAAGTCCCCTGTGCTCATTCTATTCATTCCCTTCACCCCAGCCCTTGGCAACCACTGAAATTTTTACTGTCTCCATAGTCTTGGTTTTTCCAGAATATCATGTAGTTGGAATCACACAGTAATTGGCTACTTTCACTTAGTAATATGCAATTAAAGTTCCTCTATGCCTTCTCGTGGCTTGGTAGCTCATTTCTTTCTAGCACTGAAAAATATTCCATTGTCTAGATATACCACAGTTTATTTACCCAATCACCTACTTAAGGGCACCTTGGTTGCTTCCAAGGTTTAGTAATTATGGTACAAAGCTGCTATAAACATCCACGTGTAGGTGTTTTTGTGGAATTAAGTTTTCCACTTTTTTGGGTAAATACCAAGGAGCACAATTGCTGAACTGAATGGTAAGAGTATGTTTAGTTTTGTAAGAAACTATCAAATTGTCTTCCAAAGTGGCAGTATCATTTTGCATTATCACCAACAATGAATGAACATTCCTCTTACTCTCCATCCTCACAAGAATTTGGTGTTGTCAGTGTTTTGGATTTTCACCATTCTAATATGTGTGTAGTGGTATCCTCATTGTTGTTTTAATTTGCAGTTCCTAATGGCATTTGATGTAGAGCATCTTTTCATATGTCATTTGTATATCTTCTTTGGTGAATTGTCTGCTCAGACCTTCTGCCCATTTTAAAATCAGGTTGGATAACAATGCTTTATCAGCTGTCTTTTGCAAATATTTTCTTCTAGTCTGTGGTTTGTCTTCTCATTATTTTGATATAATCTTTTTTATACTTTCTTGATTTGCTGTGCCAGTATTTTGTTGAAGATTTTTAAAGTCCATTTTCATTATCCATATCCACTTTATCTATAAAGGATACTAGTTTATAGTTTTCTTCTGATATCTTTGTCTGATTTTGGTATCAGGGTAATACTGGACTCATAAAATATGTTGGAAAGTGTTCCCTTCTCTTCTATGTTTTGAAATATGTGAAGGAGTGGTGTTAATTCTTTAGACATTTCAGAGAATGCACCAGTGAAACTATTCCTGGGCTTTTCTTTGTGGGAAGTTTTATGATTATTAATTACTTGCTATGTATATATTCAAAGTTTCTTTTCTTCTTGAACAACTTCAGGAGTCCATGTCTTTCTGTAAATTTGTCTATTTCATCTGGATTATCTAGCTTCTTTTGCCATGCAATTGTTCATAGTATTCCAATATAATCCTTTTTGTTTTTTACATCTGTTAGGTCAGTAGTGATGTTTTTCATTCATTTTTTTTTTTTACAGCTAAGATTTTTTATTTGTTTATAGATTTTGTTCTTTGTGGAATAATATTGAATGAATCTGGTTTTATTTCTGGGTGCCAAAATGATATATTCCCATACTTAGTGAAAACCTAAGTAAGGGTCATAGAAAATGGGGAAATGGAAATCTCTCCTCTCCCTTTTTTAATTTATTTACTTAACTGATTTGTTTTTTTTTGTTGTTTTTTTGTTTTTTTTGCCTGCGTTGGATTTTTGTTGTAGCGTGCGGGCTTTCTCTAGTTGCGGTGAGCAGGGGCTAATCTTCCTTGTGGTGTGCGGGCTTCTCATTGCGGGGGCTTCTCATTGCGGTGTCTTCTCTTGTTGTGGAACACAGGATCTAGGTGCACAGGCTTCAGTAGTTGTGGCTTGCACGTTCTAGAGCGCAGGCTCAGTAGTTGTGGCGCACTGGCTTAGTTGCTCTGTGGCATGTGGGAATCTTCCCAGACCAGGGCTCAAGCCCATGTCCCCTGCACTGGCAGGTGGATTCTTAACCACTGCACCACCAGGAAAGTCCCCTCCTCTCCCTTTTTTTAATTCTCTGGAACCTGACAGGAAATTCCTAACAAGCACAAGGTAACATCTGAAGTCACAGTTTGTAAATAAATCAGCTGTGTCAGAAAAAATTTCAGGAAGAATGAGTCAATAATTAATTAATTCCAACCAATGAGTAGGTTATAAACTCTTGGTATAATTTACTTGCCCATAATGGGGAATTCAGTATAGCCCTTAGGTCCGTGCTGACTTACAGGGTCTTTTCTATCCATTAGGTGGGCCATCTTCTGCACAGCTTATGCTTCTGTACTGCTTAAACTCTACCCCTCATAAGTGTAGAATTGGAAGTGTCTTAGTATACAGGAGGGGTCCAGACCCATCACGCTGTCCCAGGGCCACTTTTTAGGACTTTTAATTTATGTGGATTTATAATACTCTTCTCATTAAAAGAAACTTATACTTATTTGTACTTGCAATTTCTTAAGGAAAGTCCAGGCTGCTTTTTTCTTTTGTTACTTATATACAGTAAATTCACTCCTTTTGGTGTAGAGTTCTAAGAGTTTTAACAACTACCACCACATTCATTCTTGATTAGAGTATTTTGAATTTTCTCTCTTTTTCCTGGTCAGGCTAGCTGTACTAAATGTATGGTGGGCATGTCCGCTGCCATCTCCCCCAGCTCCAAGTAAGACCAAATTTTTATCTTCTCTCCTGGAAGGAGCTTGTCCACACCTCTAGCACACCAGTTTTCAACTGCCACCTAAGGGACTAGCCCCCAATTCACCTAGCTCTGGGAGCTGAAAGGGCTCAGCCTTCATGAGTCCCTGGGACCACTGAAAACAAAGGCTGTTTTACTTGGACAGAGAAGCATTCAGAGCAACTATTTCCCTTGGCTCAGCACAGAGTGAGGAAGAAAAAACTCTTCCAGCTCTGGATTCTTCTTCATAGGGGCTAGACTACATATGTCATATTCTGACTTTTCCAACTCCTGCCTGATAATTGGGCTTCCAATTAACCTGCATCAGGGAGTTAAAGCGGCAGGCAACTGGCAGTTGTCCAGAAGCCTAAACAGGCATATGAGCATTAACCACATCTTTGAGGACACTGATGGGTCTTGGAACACCCTCAACTACTGGAAGTCACTAAGAACAAAGACAATGGTTTCAACAACCAGGCCAGGCTGATTAAGGAGGTTCATATCCTACACAAGGCCAATCTGTCAAAACTGGGAAAAGTGGCTGTTTTATACAAAAACCAACACAGAGAGTCAAGGAAAGTAAAGAAACGGGGATGTTTCAAACAAATAAACAGACGTCTAGGAGCTGACCTTAATGAAGTGGATATAAGTGAATTACCCAACAGAGAGTTCAAAATAATGGTAATAAAGAGGCTTACTGACGTCAGGAGAATAAAGCATGAACAAAGTGTGAGTTTCAACAAAGAGACAGAAAATATTAAGAAGTACGAAACAGAAATCATAGATTTCAGAATAAATGAACCGAAAAATTCAATACAGGGCTTCACAAGCAGACTAGACCAAATGGAAGAAAGAATCAGACAAGGCAGTGGAAGTCATCTAATCAAAAGAGCAAAAAGAAAGAAGACTAGAAAAAGGTGAAGATCACATAAGGGACACCAGTAAGTGGATCAATATATGCGTTACAGGTCTTCAAGAAAGAGAAGGAAAGAAAGGGCAGAAAGCATATTCAAAGAAATAATGCCTAAAAACTTCCCTAATGTGGGGAAAGAAAGAGATATCCAGATTGAGGAAGCCCAAAAACTTCCAAAGAAGATTAATCCAAAGAGATCTACACATAGACAGACTATAATGAAATTATCAGAAGATAAAGACAGAATCGTAAAAGCAAGAACAGAAAAGCCACTTGTTTAATACATGGGAATCCTCATAAGATTAACAGATTTTTCAGCAAAAAATATTGCAGCCCATAAGGGATAGGAACGATATATTCAAAGTGTGCAAAGAAAAAAAAACTGCCAAGAATACTCTATCCAGCAAACTTGTCCTTTAGAATTGGAGAGACAGAGTTTTCATAGACAAACAAAAGCTGAAGGAGTTTATACAAAAGTTGTTAAAAGTTCTTCAATCTGAAATGAAAGCATGTTAGTTAATTAGGAACATGAAAACACATGAAAGTATAAAACTCATGGGTCAAAAGATAGTTAAGTTCAGAATACTCTAATATTGTGATGGTGACGGGTAAACCTCTTATATCTTTAGTATAAAAGTTAAAGACAAGAACAACTATAACTGCAATAATTTTTTAATGGATTCACAATATAAAAAGATGTGAATTGTGACATCAAAGCGTAAAATAAGGAGAGTGTAAAATTGTAGCGCTTTTGTATGTATTCAAAATTAAGTTGTTATCACCTTAAAATAGTATGTCATAAGTCTAAGAGGTTGTATGAAAGGCTCACGATAACAAAGAATCAAAAACCTTTAGTAGATGCCCAAAAAACAGAGACAAGAATCAAAGCATACCACAACAAATTATCAATTCACAAAGAAAGACAGCAAGAAAAGAAGAAAGGAGTAAAAGAATGACAAAAAAGCCAGGAAACATTTAATATGATGGAATTAGTAAGTCCTTACCTGTCAATGATTCCTCTATATGCAAATGAATTAAATTCTCGCATTAAAAGACATAGAGTGGTTTTATGAATTTAAAAAGAAGACCCAACTGTCTGCTGATAACAAGAGTCTCATTTCAGCTTTAATGACACACTTACACTGAAAGTAAAGGGATGGAAAAAGATATTCTATTCAAATGGAAAACAAAAGAGAGCAGTGGTAGCTATACTTATATAAACTTGAAGTCAAATACTGTAACAAGAGACAAAGAAGGTCATTATATAAAGATACAGAATAAATTTAGTTATAACAGGACATACAATTATACATTTGTATTCCTCCAATATCAAAGCACCCTAAATATATAAAGCAAATAGTAACTGACCTGAAGGCGGAAATAGGCAGCAAATCAGTATTTCGGGACTTCAATACCCCATTTTCAACAATGCATAGATCATCATCCAAAAAGAAAATCAATAAGGAAACATTGGACTTAAGCTACACATACTACACATAATACCAGATGGACCTAACACACATATGCAGAACAGAAGAATACACATTCTTCCCAAGCATACATGGAATACTCTCCATGATAGATCATCTGTTAGGTCATAATATAACTGAAATCACTGTATCGTTTCCGACTACAATGGTTTGACACTAAAATACATTATAGGAGGAAAATCAGAAATATCCCAAATATGTGGAGGTTAAACATCAGGCTCCTAAACAAAAGGGTTGAAGAAGAAATCAAAGGGTAATTGACAAGATATTTTGAGACAAATGAAAATGAAACACAATGTACTACAACTTATGAGCTGCAGCAAAAACAGTTCTAACAGGGAAGTTTATAATGATAAAAGTCTACATTAAGAAAAAAGAAAGGTCTAAAATAAACAACCTAAAAAAAAAACAACTAAAAAAACCTCAAGGAACTAACCAACATACTAAGCCTAATGTTAACAGAAGGAAGGAAATAAAAATTAGGGCACATATAAATGAAACAGGGACTAGAAATACAAGAGACGACCACTGAAACTAAGAGCTGGTTTTTTAAAAGTTAGAAAAAAAAAAAAGATGTGCAAGCCTTTAGCTAGACTAACTAGGCAAAAAAGAGAAGACTCAGTATTATCCGAAGTGAAAGGGGATATAACACCACACGTAACAGTAACAACAAAGATAAAGGATCAGAAGAAATTACTATGAGCAATTTTATGCCAACAAATTAGATAACCTAGAAGAAATGGATAAATTCCTAGAAACATACAACCTACCAAGACTGAATCATAAGAAAATAGAAAATATGAACAAATTACAAGTAAGGAGATTGAATCAGTAAATAATAAACCTCTCAACCAAAAATAGTTCCAAGACCAGATGGCTTCACTGGTAAATTCTATCAACACTGTAAAGAAATTAACCATTCTATCTCAAACACTTCCAAAGAACTGAAGAGGAGGGAAAACTCCCAAACTCATTTTACAAGGCCAATATTACCCTGCTACCAAAGCCAGGCAAGCACACTACAAGAAAATAAAATTAATGCTCAACATCCTTGATGAACACAGATGCCAAAATCCTCAACAAAATATTACCAAACAAACTTCAACAGCACATTACAAGAATCATACACCATGACCAAGCAGGTTTATTCCCGGGATGCAAAGATGGTTCATCACATGTAAATCAATAAATGTGATATAGCACATTAATAAAATGAGGGATAAAATCATATGATCAGCTCAATGGATGCAGCAATAGCTTTTGACAAAAGTGAACATTATTTCATGATAAAAACTCAGCAAATTGAATGGATAAAAAAACAAGACCCATATATATGCTGTCTACAAGAGACCCACTTCAGATCTACGGACACATACAGACTGAAAGCGAGGGGATGGAGAAAGATATTCCATGCAAATGGAAATCAAAAGAAAGCTGGAGTAGCTATACTCATATCAGATAAAATAGACTTTAAAATAAAGAATGTTACAAGAGACAAGGAAGGACACTACATAATGATCAAGGGATCAATCCAAGAAGAAAATATAACAATTATAAATATATATGCACCCAACCTAGGAGCACCTCAATACATAAGGCAACTGCTAACGGCTCTAAAAGAGGAGATCGACCGTAACACAATAATAGTGGGGGACTTTAACACCTCACTTACACCAATGGACAGATAATCCAAACAGAAAAGTAAGGAAACACAACCTTTAAATGACACAATAGACCAGATAGAGTTAATTGATATTTATATGACATTCCATCCAAAAACTGCAGATTAAACTTTCTTTACAAGTACGCATGGAACATTCCCCAGGATAGATCACATCTTGGGTCTCAAATCAACCTTCAGTAAATTTAAGAAAATTGAAATCATATCAAGCATCTTTTCTGACCACAACGCTATAAGATTAGGAAACAATCACAGGGAAAAAACAGTAAGAAGCACAAACACTTAGAGGCTAAACAATACATTACCAAATAACGAAGAGATCACTGAAGAAATCAAAGAGGAAATCAAACAATACCTAGAGACAACTGACAATGAAAACACGAGGATCCAAAACCTATGGGATGCAGCAAGAGCAGTTCTAAGAGGGAAGTTTATAGCTATACAAGCCTACCTCAAGAAACAAGAAAAATCTGAAATAAACAATCCAACATTACACCTAAAGGAACTAGAGAAAGAACAACAAACAAAACCCAAAGTTAGCAGGAGGAAAGAAATCATAAAGATCAGAGCAGAAATAAATGAAATAGAAACAAAGAAAACAGTAGCAAAGATCAATAAAACTAAAAGCAGCTTCTTTAAGAAGATAAACAAAATTGATGAACCATTAGCCAGACTCATCAAGAAAAAGAGGGAGAGGACTCAAATCAATAAAATTAGAAATGAAAAAGGAGAAGTTACAACAGACACTGCAGAAATACAGAGGATTATAAGAGATTACTACAAACACTTATATGCCAATAACATAGACAACCTGGAAGAAATGGACAAATTCTTAGAAAGGTATAACCTTCCAAGAGTGAACCAGGAAGAAATAGAAAATATGAACAGACCAATCACAAGTAATGAAATTGAAACTGTATTAAAAATCTTGGAACAAACAGAAGTCCAGGACCAGATGGCTTCACAGGTGAATTCTATCAAACATTTAGAGAAGAGCTAACACCCATCCTTCTCAAACTCTTCCAAAAAATTGCAGAGGAAGGAAAACTCCCACACTATTCTATGAGGCCACCATAACTCTGATACCAAAACCAGACAAAGATACTACAAAAGACGAAAACTACAGACCAATATCACTGATGAATATAGATGCAAAAATGCTCAACAAAATACTAGCAAACATAATCCAACAATACATTAAAGGATCATACACCATGATCAAGTGGGATTTATCCCAGCGATGCAAGGATTCTTCAATATATGCAAATCAATCAATGTGATACACCATATTAACAAACTGAAGAAAAAAACCCATATGATTATCTCAATAGATGCAGAAAAAGATTTTGACAAAATTCAACACCCATTTATGATAAATGGGTTTTCTCCAGAAAGTGGGCATAGAGGGAACCTACCTCAACATAATAAAGGCCATATATGACAAACCCACAGCAAACATCGTTCTCAGTGGTGGACAACTGAAAGCATTTCCTCTAAGATCAGGAACGACACAAGGATGGCCACGCTCACCATTATTATTCAACATAGTTTTGGAAGTCCTACCAAGGCAATCAGAGAAGAAAAAGAAATAAAAGGAATACAAATTGGAAAGGAATAAGTAAAACTGTCATTGTTTGCAGATGACATGATACCATACATAGAGAACCCTAAAAATGACACCAGAAAATTACTAGAGCTAATCAATGAATTTGGTAAAGTTGCAGGATACAAAATTAATGCACAGAAATCTCTTGCATTCCTATACAATAATGATGAAAAATCTGAAAGAGAAATTAAGGAAACACTCCCATTTACCATTGTAACAAAAAGAATATAATACCTAGGAATCAACCTACCTATGGAAACAAAAGACCTGTATGCAGGAAACTATAAGACACTGATGTAAGAAATTAAAGATGATACAAACAGATGGAGAGATATACCATGTTCTTGGATTGGAAGAATCAATATTGTGAAAATGACTATACTACCCAAAGCAATCTACAGATTCAATACAATCCCTATCAAATTACCAATGGCATTTTTTTACAGAACTAGAACAAATCATCTTAAAATTTGTATGGAGTCACAAAAGACCCCGAATAGCCAAAGCAGTCTTGAGGGAAAAAAACAGAGCTGGAGGAATCAGACTCCCTGACTTCAGACTATACTACAAAGCTACAGTAATCAAGACAATATGGTACTGGCACAAAAAGAGAAACATAGATCAATGGAACAAGATAGAAAGCCCAGAGATAAACCCACGCACCTATGGTCAACTAATCTATGACAAAGGAGGCAAAGATATACAATGGAGAAAACACAGTCTCTTCAAGGAGTGGTGCTGGGAAAACTGGACAGCTACATGTAAAAGAATGAAATTAGAACACTCCCTAGCACCATACACAAAAATAAACTCAAAATGGATTCGAGACCTAAATGTAAGACCGGACACTATAAAACTCTTAGAAGAAAACATAGGAAGAACACTCTTGACATAAATCACAGCAAGATCTTTTTTGATCCACCTCCTAGAGTAATGGAAATAAAAACAAAAATAAACAAATGGGACCTAATGAAACTTCAAAGCTTTTGCACAGCAAAGGAAACCATAAACAAGACGAAAAGACAACCCTCAGAATGGGAGAAAATATTCGAAAATGAATCAACGGACAAAGGATTAATCTCCAAAATATATAAACAGCTCATGCAGCTCAATACTAAAGAAACAAACAACCCAATCCCAAAATGGGCAGAACACCTAAATAGACATTTCTCCAAAGAAGACATACAGATGACCAAGAAGTACAATGAAAGCTGCTCAACATCACTAATTATTAGAGAAATGCAAATCAAAACTACAATGAGGTATCACCTCACACCAGTCAGAATGGGCATCATCAGAAAATCTACAAACAACAAATGCTGGAGAGGGTGTGGAGAAAAGGGAACCCTCTTGCACTGTTGGTGGGAATGTAAATTGATACAGCCACTATGGGGAACAGTATGGTGGTTCCTTAAAAAACTAAAAATAGAATTACCATATGATCCAGCAATCCCACTACTGGGCATATACCCAGAAAAAACCATAATTCAAAAAGACAGATGCACCCCAATGTACATTGCAGCACTATTTACAATAGCCAGGTCATGGAAGCAACCTAAATGTCCATCGACAGACGAATGGATAAAGAAGTTGTGGTACATATATACAATGGAATATTACTCAGCCATAAAAAGGAACGAAATTGAGTCATTTGTTGAGACGTGGATGGATCTACAGATTGTCCTACAGAGTGAAGTAAGTCACAAAGAGAAAAACAAATATCATATATTAACACATGTATGTGGAACCTAGAAAAATGGTACAGATGAACCAGTTTGCAGGGCAGAAGTTGAGACACAGATGTCGAAAACAAACATATGGACATCAAGGGGGGAAAACCGCGGTGAGGTGGGGATAGTAGTATGCTGAATTGGGCGATTGGGATTGACATGTATACACTGGTGCGTATAAAACTGATAACTAATAAGAACCTGCAGTGTAGAAAAAAAACAAAAAAACAACTAATACGAAACTTTCTTTGGGTTATTTGTATGGAAATATGTTAATATAAATGTTTCAGACAGTACATGAAATTTCTAAAAATCTTATATGTTCTGGTATAATGTTATAAGTCATAATTCTAGTTATTACTTTAAAATGTATATCTCAGGAATAACTAAATTTCCTTGTCAATTGCATTATTATAAACTTTCATCAAATCTTTAACCGTGGTCATTTTTAAGTCTTTTGTCATTTACAGACAGTTCTGGGTATACTCTGATGCTTTCGCAAAAATGTTCCTATAAAAGGGTTTCATATTCAAGGCATTCATGGAAAAGACTCTAACAAGTACACGTTTCTGGTAACTAACTATACTGCTGACCTGAATGAATAAGCATATTCGGAACTCTAATGAAAAAATGATGAATTCATAAAAGTGCTAACAAAAGATCAAGATAAAGAAAATTAATTACATGGAACTGAGTGAACTGATGAGGATGATTATAATTTCTGTGACTTTCTGTTTGAATAAAGAAAAAATCCCACAAGGACTCAGAGGCAAAAAATATACAAATCAATTTTCACTGCAAAGTAAAGGAGCTGTTACAGTGGAGGATTGCTGGACTGAATGTCAATATTATGACACAGTATGAGTGTGTTTCGTGTTTGGTAATTGCAATCATTGTTGCTTTTGTTGTGGTCATCCATTTACAATGCATCGTGTCAGTTTAACTCTTGTAAAAATAAAATACAGTGTGTGTGTGTGAAAAAAAAACTCAGCAAATTATGTATAGATGTAATGTTCATTATCGTAATAACGGCCATATATGATAAGACTACAGCTAACATCACACGCAACAGTGAGAAGCTGAAGCAAGGAACAGGATCGTCTAAGATCAGGAACAAGACAAGGATGCAACTCTCTGCACCTTCATTCACCATATGAATGTAAGTCCTAGCCACAGCAATTAAGCAAGAAAAACGAATAAAAGGCATCCAAATTGTAAAGTTATAAGTAAAATAAGTCTGTTTGCAGATGACATGATAGTATATGTGGAAAACCCTAAACACACTGCAAAAAAAAAAAAAAAAACCTGTTGGAATAACTGAATTCTGTAAAGTTTCAGGATCAATATACAAAAATCAGCTGCATTTGTATATGAACGAATATCAACTAACAATGAATTATCAGAAAGAAAAATTAAGAAAATAATCTCATTTACAATAGTATGAAAAAAAGTAAAATACTTAGGAACAAATTTATCTAACGGGGTGAAAGATCTATACACTAAAAACCATAAAACACGGATGTAAGAAATTGAAGAAGACACAAACAAATGGATAGATATTCTGTGTTCATGGATTGGAAGGGTTAATATTGTGAAAATGCCCATACCATCCAAAGTGATCTACAGATTCAATGCAAGCTCTATCAAAATTCCAAAGCATTTTTTAGAGAAATAGAAAAAAAATCCTAAAACTCATATGAAACCACAAAAGACTCCAAAGAGCCAAAGCAATCTTGAGAAAGAAGAACAAAACTAGAGACATCACACTTCCTGATTTCAAACTATAATACAAAGCTATAGTAATCACATAAGTACTGTATTGGCAAAAAACAGAAACACAGATCAACAAAAAGGAATAGAGAGCTCAAAAATAAACCCACGCATATATAGTCAATTAGTTTTCAGCAAGGAAGTCAAGAATAAACAATGGGAAAAGGAGAGTCTCTCCAATAAACGGTTTTTGGGGAAACTGCATAGCCACATGCAAAAGTCACATTACGCCAGACATAGAAATAAGCTCAAAATTAATTAAAGACATGAACATAGGACCTGATCCTTAAAATTCTTAGTAGAAAATATAGGGGGTAATCTCCTTGACATTAATCTCATCACTGTTCTTTTGGATTTGACACCAAAAGCAAAGGCAACAAAAGCAAAAATGTACAAGTGGGACTACATCAAACGAAATAGGTTCTGAACAGCAAAGGTAACCATTCAGAAAAAGAAAAAGCAACCTATGGAGTGTGAGAAAATATTTGCAAATCACGTATCTAAAAAGAAGTTAATATCCAAAGTATACAAGGAGCTCATACAACTCAGTAGCACAAACACCATATAACACAATTTAAAAATTGGCAAAGGACTTAAAAAGACATTTTTCCAAAGATGACAAACATTTGGGGAACAGGTATATGAAAAGGTGATTCACATCACCAATCATCAGGGAAATGCAAATCAAAACCACAATGAGATATCACCTCACACCTGTTAGTATGTGTATTATGAAAAAGACAAGAGATAAATGCCGGTGAGGATGTGGAGAAAAGGGAATCTGTGTGCACTGTTTTTGGGAATGTAAATTGGTACAAGCAGTACTGAAAACAGTATGGAGATTCCTCAAGAAAATAAAATTAGAATACCATGTGATCCAGCAACTCCACTTCTGGTCATATAGCAAAAAGAAACCATATTTTTTTAGGAGTTCCCCGGCTGTCCAGTGGTTAGGACTTTGTGCTCTCACTGCTGAGGGGAGGGCCCGGGTTCAATCTGTGGTTGGGGAACTAAGATCCCACAAGCCACGTGGTATGGGAAAAAAACAAAACAAAAACAAAAACAAACTTTGAAATGTTATTCACAGTAATGGTATGGAAAGAACGTGCCTGTCTCTCACAGATGAATAGATAAACAAAATCTGATACACACACACACACACCATACACACAAATATACATACATAACATACACAATGAGATATTATTCAGCCTTAAAGTAAATCCTTACATTTGCAAGAACATGAATGAGCCTGGAGAACATTATGCTAAGTGAAATAAGCCTGATGGAGAAAAGACAAATGCTGCATGGTATCACTTATGTGTGGAATCTAAAAAAAAGTTGGAATCATAGAAACACAGAGCAGGAATTGTTGCCTGCAGTTGGGCATGGGGGGGAATGGGAACACGCTGGTAAATGGATACAAATTTTCAATTATAACATGAGGGATAAAATGAAGGAATAAGGTCTGAGGAGCTAATGTATAACATGGGGACTAACTGATGATGCTGTATTCTGTAACTGAAAATTTCTGAGAGAGTAGAATTTGTGTCCTCACACACAAAAAGTAAATATATGACAGGTGATGGGTATGTTAATTAACTTGATTGTGAGAATCCTTTCACAATATATACGTATATCAAATAATCATGTTATACGTTTTAGATATATTACAGTTTTGTCAGTTATGCCTCAAAATAGCTGTAAAAAGAGGAAAACGATCAACAAAATTGACAAAACTACTTAGATTGACTATTTAAAAAAGAGATAAGAACAAAATATGTAAAATCAGAAATGAAGAAAGGGACGTTACTACCAATTTTGTAGAGATAAAAAGGCTTACAATAGAGTACTATTGACAGTTGTATACCAACTAATTTGATAACTTAGATGAAATGAACACATTCCTAGAAACACACATCCTACCAAGAAATACAAAATCTGAACAGATCTAGAAGTTAAGATATGGAATCTGTTATCAAAAATCTCCCAACAACTGAACGCCCAGCACCAGGTATCTTCATGGTGAATTCTACCAACACCTTAAAGAAGAATTAACACCAATCCTTCTCAAGTTCTTCCAAACAATTTAAGAGGAGAGAATGTATCTTCACTCATTCTATGAGGTTAACCTTACATCAATTACAAACCTAAAGACACTACAAGAAAAGTACACTACAGACCAATATCCCTTATGAATACTGATGCAAAAACCCTTTAAAAAATAATAAGAGACAGAACAGCCCATTATAAGGATTATACATCATGACCAAATGGGATTTATTCTTGCAAGGCAAGGTTGGTTCAACATATGAAAATCAATCAATGTAGTATAGCATGTAAACAGATTGAAGGGACTAAACTCCATGTGATCATCTTAATTGATGCAGAAAAAACATTTGACAAAATTCAATGCCATTTTATGATTAAAAAAAAAAAACTCAACAAACCAGGAATACAAGTTGATGACTTCAACATAACAAAGGTCACAGATAGAAAACCAACAGCTATTATATTCAGTGGTGAAATCTTTCTCCCTAAGATCAGGAACAAAGGAAGGATGCCTGTTGTCACCACTTCTATTCAGCAAAGTACTGGAATTCCTAGCCAAATAAATAAGGCAAGATAAAAAATAAAAGGTATCTAAATCAGAAAGGAAGAAATGAAATTATATTTGTTCAGAGACAACACACATGCACCAAAAAAACCCTGTTAGAATTAATAAATGAATTTCAAAAATTTGCCAGATACAAAATCAACACTCAAAAATCAGTTGTTTCTCTATACACTAAGAATGAAAATTTTGAAAAGAAAAGTAAAAAAAAAAAATACCATTTAAAATATCATGAAATATAGTAAAAAACGAGGAATAACTTAACCAGCGGGACAAAAGACATGTACATTGGAAACTAGAAAACGTTGCTGAAGGAAATTAATGAAGACACCAATAAATGTAAAGGCATCTTGAGTTCACAGATTGGAAGACTTAATGCTGTTAATATGTCAACACGACTTAAAGGGATGTACGGATTAAAAGCAATCTCTTTAAACATCACAGTGAGGTTTTTTCAGAAGTAGTAAAATTCATCCTAAAGTTCATATGGAATTTAAAAGGCCTGAATAGTCAAAATAATGTGTAAAAAGAACAAAATTTGAAGTTTCAAATTTCTTGATTTCAAAACCGACTACACAACCACAGTAATTAACATAGTATTGGCATAAACACACATACAGGACAGAGAATAGGCCAGTGGAACAAAATAGAAACCCAGAAGTAAACCCGTATATACATCACCAAATGATTTTCAACAGGAATGCCAAGACCAACTAATGGGGAAAGGATAGCGATTTCAACAAATGGTACTGGAAAAAAAAATCCACATTCAAAAGAATGACGGTAGACCCTTACCTTACACCACATACAGAAATTAACTCAGTGAATCAAAGACCTAAATGTGAGACCTAAAACTATAAAACTCTTAGAAGAATGTTCTGGGAAGAAAACCATGACATGAAATTTGGCAAAGAGTTCTTGAATATGACACCAAAAGTGGAGGTAATAAAAGAAATAGATAAACTAGGTATTCAGAATTTAAAAATACTTCTTTCATCAAAAAATAAAACGAACCTCCTGAATGGGAGAAAATATTTGCAAATCCTATAGCTGATAAGGTTAATATCCAGTATGTATACACTTGTACACTGTTGGTGGGTATGGAAAATGGTGCACACAGAAAGGAAAACAGTATGGTCGTTCCTCAAAACATTAAAAATAGAATTACCATATGATCCCATAATTCGAGTTCCTATTAAATACTCAAAAAGAATTGAAATTATGAACTCAAAGAGTTATGTGTTCACCCATGTTCATAGCAGAATTATTCGCTATAGGCAAAAGGTGAAAAAACTCAAAGGTCCATTGAGGGATGAAGGGATATACAAAATGTGGCCTATACAAACAATAAATCAATATTCAGTCTTAAAAAGGAAGGGAATTCTGACACATGCTACAACATGGATCAACCTTCAGGCATTACGCTAAGTAAAATAAGCCAGTCACAAGAGGACAAATACTGTATGATCCCACTTATATGAAGTACATAGCGTAATCAAATTCACAGAGATGGAAAGTACAATGGTGGTTTCCAGGGGTGAGGGGGCAAGGGAAATGGAGAGTTGTTGTTTCATGAGTACAGACTATTATAGTTTTGCAAGATGAAAAGTTCTGTGGATGGATGATGGTAATGATAGCACAGCAGTGTAAATATATTTCATGCCTCTGGCCTGCACTCTTAAATTGTTAAGATGATAAATTTTATGTTATGTATATTTTACCAGATTTTTTTTAAATAAAGGAAAATTAAGACATTCATATAAAGAAACACTGATGAAGTTCATTACTAGTAGATCTGCTCAATAAGAACTGTTAAAGGAATCCTTCAGGCTGAAATGAAACGTAACTTGAAATCATATGAAGAATTAAAGAACAATGGTAAAGGTAACTACACTAAGTTTAAAAGGCCAACACATTTGCAGTTAGGGTTTGTAACGCCTCTTTTCAAAATGTGATTTAAAAGACAAATATATAAAATAGTTATTATAAGGCTATTAATGGGCACACAATGCATAAGGATGTCATTTGTGACAAGTGCAGTGTAAACGAGGATGCGGGATGTAAATAAGCAGAATTTGTGTTATTATTAAATGAAAATGTCATTACTTCAAATTTGTTTTTTCATAAACTTAAGATGTTTACTTTAACCCCTAGGATAAGCACTAAGAAAACTACCTCACAAATATACAGAAAAGAAATAAGAAGAGAATCAAAATGGTAAACTGGGAAACACATCAACCACAAAAGAATGTAATAATGAAGGAACTGAAGAACAAAAAGGATATAAGATATCTAGAAAATAAATAGTGTAGCAGTAGAAGTAAGTTCAAAGGGCTCAATATAGGATCAACACAAAGAAGACTACACGCAATCACGTTATAATCAACTTGTTAAGTGTGAAGTACAAAGAGAGAATATTGAAAGGAACAAGAGAAAAGTGACTTGGAACATATGAGGGAACTCCCAGAAAACAATTTGTGAATTTCTCAGCAGAAACCTTAAAGGTCAGGAGAAAGTTGGATGATATATTCAAAGTACCGAAGGAAAAAAAAAACCTGTAAGCAAAAATGACCATACCTAGCAAAATTATGCTTTAAAAATAAAGGAGAGATAAAGTCAACAAAATCAAAGTGAGTTCATCACTACTAGACCTTCCTTATAAGAAATGCTTAAGGGAGATCACTTTGAAATGAAAACATGTTAACAGAAATGCAAAAGCAAACAAAAGCATAAATTTCAATGGTAAACTCATACACACACAGACAAATATAGCATAATAACACTGTAATGGTGCTGTATAAAGTACTTTAACCCTGAGATAAAAGTTAAAATTTGTTAACAATATACAAAGAAGGAAACTGACTATAAGGACACAAAGGTTGGGTGGGAGTAAAAGAATAGATGTTTAGAACTACAAGGTTTCTATGTAGCCTTCAGTTAACCACAAAGAAAAGGCCTACTATAAATAAACAAAAGATAAAGAGAAAAGGATCAAAGTAAATCATTACAAAAAAAGATCAAACAACAATGAAATAAAGCTACAGAGAAAGAGGACAAAACAGCTACAAAACACACATAAGACAATTAACAAAACAGCAATAGTAAGTCCTTACTGATTGATAATTAGTTTAATATACACGGATTAATCTTCCCAATCAAAAGGCATAGAGTGGCTGAATGGATAAAAAAACAATATCCAACCTTATGTTGTCTACAAGAGACTCATTTTAGATTAAAAGACAAATACAGGCTCAAAGTGAAGGGATGGAAAAAGATACTCCATGCAAATGGCAACCAAAACAAAGTGAGAGTTCCTATATGCATAACAGACAAAATAGACATTAAGTCAAAAATTGTCTGTATAGACAAAGAAGGTTTCTATATGATAATAAAAGAGTCAACTCAACAGGAGGATATAACAATTATATATGCATCCAGCATCAGAGCACATAAAGCTCTAAAGGAAATATCGAAATTAAATGGAGAAATTGATTGCAGTACAGGAATAGTAAGGGACTTCAATAACCCAGTTACAATAATGGATAGAACACCCAGACGGAAAATCAATCAACAAACGTGACTTGAACAACACTATGGACCATATGGTCCTTACAGACATATACAAAACATTTCATCCAACAGCAGCACATACACGTTCATTTCAAGTACACACACAACATTCTCCAGAATAGATAATATGTTAGGCCACAATCAAGTCTTAACAAATTTAAGAAGTCTGAAATAATTTCAAGTATCTTTTCTGATCACAATGGTATGAAACTAGAAATCCCATAATAGTAACAAAACAGGAATATCTGGACGTCCCTGGTGGCACAGTGCTTTAAGAATCTGCCTGTCAATGCAGGGGAAATGGGTTCAATCCCTGGTAAGCAAAGATCTCACATGATGCAGAGCAACTAAGCCCGTGCAGCACAACTACTGAGCCTGCGCTGTAGGGCCCATGTGCCGCAACTACTGAACCCGAGTGCTGCAACTACTGAAGCCTGTGCACCTTAAAGCCTGTTGTCCGCAACAAGAAAAGCCACTGCAATCAGAAGCCTGTGCACCACAACAAAGAGTAGCCCCTGCTCACTGCAACTAGAGAAAGCCTGCACGCAGTGACGAAGACGCAACACAGCAAAATATTAAATTAAAAACAAAATTCTGATAAAGAAAAGAAAACAAGAAAATTTACCAATATGTGGAAACTAAACAATATACTCTTTTCCCTCGTTCCACTTTTATTGAGATATAACTGCCATAGAGCCCTGCATAAGTTTTAGGTGTACAGCATAAAGATATGACTTATGTACATCAAGAAATGATTACCACAGTAAGTTTAGTGAACATCATCTCATATGGCCACAAAATAAAAGAAAAAGAAAAAAATGTTTTCCTTGTGATGAGAACTCTTAGGATTTACTCTCTTAACCTTCATGCATGACACAGAGCAATGTTAATTATATTTATCATGTTGAATAATACAGTCTTGAGCAACAATTGGGTCAAAGAGAAAATCAAAGGGAATTTTAAAAGAATCTTGACACAAACTAAAATGAAACACAACACACCAAGATTTATGGGATGCAGCAAAAGCAGTACTACAGGAGATATTTGTAGTGATAAATGCATACATTAAAGGAGAAGTAAAACCTCACGTAAACAATCTCACTTTATGCCTCAAGGAACTAGAAAAAGAAGAAAAAAGTAATCTCAAATTTGGCAGAAGGAAGGAAATAGTAAAGATTAGAGCAGAAATAAATCAAATAGAGAATAGAAAAACAATAGAAAATAGAAACAAAACTAAGTGGTGTTTTTTGGAAAGATAAACTTGAAAGACTCTTGACTACACGAATTAAGAAAAAAATACAAAAGACAACTCAATAAAATCAGAAATGAAAGAGGAGACAATACAAGTGATGCCTCAGAAATAAAGGAATCATAAGGGTCCATTATCAATTATGCCAACAAATGTGATAATCTAGAAGAAATGGATAAATTCCTACAAACATACAACCTACCAACACTGAATCAAGATAACACAGAAAGTCTGAACAGTCCAATAACAAATATGGAGATTTAATCAATAATTAAAAAAAAAACAAAATAGAAAATCGAGGACCAGATGGCTTCCCTGGTGAATTTTGCCAAATATTTGAAGAATTACTACCAATCCTTTTCAAACTCATCCAAAAAAATGGATAGGAGGGAACACTTCCAAACTAATTTTACAATGTTAGCATTACCCCGATACCAAAGCCAGACACAGGCACTAGAAGAAAAGAAAATTACAGCCAATATCTTTGATAGACATAGATGCAAAAATCCTCAACAAAGTATTAGCAAACCAATTTTAACAATAAGTTTAACTTATCATACCCCATGCTCAAGTCAGATTTATTTCTGGGATGCAAGGATGGTTCAACATACACAAATCAACCAATGTGATACACCACACTAACAAAATGAAGGAAAAATCATATGATCATCTCAATAGAGGCAGAAAAGGATTTGACAAAATTCAACATCCTTTCATGATAAAAACTCTAAACAAATTAGGTGTAGAAGGAATGTACCTCAACACAATAAAGGCATATGGAAAAGAAAAGACCACAGCAAACATCTTACTCAACAGTGAAAAACTAAAAGCTGTCCCTCTAATATCAGGAAGAACGCAAGAATGTCCACACTTACCACTTCTATTCAACATAGCACTGGAAGACGGAGGAATTAGGCAAGAAAAAGAAATAAAATGCATCCAAATCAGAAAGGAAGAAATAAAATTACCTCTGTTTGCAGATGACATGATCATACATGTAGAAAATCCTAAAGATTCAACAACAACAGCAATAAAAACTGTTGGAGGGGCTTCCCTGGTGGTGCAGTGGTTGAGAATCTGCCTGCCAATGCAGGGGACACGGCTTCGAGCCCTGGTCTGGGAAGATCCCACATGCCACGGAGCAAATGGGCCCGTGAACCACAGCTACTGACCCTGCACGTCTGGAGCCTGTGCTCCGCAACAAGAGGCCGCGATAGTGAGAGGCCTGCGCACCGCGATGAAGAGTGGCCCCCGCTTGCCACAACTAGAGAAAGCCCTCGCACAGAAACGAAGACCCAACACACCCAATCATAAATAAATAAATAAATAAAAACCAAAAAACTGTTAGAACTCATAGGTGAGTTTAGTAAAGTTGCAGGATATAAAATCAGCATATAGAAGTCATTATGCAAAAGGAATGACCTACCCAAAAAAGGAAATTAAGAAAACAACCCCATTCTTAATTTCATTACAAAGAATAAAATACTTAGGAATAAATTTAGCCAAAGGGGTGAAAGATCTCTACATTGAAAAGTATAAAAAATGGATGAGGAAAATTAAAGATGACACTGATAATATGGAAAGATATCCCATGTTCATGAACTGGAGGATTTACTATCATTAAAATATCCATACTACCCAAAGTGATCCACAGATTCAATGCAATCCCTATTAAAATCCCAATGGGGGACTTCCCTGGTGGTGCAGTGCTTAAGAATCCACCTGCCAATGCAGGGGACACGGCTTGGAGCCCTGGTCCAGGAAGATCCCACATGCCGTGGAGCAACTAAGTCCACACGCCACAACCACTGAGCCTGCGCTCTAGAGCCTGTGAGCCACAACTCCTGAAGCCCGCGCACCTAGAGATCGTGCTCTGCAATGAGAGAAGCAACTGCAATGAGAAGCCCGTGCACCACAACAGAGTAGCCCTCACTCACCTCAACCAGAGAAAGCCCACGCTCAGCAACAAAGACCCAACACAGCCAAAAATAAATAAATAAAAAAAATAAATTTAGTTTTAAAAATGGGCAAAGGACTTGAATAGACATTTCTCCAAAGGAGGCATATAAATGGCCAACAGATGTATGAAAAGGTGCTCAACATCACTAACTGTCAGAGAAATGCAAGTCAAACCACAATGAGATATCACCTCACACCTGTTACAATGGCAATTATCAAAAAGACAAAAGATAACAAGTGTTGATGAGGATGTGGAGAAAAGGGAACCCTCGCGCATTTTTGTTGGGTACATAAGTTGATACAGCCACTAAGGAAAACAGTATTGAAGTTCCTCAAAACATTAAAAATACAACTACCTTATGACTCAGCAATCCCACTTCTGGGTATACAGCAAAAGGAAATGAAATTGGTATCGTGAAGAGACATATGCACTTCCATGTTTACTTTTCACAGTAGCCAAGATATTGGATCAACCGAAGTGTCTGTAGATTCATGAATGGATAAATAGAGTGTGGTATATAAACAGGCATATCTCATTTTATTGTGCTTTGCCGATACTACGTTGTCTACAGATTGAAGGTTTGTGGCAATCCTGCATTAAGTCCATTGGTGCCATTTTCCCAATTAGCATTACTTTAAAATTAAGGTATGAACATTGGTTTTTTAGACATAATGCTATCGCATATTAACATACTATAATATAGTATACATATAAGTTATTTATTTATTTATTTATTTATTTTTGGTTGTGTTGGGTCTTCGTTTCTGTGCCAGGGCTTTCTCTAGTTGCGGCGAGCGGGGGCCACTCTTCATCGTGGTGCGCGGACCTCTCACTATAGCGGCCTCTCTTGTTGCGGAGCAGAGGCTCCAGACGCGCAGGCTCAGTAATTGTGGCTCACGGGCCCAGTTGCTCTGCGGCATGTGGGATCTTCCCAGACCAGGGCTCGAACCCGTGTCCCCTGTATTGGCAGGCGGATTCTCAACCACCGCACCACCAGGGAAGCCCTACACATAAGTTTTATATGCACGGGTAAACCAAAAAATTCATGTGGCTTGTTTTGTTGCAATATTTGCTTTATTTTGGTGGTCTGGAACCAAACCTGCAATATATCCAAGGTATGCCTGTATACGATGGAATATTATTCAGCCTTTAAAATGAAGGAAATGCTCCTATTTGTGACAACATGGATGAACCTGAAAGAGATTATGCTAAGTGAAATAAGCCAGATACAGAAAGGCAGCTACAAACACTTCAGGATGCTGCTTTTATGTGGAATCTGAAATAGTCATAGATGTGGGGTACAGAACAGTGGTTGACAGTAGATGAGGGGATGGGAAAATTGGCAGGTATTGATCACGAGGTACAAAGTTTCAGTTATGCAAGGTGAATAATTTCTGGAAATCTAGTGTACAACAATGTGCATATAGTTAACAATGCTGTACTGTGTACTTGTAATTTGCTAAGAGGGTAGATCTGAAGTGTTCTCACCATAAAGAAAGAAAAAAGAAAGTGGTAATTATATGAGGTGATGGATATGTGAATTGGCTTGATTGTGGCAATTATTTCAAAAATGTATATGCATATCAAAACATCAAGTTGTATATCTTAAATATATATTTTTATTTCTCTATTACACCTCATTAAAGATGGGAAGAAGAAAGAAATGAGGTAATGATACACACTACAATATGGGTGAACCTTGAAAATTATGCTATGTGAAAGAAGCCAGACATAAGTGGTCACATACTGTATAATTTACACTTATATGAAATATCCAAATAGATATATCTATAGAGACAGAAAGCAGATTGGTGACTGCCCAGGGGTTAGGTAGAAGAAAGCATGGGTAGGTCTTCCCTTTACAGCGATAAAAATATTTTTGAACCACGTAGAACTAAGGGTTGCACAACATGGTGAAGGTACTAAATGCTATTGAATCGTGCGAGTTAAAACGGTTAATTTTATCTCCGTAAAAAGTAAAACTTCTCCCCAAGTTACGTTTAGTTAATTTACTGTGTCCTGACAAGTTTTAATATGAATCATATAGTTAAGAAGAAACAGCCTCAATTCACACCAAATAAACATTCAGTTTAACGAGGTATCTGTTTTCTAATGGTTTTTTTAATGCCCTAACTTTAGCATACTACCCCATCCCTATTGTTGTGGTAGAGCAAATGGCATGAACCAGAGGTGGAAACCTAAATCAGACCTTAGAACTCTGAATTTTTGAGACCGTGCAACGGCGGGGTTTACGTGTTTTTGCTTCAACATGTTTGTACCTACAATTTCTTATCTTGTTCTACCTGACTTTTTAAAATCTTTAATTCATTTACCTTAAAATATGTAAATGGTTTATAAAAAGCAAGTAAATATCTATGTATTGCTAGAAAAGAGATAATTTAATGATGAGCTTTCTTTATTCGTCATATTTTATACTGTTAGAAGAATGAGGCTATCAACTGAATTCTGTCCCCCCAAAATTCATATATTCAGGCTCTAACAAAGTGATGGTATTTGGAGATGAGGCCTTTGGCAGGTAATTAGATTAAATGATGTCATGAGGATTAGGCTCTATTAGTGCCCCTGTAAGAGGAAACCAGAGAGTTTTTTCTGTCTCTCTCCACCATGTGAGGACACAGTGAAAAGACAGTTGTCTGCAAGCCAGGAAGAGAGCCCTCACCAGGCACTGAATTGGTCAGCACCGTGATCTTAGATTTCCAAGCCTCTAGAACTGTGAGTTGTTAAAGTCACCAAGCCTATAGTATTATGTTATGGCAGCTTGAGCTATAAGAGTACTAAATGGAAGAGACATGGAGGAACCCTAAACACATATTGCTAAATGAAAGAGGCCAAACTGAAATGGATACATACTGTATGATTTCAGCTATATGACATCCTGGAAAAGGTAGGGCACTTAAACTATTCTGTATGATACTGTAATGGTCAATGCTTGTCATACATTCGTCAAAACCCATAGGATATGCAACAGAGCAAACTGTAATGTAAACTTTGGATATTAGTTAATAGGAATGTATGAACTTTGGCTCATCAATTGTAAAAAATGCCCCACACTAATGCAAGACGTTAATAATAGGGGAAACTTTGGTTTGGGGAATAGATGTGAGGGAGTGTATGGGAACTCTATACTCTGCTCAAATTCTCTTTAAACTTAAAACTACTCTAAATATAGGCTACCCATTTATTTAAACAAAATAAATCTAAGTTGCCTCATCATATTGTGAGGTTATTACCATCTTACAGTTTTTCTATTGGACCTACTTCTTTAATGTTCATTTCTATCTTCTTTTATCCTTGTAAAAAATTTATCAAATGTTTTGTATTATTTCACCTCCCAGCCTATTATCTTTTTAGTTATATGTCTTTCACAAACTTTCATTGGAAACTACATTAGATATCCTTGACTTATTACACTCTATGACCATTACTATTTTCACCACCTCCCTAGTAATGCTTGAACCTTGGCTATGACCCATTGTCACCTCTGGACAAATAGTTTCTGCTCTATTTTCTGTCTTCTGTCCTTCTGGGCCACTTCTATCTACCATCATTACCCAAAGAACTGACTTGACAGATTCTATATGCCAGTGTGTAAGACTTGCAGTGTTTTAAGAAGTATCCCAACTTCATGATGATGATTTGGGATCATTACCAAAGCACTCGGGATCATACATATTATTTTAAGGTAGTTTTATAGGACAACGCACATTGGTATTTTCCTCCTATTAACAGACTAGGAAATTGTGGGTTGATCTGCAGTTATTTTGATTAAGAAAGCAGGATATGAACTCTGCTTCTTTGCTGGGGTACTTGGCACTGCTACTTCTCTTGCTGGGACATATTTTGCGCCTTTACAGCCTGGCATCTAGGCGTACTGATCAGACTAATGTTTGGCTTTATTGGATACGTTGACCAGTCTGATTGATATTCTGGTACATACAGGGTACTTGGTCATGGTTGCTCACCTCTGAACCTCAGCTTCATCACCTGCAAAGTGCAACTAATAGCACATCCGCTTTGTGGGGTTTTTATGGATTTGGCAAGCGTCATAGTGCCTGGCACGTGCTAGAGACTCAGATGATGCAGTAATTACCCAAATTTGCATTTTCAGTGGATCCTTCCCACCTGGAGAAGGTGACTCACAGCCTTGGGGGAGGAAGAGCAGGACAAACAGCAAGGGCAGCATGGGCCAAGGGAAGGAGGTGAGAACTGACATGCAAGGGGGCCTCATGCTGCTATCACCAGAGGGCCCAGAGTGAGCCAGGATGTGGGGAGAGACTGGTCGGTCAGTAAGACCAGGCCAAGAAGGGCCGTATGAGGGGGCTTAGCTTTTACCTTGTGGTAGAGGCCATCCAAAGCAGAAAGTGGAAGATGGGTAGGTATAAACTTCTCCCTTAGGAATTGTCCTCGGGGTCTGTTTATCTCCTGGCAGGGTCCGTTCAATGAGTTGGCCCCTCCAGCACATTCTAGAGAGGACTGGCCATGTCTGACCCTCTGGAGATACAGCCCTGACCTCCTGGCCACCTCACTGAGGAGAGGGCTCATGGGGGAATCAGCCTCACTCTGCATCTGTCCACCAGTCCTGCACCCTGGACTCCAGGACCACTCACTTGCAAGACACACATCCAGCTGCCAGAGGAAGTGACATTTCCTGACTCATCTGGCTAAGAATGAGCAGAGTATTGCTGACCATTCCAGGGGAGTAGCTGCCACAGAAGATCAGGATGGGTACAAGCCATAGAAGGTCAGAAGGAACAAAGGTCAGTCCACGTGGGAGTTCACATGGGCGCCTCACAGTCACCAACATGCCCTCGAGTTTTCCTTCCAGCCCAACATACACTCCACCTGCCCACAGTCACCTGTACCACCATCACACAGCCCCACAGAGCTCCAAACATCCTCAAACACACAAACTCCCTACCTATAAGCAGATGCCTGTGTGCCCAGAACCCTCCTGCTCCAATATACATGCACTACAAACCCCAATAAAATTACAGCCACAGTCTTGAATACAAAAACACACCCCCAACGGCCCCCGATAATCAAACACCTAAATCCTCATATCCCACAAAAATCCACCCAACCCCATATAACCCCCCAATGCAAACACACAAACCCTTCAACAATAGCCAAATACATCCAAACCAAACTCACATACTTCTGAATATAAGACACAACCCCCAAAATCCAAATATAACACATACAGTCCCCCCACAGCTGTGAACATCCACGTATGTACAATGCCTTAGAGGCTGAGACAAACACAAAATACCATCAGAGAGACACAATGTTTTCAACCTTCTCCTAAATACTCCCCCCACAACACATGATGAACTCACATCCCCAATACAAACATACACCCATCTCCCTCTTGAGATACTATAAACAGCCTCTGTCACATCTCCTGATTATACACACACAGCTAGCAACCCCAATTTACACTGACAACCCCAATCTCTGCAAATTCCTCCACACCAAAAATACACTCCCTAAACTCTTACCCTACAGGATGAGCATATGTATAACCCCTATACTCTGAATACACACAGATCCAACACACAAAACATTAAAATGCATACCCCTACCTCTTCTCAAATGCCTGCACACTGAGCCTCAAAAGACCCAGAACCAGCCCCACCACCCAGCCGCACCATGCTACACCAACCGTACACTCATAAAGGCACTCAGGCCCCTCATCTCTCCCCAGATCACACATACACAGTCTCTACACAGCTTTACTATTACCCCAAACCGTCCTATACCCCAAACATACATCCATGAGTTCCCCACACAGCCCTAACCCATGACAGAGGCAGCTCTACCGGGGGCATCATGGCACCCCGAGAGGGCAAATGCCGCTGAGGTAAGTGCCTCCTATGTTGCTGCAATTCTTGCTGCTGTTGCAAATCATCCCTTGACCCCACCGAGGCTGACTGGGACACCCTAAACGGGAAGTGGCAGCATATGAGTCAGGGAAGAGGAAAACTCCCTTCCAGGTATTCCCTGTCACCATCCACTGCACCAAAACATCGGATGACCAGCATGAACAAGAAACAGAGACATGTAACTATACCATGATAGAAATGCAAATTTTTCTAGAAAACATTTCTCCAAGGGAAGGGGGAGAACTGTGTTCCCCCTAATTATAAAGCCATGCTGTTACAATTCAAAGAAACGTCAGATACAGTACAACAGGCATTGGACTGCATCCATGTTGTAGCTAGATATGAGAAAGATAATTTTTCTGAAGCCCCAAATCTCGCTTGCCAGTAAAGGCACATGGGCCCCACTGCCCCATCGGCCAGGAACCTAACAGAGGACCCTTAAGGGATAGAGGGACTTCTGGGACCCTTACTGGTCTCCACCAAGGGGTGGTGCTTTCACACAGCTCCATCCTTCATGACATGACTAACAGACCGCCCTGTATTGGCAGCTCTGGGGATCGGGGTCCGTAATGACGTAACCCTGGGACAGCCAAGCACAAGGTAGAAATTTTTGCTCAGGCATTACAGACTCTTCAGCAGACTGGAGTGATGGGCAGCTGTCACCTCTCCGAATCCTGTACCCTGACCTCTGCCAAGGCCTCTGCCTTAGGGACCTGGCAGATCCCTGGAGCGTGGCCCTCCTCTGGGACAATTGCCCATATACTTCTCTAATTATCCTTGGGACACACATAAACAACTTTTCTCATGGCTCTTATTGACAACTGGAGCTCAAATTACAGTGCTTCCTCGGAAACCCTCCAATTATAAGCAAGGGCCACACATTAGATTACAACGCATAATAGTCAGGGGAGTGGAAAGCATTCAGCTTCCATTGACTGTCACTACTGAAACAATCTTTATTAAAAATCTTGTAGTGGTGGTAGCCCCTTTGGCCCTACCCTTTCCCGGTACAGCTATGGATGCCCTGATGTACTGCAATGCCATTTGGAACAAACCCAAATCCCTGGTCTTCCTGGTGGAAGCTGAATATTGGGAGCCCATAAGACTGCCACCTAAGACAGTAAATATCCCCCAATAACATGTATGACAGGGGGCTGTGGGATTGCAGCCCAAAATTCAAAATTTAGGACAAGAAGAAGTCATTAAACACACCATTTCTCCTTTTCAATTCCCCCATTTGGCTGCTATTAAAGCCTGCTATTAATGAGTGGCGCCTTATAAGCAACTACGGAAATATCAATGCTGATCCCCACTATTAAGGCTCCCATTTCCAACACTGTCCAGTTAATTAAGGATATCCAAAGGGCTCCAGGGAATTACTTTGCTGTGACAATCTAGCTATTATGTTCTATTCAGTACCAGTTATTGAGGAGTCCCAGCTGCAGTCTACTTTTACTGCAGAAGGCACCCAGTATGCTTTAACCCGTCTGCCTACTGGCTATCTTAACAGCCCAGCTATTGCCCACAGTCTTTGCTGGCAAGACCTGGTGTCCCCTTGCACCGTCTGGCACTATACTGATGTTCTAATCCAGAGCCCCTCAGGAGATTGGTGCACGAGGCCCTAACATGGTTGGTGACCCATCTATAACATACAGGTGGGCTACTGCCCCACAGAAAATTCAAGGACTGTCCACAACTGTTAAATTTCTGGGCATTAACTGATCCTTTAAAATCCAGGAAGTTCCTCTTGCAGCTAAACCTCAGCTGTTAACTATTCAGCTCCCCAACACACTATAGCAAGCCCAACTCGTCTCACTTAGGTCTCTTCACACTTCGGAGGCAACAAATACCACACTTGTCCATCATTCTTAGACCCATTTATGCAGCCACGTACAAACCCTTCACATTTTACTGGTGAAGAGCTAAATAATAAGCTTTATAGCAGGCACAAAGGTCAATTAGTCAAGCCCTCCCACTGGTTCCCCCTGGCTGCTCCTTCTGGGCTGAGAATGGACTATGTGTCCCGGAGCCTTTGGACTAACACAGCTCCTCCTAGCTGCCTGTGGGCTTCTGGACCAGACGGCTGCTCTCTACACCACTACACCCCCTCAGAACCGATTTGGGAACTGGTTCGTTGGTTTTGGTCTTGGTTTGGTGTGCACTGATGCCAGAATTTGCTTGCGTCTTTTGCATTTTGGTGTACACAATGGGAAACACTCCATCTACCCTGAAGGAGAGCCCTTTGGGGCCTATATTAAATAAATGGGTGAAACATAGCCCTGAGCCTATGACTAAGAAACACATGATATACTATTGTAATAGGGTGCGGACCCAAAATACAGGATCAGAAGGGCGATAGCCCCTGAATGGCTCACTCAACTTTTATAGGATCTCGCAGTTACAGGTGTTTTGCAAAACAGCAAGCTGCACCGGCAGTTGTTCCAACTGCCCACCCTCCCCCCATGCCGCCATCATATTCACCACCTCCTGTTTCCCCTACCCACGGGGATCAAATAGAAGTTTCTGTGTTAACCCCCAGAGCACAGGAGCCGGATTTAGTATCACCATCTAAGACTCCACAGACCACCCAATTTGGACCAGGAGCCACTTCCACAGCATGGCAATTTCCCTTGTGCTGACATCCTATAGGAGGCCAGGCGACGCCCTTGGACTTGAGGCGTCTATTCTAATTTCCCCACAGGAGCCCCAGGGAACTTTGACAGTGGGGAACGAGTTGATTGACTCTCCAGTAGATACCACTCCCCAAACCCTCCCTGTTTATCTTAAGAGGCTTGTAAATATTAAACAAAGGGGAAACAAAGTCATCCTAGGAAAAACTTGCCTGTATCTTTGAGATGCAAATGTCCTTTCTGGTCTTCTCAGGAACCCTCATCTCTGCCATCTTTTTAAAATGCATCTTTTTAAAAGAGGGTAAAGTAATTTTGAAATTGACTTATCAAGGATAAATAAAAAACCTAAGTGTCTTTTCTGTAATAATTCAGCCATCTAGACAAGTGAGTTTGATTTTTTCCATCTGTCAGAAACCTAATTTGAATCCAAACTCTTTTTGTAAACTGATGGGTTTCACATGGCTGTACCTGACTCCGTGCTGAAATTTGGAAATGACAACTATGACGTCTCTGTATGTTTGTGTCCTTGTATGTGTCTTTGTCTTTGGATAACATTGCTGAGGTGGATTTGTGGATGAGCTCTATTTAATTGGCTTAAAGAAAAGTGAGCACTTACAAACCAAACTATTCTAAATACAAGAGAAATTGAGCTAAATGAGCTTCAGGTTCATGTGAACTGGGAAATATTCAGTATTAATTAAGACTTGGTATTAACGTTCGTTTGTTGATCTAATTAATATAGACATGCTGTTAGAGTCATCAACATTAAGTATAATACTTTTATTGTGCCTAGGTTTACTATAAGCTAAATAAAATCTTGTTATATCTATTGCAAATTTGTCAGCAAGGAAATAACCTGATGTGAAGAAACTTTTAAGGAAAGAAAATGCAAATGAAATAAGAGCTTTAGGTGAACTTTTTAAAATACTTATCCTTTAGGAAGGTCTATCTAAAATAAGTCTCTCCAGATATTTGACCACTTGAAAGTCAGAATTGTGCTAAAATAAGTGACAGAAGTTTTATGGAAAGTGGACCCTGAAAAAAAGAGTTCTGTACGTGGTCAGGATTGACTAAGTTTAAAATAAGTTTAATTGAGTCAATAAATTTTAAAAGTAAGCTGGTGCAAAACTTGAATTTCGCTTTTCTCTCTGTTAAGAAGACAAGGTTTCTTAAGATTTTGGACTGCCTTTGATACCAGATTTTAAGTTTTTCTACCTTTTAAGAGATCTGTTCTGTACTTGCCTTTGAAATCTTTTATTGTTACTTTGGCTAACTGAGTAACTATTGTTTCACAGTGACATGTGATCCTATCTGACAGTTTTAAACCCTTTTCTTATTTTTCGGACAAAACTTCCCAAATCAAATTATAATGAAGTTCCTTTGAGCTCTAGCTAACTTTGGGGTGCTTCAAAGGGCCCCTGAAACACCCCCAAAGAGAGATATTAACTAATTAGGTTGACTTGGTATGTTGAATTACACCGGAAGTGTTGTCAAATAAGCAATAAATCTTCTTTGGTTATATTGTATGCCAAATGATACGGGTATTCTACAGATTATATGGAGTTCCTAAAATTTGGTATGTCCTGGTAAAATGTTACCAGTCAGAATTCTCTTTATTATCGGAAAGTGCTGCATGTCACCGCAGCAACCACATTACTTTGTCAATTGCATCGTAATCAGATTTAAACGTGCCTTCTCTTTGTTTCTTTTCAAGTAGCCAAATGTATGTCTCAGCCCACTCATCTTTGTAAAAATAGACATAGAAGTCTTTCAAATGCTGTTTTAGCAGGAAGTTACTGATGTGTATGTGCCATTTACAGTGATTCTGTATATACTCCCCAGCTTCAAAAACACTTAGAACTGCTGCTGTGGTTTCTGGAAGAGTCAGTTGTTGGTTCCTCAATTACATCTGTGCAGCTCGGGTCTGAGTTTTTAAAGAATAGTTAACTTTTAAAGAAGTTTCTTTATCAAAAGAGCAGTTTGAGTTATAGCCATGGTTTTTGCTGGGTTAACATTGGCTTCAGTTAAATCGTTTCAATTATAAAGTAAGTATAACTATGGTGAAGAAGCTTGGCTCATTTTAAAATGCTGAATCACATTTTATTTCTTGAATTAATGCGATAGAAACGTCAAAATTCCGGACCACTGGAATATGCCAACTTTTTTGTTTTGGGGTTGTGTGTATAGTTTTTGTTGTGCTGATTTGTTTGCTTGTTTTTTAAAGAAACGGAAACTGCTATGTCTGCTAGTGGAAGAAAATGCTTTGTTTTGCTCTGAAGATTCTGAAATTATTCAGGCATATCGTGGTTCATAGATTACAAAGAATAATGCTAGTTAAATGCCAATGAACTATTTTTACTCTTTTTATACGAAATGTACAAATTTCTGGGGGGTGGTGGTGATGGTGGCAGCGGTGCCTCTTACTACCTTATGTAAAACACTTGAACATTTTCATCAGTATTGCCATCATCTGTTTAATACTCCCAGTATATTTTCTCAACGTGTTTACCTAAAGTTGTATGGAATGACATAATAAGCAATAAAATCTGGATTACACCCTCCCCCCCCAAAAAAAGTGCCTTCTTAAGTCTTTCGTCATTGTACACAGTTATGGTATCACTCTGATGCCTTTGCAAAAATGCTTCCTCTTCAAGAAGATTTATAGAAGGGACCTTTGGATAAATACAAGTTTCTGGTTTTCAGACCATAAAGGTGAACCGGGTAAGATCTTGAAGAATTCTAATGGGAAACCTGATGGCTTCATAAAGCTGTTAACAAAAACGATTAGTTGCACATGACTGGGTAAACTGGTGACTATGGTTATAATTTGTATGGTTTCTATCTGAAAAATGACTGCTTTAAATCTGTGTTTTCCAGGTGTAAGCAAAAGTCTCCCCTTAAACTAATTATGACTTACAGTAATTTGTTAAATTATACCCTTGTAAGCAGAATTGAAACATTTATCTTTTTCTCTCTACCTGGTTGATCCTGCCAGTAGCGTATGCTTGTCTCAAAGATTAAGCCGTGCATGTCTAAGTATGCACTGCTGGTACACTGAAACAGCGGATGGCTCACTAACGCAGTTATGGTACCTCTGGTCGCTCGCTATTGCAACTGGATTACAAATAGTTATACTGATCATTGTTCTTTGTTTCCAGATTGTTTGCTCTTTGTGTCTCCCTGCTGCACTGTGTCTTTGTTAACGTTACTAGCTGCATTACTTATATCCTGTCTATTTTATAAGATTGGTGTCTCTTACAGTACCCAGTATGTAACCAGGCCTCCAACAATACTTCTATGGCTAAACATCTTGAGGAAATAGATCACATTTATAACATAAAATAATTGTAATAGTGTGATTCTAGGTATGGGAGGAAGCAACAAGGGAAAATGTCTCCTGGGTCATAATTAGATAGAGGATCCAGAGGATCTTTAATTATCAATAGGGCCTAATCCAAAAACTAGCACCTAGAGTGACATATCAAGAATTCTCCCCTGACCTGGGATGAGCCTCCCAGCACCGTGGGACAAAATTTGATCCTGAAATGTCTCCCAGATATTGGTCAAAATCCTGACCAAGAGGAGAGGATCTGAGAAATGGAATATTTCCTGACACATCAGTCATTAGAGACTGCAGCCCTCCAACGTGAGCCGGTGAGCCCTGACGAAACTCAGGATATGAGAATATAGGATACAGGCCCCGGATAGCTGAGGTACATATCAAATGAATGATTTCAGTGAGCCCAGACTCTTGCATCTTCCCATACATAGAAAACTGCTAAATTCCTTAACTTGAGATGCTGCCTCCCAGACTTGAAGCTCTCAAAATTCCTGTCAAATAGATCGTAACTCTCAACTTTTAGGCTGAGAATATTTTTTTAAGGCTACAGGTGTAAAGGAGACACTTTCCAGAGAGGAACAAAAAAAACAAACAAACAACGTTTGGAACACTGGCACCGATGGTGGACACTCCCGGAAAGTTCCATCTGACGAAGCAATTAGAAGGGCCGTCACCCCTTTTTCCACAAGACTGTGGAATGGACATTGACAGTAGGGAATTGTACAGGGAGGAGCCAAATCTGACTACACGTTGGATCTGTTTCTTTGACTTTAACCTTTGCCTTCCGCTGCTTTTGTTCACTAAAAGGATACTGTCTGTACATAATGGCCTGCCTCTGGGAACCCTGTTCCTCTGCCTGAATGTTAAACCAAAGTGCCTTTGTTCAGGGAAACATACGGACTCTGTCCACCTGTGGATGGCTGCAATTAAGAAGAAATTAACACATCCCCTCCCTGAGGCTGGCCATTCCAGGGGATATTCGCAAAACTTATGGCCCTTTTACTTTACCTCCTCATCTCCTCCCCATCTCTGTGCTATAAAAGAAACTGGCATCCAAACCCCGATAAGATGGTTATTTTGAGACTTTAGTCCGCCATCTTCTCGGTCTGCTGGCTTTCCGAATAAAGTCATATTCCTTGCCTCAACACCTCATCTCCGATTTATTGGCCTGTCGTGTGGCAAGCACAGCAAGCTTGGACTTGGTAACATCTTTACTCAGGACACGGTGTCACAAAATGGGACATTGTTTTCTGTTTGTTTGTTTTGTTTTTGTGTTTTGTGTTTGTTTTTGTTTTGGGCTGCGCCACGTGGCTTGTGGGATCTTAGTTCCTCGACCAGAGATCGAACCCACGCTCCCTGCAGTGGAAGCTTGGAGTCCTAAGCAATGGACTACCAGGGAATTCCCATGGGACACTGTTACCTTGCAGTCATGGTCCTCACCTTTGTGAGACAGAGGTAGTAGTGTAGCAGGATTGAGAACGTTGTAAAGTTTAAGATAAAGATTAGGTGGTGAAAGCAGGATTTCACAGGAAGTGAATCTAGTGACACTTGCAGTGAAACGTTGTCAATTCAGAGTTAAGAAGACTGTGGACAATGTGTGGAGTTTGCAAATAAACTTCATTTTCTAGAGTCAAATCTGCCAAGGCTTCCACTAAATTTGCAGTTGTGGCTATAACCTTAAGACAACTGAGATAGGCATAAGCAACTGACTCAAGTTGCATGCTATAATAGGCAATAGGCCTATGTTTACTACCATGCTCACATAGTTCCGCGGGGCCTGATTATGCCATTCATGCACAAATCAAGTAAAAGATTTTGAATAACCTAAAGTTAATCTATTAGGTAGAGATCTCTTTGCTAACTTAAAAGGGCTAATATATTTTGCCTCCAGTGGAGATCTCACCTTAAGGTTTCCGGATCAACCTGAACCTGATCATTTGGGTAACCCTAAGGCAGGCAGCTCTTGCAGTGCTTGTTTTAGCCTTATAAAAGCCTGCTTATGTTTATCCTCCCAAGCAAAGGATTCAGGAACTAAATCTTTAATAAGTTCATAGAGTGGAAGAGGTAACAGAGAAAAATTTGGAACCCAGAGCTTGCAATAACCAGCTAAACCTAGAAATCCACAATGCTAGCACTTAGTTGTGAGTCTAGGAAGTTCCTGTATCAGCCTAATTCTCTCTGGAGATAGCTGAATTCCTTCAGTGCTTAGATTATGTCCTAGGTAATGAACAGTGTCTAGAAATAATTGTAATTTTTCCTTTGTGTTCTTTCTCAGCTAACTGTTGCAGCAAATCAATGGAATCTTTTATGCATGCCTTATGGAATCTTTACAGTAACTGAGTACAGCAGGAGGTTATCTCCATATGGTAAAAAGGTTGATTTCTCAGGGAACTAGAGGGTACTTAAATCTTGGTGAGGTACTTGGGAGAAAAAAGAAGGGGTCCCAGTGAACCCTTGAGGCATAAAAGTGCAGGTATATTGTTGACTGTTCCAAGTAAAGGCAGATAGATATTGGCTGTTGGGTCTCCGGGATGCTGAAGAAAGGTGAACAAAGGTCTCCAACAGTAAACCATTCCAAGTCAGTTGAAACTTGTGACAGAAGGGTGGCTAGGTTTGGAACAACAGGAAAACAGGGAATAACTATTTTTATTAACAGCTCCCAAGTCCTGGACAAATCGCCATCCTGCCAGGTTTCCAACCAGGCAAGATTGGCATGCTGCAGGGACGAGTACAGGAATGACTACCTCCCGGGAAATTAAGTCTTCTACAATAGGTGTGAGACCTTGTATGACCACAGGCTTTAATAGTTGTTGAGGAAACCTAGGGAGAGGTTAGGCTACATCTATCTGATTCTTTATAGGTATGCATTTTTTTATTCTTCTGATGTTAACACCGTCAGAAGTAGCCCCCAAATTTGCAAGCATCTCCATCAAATTAGAGAACTTGTGCTGAACTTCCTCTTTTATGTCCAGGACAGATTGTAAGGAACATAAATAATCAGGTTCAGGTTGATCAGGAAATTTTAAGGTGAGATCTCCACTGGAGGCAAAATGTACTGGCCCTTTTAAGTTAGAAAAGAGATCTCTACCAAATAGATTGACTGGGGCTATATTGCATACCAAAAAGGAATCTTGGTTGAGATAAAAATTCTCTCTGAACTTTATTAGGTACTCCCACTATGGAAACATCCTCTTGACTCAGAGGGACCTGTTGTTCTTTGAGGGTGGGATTTAGAGTAGAAAGCACAGCTCTGGTTAGGGCTAGGGGTAGGGTGTTAAAGGGTTAGGTAATTATGTTTACAGTTAGGGTTAGGGTTTAATGTAGATTTCAAAGTAAAATATGAGAGTGGGGTTTAAAGTAGAAAGCATAGCTCCAGTATCAACTAAAATTTGGCAGTTTTTCATTAATTTTCATTCTATTTTCCTCTGGGCTGTTTAAGGTAATTGCTGGTAATAGTTTACCAGAGAACCTCTGGAGTTTTGCCAACTAGGGGAGAGGGTCATGGGGGGGCCCTCCCTTTGAGACAGATATGAGAGCATTTGTGAAGAGTTTGCATAGGACCTTTGAGGACACCTTTTTTTCTAGTGTCCTCACTGATTACAAATGAAACATCAACTTTGGGTCATCGAATTGATCATGGACCCCTAGGAGGTTGTAATGGGGGAGGCCTAGGTGTTATTTTGTGTCTCTTGCCTTAGAGCTGTTGTAACTGTAAGGCTATGAGCTTGGTGGATTTCTGTTTGTGATCTTGCTCCAAGGTCCTTTCAAAATGCTCAGCTGTAGTCAGGAGTTCAGTCAGGCCTACAGACTCTCAGCCTATTTTCTGCCCTTTTATCAATCCACTAATCTCAGAAGATAATCCATTTACAAAGAGGGCAGTTAAAGTAGGCTGAGTGGCCTTTTTATTGCTTGCAACCCCAAATGCTGTAAAAAGAGAGCCTACAAACTGGCTCTAAAGTCTTCCACAGATTCACCCCTCTTTTGTTTGTATGAGTGAATAACAGGCCAATCATTATTAGGCCAATTAATAATAGACCAAGTGTGAGCAGGGAAGATTTTAGGAATAGCTTATAAAAGGTTAGTTGTTATTCTGCAAGCCTTTTTAGGTTGAGGATCTTGAATATCATCCTAGGGATTATGTCATTTTGCTTCCCGCGTCCATTCTGGGGCTTCCCCCAGTCCTACCAACATGTGTACAAGTGGATAAAGATCTAGCAGTTTGGGGACATAGGCCGTGACAGTGACTCTAAATTCTTCAAAAAATGTTGGGGGTTCCTCCCTAGGTTTAGAGAATTCTTTGACTATAGCTCTCAGTTCAGTCTTTGACCAAGAGGTAAAGGACACCTGAGGGGGCTCACCTGCAACCTCAGGTAGTTTTACTTTAAATGGCAATTGTTAAATATTCTCTTGGGAATAGAAAAGTATCTCAGACAGAAAATGAGTAAAACAAGAGTACTCAGGTGAAAAAGGAAAGGGGGGGACAGTAGGAGTTAAATCTGCAGTCACATCCGTCCTATGGTCTTTTGTTTCAGGTACCTTTTGTCTCTTTAATTTTTCATTAGCTTTTTATTCTAAGTCTCTAAACGAAGCTATTTTGGAATCTTGAGACCTTCTGTAAACTTTTACATACCAATTAAAGCAGGCATCTCATTCTTCCTGTCCAATTTGGGAACCCTTGCTCTCCAGTGTTTTCCTCAAATGAACAATCTTGTCTAACTGGAACATTCCCCACAATGACCATTGTAATTCTAGATCAATATTAGTATAATTTTGCCATCTTTCTAAATATCTACAGCCTCCAGGACCATAGTTCTCAAAAATAAAATAAGCAGGTGTGCCAGAAGCTGGCATTCTCAACTCTTTGGTGGTAAAGGATCTCATTTCCTTAGCTAGCCTTTGTCAACCCAAAAGAACACACAAAAGAACTGCGCCTTAATATATCAGCAGTAACAAAGAGATGTTACTATGTCCTGGCCAAAAGAAGGCCTGGTATGCACCACCACCAATTCCCAGGGATCCTTGAACTGAGGAAAAAGATCCAACCAGCAAATCCCAAGGAATGGGGACTGCAAACTGATGCCAAACAAAATGGAGAACTATAGCCGCCACCAACAGTTCCAAGCATGGAAACTGAGGGCTGATTCCAAACAGATGGGGAAGTGCAGACTACACTGCCAGCAGTGCCCAATGTGGAATCCAGGGAACAAAATTAGGGGCTAGGGTTTACCACTCAAAAATATACTGGCAATAACCAAGAGATGTTACTGTGTCCTGGGAATTTCCCTCTGAAAGGCTAGGGGTTTGGCCTCAGGGAGAATCCTCTACCAGCCAAACTGACCTGCCCTGTAAAGGAAAGCCAATTAGATTGCGAGCACAAACTCAATCAAAGAGAATGGAGCTCAAACCAAGAGGAGCTTACCAACAACCTTCAGGAATGGCAAAAGACAGTGAACTCAAAGGAGTTGTGGGCACCACACCTGTTTCTCCTTGTCCCAAATGTTATCAGAAATTTGCTTCAGATCCCATCACTGCCACCAATATATTTATCTTTTTCTTTTTAAAAAGATAAGCATTTAATCATAAAATCATCGTGTTAGCAGGAGGAATCATAAGAGTGGATTTTAGAAAAGTGCACATACATATTTTTATACAGAACATTTCTGAAGGGATACATATTCAACTGTTAGTGGCCACCTCTGAATGCCACCAATGTATTAAAAAACAAGATTTAACTGAGTAAATTTGAAGATTTACTTTGAATTTTGAATAAATTGGCTTTATTAAACGATTCATGAATCAGGCAGCATCTCATCTGACAGAAAGGGAGATACTTCAACGGGTTACACAACATGGAAGGCTTTTTGTTTTTTGGCCACGCCACATGGCATGTGGAAATCTTAGTTCCCCGACCAGGGATCGAACCCATGCCCCGTGCATTGGAAGAGCAGAGTCTTAGCCCCTGGACCACCAGGAAGTCCCAGAAGGCTTTTAAAGTAAAGAGGGTGGGACAAGGAAAGAAAGTCATCATCAAGGGAAAAAATGAAAGTTCACTGGAGGAAAGTGAAACTTCAGGTGACAATGGCTTCTCATTGGCTGAACTGTGGAATTTTCTATTAGCTATTTCTATTTTCTATTTCTTGTTGCTGGCCAGGAAGGAAGTCTTCCCTCCTCCAGCTGGGGTAGTAAAGTGGTTGCACTTCCTGTTTGGGGTCAGTAAATGACCTCTTCCTGTTGGGGTAATTGATGATGAGTGACACGGCATGAGAGCTCCCTCTACGGGCCTTCCAGACTCCAATTCTAGTTGAGGTTTCCTTTTGTTAACATTCACAGCATGTTTTATTGGCAGGAGGATTCACAATGAGGGAGAAAAGGCCACAAGACTCACCATAAAGAAGGCTCAGAAATTCCTGGGTGGGTCCAAGGGAGGCACAAGGTGGCTGTGGGGTCAGCTGGCGGCCACAATGATCACATGGTTCCATCTGATGGGTTTGCAGCTCGATGTGGAATAGTGAATAAAAGGGTCAGTTCATCCTACCAGAGAAACATGAAACTGAGATAAGCTTCCCACTGCTGGAAGCATCTTGAGCCTTCAGAAAAGAACAGAGAACATGTCTAAAGGGTTTGGGAACATCAGAGCCATATCTCCTCAGAGTGGGACTCCCCAGGCTCTCCAGGTCTCAGTCCCCAACTCTCCCTCGGGGACAAAGCCTCCTCACCTCTGTCCTTGTCAGCTCACTGATCCCTAGAGGTCCTGCCTATCCCTGAGGACTTAGGTTTCCACGGAGACAGGTTGGTTGAGACCTAGTGATACAGTTGACCAGCCTGATACGTAACAGTTCCCACCACCCTGGGGCAGTCGGGCTCAGGGACACGTGGCTCTGGACCCCATGTGGAGGGTGTCCTTGCACGTCAGCTGTGCCCCAGAAGAGCCAGTAACGCCTGTAGCTGTCCAACTGATTCTCAAGGTATTTTCCTGGGAGAGCCCTTGGTCATCTGACCTCCTATCCAGGAAGCCCCGTGACTTTCTGACTGCTGCCTGTCACGCCAACAACACACCTGTGAAGGTTCTGCTCTGCATGGCCATCTGTCCTCCAGGCCCCCCCTTCTAGGGACCCAGATGCTAGGACCACCCAAATGCTGAAGGAGTGTCCACCTGCCTAAGGTACAGACACCCCTGTATCCATCTGCATGATTTCTACTGGGAATCAACAACATTTATGGGGATTCTTTGGCCCTAAAGAACAGACCAACCTGATAGGAGCAATGCAATGATTCACGATTACCAGGGTCAATGCACATATACAGGGGCCCATAGCCCCAGATGCCCCACTCACAATTCACATGGGTGTCCCATACGTACCCACCGATGCCCAAATATTCTTGCTTCATACATACATACACCCAAACACGCACATCAGTGGTGTGCTGGTAAGTGCTAAAAAACTCTCCGAGAAAGGTGGGAAAGACTTCACCTATGCTATCTACATGGTATAAATATTCCCAGCATGACCAATTTCAAGCTACCCACTTGCCATCACTGAACACAGAGCTGGGAAGAGATATGCACCATTGACTATCCCAGGATAGTATGAACCAGTTTCAGCACATCCCATACCTTTTCCTATGAATTTGTGCACACAATCCACTTACACCCCAAGTAGAACCCTCAACTCCCATCACAGATATATAACCAAAAGGATACCACATACACATATGTGTTTGTACATATACATATACATATATATATATATATCCTAAACACACACGTACATTTCTACCCTCGCCCTGAATAAATACACAGACTACCTCTTACTACCTAAATTTTTACAGACAAAACCTTACTCACCCTGAATATTCACATTCCACTCTCACAACTATATATACACACACAACATGGGCCTGAAAACAAACACGTGCAACCAATATGCCATCCAGATGTACACACTGAGTACCTAAACACACAGGCTCACCAAGTACACAACTGTCTCATGGGCAACGCAAAAAAGACCCACATGCAATCCCACAGCCCTAAAATACATATACTCCAGGATTCCTGCACACACACATAACCTACACCGTCTACTGGTTTCCAAACACACAAACTAAACTCTCACATCCCCCAGAATACATACCCCAGAAGCCCCAGGAACTCAAAAACACACACAGCCACAAAATAACCTATTCTTATCAAATACAGCTGACCCTTGAACAACTTGGGGGTTAGGGCGTCAGCCCTCCATGCAGTGGTTCTGCATCCATGGATCGTGTAGTAGTCCTGTAGTATTTACTGGAAAAAAAATCCACTATAAGTGGACCCGTGTGGTTCAAACGTGTGTTGTTCAAGGGTCAACTGTACATATAAGTCCACCTCACTAATACTGAGAACACACATACAAGCAACACCACTAAATTCTTCAGGCATTACATTTGGAAATAGACACATAGAGGACTCTAAGCCTCCTGATATACTCACAAATCACAAATACACACACCCACAAACTACTCATGACTATACACCCCAAATGCTCAGACACACTCAAAACAGAAAAACACCAACAACCTCTGCAGTCTTACTAATATACATACACAATTCTCACACACCTATGGACACACACATGCAAATATTCCCAAGCCCTGAACATACAGATCCCCTCCCAAACACTACACATTATGCTACCTCTCCAGAATACAAGCTCCCCACCACTACCCCAACATATAAACTGTATATGTGTGGGGGGGTGTTTATATATATATATTTCTACCCTCACCCCGAATATATAGACAGACCACCTCTTGCTCCTACCAAACACATGTATAAACACCCTAGCATTCTCCAAAGAAATACACTTTGAATACTCCTAACAACTCCATACCTTATGAACAAACTTTGATAATGCATGAACCTGATGATGGACACACACACAGATTAGAATACACAAGTAAGATACATGGAAGTGTCTCCAGCAAACCATTTATGAAACAACTTCCATATATCAAATTATCCCTAGCTATTAGGAGCCAGCTCACACATATGCAAGTACTAACAAATACCCGTATCACATATTTCTAATACATAGAAATGCAATTGTCCAACTTCCCTGTAGAAACATAGAACCTCACCTATTTATCAGATACACATATACTCACTTCCCAAAATACATAAGCTTCAGAGGCTCCTACTGAAAATTACAAATGCACAGCCTCAGCAAATATTCCTCCAAGTGGCCATGCCCCTTGAATACACACACAAACTCATTTAACACATAACTCTCCACAAGTCCCAAATGCAACCACAATTACCCAGAACACTACAAATATGCAATAATATCATCCTATATGCCCTTTGTTCCAAATACACATACAGTACCACACTACTGGCATATACATAACCCCACATTCCCAACCTCTCACACACAATTAACTCTGCCATCTTGCAGAATACAGAATCATACAAACACAACATACCTACATATACAACATCCACCAGTCCCAGAAAATAGTCACAGACTTGCCCTCTACACATCCAAATATACATAGACAGCTCCTGAAAATGCACACACAGAAACACCCCATAACCATACAACATGCCCTGAATACACAAATGATCATCCTACATTCCCCAAATATACAAAATAAACAGACTGGACACCCAAAGTAATATACACCACTATTTTTCCTGACATTGCCCCTATGCATATGCAGATAATCCTTCCAAATCCACCATTAGACACACATAAATCCCCAAATTCATGGGTGATAAAAACACATGTAAACATATTCCCCAAACACCAAATTACAAACACCTAACCACCAACTCCTTGAGTATGCCTGCGTCACATCTCAACACCCTCCAAGTACAACACTCACTCTTACACACTCTCACAAAAACACAGGCATGACCTCCCTTCAGACACAAACATCCACAGACAAAACCAACCCACACCTTTGACTACATATCAGATTCCCACCAACCAATTAAATATGTACAGACCCCATCTATGCTTGCAAATCAATCATGATTTGACATCAGACTACAAATACATGTTTATTACCACATTCAGCAAAGTTGCTCCCATCACTGACAAAAGAATGCAGTTTGAACATAAGTGGTGATTGATGTTTTTATGATAAGAAGGAAGACACTAGTGAAACCATGAGTGTGTTCCTTCGATCTTCACTCATTTTCCAATCACCTGAGCTACACCTTTGGAACCAGATGAGGGTTTTCAACTCGCAAGAACGTCCCTCTAGCTTTTGGACTCTTCAGAACGCGCAGCCTAGAACGGCACCTGGGCACCTGTTTAATAGCTCACACACACTATTTCCCCCCCACTGTAGGCCCCGCAATCACTGAACCCTTCATGCAGCCGGCTCCCCAGTGGTGCCAATAACCCTGGGGTAAACCCCTCAAGGGAATCGAGCTCTATGGGGGCGTGAATCCACATTGTGGGGAGTCTCCTTACACGGACAAGGGCACAAACAACCCACAGGGTGAACACCAGCGCAGAGCGGTGACACCTGAGGGGTGAAAAGTCCCCGTACCCCTTACCTCAGGGTTCCTGGAATTGACTCTCGAGGCCGCCATGACAGGCCCCGCCCCCGCCGGACGGCCGTTGGGGCCCCACCCTCCGCGCTTGCGCATGCGCTCCTCTCTTCCGGAGCCGAGCCAACTGCCCCAACAGACGCCAGGAGTCGTGGGAGGACGGCGGTCCGCGTGCCCGAGAGCCCCGCCCCAGTGGGCGTGCGCAGGCGTGCAGGCGCGGGGCACGCGGGCATCTGGTCCTGCAGCTCTCTGCCAGAGAGGAGAGAGGTGGAGTGTCGGGCACGCTGCGGAGCGTCTCTGGCGACGCTCCTCGCCGGGAACTTTTGTGCTGGTCTCTTCTTAAAACCAGCTCTTGTGAGATGTGCACGCGTGATTTTTCTATTGCACACGTGAAACCCATGCACTTAGCTACAAAGAGTTCTGGAGAGCTCCGCTCTAAGCACAGTAGCCTCAAATTGGGGCAAGTGCTTTCATGCCCTTTGGACTGCACTTCCTTGGTTCTTCTTTATGCCTTTCAAAAAACAGTAGGTCCTTTTTCCTAGCAAGCCTGAAGTTTCCGTTAAAGAACAATTCTAGCCAAGAATTCAGACCTGGGAAACACTCTTAAGATACTGTCTCCTGACTCCGTTCCTAGAGTTTTTCCAAACGCATTTACTCTACTAGAATATTTTTTCTCAGTGTATTTAATACATGGAGGTTTTTCAATAAATGTTGATTCACAGGTGTTTCCTTTGTACGGTTTTTTTTTTTTTTTTTTAAATAACTTTGAGAGAGAGTGGACAATCTGGGCCAATTTCAACACAGCAGGTAGTATGGGAACAATTTTCCTTTCCCTCCCTCCTTTTTTGTAATATCTTGCAGACTTTCAGTTGGCTTTTAATGCAACAACAACAACAAAAATAGTAGCGGGATCAACTTACTGACCTGACTTTGTAATACTTCCCAAAGAAACTCCAATCATCAGATCCTCTTTCTGTTCAATTGCAAGATTAGAGCATTTCTCACTCAACAGGATGCCTCTGAAGACCCCTCACATTTAACAGCACTAAGCGCCTCCAAGTGCCCAGACTTGAAAACTCCACAAGACACAAACATGGTATCTCTTCGTTTCTTTAATGTTTCGTGATTGAGTGGAAGATGAACTGTCTTCTGAGGCTTGTGATGCATGTCCAGAGTTGTTTTTTCTCAGTAGTCAATGCCTGCCCGCAGCCTCTGTGCAGGAATAGTCAGAGATCATAATCCAAAGGACTTTTAGATACTCCCTTCTGTGACTGCTCTTCCCAAATTACATTTGGGCTAATTTGATTATCTCTGTCCCTGGGGTGTAGGATTTTGAAGTATTACAAAAGTGATTGCAGATTTGGGACTGGCTAATTTTTGCACAGTGCAATTTTGGTATCAGTGACCTTGAGAAGAGTCCTTCAAATACTGTATCAGAATTATGAGTGAGAATCTTGTAAATAATTGGTTGAATGACTGAACAAAGGGAGGAAGCAACAAGGAAGCCTGCCTTTCTCGAGTGCCTGGGTACAATATTTTGCCTCACGATCCCTCTAGTATGAAGTTATTGGTTGAAAATCATATGAGTTTTCCTTCATTGTAAAAGCTCCAGTACTGAGCGATATTCCCAAACTGTTTATTTTTTTCAGTCCTCGACAGGAGTTTCTTTAGATATAAAGTTCATTTAGAAACTTTATGTCTAAAGTTTCTTTAGATATAAAGTTTCACCATGATGTTGCTTGAAATATTCTCACCTTATCTTCTCACCTTCTTCTGAGTCAGTTTTTCCTGACAAGGGGCAAGGAACTTCTTAAACACCAACAGGAGTCTTTTTCACACTGTGGAACAGTCCTTCGAAACCTTTGTTTCCTTCCCCAACACCCCACAATCAGTTGGAGTTCTACTGCAGCTACAGCAGTGAGAGAATCTCGTCTCGCAAGAGATTTGGTTGCCATCCTCTGAGGTTTTCAGCCTTCATCTCCCTTGACAAGTTTCCTAACAGTCCCCTCTTCTCACAACACAAAACACGAATACTCTTTCATATCATTTTGATAGTGGTAAACTGACTGACATGGATTCTCAATATGAAAATAATAATCAGACAAGTTTTGTAAAAGGAATGCTACCATGATTCCCATGCAGATGGGGCCATATGCAACGATGAGCCTAGATTGTAAAGAGCAAGTGTATGTAATGCAGGCAGGAAATTAACAAACTTGTAAGCAGGGCTTGCAGGCTAGGATTTAGATGGAAGTGGGCTTGTCTGAATGGGGATTGGACACTGCTGGATAAACTCTTGGCATTGTGTCAAGGTGCACATCCATCTCATGGGTAGTGGACTTTTAACACCTAGAAAAACCAGGGCTCTAGGATGTTTAGTCCCTTTAACATAAGGAAAGAGAAGAAGATTTTCTGCCTTCTTGTTCCTTACTTCTGTCCTTACCCCTACTAAGCCAAGATGTTCAGTGCTATATGATGGCTCTTCCAAATCCATTTCATCCAAAGAGCCTGCAGATTTTGTGTATGTTTACAGTTGTGTTTTCTGTTGGAGCCAAGGTGCACACTTGAGTCTCATCACTCCAAGTTCTCTTTCTCATAAGGATGAGTAACTGATAATAGCTTAGTATGTTCTGATTTTTTGGTAGTGTTGCCAGATAAAATACAGATTTCGAGTTAAATGTAAATTTCAGATAAACAGGGAAAGAATTTGCAGTAAAACTATGTCCAAAATGTTGCATGGGACAAAGTTGTACTACAAATGAATTCATTGTTTATGTGAAATTCAAAAGTCAAATTCAGTTAGGCATTTGTTACTTTTCTTTACTAGATCGAGCCACCCTATTCTTTCAGGTGCTTTGAAATTTAAGAGACTAGAAAGTCTTGTTCTAGGAATCTAGTGCAGAAACAGAGGAGCCACGATACCCGAACAAAGACAATCATTGGAAATATCCTCAGATATATTGGAACATATATGAATTTTCAACTAGAAAAAAAATGAAGGCATTTTAAAAACTGAAAACAGATTGCCTTCGTTTTTAGTTGCATGACGTATCTCTGGGAAGATTTTAGTGAAAGAGATAACACTGGTTTCCTCCGGGAAAGAGGATTGGGTTGACAGGGGAAAGAGGTGGGAGGAGGGCTTGCCACTGCATATTCCATTTTGCACAATTTAATTTTGAACCTTGAGAAGGTGTTGCTCGCTTAAAATATTATACTAAAATCATTTAAAAGGTAAAAAACTAAATCTTTTACAACCATGGAATACTATGAGAAAGACATTTACTGAATTCTGGTCTTGGACATGGGGGCTGCATGACGGTTTTTTGATGGACGGGGGCTTTCCAGCACAAAGGATCATTAGTAAGGCTGGTCCTGCTGGATGTTGGTTGGAGAACAAGGACCACTCCCTTAGGAGTGATGTACATACAGCAGTCAAAGACACTGGATCTGCTGAGACAATCCTAATTTCAAATACTCAGTTCCATGTGGCCATAAATACCCAAGTGTTTATCAGACTAACAGTTCTGAATTTTGTTCAGAAAGTCTAGTCTCTGCTGAAGTAAGTCAAGAGCCAGGTAGGAAGCAGAGTGTGTTGAGGGACACAAAACTAGGTTGATGGAAAAAGAAGTGAAAGGAAGGGACCGTCAAGTCCAACCTCGGTGCCGTGAATCAAAAAAATAGTCTATAAACTGAGTAAAGAGGCACACGCCAATTGTGTTGCCACTGTGTGAGGTGGAAGGAACTTCCGGTTCTTGCCTACCTGCCAGAGCCCTCGTGGAATGTCTCCCCACCCCCACCCTACCCAGACCCACGTGCCCTCTGCCCCTCCCCCACTGCAGAATGTTTCAGCCACATTCTACTGTTATGACTCAAACGTGCCCCTCCTTCAGTTGGATCCTGAGCGTCTGCTGAAGCAGGTCACTCTCTGGGTCCTGGTCTTGACTTTTCTCATTGAGGCTACCAGGCAGCAGTAGTCCGTGCCCAAGCCTGCAGGATGGCTTCAGCAGGAGGTAAGCCTATAGGCTGGGGGTGTGTTCTCAGAGACCCTGCCATCCCTCACATCCTTCGGGTTCACACGTGACACTTCACGGTGGGCACACAGTTGGACTGAAGTAGAGGGAGAAGAGAGCCCTGGACACACGAGGACATTTCACCTGGGGAGACTGGGGAGCCTGAAGAAACCTGAGACTGCACTGGGGAGGAGGGGTCATTGGAGGCGGATCAAGAGGAATTGCCCTGGCTATGGAGAAAGGATGGCAGCAGGCAGGTTGATTCTTTCTAGAAGGGAGACAAGCCACTTTGAAACGTGTGTGTAAGGATGTGTGTGATGTCCTGGTGGTGACACAGGGAGGGTCATGAGGAAAGCCTAGACCTGTCTTGTGTTCCTGAGGCACCTGAAGCTTGCCTCACCATATCTTTCTAAGGGATTTGAACAGGAGCATACTGTATCTAAGGGGGCCGTGGGGAGAGATGGTCTTGGTGAGAAAACTATTCAGTGGGGCTGTGTGTGGCCACACCTGCAGTGAAGTGTCCTCTCCGAGAGCTAGGCAGGAGGTTACTCTAACTGCCGCAGCCCACACCTCGTCCACTCCTCCCAGCCCAGAGCTCACTTCTCAGTTCAGGCAACTGTTGCTTTGGCTTCAACAGGGGATGGGCAACCGTGTAACTTCAGCCAAGAGAGGGCTCAGGTTCCTGAGTTGCTCTGAATTGTTCTTCCTTTTGTGGAATCGCAGTACTTCAGACCTACTTCATCTCGTCCAGTATCTCATGGTGGACCCTCAGGCTGCCTTGAGAGGAAGAGTTTGTTCATATTTCCCGTCACTCCTTCATGGACAGGGGACAGATGTGGAGTGGGGTTGTTTCGGGTGGAATGTCTGTGAAGGCTGCTTCCTCTTTTAAAGGGGGAAGGAGTGTAGCCCAGGGGCAGGAAGACGATCTTCTGTGTTATTATTAAACGTCCTATGACACCTGTTCTGGTTAATTAGGTGCACCGTGGTGTGTACCTTGTTCTCCTGAACAGGGATGTGATCCAGACAACTTGATCGCCATGGCAACTGGCTTCTGCCTGCTTCTCAGATTGTCTTTCCGTTATTGGGAGCTGGAGGGGGAAGGACCACAGGCGGTCTGTAGTCCCATGACCAATGTAACATGACAATTCCCTGGCCCTTGTTTAATCCTCTGCAGCCATCACTGGCTGTGAAATGACAGAATCTAAGGGACACGCGCCTACTTCTCACACACCACTCCCCCCACCCCCGCCACCTAGGAACAGAACTCCTGAGTGATGACAGTGACTCTGGGCACTGGGGAGGGGGTGGCAGGACCTGGCCCATGTTACGTGTCTGCTGTGGGTTGTTCTGAGATGCAGGTGCATTCTGGGTCAGTGTTATGGGTTTGTATCAGGATTCCATTAGAGAGATATTTTCCAGCATTTTGTTTTGTTTTGTGAGGCTAGGAAAGAAAGAGGGGATTTCTACTGAGCATCAGGAAAAGGAGGACTGAGGAGGAGGTGGGGCCCTAATATTTGACACAATACCTGTCCACAAAGGGCCTTTGGGTGCCTAGAACTTACCTTGGAGAAGGTCCCTACCTGCTAGTACGCCGGCTGAGGGGCATTTCTCACAGAGCGGATGTCCACACAGTTCCAGATCTTGGGAGACAGCCTGTGAGGCTTAGGTGCCAGCGGGTGCCTTAGGGAGGCTCTCCAAGTCACTGCTTGCTGAGGCGATTTCTTCTCGGCAGACAGGGGTCAGGGACCTTGGTGGATAGGCGCGGGGTCACCAGTGGAATAATTCTCAACTGGAGGTCAGGGCATGAAAATCACTTGAAGACATTTGCACGCTGCACAGTTTCCCTTGTCCAAGTGTCCCTCACCTGTGGAGATGTACACTCTGATGCCACAGAAAGCCTCGGTCCCACTTGCCCATTCTCCTCCTCCATTCACTCCTTTCCTTTGCCTCCACAGCATGGCCAGTGCTGGGAACGGATGTGACCATGAACCCCGGTGCCTCCTTGTCTACTTTCACGGCAGTGCCCTTCCCTCCACCCACTCCTGGCGCCCAGCACCGGCCACCCTGGCAGCAGCACCTGCCACGTCCCCTCACCCCAGCATTCCCTCCTGGCAGCAGCCTGCTGCTGCCAGCTTTCCCCAGGACGCCTTTGGTGGCTAATGGTGGCCGTGGCCCCAGTGCCCCTGGGGCTTGCAACCTCACTGTCCAAGTCAGGTCACAAGGGAGGACAGTGGAGGCCCCCCAGACTCAGACCTTTGTCGTTACTCAGGCCCCCCTCAACTGGAGCGCTCCAGGGGCCCTCAGCAGGAGTGCTGCATGTCCTGCACCCGTATTCATAGCAACCCCTGTGATGGGGACCGTTGTGACTGCTTCAGCTGTTGGAGTTAGTCAGGCTGGCAAGGGAGGCTGGACCCCAGGCTTTCCTCCTCAAGCTCCACCACCAGCTGCCCAGCTGGCCCCTATCATTCGCCCAGTGAACTCTGGGCCATGGCCACATGGCACTTCCAGGGAGGGCCGCCTGGCCACCAACCAGTCCAACGCCTCGCAGGATGGCTCCTCTAACCCCCAGAGAGAGTACAGTAACTTCCGACGTTGGCAGCACATCAAGCCCCTGGCCCGGAGACACTTTCACCTGAGTCCTGATGCAGAAGCTTTTTCCTGCTTTCTCATGTGAGTGAACGCTCAGGGGGTCCTGAGCTTATGGGAGCTTTTAGATAAAGAGGAACTGGGGATGGACTCGCACGTTAGCTTTCTAGGGATACTGGAAGGAAGGTGTGAGGGCGATGTCCGTGCTATGAGAGGGCACACTGTCGGTCACATGGGTGGGCCTGCCAGTCCGTGACATCAGGACTGAAATGTGCCCTATCTCAACTGGCCCCACCACCCTGTGAGTCTGGCCAGCTTGCTCTTCCATGATTCTCATGGTAATATGGACTGAAGACTTGCAGTCAGAGAGGGTCGTGGTGTAAGGTGAGGAGCCAAGGAGTGGATGCCGCACTCTCCTGTGGTGCCGTGTCCTTCATACAGGACTTGAGCGTACATGGCCAGGGGAGGTCACTTCAGAGGAGGGAGAGAGCGCGGGGCCCAGGAGAGCGCTTTATGCATGCCTCCACTTCGTTGTGGAGAATTCCACGAGGAACAGGGTGATGGTAGAGCTCTCCTAAGGGCGTGGGCTCTCTCCCACTAGACTTGTGAGCCTGGCAGGCATTTCCATCCTAAACCTCCGGTCCCTCGTAAAAAGGGGACACTTACACTTCACTCAGAGGACTGTGCAGAAGACGCCTTGGGCTAATCTATGAAGTGTTAGCAGATTGCTTGGTACATGCCATGCCTCATTGATGATGGTGATTTTTATTATGAAAATGCAGCCTTAAGGAGGAAAAGAGCTCCCCAAGGCACAATGTCCCAGCTCTAGCCTGGGAGTGGATGGTCATCCTTTAGTGAGTGTGAGGCGGTGACAGCAGTGGCCGGGAAGGCTTGTCTTTGCCCTCCCAGACGCCCGCCTCTCACCCTCCTGTTGCTCAGTCATTCTGGGTTGAGTGATGTGTGGTCCACATGGGCAGGTGGGGTCAGGCAGGTGGGGGCTGGGCTGTGCCCAGAGACTGACCCCGAGGGCTTACAGCCCAGTGCTTCGATCCGTGGCCCGCCTGAATCCCACCATGCTGCTGGAGGAGGGACTGCGGAGGGCCGTGCAGGAATGGCGGCGCTTGAGCAACCTTGACCGGATGATCTACTACGAGAGGGCGGAAAAGTGAGTCAGCGTCCTGGGCCCAGGGGCTGCGTGGAGGGTGAGGCGAGTGGGTGAGGGCAGGGTCTGGCCGTGGGGGTGCTCATCAGAGAGGACAGAGGAGAAGGGCTGTCACCCAGCACAGGGTCCCCGCAGCCCAGGGGCCCTACTGTTCCCCAGAAACCCCTCCCTCACCTTGAGAGTTTGAGACTTCTGTCCTTCCTCCACCAGGAGCTCTGCCCTCCTCTGATTTTGACCTACCCTTGCCTTGACATGAAGGTCTCAGGACGGGGCAGGGTGAAGCTGTGTGTCCAGTAGGGGTCCAACTCCGGCCATATGGGCTGGGCCGGGGAAAGAGCTCCACCCGCCAGCCTGCTGCTTCCTTAGTGGTGGGTGGCTGGCGGCCACTAACATAGATTTGGGACCACCTCTCCTCATGAAAAGTGCCCTGAGTGGGTACCCTGGCATCCCTGAAGAGGATGGGGAAGCCAGCTGTCGTCGGCCCAAGGGTCTCCGGCCCTTCCAGTGTTTGCTCCATGGTAATCCCCTTGGTTTAAGAAACAAAAGCAAACAAACGAGCGTCTCTCAGAGGAAGGGAAGGCCTCTCCTCTAAGCTCAGCATCCACATCGTCCAGCCTCTCCTGGGCCCTGTCTCCAGGTCTATGTTCCAGGAGTCTCAGTCCTAGCCCAGGGTCCTGGATTCGGGCAAGGACCCCTGTGGGGAACACATGCCTGTTCCAGCCTCTGGCTGTCAGCCCTTCATGTGGTTCTGGATGGGGACGGGGGCATGAGGAGGGTGCCCCCTGGGTCAGCCATGTGTCCCGTTGACTTGGTTCAATTCAGCGACCTGGGTCTATGCTGTTGAATGCCCTCCAGTGCTGGTGAGGCAGGAAGGGTCCCAGATCTTGTTATCACTTCCAGGAGCAGCTCTCTGCTGTGGACAGAACCTCACAGGGCCTTGACGGCCCCAAGGCACATCCTCTCCCAGTGCCTCATTCTTGGCTGCCTTTGTTGGGCTCCAGAACCCAGGCCTTTTTCTCAGGGTGGCCTGTGCCTCCGTCACCCCCCAGGTTCATGGAATTTGCGGCCGAGGAGGAGACGCACATTCAGCATTTGCAGTGGATGCAGTGCGTGCAGGACCTGCCTCCTCCAGCCCCACCGAAGCTGGATGCTCGGGGGCCCCCAGCCCCGAAAGTGCGCCTTCAGCCAGGCACCCAGCTTCCCACTGGAGCTGAAGGCACAGGTAACAGGGCCTAGGTTTGGCCACTGTCCCCATGTGGATCCTTTTCTTTCAAGACAGGGGCATTGGTCTTTCAACCAAAACAGCCACCGAGGCGGGGTGGGGGGGGTGGGGTCTCAGCTGCCCTTTGTCACTACGGGGTATTGACTTGGTCAGTTTTGTAACTCCTCTCACACCTCCCTGTCAAAGGACCCCACACGAAGTCTGCCTAAGAAGTGGGCTTGATGGGGAGACCCCTAGAAAATTGGAGGTTCCCCACTCCCTTACTTGTGACTCTCTTAGATGACCCCCTAACCTCCCCTCTCCAACTGTGCATGAGGCTTCAGATGGTCCTGACCCCTCCCACACCCACATCAACGTCCCCCAAACAATGCCCTCACCAACGTGCGCTCGGTGGTCAGGAGGTGGACCGGGAGTCCCTCACCTTCCTTCCCTTCCTCCTGCTCTGCCTCAGCCTGTGCTCCCAGGATGTGCGGCCCCAGGGCCCAGCCCTCGCACCCGAAGCCACACAGATCCCAGCGGAACCCGGAGCCCAAGGCGCCCAAGGAGATTCCCCCTGAGGCTGTGAGGGAGGCTGTGGACAGGATGGAGGCGCTGGTGGGGCCCGTCCACTCAGCCCCAGGCAAGTCACATGCAGAATGTGGAAAGGACGGAAATGAGCTGAAGCAGGAAGAGGACGACACCTACTTGGACCCGTGTCTCTTGAGCTACACTGACGAGCTGCGTTCCCGGGAACACTCTGTCACCAAGGTAGGCTGGGCCTGGAGCCTGGGGTCTACAAGATGCCAGGGCATGGAACTCTCAGCACCCAAGATCTGGGTTCTGCTCAGGCCGATGGGACTTAAGCTCAGCTCCTTGTTCCTGAGCCTGGTGTTAGGGGAGGTTTACGTAGATGTATGTGTGTATATGTTTGTGTCTGTGTGTATGCCTTTGTGTGTCTGTGTATGTGCATCTGTATATGTGCTCTTTTGTGTGTGACTGTGTATGTGCATGTGTGTGTGTGTGTGTGTGTGTGCTGACCATCTCCACCTTGTGGAGGAGAGTGGGGGTGGGTCTCTGCTTTTCACTTTCCCTCCTGGTCTTCTTGTGTCACAGGCCACTCCTGGCCAAGGATGCTCACAGCCTCTTCTTTCTGTCCGAGGTGGAGGCAGTCATTCACCCTCGATTCCCGGCAGAATTGTTTTCCCCGGACCCACAGCTGGATGTCTTGGCCCTTGCTGAGGAGCTGAAGCAGGAGGAAGGACTCACCCCTGAAGAAGTGAGCCAGGGGAGGGAGAGGGACACTTAGGGAGCCAGGGGACTCCAGGGGAGGGGGGACTCCAGGTGATCCAGGGGACAGGGGAAACCAGGTGGCCCAGGGGAGCCAGAGGAGGGAGGGATCGCAGGTAGAACAGGGGAGACAAGGGACACCCAGGAAGACCAGGGCACGGAGGGACCCCAGTGAGCAGGGGAGAGCTAGGGCCCCAGAACAGGAGGCCCACATGGCTCTGTCCGTCCCTTCCCTGCCTCGGAGGCCTGGCATGGGGAAGGGCCCTCTCTGGGGTGGGTGCGGCACAGGGTGATAAGAAGGAGAGGATGGGGAGCCGGGAGCGGAGGGAAGGACACACAGCTGGGAATAAGGTGCAGGAGGATGGCAGGAATGCCACCGTGTCTGTATTTGGAGTCTAGTCCTGGGGTCACCCGTCCCCTCCTCCCCCCCAGGGCCATTGTCCCACTGCCCAGTGCTCCTCCTCTCACACGTGCGCGTGGAGCCATCACTGTCCTCCTCCCTCCAACCAGCTGGTGCAGAAACGACTCGTGGCCTTGAAAGAGGACGAGGGTGGGCCGGCAGCCCCGAGCCACAGTGCACCCGGAATGGGCTCAAGTCCATCTGAGTCCCACGCCGGCCAAGGTGCCCAGAGGCACGACCAAGACCGCCATCGAGGGGTCAGTGATGAAGCCTGCCCACCAGAGATTGATGTTGAGGCTCTTCATAGGCCCATCCGAACAGACACTGGCCCGTTCGTGCTCAGAGTCTTTGTTCCCTCTCGAGGACGTCAGGCTGGCAAGGGAGGCTGGACCCCAGGCTTTCCTCCTCAAGCTCCACCACCAGCTGCCCAGCTGACCCCTATCATTCGCCCAGTGAACTCTGGGCCATGGCCACATGGCACTTCCAGGGAGGGCCGCCTGGCCACCAACCAGTCCAACGCCTCGCAGGATGGCTCCTCTAACCCCCAGAGAGAGTACAGTAACTTCCGACGTTGGCAGCACATCAAGCCCCTGGCCCGGAGACACTTTCACCTGAGTCCTGATGCAGAAGCTTTTTCCTGCTTTCTCATGTGAGTGAACGCTCAGGGGGTCCTGAGCTTATGGGAGCTTTTAGATAAAGAGGAACTGGGGATGGACTCGCACGTTAGCTTTCTAGGGATACTGGAAGGAAGGTGTAAGGGCGATGTCCATGCTATGAGAGGGCACATTGTCGGTCACATGGGTGGGCCTGCCAGTCCGTGACATCAGGACTGAAATGTGCCCTATCACAACTGGCCCCACCACCCTGTGAGTCTGGCCAGCTTGCTCTTCCATGATTCTCATGGTAATATGGACTGAAGACTTGCAGTCAGAGAGGGTTGTGGTGTAAGTTGAGGAGCCAAGGAGTGGATGCCGCACTCTCCTGTGGTGCCGTGTCCTTCATACAGGACTTGAGCGTACATGGCCAGGGGAGGTCACTTCAGAGGAGGGGGAGGAGCGCGGGGCCCAGGAGGGCGCTTTATGCATGCCTCCACTTCGTTGTGGAGAATTCCACGAGGAACAGGGTGATGGTAGAGCTCTCCTAAGGGCGTGGGCTCTCTCCCACTAGACTTGTGAGCCTGGCAGGCATTTCCATCCTAAACCTCCGGTCCCTCGTAAAAAGGGGACACTTACACTTCACTCAGAGGACTGTGCAGAAGACGCCTTGGGCTAATCTATGAAGTGTTAGCAGATTGCTTGGCACATGACACGCCTCATTGATGATAGTGATTTTTATTATGAAAATGCAGCCTTGAGGAGGAAAAGAGCTCCCCAAGGCACAATGTCCCAGCTCTAGCCTGGGAGAGGATGGTCATCCTTGAGTGAGTGTGAGGCGGTGACAGCAGTGGCCGGGAAGGCTTGTCTTTGCCCTCCCAGACGCCCACCTCTCACCCTCCTGTTGCTCAGTCATTCTGGGTTGAGTGATGTGTGGTCCACATGGGCGGGTGGGGTCAGGCAGGTGGGGGCTGGGCTGTGCCCGGAGACTGACCCCGAGGGCTTACAGCCCAGTGCTTCGATCCGTGGCCCGCCTGAATCCCACCATGCCGCTGGAGGAGGGACTGCGGAGGGCCGTGCAGGAATGGCGGCGCTTGAGCAACCTTGACCGGATGATCTACTACGAGAGGGCGGAAAAGTGAGTCAGCGTCCTGGGCCCAGGGACTGCGTGGAGGGTGAGGCGAGTGGGTGAGGGCAGGGTCTGGCCGTGGGGGTGCTCATCAGAGAGGACAGAGGAGAAGGGCTGTCACCCAGCACAGGGTCCCCGCAGCCCAGGGGCCCTACTGTTCCCCAGAAACCCCTCCCTCACCTTGAGAGTTTGAGACTTCTGTCCTTCCTCCACCAGGAGCTCTGCCCTCCTCTGATTTTGACCTACCCTTGCCTTGACATGAAGGTCTCAGGACGGGGCAGGGTGAAGCTGTGAGTCCAGTAGGGGTCCAACTCCGGCCATATGGGCTGGGCCGGGGAAAGAGCTCCACCCGCCAGCCTGCTGCTTCCTTAGTGGTGGGTGGCTGGCGGCCGCTAACATAGATTTGGGACCACCTCTCCTCATGAAAAGTGCCCTGAGTGGGTACCCTGGCATCCCTGAAGAGGCTGGGGTAGCCAGCTGTCGTCGGCCCAAGGGTCTCCGGCCCTTCCAGTGTTTGCTCCATGGTAATCCCCTTGGTTTATGAAACAAAAGCAAACAAACGAGCGTCTCTCAGAGGAAGGGAAGGCCTCTCCTCTAAGCTCAGCATCCACATCGTCCAGCCTCTCCTGGGCCCTGTCTCCAGGTCTATGTTCCAGGAGTCTCAGTCCTAGCCCAGGGTCCTGGATTCGGGCAAGGACCCCTGTGGGGAACACATGCCTGTTCCAGCCTCTGGCTGTCAGCCCTTCATGTGGTTCTGGATGGGGACGGGGGCATGAGGAGGGTGCCCCCTGGGTCAGTCATGTGTCCCGTTGACCTGGTTCAATTCAGCGACCTGGGTCTATGCTGTTGAATGCCCTCCAGTGCTGGTGAGGCAGGAAGGGTCCCAGATCTTGTTATCACTTCCAGGAGCAGCTCTCTGCTGTGGACAGCACCTCACAGGGCCTTGACGGCCCCAAGGCACATCCTCTCCCAGTGCCTCATTCTTGGCTGCCTTTGTTGGGCTCCAGAACCCAGGCCTTTTTCTCAGGGTGGCCTGTGCCTCCGTCACCCCCCAGGTTCATGGAATTTGCGGCCGAGGAGGAGACGCACATTCAGCATTTGCAGTGGATGCAGTGCGCGCAGGACCTGCCTCCTCCAGCCCCACCGAAGCTGGATGCTCGGGGGCCCCCAGCCCCGAAAGTGCGCCTTCAGCCAGGCACCCAGCTTCCCACTGGAGCTGAAGGCACAGGTAACAGGGCCTACGGTTGGCCACCGTCCCCATGTGGATCCTTTTCTTTCAAGACAGGGGCATTGGTCTTTCAACCAAAACAGCCACCGAGGCGGGGGGGTGGGGTGGGGTGGTGTCTCAGCTGCCCTTTGTCACTACGGGGTATTGACTTGGTCAGTTTTATAACTCTTCTCACACCTCCCTGTCAAAGGACCCCACACTAAGTCTGCCTAAGAAGTGGGCTTGATGGGGAGACCCCTAGAAAATTGGAGGTTCCCCACTCCCTTACTTGTGACTCTCTTAGATGACCCCCTAACCTCCCCTCTCCAACTGTGCATGAGGCTTCAGATGGTCCTGACCCCTCCCACACCCACATCAACGTCCCCCAAACAATGCCCTCACCAACGTGCGCTCGGTGGTCAGGAGGTGGACCGGGAGTCCCTCACCTTCCTTCCCTTCCTCCTGCTCTGCCTCAGCCTGTGCTCCCAGGATGTGCGGCCCCAGGGCCCAGCCCTCGCACCCGAAGCCACACAGATCCCAGCGGAACCCGGAGCCCAAGGCGCCCAAGGAGATTCCCCCTGAGGCTGTGAGGGAGGATGTGGACAGGATGGAGGCGCTGGTGGGGCCCGTCCACTCAGCCCCAGGCAAGTCACATGCAGAATGTGGAAAGGACGGAAATGAGCTGAAGCAGGAAGAGGACGACACCTACTTGGACCCGTGTCTCTTGAGCTACACTGACGAGCTGCGTTCCCGGGAACACTCTGTCACCAAGGTAGGCTGGGCCTGGAGCCTGGGGTCTACAAGATGCCAGGGCATGGAACTCTCAGCACCCAAGATCTGGGTTCTGCTCAGGCCGATGGGACTTAAGCTCAGCTCCTTGTTCCTGAGCCTGGTGTTAGGGGAGGTTTACGTAGATGTATGTGTGTATATGTTTGTGTCTGTGTGTATGCCTTTGTGTGTCTGTGTATGTGCATCTGTATATGTGCTCTTTTGTGTGTGACTGTGTATGTGCATGTGTGTGTGTGTGTGTGTGTGTGCTGACCATCTCCACCTTGTGGAGGAGAGTGGGGGTGGGTCTCTGCTTTTCACTTTCCCTCCTGGTCTTCTTGTGTCACAGGCCACTCCTGGCCAAGGATGCTCACAGCCTCTTCTTTCTGTCCGAGGTGGAGGCAGTCATTCACCCTCGATTCCCGGCAGAATTGTTTTCCCCGGACCCACAGCTGGATGTCTTGGCCCTTGCTGAGGAGCTGAAGCAGGAGGAAGGACTCACCCCTGAAGAAGTGAGCCAGGGGAGGGAGAGGGACACTTAGGGAGCCAGGGGACTCCAGGGGAGGGGGGACTCCAGGTGATCCAGGGGACAGGGGAAACCAGGTGGCCCAGGGGAGCCAGAGGAGGGAGGGATCGCAGGTAGAACAGGGGAGACAAGGGACACCCAGGAAGACCAGGGCACGGAGGGACCCCAGTGAGCAGGGGAGAGCTAGGGCCCCAGAACAGGAGGCCCACATGGCTCTGTCCGTCCCTTCCCTGCCTCGGAGGCCTGGCATGGGGAAGGGCCCTCTCTGGGGTGGGTGCGGCACAGGGTGATAAGAAGGAGAGGATGGGGAGCCGGGAGCGGAGGGAAGGACACACAGCTGGGAATAAGGTGCAGGAGGATGGCAGGAATGCCACCGTGTCTGTATTTGGAGTCTAGTCCTGGGGTCACCCGTCCCCTCCTCCCCCCCAGGGCCATTGTCCCACTGCCCAGTGCTCCTCCTCTCACACGTGCGCGTGGAGCCGTCACTGTCCTCCTCCCTCCAACCAGCTGGTGCAGAAACGACTCGTGGCCTTGAAAGAGGACGAGGGTGGGCCGGCAGCCCCGAGCCACAGTGCACCCGGAATGGGCTCAAGTCCATCTGAGTCCCACGCCGGCCAAGGTGCCCAGAGGCACGACCAAGACCGCCATCGAGGGGTCAGTGATGAAGCCTGCCCACCAGAGATTGATGTTGAGGCTCTTCATAGGCCCATCCGAACAGACACTGGCCCGTTCGTGCTCAGAGTCTTTGTTCCCTCTCGAGGACGTCAGGCTGGCAAGGGAGGCTGGACCCCAGGCTTTCCTCCTCAAGCTCCACCACCAGCTGCCCAGCTGACCCCTATCATTCGCCCAGTGAACTCTGGGCCATGGCCACATGGCACTTCCAGGGAGGGCCGCCTGGCCACCAACCAGTCCAACGCCTCGCAGGATGGCTCCTCTAACCCCCAGAGAGAGTACAGTAACTTCCGACGTTGGCAGCACATGAAGCCCCTGGCCCGGAGACACTTTCACCTGAGTCCTGATGCAGAAGCTTTTTCCTGCTTTCTCATGTGAGTGAACGCTCAGGGGGTCCTGAGCTTATGGGAGCTTTTAGATAAAGAGGAACTGGGGATGGACTCGCACGTTAGCTTTCTAGGGATACTGGAAGGAAGGTGTAAGGGCGATGTCCATGCTATGAGAGGGCACATTGTCGGTCACATGGGTGGGCCTGCCAGTCCGTGACATCAGGACTGAAATGTGCCCTATCACAACTGGCCCCACCACCCTGTGAGTCTGGCCAGCTTGCTCTTCCATGATTCTCATGGTAATATGGACTGAAGACTTGCAGTCAGAGAGGGTTGTGGTGTAAGTTGAGGAGCCAAGGAGTGGATGCCGCACTCTCCTGTGGTGCCGTGTCCTTCATACAGGACTTGAGCGTACATGGCCAGGGGAGGTCACTTCAGAGGAGGGGGAGGAGCGCGGGGCCCAGGAGGGCGCTTTATGCATGCCTCCACTTCGTTGTGGAGAATTCCACGAGGAACAGGGTGATGGTAGAGCTCTCCTAAGGGCGTGGGCTCTCTCCCACTAGACTTGTGAGCCTGGCAGGCATTTCCATCCTAAACCTCCGGTCCCTCGTAAAAAGGGGACACTTACACTTCACTCAGAGGACTGTGCAGAAGACGCCTTGGGCTAATCTATGAAGTGTTAGCAGATTGCTTGGCACATGACACGCCTCATTGATGATAGTGATTTTTATTATGAAAATGCAGCCTTGAGGAGGAAAAGAGCTCCCCAAGGCACAATGTCCCAGCTCTAGCCTGGGAGAGGATGGTCATCCTTGAGTGAGTGTGAGGCGGTGACAGCAGTGGCCGGGAAGGCTTGTCTTTGCCCTCCCAGACGCCCGCCTCTCACCCTCCTGTTGCTCAGTCATTCTGGGTTGAGTGATGTGTGGTCCACATGGGCGGGTGGGGTCAGGCAGGTGGGGGCTGGGCTGTGCCCGGAGACTGACCCCGAGGGCTTACAGCCCAGTGCTTCGATCCGTGGCCCGCCTGAATCCCACCATGCCGCTGGAGGAGGGACTGCGGAGGGCCGTGCAGGAATGGCGGCGCTTGAGCAACCTTGACCGGATGATCTACTACGAGAGGGCGGAAAAGTGAGTCAGCGTCCTGGGCCCAGGGACTGCGTGGAGGGTGAGGCGAGTGGGTGAGGGCAGGGTCTGGCCGTGGGGGTGCTCATCAGAGAGGACAGAGGAGAAGGGCTGTCACCCAGCACAGGGTCCCCGCAGCCCAGGGGCCCTACTGTTCCCCAGAAACCCCTCCCTCACCTTGAGAGTTTGAGACTTCTGTCCTTCCTCCACCAGGAGCTCTGCCCTCCTCTGATTTTGACCTACCCTTGCCTTGACATGAAGGTCTCAGGACGGGGCAGGGTGAAGCTGTGAGTCCAGTAGGGGTCCAACTCCGGCCATATGGGCTGGGCCGGGGAAAGAGCTCCACCCGCCAGCCTGCTGCTTCCTTAGTGGTGGGTGGCTGGCGGCCGCTAACATAGATTTGGGACCACCTCTCCTCATGAAAAGTGCCCTGAGTGGGTACCCTGGCATCCCTGAAGAGGCTGGGGTAGCCAGCTGTCGTCGGCCCAAGGGTCTCCGGCCCTTCCAGTGTTTGCTCCATGGTAATCCCCTTGGTTTATGAAACAAAAGCAAACAAACGAGCGTCTCTCAGAGGAAGGGAAGGCCTCTCCTCTAAGCTCAGCATCCACATCGTCCAGCCTCTCCTGGGCCCTGTCTCCAGGTCTATGTTCCAGGAGTCTCAGTCCTAGCCCAGGGTCCTGGATTCGGGCAAGGACCCCTGTGGGGAACACATGCCTGTTCCAGCCTCTGGCTGTCAGCCCTTCATGTGGTTCTGGATGGGGACGGGGGCATGAGGAGGGTGCCCCCTGGGTCAGTCATGTGTCCCGTTGACCTGGTTCAATTCAGCGACCTGGGTCTATGCTGTTGAATGCCCTCCAGTGCTGGTGAGGCAGGAAGGGTCCCAGATCTTGTTATCACTTCCAGGAGCAGCTCTCTGCTGTGGACAGCACCTCACAGGGCCTTGACGGCCCCAAGGCACATCCTCTCCCAGTGCCTCATTCTTGGCTGCCTTTGTTGGGCTCCAGAACCCAGGCCTTTTTCTCAGGGTGGCCTGTGCCTCCGTCACCCCCCAGGTTCATGGAATTTGCGGCCGAGGAGGAGACGCACATTCAGCATTTGCAGTGGATGCAGTGCGCGCAGGACCTGCCTCCTCCAGCCCCACCGAAGCTGGATGCTCGGGGGCCCCCAGCCCCGAAAGTGCGCCTTCAGCCAGGCACCCAGCTTCCCACTGGAGCTGAAGGCACAGGTAACAGGGCCTACGGTTGGCCACCGTCCCCATGTGGATCCTTTTCTTTCAAGACAGGGGCATTGGTCTTTCAACCAAAACAGCCACCGAGGCGGGGGGGTGGGGTGGGGTGGTGTCTCAGCTGCCCTTTGTCACTACGGGGTATTGACTTGGTCAGTTTTATAACTCTTCTCACACTTCCCTGTCAAAGGACCCCACACTAAGTCTGCCTAAGAAGTGGGCTTGATGGGGAGACCCCTAGAAAATTGGAGGTTCCCCACTCCCTTACTTGTGACTCTCTTAGATGACCCCCTAACCTCCCCTCTCCAACTGTGCATGAGGCTTCAGATGGTCCTGACCCCTCCCACACCCACATCAACGTCCCCCAAACAATGCCCTCACCAACGTGCGCTCGGTGGTCAGGAGGTGGACCGGGAGTCCCTCACCTTCCTTCCCTTCCTCCTGCTCTGCCTCAGCCTGTGCTCCCAGGATGTGCGGCCCCAGGGCCCAGCCCTCGCACCCGAAGCCACACAGATCCCAGCGGAACCCGGAGTCCAAGGCGCCCAAGGAGATTCCCCCTGAGGCTGTGAGGGAGGATGTGGACAGGATGGAGGCGCTGGTGGGGCCCGTCCACTCAGCCCCAGGCAAGTCACATGCAGAATGTGGAAAGGACGGAAATGAGCTGAAGCAGGAAGAGGACGACACCTACTTGGACCCGTGTCTCTTGAGCTACACTGACGAGCTGCGTTCCCGGGAACACTCTGTCACCAAGGTAGGCTGGGCCTGGAGCCTGGGGTCTACAAGATGCCAGGGCATGGAACTCTCAGCACCCAAGATCTGGGTTCTGCTCAGGCCGATGGGACTTAAGCTCAGCTCCTTGTTCCTGAGCCTGGTGTTAGGGGAGGTTTACGTAGATGTATGTGTGTATATGTTTGTGTCTGTGTGTATGCCTTTGTGTGTCTGTGTATGTGCATCTGTATATGTGCTCTTTTGTGTGTGACTGTGTATGTGCATGTGTGTGTGTGTGTGTGTGTGTGCTGACCATCTCCACCTTGTGGAGGAGAGTGGGGGTGGGTCTCTGCTTTTCACTTTCCCTCCTGGTCTTCTTGTGTCACAGGCCACTCCTGGCCAAGGATGCTCACAGCCTCTTCTTTCTGTCCGAGGTGGAGGCAGTCATTCACCCTCGATTCCCGGCAGAATTGTTTTCCCCGGACCCACAGCTGGATGTCTTGGCCCTTGCTGAGGAGCTGAAGCAGGAGGAAGGACTCACCCCTGAAGAAGTGAGCCAGGGGAGGGAGAGGGACACTTAGGGAGCCAGGGGACTCCAGGGGAGGGGGGACTCCAGGTGATCCAGGGGACAGGGGAAACCAGGTGGCCCAGGGGAGCCAGAGGAGGGAGGGATCGCAGGTAGAACAGGGGAGACAAGGGACACCCAGGAAGACCAGGGCACGGAGGGACCCCAGTGAGCAGGGGAGAGCTAGGGCCCCAGAACAGGAGGCCCACATGGCTCTGTCCGTCCCTTCCCTGCCTCGGAGGCCTGGCATGGGGAAGGGCCCTCTCTGGGGTGGGTGCGGCACAGGGTGATAAGAAGGAGAGGATGGGGAGCCGGGAGCGGAGGGAAGGACACACAGCTGGGAATAAGGTGCAGGAGGATGGCAGGAATGCCACCGTGTCTGTATTTGGAGTCTAGTCCTGGGGTCACCCGTCCCCTCCTCCCCCCCAGGGCCATTGTCCCACTGCCCAGTGCTCCTCCTCTCACACGTGCGCGTGGAGCCGTCACTGTCCTCCTCCCTCCTACCAGCTGGTGCAGAAACGACTCGTGGCCTTGAAAGAGGACAAGGGTGGGCCGGCAGCCCCGAGCCACAGTGCACCCGGAATGGACTCAAGTCCATCTGAGTCCCACGCCGGCCAAGGTGCCCAGAGGCACGACCAAGACCGCCATCGAGGGGTCAGTGATGAAGCCTGCCCACCAGAGATTGATGTTGAGGCTCTTCATAGGCCCATCCGAACAGACACTGGCCCGTTCGGGCCCAAAGTCTTTGTTCCCTGTCGAGGACGTCAGGAGGTCTCTCCATTCCAGGCCGGACGGCCCTCTCCTCCCCAGGGTCAAAGGCGCACTGGTCCTCTACTGGGACCCAGGGATGCGTCTGTTCTCAGAGAGGCGTCTCCTGTTCCGGAGGCCCGAGGGCCCAGGGACGCGTCCAGTGAGAACGAGGAGGCGCTCACCAGCCTGGCCTTCCTCTTTGCCTCTCCGCAGAGCCTGCCGCCTTGCGGTCTGTCCCAGAGTCCTGCCCCTGCCTCAGGCCTGGCCTCCCCTGGAGGTTGGGGGGCCCAGAGTGCTCCCCAGGCCCCCTCCCCTCAGAGAAGAGGCCCCAGCCCAGCTCCACCAGCCGCTCCCAAGTCGAGCAAGCGGGCTCTGTGTGGGCGCCCAGCCGCTGCTGAGAAGCTGCCCATCCCCGGGGCTGGCCACGGGGTCTCTAAGAGGCCAGCCTTGGCTCTGGGGCTGGCTCGCCCCTCACAGCCGAGAAAGAGAAAGCGTGACCCGTTTGTCACAGGGAAGAGGAGGAAGAAGAGGAAGCACTGCAGCCAGTAGGGAACAGCCGGGCCGGCCCTCCAGGGCGAGCACCCCAGGGCGGCCCCCAGGGGAGCCTAGGGGCTCCTCCTCACCCCAGAGCTGATCCTGGGATTGTGGGGGGTTAGGGAGGTGGGGGAGGTGGGTGTGGGCAGGACCTTTGGAGTGATGTATGAAAATTGTGAATAAAGATAGTTTTGGTGGGAAATGCTCTCAGGCCACTGTCATCTTCTTCGTGTGGAGCTGCTCCGCAGAGAGCGATCCTGAGAGGAAGGAAGGGTGAGGGAGGTCACAGGAGCTATGGATCTACAGGTGGCCAAACCTTTCCTCCACATAGACAAGGACTCCTCAGGCTGCCCCTGGGAACCCACAGCTCTCACTTTCCCCAGGGACCCCCTCACCATCCCCTTCTCTAAAGCCTGCTTGGCTAGGGGCCTTCTGGGGCATCTGTAGCATCTTCTGCATCCCTGAACCGTCTGGGGAGGGAGAGCTGCTTTTGTGCCTCTCAGCCCTCTGGACACTAACCAGTTTGTAGGACGGAGCCTGGAGACGGCCCTTGTCTTTATGGAGCTGCTCTCTGCTTCCCTGAAGTGGCCAGGCGATGGCGCTGGGGTGACCCTCCGCTCATCCAGGGTTTCCTGTGTGGGTGGCCTGACCAGAGAGGAAAAGTCTTGGCCATGGGGACAGGACTGTCTGCCTCGTCATAGCGGGAGCGTTCTCTAGTCCCACTGGGATTATTGCAATGTGGAGAGTGGTTGAGGCAGCTACCTCTTAATCCCAGTGAGGATGCAACGAGGGGAATGGGCGCGGGGAAATTCATGGGGCACCTGTTACAGGTGTGTCTAAGGGAAACGACAGTTGGGCCCCTTTGTGGAACTTGTGGGATTTCTGTGCAGCAGCATCTCGTTCAACTGAGGGAGGAGGACCCATCTGGCTGTGGCTGTGGGGACTGGCCTTAGGGGCCTAGGGGTGTGCAAAGACACCCCAGAACTACTGTCCCTTCCCTTTCCACCCATGGCTGGACATGTGTGTGTATTGGTATCAACACTGATTTGTATTCCCATAGAAAACAGTTCCTCCTGACAAACTATGACCGTGTTTCACAAGAACAGCTTGCTCACAGGGGCAGCAGGGGTGGGGGAGAGGTGTCTGCGGCCCCAGATCTGGGTGGGAGCTGGGATCCATGCTGAGGAGTGTGGAGGCCTCAGTCACCGTCCTGCGGTTGCCGGCAGAGACTTCGAATCATCAGAGCAGGGGAAATGACCCGCTCATAAGGGTGAGACGAGCAAACAATGAGGGGCAGGGAGCAGACCCCTGCTGTCTCCCTGAACTGCCCCCCCTCGCAGCCTGCTTAGCCCCCGTCATGGCCTGTGCTGGCCCACCTCTGAAGCCCCTTCCTCTTAATGCACTCAGATGCTCTGATCCTTTGTGGACCCGCCCTGGGCCTCACCCCCCTTCCCTGCTGGCCAAAGCCTCTTCTCCCGGTTCTGAGTTCTGATTCCTTCCCCAGGACCCAGGCGGGGGTTGGGACAGCAGAGACTCCCTAATTCTCCCTCCTCCTCCCTGAGATCTTGACAATCACCTTTGTATGTTTCTATGATTTAACTACTGTAGATACGTCATGTGAGTGGCTATGATATGTCCTTTGATGAGTGGCTTATTTCACTTAGCATAATGTCTTAGAGGTTTATCCATGTTGTAGCATGAGACATGGTTTCCTTTTATTTCAAGGAAGGAAATATTTCCTTGTGTTTTTAGACCCCCATTATCCCTTCATCTGCTGATGGACATTTGGGTTTCTTCACGTCTTGGGTATTTTGGATAATGCTACGACGAATGTGGGTGTGCAAATATCTCTTTGAGATCCTGCTTTGAATTCTTTTGGATACATACCCAGAAGTGGGACTGCTGGATCACATGGTAGTTATATTTTTAATTTTTTGAGGAAACTTCATATTGTTTTCCGTAAGGGTTGTCCCATTTTACACCTCTCACCAACAATGAGAAAGATAGCCACCATCAAGAAGTTGGTATATGTCCATCTTATAAAAACGTTTATGCTTTTAGCAGAGCTGTAGATAATCAAAATTATGTATAATAACAATATTTTTGGTTATATATGGTGTCATGTAAATCATATTGCCTTTGGCTTCTTCTTTCAACATTCTTACTTTAAGAAAAATGGATATATTAGATGTTCTTTAATTTTTTAATTATTTATAATTTTGCATTGTATGCATACATTAAAAATAATTTATCAGTTCCCTTGTTGGTGAACTTTCATAAATTATAATGTGACAGGGTAATCAGTTCCAGAGGAAAAGTTTTTCCTTTCAGAACTTTGAGTATTTATTCCATCGAATATGGCTTTTGTTACTGTTTTTTTCAAATTATGCCATCAATACACCCTTTCATGGTGGGTGATCAGTTTCCTTGCTAATTGTTTTTTGGAAGACTGTCTGTTGTCTTTTGTGTTCTCCAGTTTCTTGACGTGTGATTAGTTTCAGGTTAAAAAAATGTATCCTCCATGTGATCTATTTTGCTTCATTCACTGATAATACACATTCTTCATCTCATCTAGAACATAATATTATCTTTTTCATATGTTACTTCTACTCATTCTCTCCTGTCTCTACTTCTAGAACCCTGGATATATGTATATTAGACCATCTTATATATTCTCTGTGTCTTCATCAGCTTGGACGGCTATAACAAAATGCCATAGACCTGGTGGCTTGAAAAACAGACGGTAATTTCTTAACAGTTCTGAAGGTTGGAAGTCCAAGATCAAGGTGCCATATTCAGGTCCTGGTGAGAGCTCTCTTCCTACTTTTCAGATGGTTGTCTTCTTACCGCGTCCTCACGTGGCAGAGAGAAAGAGGGATCTCTCGTGTGTCTTTTCTTTTAAGGGCACTAAACCCATTATGAAAGCTCCATTCCCATGCCCTAATTACCTCCCAAAGGCCATATCCCCCAATACATTGAAGGGTAGGGCTTCAACATAAGAATTGGTGGGGGGGATATACGTCCATAGCATTCTGCCCCTGGTACCCCAAATTCGTGTCCTTATTGTATGCAAAATACATTCATTCTATCCCAACAGCCTCAAAAGCCTTAACTCATTCCAACATCAACTGTAAAATTTAAAGTCCAAAGTCTGATCTAAACACCATCTAAATCACATATGGGTGAGACTGGAGGTACTATTCATCCTGAGGCAAAGTTCCTCTGTAGCTGTAAATCTGTGACCCAAACAAGTTAAGTGTTTCCAAATACGATGCTGGGACTGGCATAGAATAGACAGCCCTACTCCAAAAGGCAGAAACAGGAAAGAAGGAAGGGGTGACAGTTTCCAAGCTAGTCCAGAGCCTAGCAAGGCCAATCCCATTAGATCTTAAGGAACGAGAATAACCCTCTTTAGTTTGATGCTTTGCCCTCCAGGCCCGCTGGGGTGGCAGCATCATCCCCACAGCTCGGTGGGGCAGCCCCACTCCTTCAGCTTGGTGGGGTGCCACCCACACTGCAGCTCTCTGTAGGGCCCCCACCTACACCATGACTCTCTGTGAGGGCGACAATCTCACACTTTGAAACTGAGGCCCCCTGGGCCTGTGGTGGGATTGACAGACCCGATGACCTCGGAATCACCTTTGGGGTCCTTCTTCCCTTTTCGTCAAGAGGAGTACACATTCACAGCCAAATGGCTCTAGTCTCCCATTCTGTAGAATCCAAGAATTCTGACAGCCTTCCTCATTCTGCCTGGCTTTCTCTGTCCCCTTTAGTTCCAACTGGCAGTGTCCCTTCTCTACTCCTGGCCTCTGCTGAGATGACTAATTAAATTAATATCACACCTATGATCTCTTCTTCAAAGGGTTGCTCAGCTGCACCCTTAGAGTTTCTTCAGAACAAGCTTTCTCACTTTCAAATATGGATAGGCTGAGAAGTTTCCAAATCTCTAAGTTCTGATTTCTTTTTGCTTAACAATTTGGTCTTCAATTTATCTTTCTCCTGATGTGTTTTACTAGGAGCGGTGATGAGGAACCAAGCTACTTCTTCCAAACTTTGTTCAGAGATCTCCTCAGATGAATATTCAATATCATCACTTACAAGGTCTACCTCCCCCAAAACGCTAGAACACAGTTCAGTCAAGTTCTTTGCCACTTTATAATAAGAATTGCCTCTCCTCCAATTTCTAATAATGTGTTCCTCATTTCTGTTGGAGACCTCACCAGAATAGCATCTAACGTCCATATTTCTATCTGTTCATGATTATTTCTGTATTCTCTACAAAGATGGAGACTTTCTCTCCAGTGTGCCTCTTTGCTTTCTGAGCCATCACCAGAATCACTTTTAATAGGTATAGGCTGAAAGGACTTTATGGCGATTTCAGCTCTTTTTTAGCATGCACTTCAAATCTCTTTCAGCCTTTACCTACTATCCAATTCCAAGGCCACTTCCACATATTTAGGTATTTGCTACTTCTTGGTACCAAAATGTGTCTTAGCTCAAAGGGCTATAACAAACTACCACAGACTGGGTGGCTTAAACAAAAGACGTATATTTCTCACAGTTCTGGAGGCTGCAAAGTCCAAAATCAAGCCACCAGCGGACTCTAGGTCCATAGATTTCTCATTCATAATTTCTGACCGTTTCTTTTCTGTGCTACATTTTAGCTAATTTTTCACATCTATCATCCATGTCATCCACTTCCTCTTTTTCAGTATCTGATCTAACTTTTTCCCACTCCCTTTGATATACAGATGTGTGATGTTTGTATGTTGAATTTCATCATCCACTATAAAATATTCAATTTCAATGGTCAAGATTTACTAACATCAATCATTTTTACTGTTGAAGACAGAACATTCTTAACTGGAACTGGCACTGTTAATACAAGTGTATGATAGTGAATACAAGCCCAACTAGTACAGTTTGGTGCTACTCCTTGATTTGGGTTAAGGTGCCAGCACTTCTGCCACCTTTGCTTTTGCACCATCAGTACCTATGTCAACACAATTGTTCCAGAGTAAATCATGAGATTAAAAACGTTTCACCAACAGTTTGAATATTACAGCATCATGTTGTTTGTGATCAAGCGTGAAGATCGTCAATATTATCTAGTGCTAGTACTAGACAAATTCAAGGAAAACGGCAAAGCCAGTCACTTTTTGTTTCCTTTTCCATGTGAAAAGCTGTAAGCAACATGTTTTTGCCCTTTAAAGGGCTCCTATGTCTCTGTTTAAAATATTCCATTCCTCTCTCTCTGTTTTCAAATTCATTAATTGATTTATTTGTTTTTAGCTGCGTTGGGTCTTCGTTGCTGTGCGCAGGCTTTCTCTAGTTGCGGTGAGCAGGCTTCTCATTGCGGTGGCTTCTCTTGTTGCGGAGCACGGGCTCTAGGCGCGCGGGCGTCAGTAGTAGTGGCACACGGGCTCAGTAGTCGTAGTTCGTGGGCTCTAGAGCGCAGGCTCAGTAATTGTGGAGCACGGGCTTAGTTGCTCGGCGGCATGTGGGATCTTCCCAGACCAGGGATCAAACCCATGTCCCCTGCATTGGCAGGCGGATTCCCAACCACTGCGCCACCAGGGAAGTCCCAATTCCTCTCTCTTTAAACATAAAGTGATTGGACTTAAAGCAGTGCTTAAAGTTTACCGGTACTATAATCCTTGTTCAAAATTGCTCTGTGGCATAAGCCACAATGCAGTGAATTGTTGACACCTCCAAATCCCAGGGAGGCCCCTGAGTGCTCTCTCAGGAGGAAATTGAGGTCAGGTGTATCTGATGGCCTGTGTGCTCTCTGTGCTCCTGGTGATATGTGGGGGCTTTCAGGTGAGTGCAGTGGGTAGACTCATGGACTCTTAGTCTTGGCTGGGGGAGACAGCACTGTCGGGTTTATGTTTCCACATTTGCCTCCTTTTGTGTTGCCTTTCTCCCAGTTGCATTTAGCCTGATGAGAGGGAAGGAGGAGATGTCGGTAGCTGGGCAGGTGGTTCTCCAGGACCAAATGTCAGGGACGGTTGTGTGGGCAAGATCCCTAGGCCCCGTCCTGGCAATCTTGCTGTGCACTGAGCAGTCCAGATGAATCGGGTCCTTGACCAGAAGTCCATGAATCTTTTGGCAATCTGGGCAAAATTTGGGATCTGAGGATGGGCTCAGAAATTTCAGCAAGGATTTGGCAGTATCTTACCCTCGGGCTGTTTAAGAGCCCCTGGTTTTGAATGGCATGAAGCACCAGAGAGCCTTTGATCACATTCTATACAGCTGTCCTGTGTGTGGCCCTCCAGCAGCAAACCTTCTCTGCTGTGACCTCAGGGCAGGCCCCATCCCCCCCCCGCCCCGAGGCTCCTGCCCTGTGAAACATGAGGGTGTAACGCAGGCTGCTTGTCAGTGCTTGGCTCCTGGCTTGCCTGACGCAAAGGATGGAGTATCTGTTCACCTTGTGCTGGTGCCCTTCCCAGAATCAATGGGCTCACAGCCCAGACATTTATGCTGAGTCTGGGGGCAGCTGTGCCCTGAGAAGCCATGTCTTGTCACTTGGCCCAGGGAGCACCTCCTCAACGGACCACACTTATCATATGGGCCTCCTGCTCTTCTGCCCTCTTGTTTTGTTCTGAGGCAGGTGGTTGTGATGGCCAGTACTGTGGGGTCTTGTGATCTTAGAGCAGACACTGGAGGCTGACTGACCCCACAGAGGTGGACAAGGATGTGGGCTCAGGCGATGGGTCCTTTCTTGGGTTTCTGCCTCTCCTCCCTGCCTCCTGACCCTTGCTCTCAAAAGCTCACCTTTCTGTTGTAGTTGCCTCACCAGGGGGCAGTGACGGGCTTTGCCCCGCTGAACTATACCCTCGGGGTAGGTGGCCACAGCCTGGCTTGTCACACACTGGGGAAATCCTACACTGGGGAAGTCAGGATTGTGCCTTGCTGGGCTTGGAACCCAGGTAGAAAGGTAGATGGTGTGGGACTGAGGGACTGATGCCCCAGCCCCAGGGCAGGTGACTTCTCCTGGGAGAGGTTGCCCATGGCCCCCTTTGCCCCTCAACCCTGCAGAGGTGCCGATACACGCCCCCTGCAGGCCACAGCCTCTGTGCATAGGATCTGCCCCAGTATCACATGAGAAGCCGGGACCAGGAGCCTCGCTCTCTCTGAGAGCAGCTGGTCATCCCACACTGAGGGGCATCTTCTCGGACACAGGGCCCATAGCTCACCTGTAACTGACATATGGACTCTTCCCTGGGCTTTACCCCTTAATTTACCTCCATTCTTGTCTCCTGTCTCACGGCCCCTGCCTTTTCCCCCAGACACCGGAGATCTCCAGGCTTGGGTGGAGTATGGCATGTTGTCAAGCTCAGTGGTGTCCACCTCACCAGCCCACTGGAATCAAGCCCCAGGGAGCCTTTGAGAGAGCAAGACCAAGGACTTTAAGAAGACTACGGTTAATGTTAAGGAGCAGAGATTGTAAGATGAGGAATTTCACTAGTGTTTTTCAATCCGTAAGAAGAAGGAAATAGAAATTGCAGAATTGAAACTTGCACAGACATCAAGAAATAATAGTTTACAGGCCTCAAGAAATAATAGTTTAACAAATGCCCCATTCACAGAATCAAGGAAATGAGCACCATCCACAGGGTGTGCAAAGGAGGTGCCTAATCCCAGGAGCAGCATGGCCACGGCTCGGCTGAGAGCGAGGCGTGTGCTGGGCAAGATTTTGTATGTAATGTTCACCACAGGGAACCTTGGCCAGTGATACCAGGGAAAGGCTATCATGGTGAAGGCCCACTTATCTCCACCACCCTCAACTTGAATCAAAGTATTGGCTGAAGAAACAGACTTGACAGAGACTTTGGCCACCTGGCCTGGGTTCTCCCTACAAAATGTCATGTTCCTCCAAGAACAGGGCAAGGAGTCACAGTTGTCCGAATCACAGACTGCATATCTTAACGGTACAGCTATTACAAATTTGCACCTTTGTTTGAAGGGAATTGTTAAGTGGTGGGTAGGGAGTGATGTGTTCCAGGGAGGATTTGGGCCCTCTGGCTTGCAGGTGACCCTCTTATCAGACAGGGCAATTCTGCCAATAACTCATCACTGCCTTCATTCCTCAGGTGGTAGGGATACAAAGGGATTAAAAGGGTTGCGGGCAGAGGACAGCCCTCACTGACAGCACAGAGCCATCACCTACTGTCTCCTCAACTCCTCTGCCCATATAGCCACCGAGGGTGCCAGCTTCTTGCGTTCACAGCAGCTGTTGATAGCACACCATCATCCAAGGAGTTCTTGAGCACCAACTTTGCACTACTCAGCAGCATAATGGAGAAATCAAGGATGGTCCATGGAAATAGCTAAGGGTCTTGTTTTAGGGCAAACGAGCTTATTCTGCAATATGTGCTTCTTAGTTAATTGGGGTTCGAATGTCCTTTCTTGTATGAAATGATGTTGATAATGTTTGAAAAATAAAAGGTTGGCCACCCCATGAGAAACTATGCTTTTATCTGAGTGGGGTTGGGGAGCAAGAGGGAGTAATGAAAATTTTGGTTGTTGAAGTAGTGACAGGGCAGGGCTAACTTGTTCAAGACTGCCTCCCTGCAGGAGGAAGGCTGGCCTTCCTCAAGACTTCATGGACACTACCCATAGCCAGGGCTTACGGCTGTCATAGCTGGTGACTCAGCCATGGGCCTACTGAGCAATACAGCTGCAACCACAGCTTGGCTCAGCCCTGACCAGCAGGAGAGAGGCTGGGCCTCCCTCAGCCTGACTGCTCGTTCCATGGAGAGGGACTGGACCTGGGTCCTGTGTGTCCTAGTGCTGGTCCTAGTTCCTGCCCACACGGGACCTGGGCTTCCCTGATTCTTCAATATAAACACCAGAGCCCAAAGTTTGGGTCCCTCTCCTGGACCCTGGATCCCTACTGGATCCCTGTGTGCTGGCCCAGAACAAAGTGTGCAGTGGGGACCCACAAACTCCCCACTATTCCTGTGACTGTGAACTGCCCCTGATAAACATGGCTCCAGCAGCCAGGGTTACATATTTTTAGGGAACTCTCCTTTGGTTACAAGTGCAAAAGACTGAGAACTACTATGTAAAACTAATATTTGAAAACTTCACTCCAGTGATATTTGAAGAACCTCTATAAAATAACTAAACAAACATAATCGCATTTTATTCCACTGTGTCCAAAGTCTAAGCTTTAAATTGTATAAAAATGAGAACGAGAAGTAGAATGCCTCCAAACATTTGGAAATTAAGATGCACACTTCTAAATAATCCATGGTTAAAGAGGAATTTCAAGGAAAATTTTTAAGATAAATAGAACTGAGTGAAAATGAAAATACAACACATAAAATGTGGAAGGATCCAGAGAAAACATTATTAAGAGGGAAACGAATGGCACTAAATGCTTATAATAGAAAAGAGGGAAGGTCTCAGATCAATAATCTAAGCTTTCACACACGGAAACGGGAAAAAAATTGCACAATAAAATCAACACATGAAGAAGGAAGCAAATAAGAATACACTCTGATCAACTGGAGTCTATTCTCGGAACACAAGCTTGGTTTACTATTCAAAAATCATCAGCGTAATTTGCCATATTAATAGATTGAAGAAGAAACTCTACATGGCCACATCAATTAATGAAGAAAAAGCATTTGATGAACTTCAACACACATTCATGTCAGAAACTCTCAGGAATAGAAGGGCTCTACTTCAACCCAGTAAAGAATATCTACAAAAAACCGACAGTGAACATCATACTTCATGGTGAGAGAATGAATGTTTTCCTCCTAAATTCAAAAGAAGGCCAGAATGTCCTCTTTCATCTCTCCTTTTCAACTTAGTACTGTAGGTACTAGTCAGTGCAGCATGGCAAGAAAAAGAAAGAAAGACACACAGATTAGAAAGGAAGAAATATTACTGTCCATACTCATGGATAGCATGACTGTCTGCATAGAAAATCCCAAGAAATCTCTAAGAAGCAATTAATAAGTGGCAATTACTTTAACAAAGTCTCAGGATACAAGATCAACACAAAAACATTAGTCATATTTCCAAATACTAACAATGAACAACTGGAAACCAAAACTAAAAACACAATGCCGGGGCTTCCCTGGTGGCGCAGTGGTTGAGAATCTGCCTGCCAATGCAGGGGACACGGGTTTGAGCCCTGGTCTGGGAAGATCCCACATGCCGTGGAGCGACTAGGCCCGTGAGCCACAACTACTGAGCCTGTGCATCTGGAGCCTGTGCTCTGCAACAAGAGAGGCTGCGACAGTGAGAGGCCCGTGCACCACGATGAAGAGTGGCCCCCACTCGCCACAACTAGAGAAAGCCCTCACACAGAAACGAAGACCCAACACAGACAAAAATAAAAAAAAGAAAAATTAAAAAAAAGGAACAACACAATGCCATACACAATGCTTCCAAAACATGAAGTATTTGATTATAAATATTTTAATAGAGGATATGTATGATACAACCAAACAAGACCTAAATCAATGGAGAGACATATCGCATTCATGGATTGGAAGACTCAACATAATAAAAGGTCAACTTCCAACAGAATTTTTTTGTCAACATGGACAAGCTTATTCTAAAATGTATGAACAAAAGGCAAAGGCAAAGGAACCAGAATAAGTAAAACAATTTTGAGAAAGCAGAATATAGAGGATATTAAGACCTACTGTAAAGCTATAAGTAAGACAGTGTGGTATTGGTGGAAGGATAGAGACATAGTTCAGTGAATAGGATAGAGAATACAGAAATAGACACATGCCAATACAACAAACTGGTTTTTTTTTTACATAAGTTAAAAAGCGATATAAAAAGCAAAATCTCTAGTCCTTATAATAACCCTAAAAGGAACACAAATCTGTTAAATGACTAAGCAAGACCATACAGTTAGTGGCAGCACCAGAATCAGAACACAGGTCTACCTACTCTTGCTATGACTGAGCCTCTTCCTCTACATCTCCTAAATATCACTCTGAGTTGAAGAGGGGAAAGAAATGGGAGACCACCGTGATGCCACATCCCTGTGCTTTAACAAGTATGTTTCCTTTATATACTGGACCATCTAGTTCAGATTTTATTTGAAGCAAGTTTTGGCTTGCTTCAGTATGTATTTCATTTTCTATTTATCACCCTCTTTCATTCATGGCAGACAGGCTCTAGAGGTCCTGAGAATGTCTGAAACAAAGAATGCTATAAAACACCTTAGTAACTCTCGAAAATGCTAAGTGGACCCTGAATCAAAACTTCAAGTTTCAGAGAACTTACAGCCACTAACGATCTGCAAAACAAACAAATAAACAAACAAACAACCCCACACCCTAGCAATTCTCAACCTTGGATCAAACTACAATATGTTGGAAGAGGTATTACTGAAAAGAGCTTGAAAGGGCAGCCTAAAAGGCAGAGGGTACAGAACATGGGCCATGTCCCTGTAAAGGGGACATGGTTCATAATATTGTGAATCAAGGGGCTGGTTCACAATACTGGTTATGATGTTCAAAACTGTCAATCAAAGAGAGGTGCATTATTATATATTTGCTTGTTGCTATTGCTTTTCTGATTAGAAGATACAGAGTCACTTTAGGTAACTTCCATTTAATTTAATATTTACTTTCATTTTATATCCAGGTCACATTTTCTACATTAAAATATAATCATGCTGACTCCCCCCACCCCCTATACCCTCAGAGAACAAAAGTGAAGAACTTTACACAACTTGAAAGAAAGATGGAATGCACAGAGAAGTTGCTACTGCACCCAAGTAACAAAGAACACAGAGAGACCAAACAGTAGACATGTCAGAAGTGCACAGAAGACAGCTCAGGGCTCGCAGCAGGAAGGAGGAGGAATTAAAAGACTAAAGCTTTTAAATGCTATCACTTGTGCCACAAGATTACCCTGAAAAGGCAGATAGGTCAGAAAGCAGGACCAAATAGGGGATTTTCCAAAGGCTGCTATCTAACAGAGTTTAAAATATCCATAGATTATATATATATATAAAAGATTCCATACACAGAAGAGCTTTCTCTTCCCCACCTTGCCTTTCGCATCCGGTCAACACTTTAGAAACTTAAAACTACTGTTAGCATGTCCGAATGTAGAACCGATATAGGTTTTTTCTTTCTTAAAAAATTGTATCCCAACTCTTTCCAACCAAGAATTCTATTAATTATTTTCATTATTATTCCTCTGCATGGAAACCCAGTAAGGGATCATCAAGACAGGGCATCTCCAGAGCCTCCCATCAAGCCTCTTAGATAGCCTCAACCACCAGAGGGCAGACAGCAGAAGCAAGAAAAACTACAATCCTGCAGCCTGTGGACCAAAAACCACAGTTACAGAAAGATAGACAAGATGAAAAGGCAGAGGACTATGTACCAGATGAAGGAACAAGAAAAAACCCCAGAAAAACAACTAAATGATGTGGAGATAGGCAACCTTCCAGAAAAAGAATTCAGAATAATGATAGTGAAGATGATCCAGGACCTCGGAATAAGAATGGAGGCAAGGAGTGAGAAGATGCAAGAAATGATTAACAAAGACCTAGAAGAATTAAAGAACAAACAAACAGAGATGACCAATACAATAACTGAAATGAAAACTACACTAGAAGGAATCAATAGCAGAATAACTGAGGCAGAAGAACGGATAAGTGACCTGGAAGACAGAATGGTGGAATTCACTGCTGCGGAACAGAATAAAGAAAAAAGAATGAAAAGAAATGAAGACAGCCTAAGAGACGTCTGGGACAACATTAAACGCAACAACATTCGCATTATAGGGGTCCCAGAAGGAGAAGAGAGAGAGAAAGGACCAGAGAAAATATTTGAAGAGATTATAGTCGAAAACGTCACTAACATGGGAAAGGAAATAGCCACTCAAGTCCAGGAAGCGCAGAGAGTCCCATACAGGATAAACCCAAGGAGAAACATGCCGAGACACATAGTAATCAAAGTGGCAAAAATTAAAGACAAAGAAAAATTATTGAAAGCAGCAAGGGAAAAACGACAAATAACATACAAGGGAACTCCCATAAGGTTAACAGCTGATTTCTCAGCAGAAACTCTACAAGCCAGAAGGGAGTGGCATGATATACTTAAAATGATGAAAGGGAAGAACCTACAACCAAGATTACTCTACCCGGCAAGGATCTCATTTAGATTTGATGGAGAAATCAAAAGCTTTACAGACAAGCAAAAGCTACGAGAATTCAGCACCACCAAACCAGCTCTACAACAAATGCTAAAGGAACTTCTCTAAGTGGGAAACACAAGAGAGGAAAAGGACCTACAAAAACAAACCCAAAACAATTAAGAAAATGGTCATAGGAACATACATATCAATAATTACCTTAAACGTGAATGGATTAAATGCCCCAACCAAAAGACATAGACTGGCTGAATGGATACAAAAACAAGACCCATATATATGCTGTCTACAAGAGACCCACTTTAGACCTAGGGACACGTACAGACTGAAAGTGAGGGGATGGAAAAAGATATTCCATGCAAATGGAAATCAAAAGAAAGCTGGAGTAGCTATACTCATATCAGATAAAATAGACTTTAAAATAAAGAATATTACAAGAGACAAGGAAGGACACTACATAATGATCAAGGGATCAATCCAAGAAGAAGATATAACAATTATAAATATATATGCACCCAACATAGGAGCACCACAATACATAAGGCAACTGCTAACAGCTATAAAAGAGGAGATCAACAGTAACACAATAATAGTGGGGGACTTTAACACCTCACTTACACCAATGGACAGATCATCCAAAATGAAAATGAATAAGGAAACAGAAGCTTTAAATGACACAATAGACCAGTTAGATTTAATTGATATATATAGGACATTCCATCCAAAAACAGCAGATTACACGTTCTTCTCAAGTGCACACGGAACATTCTCCAGGATAGATCACATCTTGGGTCACAAATCAAGCCTCAGTAAATTTAAGAAAATTGAAATCATATCAAGCATCTTTTCGGACCACAACGCTATGAGATTAGAAATGAATTACAGGGAAAAAAACGTAAAACAGACAAACACATGGAGGCTAAACAATACGTTACTAAATAACCAAGAGATCACTGAAGAAATCAGAGAGGAAATCAAAAAATACCTAGAGGCAAATGACAATGAAAACACGACGACCCAAAACCTATGGGATGCAGCAAAAGCAGTTCTAAGAGGGAAGTTTATAGCTATACAAGCCTATCTCAAGAAACAAGAAAAATCTCAAGTAAACAATCTAACCTTACACCTAAAGAAACTAGAGAAAGAAAAACAAACAAAACCCAAAGTTAGCAGAAGGAAAGAAATCATAAAGATCAGAGCAGAAATAAATGAAAAAGAAAGGAAGGAAACAATAGCAAAGATCAATAAAACTAAAAGCTGGCTCTTTGAGAAGATGAACAAAATTGATAAACCATTAGCCAGACTCATCAAGAAAAAAGGGGAGAAGACTCAAACCAACAGAATTAGAAATGAAAAAGGAGAAGTTAGAACAGACACCGCAGAAATACAAAGCATCCTAAGAGACTACTACAAGCAACTTTATGCCAATAAAATGGATAAACTGGAAGAAATCGACAAATTTTTAGAAAGGTATAACCTTCCAAGACTGAACCAGGAAGAAACAGAAAATATGAACAGACCAATCACAAGTAATGAAATTGAAACTGTGATTAAAAATCTTCCAACAAACAAAAGTCCAGCACCAGATGGCTTCACAGCTGAATTCTATCAAACATTTAGAGAAGAGCTAACACCCATCCTTCTCAAACTCTTCCAAAAAATTGCAGAGGAAGGAACACTCCCAAACTCATTCTATGAGGACACCATCACCCTGATACCAAAACCAGACAAACACACTACAAAAAAAGAAAATTACAGACCAATATCACTGATGAATATAGATGCAAAAATCCTCAACAAAATACTAGCAAACAGAATCCAACAACACATTAAAAGGATCATACACCACGATCAAGTGGGATTTATCCCAGGGATGCAAGGATTCTTCAATATACGCAAATCAATCAATGTGATACACCATATTAACAAATTGAAGAAGAAAAACCATATGATCATCTCAATAGATGCAGAAAAAGCTTTTGACAAAATTCAACACCCATTTATGATAAAAACTCTCCAGAAAGTGGGCATCGAGGGAACCTACTTCAACATAATAAAGGTCATATATGACAAACCCACAGCAAACATCATTCTCAATGGTGAAAAACTGAAAGCATGTCCTCTAAGATAAGGAACGAGACAAGGATGTCCACTCTCACCACTATTATTCAACATAGTTCTGGAAGTCCTAGCCACAGCAATCAGAGAAGAAAAAGAAATAAAAGGAATACAAATTGGAAAAGAAGAAGTAAAACTGTCACTGTTTGCGGATGACATGATACTATACATAGAGAATCCTAAAACTGCCACCAGAAAACTGCTAGAGCTAATTAATGAATATAGTAAAGTTGCAGGATACAAAATTAATGCACAGAAATCTCTTGCATTCCTATACACTAATGATGAAAAATCTGAAAGAGAAATTATGGAAACACTCCCATTTACCATTGCAACAAAAAGAATAAAATACCTAGGAATAAACCTACCTAGGGAGACAAAAGACCTGTATGCAGAAAACTATAAGACACTGATGAAAGAAATTAAAGATGATACCAACAGATGGAGAGATATACCAAGTTCTTGGATTGGAAGAATCAACATTGTGAAAATGAGTATACTACCCAAAGCAATATACAGATTCAATGCAATCCCTATCAAATTACCAATGGCATTTTTTACGGAGCTAGAACAAATCATCTTAAAATTTGTATGGAGTCACAAAAGACCCCGAATAGCCAAAGCAGTCTTGAGGGAAAAAAATGGAGCTGGAGGAATCAGACTCCCTGACTTCAGACTATACTACAAAGCTACAGTAATCAAGACAATATGTTACTGGCACAAAAACAGAAACATAGATCAATGGAACAAGATAGCCCAGAGATTAACCCACGCACCTATGGTCAACTAATCTATGACAAAGGAGGCAAAGATATACAATGGAGAAAAGACAGTCTCTTCAATAAGTGGTGCTGGGAAAACTGGACAGCTACATGCAAAAGAATGAAATTAGAACACTCCCTAATACCATACACAAAAATAAACTCAAAATGGATTAGAGACCTAAATATAAGACTGGACACTATAAAACTCTTAGAGGAAAACATAGGAAGAACACTCTTTGACATCAATCACAGCAAGATCTTTTTTGATCCACCTCCTAGAGTAATGGAAATAAAAACAAAAATAAACAAATGGGACCTAATGAAACTTCAAAGCTTTTGCACAGCAAAGGAAACCATAAACAAGACGAAAAGACAACCCTCAGAATGGGAGAAAATATTTGCAAACGAATCAATGGACAAAGGATTAATCTCCAAAATATATAAACAGCTCATTCAGCTCAATATTAAAGAAACAAACACCCCAATCCAAAAATGGGCAGAAGACCTAAATAGACATTTCTCCAAAGAAGACATACAGACGGTCACGAAGCACATGAAAAGATGCTCAACATCGCTAATTATTAGAGAAATGCAAATCAAAACTACAATGAGGTATCACCTCACTCCTGTTAGAATGGGCATCATCAGAAAATCTACAAACAACAAATGCTGGAGAGGGTGTGGAGAAAAGGGAACCCTCTTGCACTGTTGGTGGGAATGTAAATTGATACAGCCACTATGGAGAACAATATGGAGGTTCCTTAAAAAACTAAAAATAGAATTACCATATGACCCAGCAATCCCACTACTGAGCATATACCCAGAGAAAACCGTAATTCAAAAAGACACATGCACCCGAATGTTCATTGCAGCACTATTTACAATAGCCAGGTCATGGAAGCAACCTAAATGCCGATCAACAGACGAATGGATAAAGAAGTTGTGGTACATATATACAATGGAATATTACTCAGCCATAAAAAGGAACGAAATTGAGTCATTGGTTGAGAAGTGGATGGATCTAGAGACTGTCATACAGAGTGAAGTAAGTCAGAAAGAGAAAAACAAATATCGTATATTAATGCATGTATGTGGAACCTAGAAAAATGGTACAGATGAGCCGGTTTGCAGGGCAGAAGTTGAGACACAGATGTAGAGAATGGACATATGGACACCAAGGGGGGAAAACTGCGGTGGGGTGGGGATGGTGGTGTGCTGAATTGGGCGATTGGGATAGACATGTATACACTGATGTGTATAAAATTGATGCCTAATAAGAACCTGCAGTATAAAAAAACAAACAAACAAAACAACTAATACTAAACTTTCATTGGGTTATTTGTATGGAAATATGTTAATATAAATGTTTCAGACATTACATGAAATTTCTAAAAATCTTATATGTTCTGGTATAATGTTATAAGTAATAATCCTAGTTATTACTTTAAAATGTATATCTCAGAAATAACTAATTTTCTTGTCAACTGCATTATTATGAACTTTCATCAAATCTTTAACTGTGGTCATTTTTAAGTCTTTTCTCATTTACAGACAGTTCTGGGTGTACTCTGATGCTTTTGCAAATATGTTCCTATTAAAGGGTTTCATCTTCAAGAAATTCATGGAAAAGACTCTGACAAAAAAAAAAAAAAAAAGACAGGGCATCTCACTACTATCAGATCAATGCCAGCTGGGCAAAAGCTGCATGATTCTGTGTTACTCAGAGGGAGGGAGAACAGTAAGACACAGGAGTTGAAACTTATCCGCACCAAAGAGGAAAAGGAAACTCCTTTTCTAACCTATTCATTAAATAGGAAACAGCAGGTGGACAGGAAAAGCCATCTGCTTAGAGCAGACCCAGAGGCACACCAAAGTCTAAAAACAAGCGCTCAGGAAAGCGTCTCGGCTCGGAGAGGAAGCGTCTTTCAGACCCTATCTTGTCCCTAGTTTGGAGATCAAAGCATTGTAACTTCAGATAGTGATACTCTGGAGGGGGTGGACAGGGAAGGTCTGAGAGACCCAAATAATGAGGACACTAGGCAGCTAACTACACCACTACGTACAAATACACACATCAGTAAGAAAACCTCACCTCCAACCCTCAGCTACTTTAAACAAAGCACTGCAGTTCCAGGTTTTCGGAATAGGGGATATTTTAAAGTCTGTTAGCAATTTAAAACATTGCAGCACTGGCACAATATGTTACCTATTCTTTGTTTTTAATTACAGGGTAACACAGTAAACTCCAACACAAAGGTGGGGATGGGGGAGTGCAAAAGGAATAAAGAAAACAGAACCAGTATTTCACAAGAGCATCGAGCCAGCGATGAAGTAGCAGCTAATGCTTTGCAGAGTCTCGAGGGTAGAATTCGCTCAAGGTGCTCTGAGGGATTCTCTTCAGCATTTCTTTGGGGAAGATTCGGAGCAGTTGCCAGCCAATGTCCAAAGTCTCATAGACAGTGCGGTTTTTGTAAGGACCTTACAAAAAATTGAGATTAGATGAATAAAGGCCAAGTACTTCCAACTTATCAGCGTTATTCAAAATTTATTGTTATGGGTCTAGCACTGTGAGCATGAAGTATAAAAAAGAAACACAAAGCAGTCAGGTCTCCCAGGACTGGATGTGACCAAATGTGGAAATGAGGGTCTAGACAGTAAGTACCCCTGGGAATCAGAGAAAAGCGAGAAAGCCCGCAGGCGAGACGTTGGGCTCGTGCGTGCGTGTGTGTGTGCGTGTGTGTGTGTGTTTAACAACGGGTGGGATCTAAAAACACTCCACGGAATAATGGAAACTAGACCCAGAGTTTTGTCCAGAGAGTAGTGAGAAAAGCAGTTTCCCAGCAACACAGGCTGACCTGAAGGAGGCTAGTACAGATACTTAGAAGGCCTTAAATGCCAATGAAGCACCTGAATAGGTCCACGTGAAAGTTTTCAAACTTGCTATTGCTATTATTATTTTTAATAGCAGCATCATTCTTATCCTGCAAATAAATCTCATTTTCTAACTAAGGAGTTAGAGTGGCTAGAGTTCTGCATTCTTTTCTCTACCAGAATAATTTTTATTTTTTTATGATATTAAGGTTCTGCATAAATTTTTTTTTTTTTTTAGAAAACCCAACAATCATATGTTCTGGGGATTTTAATGGTACTTAAAAAATGTATCACACAAATAGAAAAGTGCACAAATCCTAAGTGTGCAGCTGATGCATTATTCCAAAATAAACACATCGTTTGTAAGTATCACTGAGGTCAAAAATAGAGCTTACCAGCATTAGCAGGGGTGGCAGGGAAGAGACCAAACAAAACAGCTTGAAAGCCCTACACATGCTATGTAATAAAAACCATTATAGACTTTTTAACAGAAGGACAATCAATAAAATTAATACTAAATTTACCCCGGCAATGGCACATAGAGAGTCAGGGAGACTGGTGAAGATGCTGGCACTAACGGCCAAGGATGATGGGACAAAGGTCTGGACTAGGTCTTGGGACACAAAGAGTGGTCAGAGATCAGCAGCTTCAACATCGCCCAGGAACTTGTCAAAATACAGGCTCTCTGGCCCCACCCACACCTACCGAATCAGAATCTGCACTTCAACAAGATCCCTGGTAGATTCAAAAGCATATTCAACTTTGAGAAACACTGGCCTAAGTTTTTTTAATAGGAATGAAAAGAGAACAGGATAAGATGTTTCAAAGGAGAACAATGCAAATTAGCAAATATTTGATGACTAGAGAATAAATGAAGAGGGTTAAGAATGCCCAATTCCTGAGCTTGGGCTAACTAGGGTAATGGTCATGCCAGAGGTAGACAGAAATTGAAAAGGGAATTGCTAGGCAGGTGGTCAGTTGGGAAAATACTTTGGTTCTCACCACGCTGAGCCAGAGAGGATGGTGGCATAAACACAGGCTTCCTAGCTGGAGATGTCAGATTAGAGCTTCAGAAAGAGGGTAAAGGCTCATACATAGCAAGTTAGTCATCAGCATAGGGGAAAAAAGCACAGAAAGAACAGGTAATGAAGCCTTTGGGAACATTAACAATTAAGAAGCAGGAAGATAAGAAATCAGGAGGATGAAAACAGAGGGACTGGGAAAGTCCAAAACCCCCACAGCCAGAGGAGAGCATTGCAGAGAGGTTAAGAGCGAGGAGAAGTGGCAATGGAGGTAGGAGAGCAGAAGGCCGGTTGTAAGGAAGATACAAAATAAGACAGGAGCTAAATAAATGGATAAAGAAATTGAAGGTAGAGGGGAAGGAACCAGAGGGCTAAGAACGAAGACATGGCAGGCGGCTGGAAGAACCTCTTCTCTAATCAGAAGGAAACTTGTATGGAGACCAATGTAAATTCTCTCAGACTAGGAAAGAAGTCCTCAAAACTACATATGATGCTGTTTCTATTCATAGGAAAGTAGTAATCTTACCCTGAGCAATGAAGTTCCTCTCAAACTTCTGCAGAAATTCCAAGTAAAGCACATCATCTGAGGTGAGGGCTTCTTCTCCAACTACGGCTTTCATGGCCTGCACATCCTTACCAATAGCATAGCATGCATACTAAAGAGAAAAAAAGGTTTACATGAACCTTTATAAATGGTAACGGTACTCTGGGCATTATAAGTGTATTGCTGTAGCTATCTTCACAGTATTTCACATTATTTCCAAACATAATTCACATATGCAAGTATTGGAAAGACTTTATTATACGGCAGTCTCACTAAGGAAGGAGTCTTCAGGCATGCAATACATAGACATTACTAACACTCTACAAAAAATACACTCCCTCAATATATCAATGAGCTTCCATTTTGTAGAGCATTTAAAAATCACAACTTACGCAATAGGAGAAATCCATCTCTAAATTCTATTCAAAAAAAAATATCTGGGTTATCAGTAGGTTTATTTATCATTTCTACTTTAAGGTCAAATGTATTTTTCTTTAATTATGCTTGGTATACAATCTCAGGACTATAGAAACCAAGGATTTCATAGAATATACACAGCTGTATCCCTTAGCGTTCTGGTGATTGCCTAATACGTTAAACAAAAAATTAGTTAGAATAGTCTTTCAGAAATACTCTATAATAAAGGTTACTAATAAAAACTTAATCGTCTTATGCCTTTTTTATTTAAAAACTACCTCATACAGCATTAGAGGTGGGTTTCAAGCATGTGATCTTTAATCTTTGTCATGAGCAGTTATCCTTATGAAAAAGACTGTTTGGCTCTAATGAATGTTTCTGTATTCCAGTATTCTATATTCTATATTCTATATTAAAATTCTACTTTGATGGGGGGAGAAGAAAAGTGATATGGAAGAAAGACAAGAGGTATAAGACAGCAGCATGAACTGAGAAAGTATTCATTTCTTTAAACACCATCCTGGAGAAAACATACGTACCAGCTGGTTAGATACATCGGCGTGATCCTTTCTGGTCATACCTTCTCCAGTAGCAGACTTCATTCACCGAGACAACGAGGGCAGCACATTAATAGGCGGGTAAATCTTGGGTAAAAGGGGAAGGGGGAAAATATTATATTTAAGTACAAAATTCAAGCTTTACTGGTAGTAAAGGAGGATTTTGAAACTCATTTTTATTGCTTAAATTGCATAAAACTGCTACATTTGTTTCCTAGATGATTCCTAATATCTCTTCCTGGTAAGAAAAGGAAGTAAGAAACATTTTACAGGTTAAGATTTCTTTTTGAGAATCAAATCCAAAAAGTAAAATCTACAAAACAGTACAAGATTCTATTAAAAAACTGAATTTTCAACATCTGCCTACAATAGCAAATCCAAATGGTCTTCTGAACTCTGACTCATAAAATTACACATAAAAAGATTAACAATAATTTCACCTAAAAGCTGATATCAGAAGCTGGCATCTACTAAAGAACCAATAAAAAAATCTGTTTTTGATTATTCAGTCATAAAAAAGAATGAAATCTTGGTGTTTGCAACATCATGGATGGACCTTTAGGGCACTATGCTAAGTGAAATAAGCCAGACAGAAAAAGATAAATACCATATCATCTCACATATATGGGACCTTAAAAAACAAACAAAAAAATGTCAAGCTCACAGATAGAGAACAGGCTGGTGGCTGCCTGAGGCAGGGGATGAGTGAGCCAAATGGGTGAGGGAGGTTAAAAGGTACAAACTTCCAGTTATCAAATGAGTAAGTCATGGGGATGGAACTTTCACAGCATGGTGACTATGTACGTTAATAATACTGTATTGCATATTTAAAGGTAGCTAGAAGAGTGGCTCTTCAAAATTCTCATCACAAGAAAAAAAGTGTTGTAACTATGTGAGGTGGTGGATGTTAAGTGGACTTATTGTGGTGATCACTCTGCAACATATACAAACATCAAATCATGACATTGTACACCTGCGACCAATGTAATGTTACGTCAATTATACCTCAATTAAAAAAAATTTAACAATAAAAGACAAAGAAAAAACTCTGAAAAATCTGTTCTTGTATTAATAACAAAAGTGTGTGTGTTTAACAACGGGTGGGATCTAAAAACACTCCACGGAATAATGGCAACTAGACCCAGAGTTTTGTCCAGAGAGTAGTGAGAAAAGCAGTTTCCCAGCAACACAGGCTGACCTGAAGGAGGCTAGTACAGATACTTAGAAGGCCTTAAATGCCAATGAAGCACCTGAATAGGTCCACGTGAAAGTTTTCAAACTTGCTATTGCTATTATTATTTTTAATAGCAGCATCATTCTTGTCCTGCAAATAAATCTCATTTTTTAACTAAGGAGTTAGAGTGGCTAGAGTTCTGCATTCTTTTCTCTACCAGAATAATTTTTATTATTATATATATTATTATTATATGTGACCTGGAGGGAGTCACTCACTCTTTGAGACCTTGTTACAGGGAAGAACCAAATCTGACTACACGTTGGATCTGTTTCTTTAACTTTAACCTTTGCCTTCTGCTGCTTTTGTTCACTAAAAGGATACTGTCTGTACATAATGGCCTGCCTCGGGGAACCCTGTTCCTCTGCCTGAATGTTAAACCAAAGTGCCTTTGTTCAGGGAAACATAAGGACTCTGCCCACCTGCGGATGGCTGCAATTAAAAAGAAATTAACACATCCCCTCCCTGAGGCTGGCCATTCCAGGGGATATTCGCAAAACTGATGGCCCTTTTACTTTACCTCCTCATCTCCTCCCCATCTCTGTGCTATAAAAGAAACTGGCATCCAAACCCCGATAAGCTGGTTATTTTGAGACTTTAGTCCGCCGTCTTCTCGGTCTGCTGGCTTTCCGAATAACGTCGTATTCTTTCCCTCAATGCGTCATGTCTGATTTACTGGCCCGTCGTGCGGCAAGCACAGCAAGCTTGGCCTCGGGAACAACCTTCGTTTATCCGGATGCGGGTGCTTTGTACCAGGTGAACTCTAAAGTTTTCCCTTCTGTAGATAAGTTTACCTCAACACGTTCCAGAAGGTAAAAGAATAATCTCTCCTTCTGCTTGATTAAAGTAAGCAAACATCTACCTAAAGTGCACTTAAAATATTTGCTTTCCAGACATTTATGTAATATATTCCGCCATGAAAATCTCAAGTTGTGGTCAATGTGTTGGAAAAAGTATGCACTTAATCAGTATTTCCAGTTTGGGTTTATGGCCTCTTGGTGGAAGCAAGTCAGGAGAGTCAAAAGCAGAAAGAGATAACCATCTCCGTGTGTCCCACCACCTTCTCCTACAGCAAGAGGGAACCCACCTGCCCCATGGCTGAGCACAACTACACCACACAGGAACTCCCAGCGCCTGGCCCTGAAATCATCCGAAACCCAGGGCCAATGCAGATCTGTGAAACTGGGTCCTAAATGCTGCTTTTAATTGACATGCTTTTGTTATCTGTATTGTTAGACAGCTGCAACGTAAGCATGATAGAAACATTGTTGAAATCAAGTCTTTTTCAAACACATTGCTAAAGTTATAGGCTTTTACTTTTTTTTTCCCCTCCTGCTTGAAATATTATTAATCTAGGATGGAACACAGCTCACCCTTCCTGTGCAGCAAAAGTACAGCTCAAGTTTCTCAATACTCTTTCTTTCCCAATCTTTCTAAATGATCAGGAAGAAAACATTTTAGAAGACATCTGGGAACATATCTTTTGCTGGCAAAGATGTTGAAAACAGAGAAAAAGTAAAAAAAAAATTACTTCCAATGACATCAAGACCGTATTTTGAAATTGTTACCGACCAGGGTTCTTGGCGTCCTTAAACAATAAAAATTCATCAAAGGCCAGACAAGAAATTCAGGCAAGGCTTTATTGGGGCCCCTGCTGCAGCACGGGGGAGCGAGAACAAACAACAGGTTCCTTTGCTTGCGTGCTCCCTAAGCGGGGGCGAGCTTGCTGCTTATATGGCAGTGGTTCCCAAACCTTTTTGGCACCAGGGAGCGGTTTCATGGAAGACCATTTTTCCACGGACTGGCAGGGGGTGGGGTGGGGGGATGTTTCAGGCAGTAATGTGAGCGATGGGGAGCAGGAGGTGAAGCTTTACTCGCTCCCCTGCCACTCACCTCCTGCTGTGCAGCCTGATTCCTACCAGGCTGCGGCCTGGGGGTTGGGGACCCCTGTTATATGGCGTGAGGGCAGGGGTGTGTCCAGGGGTCGGGCCAGAAGGGTGGCTTAGGTGGTTTGCCCACCGCTTAGGTGGTGTTGTGTGCAGGGGGCACGTGCAGTACCCTGCTTTTGCTCTGGGATCTTCAAAAGTGGCAGTTGGGTTTTTTGGTCTCTTTGTATCTTTTGTCCAGAATTTGCCCCAACTGGGCATGCACGTCGTTATTTTTAGTACCATACAGTTTCTTTGTTATTTTGTTGCTCGAGGAGAGGTGTGTCGAGGTGCAAGCACTGCAACACTGCAGCAAAGGGCCCCAGGTCCCAGCAAAGGGTCCCAGGTCCCAGCCTGTCTCAAAATCAATATATGGCTGTTGAAAACAATACTAGAACATTGCAAATAAAAGTATGTTATTTGATACATGGCACAAATTTAGTTCTGACAAATGAATTGGCTTCTAAACTTCAAGAGTAACACAAAAGAAGAAAATGAAGTATGGTTAGTGTTATTAAGGAATGCCTCAAAGGAGTGCTGGGTAGTGGGCATATTCTATTAGCAGCTTCAAGGAATTAAATAAATTAATGAAATTAAAGGAATTAAAGTATTTAACTGTGAGTCTAGACTGTTTCAGGACTACTGGGAGAATAGCACTAACCCAGTGGCCTCCTGTATATGTTGAAAATAGTAATATGCAAATTGGGTCATTTGTACAAAATTTAGGAAGATTTCTCATTAAGAAGTTCCATTGACTTAAAGTGATACCAATATGTGTTTAGTTCAACATTAAACTACTTCAAATGGTAGGAATTCCTTTAACCTACTGTTATGTTGAAGCCCTAACCCCAGTACCTCAGAAGTGACTGTATTTGGAGAAAGGGTCTTTAAAGAGGTGATTAAGGTAAAAGGAGGCCATTAGGGTGGTCCTAATCCAATCTGACTGGTGTCCTTACTAGAAGAGGAAATCTGGACACAGAGAAGCACCAGGGAAGTGTGCACACGGAGGAAAGACCATGTGAGGACACAGCAAGAAGACAGTCATTTGTCAGCCAGGGAGAGAGGCCTCAGAAGAAACCCACCCTGCCAACACCTCGATCTGGACTTAGCTACCAACAGACTGTGAGAAAATAAATTTCTGTGTTTAACCGTCTGAATGTGGCATTTTGTTACTGCAGCCCGAGGAAAATAATACTCTTAGCTTCTGGATTGGCCTGTGGTGGCCTTGCTGAGTGACTTGGATCGGTGAGTCCCTTACGGCTCGCCACAATCCATTATACTCATGACCCTCAGGGTCTCACAAGGTTTGTATGCTAGGTGGGTGCCATGTTCGCTACCACTCTCTAAGTCTGCCTTATTTTCAAAGTAGTTTAAGTTTCTCCTCAGACCATCACTGACCAGTCTAGTTCTGGCAAGAAGAAGGCACTCGGTGGCATTGTTGAAATTCAGGAAGTTTTCAAGTTTAATTGTGTCTGCCAGTTGAATTCCTGGAAGAGTATGTGTCTGAGAAGGACCACGATGGTACCTCCTAGCTAACTCAGACCATCCTTAACCACATTCCACACCGTCCGTGCCTAACAGACACTTGTTCACTGACTCAATTTTCAGGGCCAATTGGTCATTTCTAGGCCTTTCCATTCTTTCTAGCGCAGGCTCCTTGTTTTCTCCTATAGAGAGGGCCAGTTCAGAGGTGTCCTCTATGAGTCATCGCTCTTAAGGACTCAGGGAAATTACCCTGAGTCCTTATTTTTGAAATGTGGCATCACTTATTTTTGAAATGGGACAGATTAAGCGCCTTACTAGGGAATGACCATTTCTTAGGTAATGAATGAAGGGCCTTGGTCGTGCCTCCTCGGGAGCAGAGCCTCCAGAGCTTCAGAAGGACTTGGTGTGTTCTGTCCACCTTAGCGCAGGACCATGCTGGTATTTTCATGTAAGAAACTAAGGGTGTTAAATCAGATCATCTTATTAAAATAATAGAATATAAGATTGAAGGTAAGAAAGACTGAAGGAAAGGAAGAAAAAAAATCAGAACCAAAAGAGATAACAGTGATAACATCCGCAGGCCTGAGTCACCATCCTGAGAAAGGCTTGCTGGTGTCTAGGCACCTGAATTTTGGGAGGGCTTTCACCACTCCCAGAATTGATAAGAGTGGCTCACTGCTGCCTAAGATGTTTATGCAAACAATGTGGTTGGTGCTGAACACTTGCTTTCCTCTGGAATCTGGATTTTGATATGTACCAGGGAGGGGGTGCCTACATGACCATCCCCCATAAAAGCCTGGGCTCCTAGGCTGAGGCTAAGCTCCCCTGGTTGGCAACATTTCACACATGTTGTCCTCATGGCTGGAGGACTTAAGCGTGTCCTGTGTGGTTCCACTGGCAGAGGACTCGAGGGAGCTTGCCTCTGGTTTCCTCCAGACTTTGGTCCACTTTGCCTTTTCCTTTGTTGACTGTACTTTGTGTCCTTCTGCTGTAATAAATCACAGCTTTGAATATAACGCTAGGCTGATTCCTATGAGTCCTTCCAGTGAATCAATGGAGCCTGGGAGTGGCGTGGCGGACCCCAATACAGGAGTGATCACGGAGAACTGCCAGAGGCAAAGAACCCAGAGTGGAATGCAGCCTGGAGACATTCCCTATAGGACACAAGTCACCTCCATGAGAACTGCACAGAACAAGCTCTTAACATAGCGTCCTCCTTTCCACCTGTCACAGATGGGCCTTTCATAATAACAGGAGATCTGTTCTGCATTTCCACACTTTCAAGTAACAATCACAGGTCACAGGAAGACACGTGACACAACATACTTATATATTCCAAAGCGCTTTATCTAGTAACAGGGCAACTCTACGAGGCTTCTCAAGATTTGGCTCTTTCGGTGATTTCATTGCTTCTGAGAATGAGATTATTATCTTGTGCTCAATAAAACCTACAAACAGATAAATGTGTTAATGTCTTTACTAACTGTTAGATTTGGATAGACTAGTATAGGCTATGTGTGGTAGGATTAATTCTTAGACTTGCCAAAGTCCAAAAGAAGAGAACCAGGTAAGCATCAAACTTCACACTTGTCATCACAAGAAAAAGAATGTGTAACAATGTGAAGTGATGTTTGTTAACTAAACTTATTGTGGTAATCATTTCACAATATATACATACATCAGATCATTATGTTGTACACTTTAAACTTACACAATGTCATGTGTCAATTACGTCTCAATAAAACTGGAAAATAAATTTCACGCTAATGGTAGACATCTTGAACAAAAATTCCATTTTTAAATAATTTGTGAGGAAGAGTGAAAGCCACTGAACAACTAAACCCTTCTGAGACATTCCGTATGGATTTTTAACCTCTTTCAAGAGGCTAACTGTCCATTTTAATATTAGGGAAAAGTAGACAATCCTGCAACAGTGGAATGAAAAATTCCTCCATTCAAAATTTTCTTCTCAAATCAGAATATTTAGATTTATCCTACACTATGTTTGTAAGGGAAACATACTTACTACCACAAGATTTTGCTCTCCTTTATGCAAAAAATAGTAGCTCTCTTACAGTGTTTGTCACAATTCCGATTTCAGATGAAGTGTCAACTTAAATAGGATTTAGCCAAATATGTTTAAAAATAGGTCAAGATCGGGACTTCCCCGGTGGTCCAGTGATTAAGACTTTGCCTTCCAATGAAGGGGGTGCAGATTCAATCCCTGGTCAGGGAGCTAAGATCCCACATGCCTCAGGGCCAGAAAAGCAAAACAGAAAACAGAAGCAATATTGTAACAAGTTCAATAAAGACTTTAAAAATGGTCCACATCAAAAAGCTCTTTAAAAAAAATATGTCAAGATCAAACAGCTGTTTTGAAACTAATTGTGTATTTAAAGCTGTTTTGGTAGTTTTAGTGACAAAATAGAGATGCTTTTTTCTCAGCATTTTAAATTTGAGTTAGCAATACTGTTAAACCAAAATGATTAGGGTCATACGGTTCACACTGTAATTTCAAAATTAACTCTCACACAAGAGAAGTTAATCTTAGAATAGGACAAAGAAATATATATTTGAAAACTAAGTTTAAGTAAATGTGAAATAAGTCCTTTGCAACATATAATTGCCATTTCAGAAGAAAAGTAAAAGGCTGTGTGTTAGAGCAGAGGTAAGACAATTCTCCATGGGTTTCTCACATTTCTGCACATCTTACAAACAGAAGCACCGACAGCCCTTTATTCTCAGCTATCTTGCCAAGGATGTTTAGATAGAAAACAGCCTTGTAAGATAATGTCTTCTTCCAGAGGTAAGGGCAAGCATGCTTCCCTCCCAAAAGATTCTGATTCCCTGAACTCTTGTATTATAACCCACTGTGTGTGCAGGCATCCATCCGGGCCTATCCACACAGCCCCTGTGTGACTCAGGGTCAATGAGAACCAAGGCAAATATTCGGATGCCCATGCTGGCTGCAGTGGTTTATGAGTAACCAAGTAAGTAATAGAGTCCTTTGTTTCTGACCCATAAGGCTTCTGTCTTCTACCTGCATCCATGGAAAACGGCAGCTTAACTTGTTGCAAATAGGGCAAAATCTCAGATACTCCAAAGTTCTGGATGGAAAGATTAAAGTTCATCTCTCAGAAGACTTACTATAGAATGCACATGAAAAGGTCTATGACTAAATAATCTATTTATTTCAGGTCACTATGCAAACATTTATATATTTTAACAGATTGATCTGCTCAATATGTTAAAATATATATGTATGTTTGTGCTCTTTTGTTTTTTATTGATGCATGATTAGAAATTCTTCTTTGTTTCCTTTTTAAAAATGGTATGTATTGCATTGTTTTTTGATAGAAAATAACAATGGAAAAAAATGTAGTCTGTGGTCTCACTAGTCAGAAAATCCCTGGTGACATAAAAAATAAATAATAGACATAGGCACACTTGGCTAGAAAATTCAAATAGTACAGAAAAGCTTAAAGAACACAGAAGCCACTCTTTCCAACCCAGCACCAACTTAAGCATTTTTATGGTTTATTAAAATTGTCTGGGCTTCCCTGGTGGCACAGTGGTTGAGACTCTGCCTGCCGATGCAGGGGACACGGGTTCCAGCCCTGGTCTGGGAAGATCCCACATGCCGCAGAGCAACTAGGCCCGTGAGCCACAACTACTGAGCCTGCGCGTCTGGAGCCTGTGCTCGGCAACAAGAGAGGCCGTGATAGTGAGAGGCCCGCGCACCGCGATGAAGAGTGGCCCCCGCTCGCCGCAACTGGAGAAAGCCCTCGCACAGAAACGAAGACCCAACACAGCCAAAAATAAATAAATAAATAAATAAATAATTAATTAAAAATGAATATCTGCTTAAAAAAAAATTGTCTTTTACTTCTGCATTTACTGCTTCCCATAAATCCTTTCTTTTCAGATTTTCTGGTAGGAAACTCCACAATCTAAGACAGGGAAGGCATCAGGTTCCTGGTTTAGGCACGGCGGCCACCATCCGTCTGCCACGAGATCCTTCTCATCATTAACAATGTTCTAGGGAAGCTGCAGCTTAGGTTCCAGGCACTGGGGGAAACGTAAGCAAATACTTCCTCCTTCCTCTTCCCAACAGGGAAGTGTGCTGGGCCCACAAGACTCCAGTCCCTGTCACCTGGGGACACCCTCCCCTTTTCTCTTCCAAAAGGGAAAGAGAAAAAGACCTACCATGGCCATAGTTAATCTTCTGAAGAGCAGATCAGGAGCTTATTTTTGCTTTAACCATTTAGAAGCAGGATCAACTGAAGTCACTATTGTGAACTGATTACCATTCATTTTTAATTAAAATGTGACATAATAAAAAGCATGCATTTCGTTAACTATACGTCACATTTGCTCAGCTCTAAATTTTGCTACACCATATTCTATTCATGTAATTTCAGTCTTTGAGTTTGTTTCTGCAGTAAAATTTCCACCTACATAAAATTTTACAGAATTGAAGAAACATGTTATGTGTACAGCCAGATCTTTATCATTTCGAAATGTTTATATCCATACTTCAGTATGCTTTGATGATCTTATTTTTAACCTCAGAGTACAGGTTGGACTCTTTAGATATGCAGATTAATCTATGATCTTGTGATTTCAGAGTCACAGGCAATGATGGTATCATTCACCAACTAATTGCTAGTGTCAGGAAGCAGACTTTTCTTCTGCCCTATTAGGTTTAGTAATTAGGGGCCTGCAAATTAAAATGACAAAAGATAGTTTAACAGGAGAAGAAGTTTATTCATATATATGGGAGCTAACAAGAGAAGTAACTATCTCACTAAATGTTTAAAGTTAGAGGTTTATATATCTAACTTAGCAGAGAAAAGGAAAGTGGAAGAAAGGACTTCTATTCTTTTAGAAGAATAAATGAACGATAAGTAATTTTGTGATTATTTTGTGTCTGCACGTTCAAGGGGTCTTTCCTTCTTCTATGCGCATCTCCCCAGAGAGGGGATTTGTGGTAGGTTTACTCTTGATTTCTCTCCTGGGAGTAGACCTGTCTTGAAGAGGGAATCATAGAAGCCTCATTTCTCAGAAATGTCTGCTTTTAGTCAAATAAGGAAAGCTCTTTCTGCATCTGTTGATTCCCAAATGTTTTGAGCTAAAAATAATCTCCATACCAACTCTGAGGGTCCAACTGGGTCTCTAGGCATTCCTCCCTATATGTCCTCACTTGTAATGCTGTGAGGCAGTGCCTACTCTACCTTGTACACATAAGGAAACTGGCTCAGAAGGACTCAGTTACCTGCCCCCGGTGAACAACTAGCCAGTTTCAGAGCTGGATTATTACAAGGGACATCTGAATCCATAGCCCAGCCTCTTAGCCCTTTGAGACATGATCACTCAAGAGATCTTAGAGGGCTTCCCTGGTGGTGCAGTGGTTAAGAATCCACCTGTCAAGGCAGGGGACACGGGTTCGAGCCCTGGTCCGGGAAGATCCCACATGCCGCAGAGCAACTAAGCCCGTGGGCCACAGCTACTGAGCCTGTGGGCCACAACTACTGAAGCCCACATGCCTAGAGCCCGTGCTCCGCAACAAGAGAAGCCACTGCAATGAGAAGCCCGTGCATTGCAACGAGTAGTCCCCACTGGGTGCAACTAAAGAAAGCCCATGAGTGGCAACAAAGACCCAACACAGCCAAAAATCAAATAGAACAACAACAACAAACGTTTAAAAAAAATAAGAGAGATTTTAGAGCTCATGTGATCCAACCCTCTTTATGCTATTGAAGAAATTTGTTTACCTCACTGTCAATCACTAAACGGGGGGTCTTGGACAATTTTCTCAGCCCATTTGTGTCCTGGTTTTTCCATCTGTAAAATGATTACAGTATTCACTTCAGAAGCATGCTTTGAGGAACAGTGCCAGGCACATAGTAAGTGCTAAGTATCTGCTCTTATTATTATTTACTTTATAGACATAACACATTCTTATAAAATATTCCAAGACTAAGTGTACAGAGTAAAACATGTAAATCATCTCTTACCCACCTGCCCACCCTCTTCCCAGGGGTCACCATCAGTGGATGTGTTTCTAGTCCTTTACCATCATAGTCATACATATTTTTAATCTGTGCACTCATGAGTTGTCTTCATGCATTTTAACAGAAATGGAATCATATTTTGCAAATTATTCTCCAACCTCCTGTTTCCATTTAAACCACTCAAATCTTATAGATCTTTCCATGTCAGAACATCTCAGTGTTGCTCATTCTTTTTTAACAGCTGCATGGTGTTATACTGAATGGACTTAAAATGATGTACCCTTCTGATACTGATAAGCTTCTAGGCAGTTGTGGGGCTTTTGGTTTTGTTTTTCTCATGTAGCTAGACAAGCTCTTAGTGATTAGACATGTGGAAAAGCTAAAGAGAGCATGTTGTTCCAGAAAAGTTCACATTAATATACAGCAGAGACTTCTTCTCTCATGATCGGCTTCGTGTCTCTCCAGCTCTGATAGATAGTATCATCTAAACAAACATTTGGGGTTTTTTTTTACCCATTTCTAGTGGGGCTGCACTTTTGGTTCCCTAACAACTTGCAGCTTCTGATCTGGGCAGAGTGAAGAACAAAAATAAAGGTGATGGTGGAGCTTGTGCCTAGGATGACACCCACTGGACTGAGATAATGAAACAGCCACTGAATGATGCACGTTTGACCCTGGGGATGTCAGAGGTTTCTAAGGGAGCTTTTAATGGGCTAGTATCACAGGGTCACTTTTTAAAAACAGGTTCTACTTAAGTTGGACTGCATCTTTCTGCATATTTCTTTCTACCATCCTAGTTTCCTTCCAAACCAACGGGATGACAAACCATGCTACAATAACATGAACATGTCGGTTTACATGAGGGAGTAGGGAGTTTACCCTTATCTGGGGAATTCTGAAATAGAGACTCCTGGAGGCACTATTTCTACCTGAATGTTTTGCACACTGCTAACTAATCACTTCTTAACTGCATGAGAGAGGAGTTTTTCTATGTACCATTTCAAATCAGAATCCGATGGTATTTTACCATTAGGCAACAAAAGATCATCAGTTTCCAAAATTTAGTGAAATTTACAATAATTGAAAAAAAATTTTGTGCTAGCAAAAGTATCCAAGAGAGAAGAATCCAAGCCAGGAGCAAATACATTATCAAATTATTCATGAAATAATAATGATAATGATGTTGTGTGTTTGTGGAGAGCTTCCCATAAATGACGCCCTGAGCCAAGCACTTGGCTTAGATCACCTCACTTAATTGTCTCGACAGCATAATCACTCTCACCTAAATATGAATTCAATCAGTCTGACTGGTTGAAATGCAAGGAAGAGTTCACTGATGTTCCCTGGTTTATAAAGAAAACTGCTTGTTATTACTTCTCTTCTGGATTATTTCACAGACATTAGATCGAAGTTTTAGAAGAAAATTCCCCATTTTAGTTTAGCAGATCTTCCCATGTTTTTATCATGTCTTAGCTATAAAAATTTCAGAAATACAAATATATAATGTAATGTAATATAATATACTCTTTACAAATAAGTAAAAGCAAAGATTTATCTCATTCACAAAAACGCTAAAAAAGCAAGATAGCAGAATTAATGCTTTAAACTTAACACCTGACTACTACAGGCTACTACAGATGAATAAACATCTATAGAAGACAAACTACAGGGACTCCCCTGGTGGCGCAGTGGTTAGGAGGCTGCCTGCCAATGCAGGGGACACGGGTTTGAGCCCTGATCCACGAAGATCCCATGTGCTGCAGAGCAACTAAGCCCGTGCGCCACAACTACTGAGCCTGTGCTCTAGAGCCCGCAAGCTCTGCAACATGAGAAAGCCACCGCAATGAGAAGCCCGCACACTGCAACGAAGAGTAGCCCCCGCTCGCCTCACTATAAAGAAGGACTATATGATGAACAGCATCAAATTTATAATCACTGGGCAAACCATGAGGTACGATTTGAAATATACTAGAAATGGTCAGTGTCTTTCAAAATATCCCTTCTAGTCTTCCCCATAGTGTCGAAGGGGCCACCATGGCATTGAAATATTGATTTACTGTGAATCTCAAAGACTTTTCAATCTTAAGAAGTGTCTTTCTGAAATGGAACTACCCTTTGTGGCATTCTTTTTTTAAAAAAATTAATTAATTAATTATTTTTTAAAATAGATCTTTATTGGAGTATAATTGCTTCACAATACTGTGTTAGTTTCTGTTGTACAACAAAGTGACTCTTTTAAGTCAGGGTCTCTCATCTGTTTATTCATCCAACAATATTACTTGAACCACAATTGCCAGCAGGCGCCGTGTAAGGCTCTGAAGAGGATGGGAGACAGAGGCAGAGCTTTCCTAGGAAAGCTCACATTTTCACCTCCTTTATTCTCACCTGAGAGCAGCTGACACAGAAAGAGCAGGAGAAAATGTTGATGTCTGAGTAGGTAAGAGAGAAAGGACAGAACACTCTCTTTGACCGCCTTACTATGAGCTGCCATGGGCTGGCTCTGTGGACAGAACATAAAACATGTGGCAAGACTGTGCTGGGGTAAGTGGTTTCTACATGGACTATTTCTAAGACAGTGTTATGCTCTTACAATTTCTCACTTTCATTGTATAACTGTCTCTGCTCTGAGTACATTTCAGAGAAAAATCTTAGGTGAGCATTCAAGTAAAGCAATGACAATGTACTGCAGTGTGATCAAGCGGGTATTTGAGCGATTTATAATGATGCCTCTAACATATAAAATGCTCTACACTTCACAAGTTGGGCTTGTTAGGAGGCAGATAAATTCATGAATGTGTGCAGTCTCTATTATATTTCTATCCTGGACTATTTTTCTTAAAGATTTTTATAGCTGCATAGGAGGTGATTTTAAGAAAAATACTTTGACTACTTTTTTCATGTTAAATACTCACTACAAATATTGTAGGAATATTCAAAGATAGAATTCTTCTGTTCACCTCCTGTCTTGAAGAAGCTTTTACTTTGTGTTTTTGAGTGACTTAAAGTCTCTTTGACTTTGGGTTTGAAAGTGACATAAGTGTGGTAGGTGTCCTGATACAAGGATGGCATTTTCGGTTCCGTGCCTGTCTCTCAAAGGTTCAATGAAGCACAGAGGAGCAGGTGACTTCCTTACTGTTTCTGTGTGGGCTCTGCCTGTCCCATCACTGAGTCTGCCTCTCATCCTCGTGCAGATGGGCAGGCAGTTTACAGGCCCCATGGGGTCTGTGTCCTGGCTTCAATGTTGGACCCATTAGGAGAGCCCTGGGGGACCACATGAGTTGCCCGCAGGGTCCTACCTGAGCTCAGGGGAGCAAAGGGGGAGATTGAGGGCAGTGAGAGCTCTCAGCACCACTGCCCCTGGGCTCCCTCCCTGGAGGTAGTGATGAATGCCCAGACCTAAGAGCCTTCTGTCCATGTTTGCTGCACATATAAACTTAGTGAGGCAGTGATGAATTTGTGGAGAAAACAATATTTTTTTAAGTCCAAAGAACTAAATTAGAGTTCCTGACCTGTTGTGATTCCAACTTTGTATACATCTCTTAATCTCCATGAACCTCCATTTTTCTGCGCAAAAGAGAGGTAACAGTGATTGCCCTGACTACCTCCACGATGGAAGATGTATTGGTGTTTTACGTACAATGAAAAACTATACAGGAGTTCCATGGCCGATGGTTTGTAGAATGAGGCAAGGTAGAATAAAAACAGTGACAGAAGGAACAAAAACAGAAAGACGGGGTGTTCTTTTCTTTTAAACAATAATGAATTCACTGAGGAGTCTGAAAAGCTCCAGGAGCTGGGTGCTGCAGAGCCCAGCGGACACCATGGAAACCTCAGCGGGATGTCCAGTGTTTCAATGTTGCATCACCGTTAACTAATAGGAAGCCAGTTTCCTCTCCCTAACTTTCGGAGAACTAAGGATTGTATATTTTGGAAAATAAGGTTGAAAATGAGAATAAAGAATGAAGATGATTGGATTGTAAATTTTTTTTTTAATTCTCTATTTTCCTGCTGCCTCAACACCCAGGGGACCAGTTGCGTGGGTGTGCCCAGGCTGCTTCCTGCCGCAAGATTCCCTTTTTGCCCTCCCCGACTGTGACCTAGACATTCCAAGAAACAATGAAATCTCCTCAAGCCTTGTTTCTGCTCCACCCAGACTTGCCCAAGGTCCTCACTCTCTCTCGACTCCTCACCTGCTAGGTGGCTGCTGAATGGTGAGGTGCGCCCTGTCTTCTCCTCTAGGACCTGTGAGTATAATAAACCCTGTAATTTCTTCTGCAGAAATATTGCAGTGGCCCTTAAAGACCCTACAAGGGGGACTTACTCCCCCATTTACAATGATACTGGCAGCAAATGGAATTTTAATTCCAAATGTATGTAGTTTGGGAAAGCTAGATGATTTCCTATACAGACTATCTAGAAGGTTCTGTTGGCTCCTAGACACCCAATAAGCTATTAGAGAGTCTGCTTCCTGGACCTTGGCTCACAATAGCTCAGTTTCTCAGGCCCCATCTTTATTTTCATTCTCCCCATTTACACTGGCGCTTATGACTGTCAGCCATGGTTTATGACTAATAAAACCCTATTGTGTAAAATGCACTAGAGTGAGGACCTTGCACAACAGGTGATTTAGGCATAAGAAGCTATCCTTCTGCTATATTCTTTTAAAATACTGAATCATTTTTTAAAACATGAATTACAAGCTGTCAGGCATGTCAGTCATGCACACGCAGATATGCAACTAAAACTGTACAGGTGTATCCCTCAGATTGTTTAGTGCTTACAACTTATTTTTGAAAGACATTTTGTGCTAAGTGAATGTAATCTAACATATAATTTTGGTATGTTTTACGAAAGGGACAATCATACTTCTCATTATTATCATTTAATTAATACGAAAAGAGTTAGTTTGGCTTTTGCTCAATTTTGAATGTGATTTTTAGATCTCATTTTATTAATTTAGATGAACTATAGAACTATGGGGGCTTCCCTGGTGGTGCAGTGGTTGAGAGTCTGCCTGCCAATGCAGGGGACACGAGTTCGAGCCCTGGTCCGGGAAGATCCCACATGCCGCGGAGCAACTGGGCCCGTGAGCCACAACTACTGAGCCTGCGCGTCTGGAGCCTGTGCTCCGCAACAAGAGAGGCCGTGGTAGTGAGAGGCCCACGCACCGTGATGAAGAGTGGCCCCCGCTTGCCGCAACTAGAGAAAGCCCTTGCACAGAAATGAAGACCCAACACAGCCATAAATAAATAAATAAATAATAAATAAAATTAAAAAAAAAAAAAGAACTATGGTATATCATAGTATCAGCAATTCAGAAATCCTCAATGCAGTTTAACTTTCAACCTGTTCCAAGAGGATTTAAGGGCATCATAATGTCCCAGGGCTGTAAAAATTTGCTTGTGGATGTAGTAACCATACGCTTATCTCACATACAACTTTTCAGTCTTAGAATTAATGGTTTTTGTGAATTAAAAATTATTCTGCAAAAATTAGCATAACTGTCCTTGCCTTTAAGCATCACTCTGGTGAGCTGGTATTAGGAAGAATGAGAAGAAACTTGTATCAACCCTGCCCCCCACCACTGGTTAAACTACAATATGCTCTATACACCGTGAATCACTTCTTTTAAGAAAGTTATCTTATGAGATGGCAGCTGCTTATACCTGGAAATGTAGAAAATACTTCACTCACAACGTTTACGGAGACTAACTGATGAGGAAACACCCACGGCAGAGACAAATGAGACGGAGCTGTGCGCTCAGGGATGCACGGGCTGGGATGCAGGAACCGAAACTAGCACCAAGGGGCCCCTGACCTGACGTGATTCTGCAGGGAATTGCAGCAGATACGTTTGCTGGGAAATCAGGCAACGCTCAAGGAGGAGGAGGCTGCAGATTTGTAATTTAATAACGAGGAATTTAAACTGTTGCCACAAGAGGAGGGGCATTTCTGGTAGAGCAAACCTCCATGCAGAGGCCTGGACTTGGAAGAAGGCGGTACACTCTCCGGACAAGCAGGATGCTGGGCGGAACTTGGCTGAAGTTTAGGAAACAGGATGGTGAGAAGAGTCTGGGGAGTCAGGTCAGGGCCACTCTGTGAGGGGCCCTGAGTGTGAGAGTAAGGAAGGGAGACCGCAGTCCCCAGGCAAGGGGGTGCCCAGGGAGGCACGGGGGAGAGGGGGGCATATGCCCACCTTCTCTGGGGGAAGATGCCTCCCCTCTCCCCAGGCCCCACAGGGGTGGGAGGCGAGGCTGGGGGATTTGCTTCAGAACACAGATGGGAATCTACTGTTATAGACTGTATCTGAAATGAAGAAAATTAGTAATCAGTAATGAGTTAAAATAGAGATCATTTCATTTGGAATTAGACAAATCCTTAAAAGGTGCTACATACACATGGAAGTTCATTTATCTTCTGGTGCAGAGTCAGGTTTTGGTTTTAGTTTTGTTTGTTTTCCCTTTTTTCTAACCAGCCACAATGAAATCAGGGCTGGGGTAGAGTTCTCAGTAGCAGTGACTGCATTCCGGAGGGAGGGGCAGTGAGCAGGGTCTCACCTCCTCGCCTGGATGCAGCTCACCGAGCTCTCAGGGAGGAGGGCGAGCTCCCTGCCGTCTTCCGCGGTCCCGAGCCCTCGTCCTTCTCCAGCCCGAGGTCAGAGAGGTGAGCGGTCCCTCCTTCCTCAAGGGCACAGCCCTGCCTTCCCCTCCTCAGGAGTGTCTCCCGGGATGAGCCCTGGGTGTGGGGCCCTGAGAGGCTGCCCCCAGCAGCTCCCTGCAGTACTAAGGGCTCCTCCCAGTGTTTGCCAGCAGCTTCCGTGCTGGTGCTTGTTAGGGCTGCTGGGCTGGGAGGACGTGACCCACAGAAATGTGTCATTTAGTGAATCCACAAAGTGGCATCACTCAGCCCGGGTTGTTAGGATCACATCCAGATGGCCCTCAGGAAACATCTGATAGAAATTGGTAAGTGTAGGTCACCTGAAATGCACCTAGAGAGAGGAGATCCTGGGGCAGGGAAGGGCTTAGGGGACGGCAGAGCCAATGATAGCCAGACACAGGATAAGATAAGGCCTGGGTGGGTCAACAGGGAGACATTAGATGAAGTCATTAAGGGAGCTCAGGGTCAGGTCTGGTTTCTAACTGTGATACTAATTTTTTATCAAATCAAATCCTGGCCATGTACTTCCTATGTGGAGTGAAGGCTGCCTTAGAAACTGGCATGTTTTTATATCTACAGTACTTCTCTCACTTCCTGAACAAGTATTGGCCTGGGAGCACGTCAGTACCCTTTATTTTTGTGGGGTGTCCAGGCATGCAGTGTTCCAGTTCCAGCAGCATCGGGAGAGACTGACACCACCCTCAGCAGAGGGAGCAGAGCTGTGTTTGAGGGGAAGCATCTCCAGTTATACAAGGTCAATTGGTTCTCTGTAAAAAGTGACAGTGTCCACGTGCAGTCCTAAGGGCCCTTTGATCCATCACACGTGACAGGTTGGCAGAGTAAAGACTCTTTTCTTCCAGCAGTGACGAGAATATGTTCCTGTTTTGATTTAAGTACATAACCAGAAACAGACTAAAAAGGCATTATAGAAACTATAGAAATGAGTCAAAGATCTACAACAACCAAGCGAACGCACCATCAAAAAATGTCACATTTAAAAGGGTAGGAAACCTGTGGCATTTTTTAGTCACTTTTTAGTGCAGCTTGAGGAAAGTGGCAGCCAGATCCCCAGCTCCCTTTTGCAAACCTGAGAGAGAGCAGACTGATCTGCAATGTTCTAACCTGTCTGTGGGCTGCCTAAGGACTGGTCTTTTGACACCTAACTCAGAGTTCAGACAAACAAAAATGGCTCAGATCTCAGAATAAGGGAGCCATGGGAAGCAGCGGGTATGATTTGTAAAAACGGTTGCAAAGGTAACTATAGACCCACAGACACCAAGGACAAGAGATTACTGATTGAGGAGTACAATAGGACAGCTAAGGCCCCAAGAGTAAGCAAGAGTGAGACTCTTAGAAAAGCAAGACATTTAAAAGCAGATGTATAAATAGGAGAACTGGGGAAAAAAAACACATGCACTGGTCCAGAGACAACACAGGTCTGAAAAGACCCTAAGACATCACATTAGGCTGATTACAAAGGTCTTCCCCTGTGTAGAGCAAGTATAAGAAGACTGGGAGAGGTGGCTGTTTTTTAAAATGCCCAGTTTTCAACAAAAGATCACCAGGCAGACAAAGAAACAGTAAAACTAGGCTCATTCAAAGGAACAAAATAAATATCCACACACCATACCTCAAGAAACAGGTTTTGGACTTACTGGAAAAAGATTTTAGAACAACTATCTCATGTAAGCTCAAAACGTTAAAGGAATACACCAACAAAGAACTAAAGGAAATCAAGAAAACAATGAAATGAAAATGAAAATGAAAGCACAACTTACCAAAACTCATGGGATGCAGGGAAAGCAGTACTTAGAGGAAAATATAATGTAAAAGCTTACATTGAAACAGAAGAAACATATCACAATCAGCCACCTAACCTTACACCTTAAGGGACTAGAAAAAGAAGAACAAATTAAATTGAAAGCTCAAAGAAGGAAGGAAATAATAAAGATTAGAGCAGAGATAAACAAAGAGACACTAGAAAAACAATAGAAAAAAATCCATGAAACCAAGAGTCGGTTCTCTGAAAATCAACAAAATTGACAAATCTTTAGCTAGATTGACTAAGGAAAATAAAAAAAAGAAGACTCAAATAATTGAAATCAGAAATAAAGACAAAGACATGGCTACATATGTAACAGAAATAAAAGGATTATAAGAGATTACTATGAACTGTACACTAAAAAACTGGATAATCCAGGTGAAATGGATGAATTCCTAGAAACACATAACTTACCAAAACTAAATCAAAAAGAAACAGAAAATTTGAATAGACCTAGTAAGGAGATTTAATTGGTAACCAAAAGTTTCCTGGCAAAGAAAAGCCTTGGACCAGATGACTTCATGGATGAATTCTACCAAATATTTAGAAGAACTAAGAAGAACCAACACCAATCCTCTCAAACTCTTACAAAACTTAAAGGAGAAGGAACACTCTCTAACTCATTCTGAGGCCAGCATTTCTCTGATACCAAAGCCACATGGACACTACAAGAAAAGACAACTGTAACCAACATGCCTTATAAACAATGATGCAAAAATCCTCAACAAAATACTGGTAAATCAAATTTAGCAGCATATTAAAAGGATTATGCACCATGACCAAGTGGGATTTGTTTCTGGAATGCAAGGGTGGTTCAATATATAGAAAACCAGCAATGTCATATACAGTATTAATGAAATGAAGGGGAAAAGCACAGGATCATCTCAACTGATACAGAAAGAGCACTTGACAAAAGTCAGCACACTTACATGATAAAAGCACTCAAGAGACTAAGAATAGAAGAAACTACCTCCACATAATAAAAAGCCATATATGAAAAACCCACACTGAACATGATAATTTTTGGTGAAGGTTGAAAGCTTTTCCTCTAAGATCAGGAACAAGACAAGGATGCTAGATTTTGTCACTTCTGTTCAACATAATACTGGAAGTCCTAGCCAGAGAAATTAGGCATGAAAGACATCCAAATTGTGAAGTAAGAAGTAAAATTATCTCTGCAGACAACATGATTTTATATGTAGAAAACCCTAAAGATCCACCCCCCCCCCAAATTGTTAGAACTAATCAGGGAACAATGTTTCGGGATACAAAATCAATACACAAAAATCAGTTGCAATTCAATACACTAGTAAGGAACGATCCAAAAATAAAATTAAGAAAGCAATTCCATTTACAACATTATCAAAAAGAATAAAATACTTTGGAATAAGCTTAGTCAAGGAGGCAAAAGACTTGTACTCTGAAAACTACAAAACATTGCTAAAAGAAATTAAGGACACAAATAAATGGAAAACCATTCTGTGTTCATGGATTAGAAAACTTAATATTTTTAAGATGTCAATGTTTCACAAAGTGATCTACAAATCATTTTCAACAAGGGTACCATGTATTCAGAAAGGACAGTCTTTTCAACAATTGGTGCTGGGAAAATTGGATATTCACATGTAAAGGAATAAAATTGGACCCTTACCTTACACCATATACAAAAATTAACTCAAAATGGATCAAAGTCCTAAACATAAGACCTAAAACTATAAAACACTTAGAAGAAAACATAGTATAAAAATTTCATCACATTGGATTTGGCAATGATTTCTTGGATATGAAACCAAAAGTACAGACAACATAAGCCAAAATAGATAACAATATAACATAGAGCTATAAATGCTTACATTGAAAAAGAAGAAATATCAAAACATAACAACAGAATTTAAAACTTGGATACATCAAAGAACATTATCAACAGAGTGAAAAAGGCAACCAATGGCACAACATTAAATATTTGCAAATCATATATATGATAAGGGGTTCATATCCAGAATATATAAAGAACTTTGTACATCTCAACAACAAAAAAATCAATCTGATTTTAAAATGCACAAAGTACTGCAATAAACATTTATCTAAAGAAGATACACAAATGCCCAATAAGCACAGAAAAAGATGTTTGTTAGGGAAATACAAATCAAAACCATAGTAAGATACTACTTCACTCCCTTTAGATTGGCTATTTTTTTTTTTTAAATGGAAAATAAGATGTGTCGGCAAGGATATATAGGAAACTTCGTGCACTGCTGGTAGGAATGTAAAACAGTGCAGCCACTTGCAAGACTGTTATGGCAGTTCTTCAAAAAATTAAAAATAGAATTACCATATGATCCAGCAATTTCACTTCTGGGTATATATCCAAAAAAGTTGAAAGAAGGGTCTCAAGGAGATACCTGTACACTCATGTTCACAGCAACATTATCCACCATAGCCAAAAGGTGGAAACGATCCAAGTATCTACCAACAGATGAATGGATTAAAAAAATCTGGGATATACATACAGTGGAATATTATTCAGCCTTAAAATGAAGGAAATTCTGACACATGCCACAGAATGGATGACCCTTGAAAACATTAAGTGAAATAAGCTAGTTACAAAAGAACAAAAATTATATGATTCCACTTATATGAGGTATCTATTCAAATTTATAAAGCCAGTAACATGGTGATTGCCAGCGCCTGGAGAAAGAAAGGAAATGGGGAGTTAGTTTTTAATGGGTAGCCAGTTTCAGTTTGGGACGATGAAAGAAGTTCTGATGGATGCACTTGGAGGGCATTGTGCTGAATGAAAGAAGTCAGACAGAGAAAGACAAACACTGTATGATATTACTTACACGTGGAATCTAAAACCTATAACAAACTAGTGAATATAACAAAAAAGAAGCAGACTCACAGATACAGAGAACAAACTAGTGTTTAGCGGGGGGAGGGGGGCAAAAAAAGGGTGGGGAGTGGGAGGTACAAGCTATTGGGTGTAAGAGAGGCTGCAAGGACGCATTGTACGACACGAAGAATAGAGCCAATATTTTGTAATCACTGAAAATGGAGTGTAACCTTTAAAAATTGTATAAAAAATATACACAGTAAATATTAGTTGTTTTACCTCTCAAAAAAATTCTGAAGATGAATAGTGGGGTGATAGTGACACAACAATGTGAGTGTACTTAATGCCACTTAAAATACTTACAAGGGTAAATTATATGTTATGTATATTTTACCACAAGAAAAATTTAAACAAAGTAAAAGTGCATTTTCATTTAGGTGAAATGTTAGCAACGAGACCCAGACTGATACAATGAGAAACAGAAAGTTTCCTGCCTATGAACTCCCTGTGGTACTGGGAAACTCTACTCGTCCCAGCCACTGCTGCAGATTTCCTGGGCACTCTGGGTGGGTGCCACCACGCCCACCCTCAATTTCATGTCAGTGACACAAAGCCCATTGCGACTGTACCTTGTTTGGTGTCACACGGGGGCAGGACAGGACAGAATTTCTCAGTTCTTACCAGGGAATATAGTCATCATCAACTTCACACAGTGAGAGTCTCAAATTGCCCACAATCTTATCTAGCTCTTGCCAGCAGGAACACCTTTTTTATCTTAAGGTAATGAACTCTGAATCATTAATACAAATCAAGAGCTGAACGACGGAAAGTTACACACCCATGATTCAATCAAGATAAACGCCGAGAGGCCACGTGCTCCCACCCCCTGTGATTTGGATGCTTATATTACCCAGCTATGATGAGCGAGCCAGTTCTGACTGAAACTGCTTCCCACTGAAAACGGGTAGCGGAAAGTCTCCCGGGAGATTGTCTGTTAGGCAGCTTCCCCACTGTTTCTTGGGGAACACAGTGCAGTAAACAGATCATCTCAGGGGGCTGTCAAATAGACAAAACAGGAGTGAAGGTAACAAAAGCAGCCCTTAGCTAACAACGTAAACTGGCATTAAGAAGAAGAAAATGGTGATTGAAAGAAAAGTGTTACTTGAAAGTAATAAAGCCAAAATCAGGAGAAAAAAGCAGAAAGCAAAACCAAAGTAAGTGTAAATGAGAAAATACATTAAAATGAAATTTGAAAATGACCTAATAACTTTCTAATAGAGAGAACTGAATCCAGTCAAGCTCTTCAGGCTCCAATCTGGAGGCAGGTAAAGTGAGGTGTGAACAATCAAGGCCACTTGCTTCTGTTCTGCAGGTGACAGCTGAGCTAGGACCCTTACCTGTGCACCTCTCCCCTGCATCCTCCTTTCATCCTTCCTCCCCTTCCCTGGTTGATTCTTGGCCTAAGGTAGTTCTTGAGGACCAAGCATTGGGTTCAGATTGATTTAGGGAATAATATACATCTTGATGCATCTTGAGGGCTTCCTATGACTGAGGAAAGGACCAGTAAAGGACAAAGACTCAGGAAAAACTGATGCTCAGAGAGGTTGTGTCCAGATAAGAGGGCAGAAAAGCAAAGCCTGGCCTGGAACTGCTCTGTCTCTCATTTCCCTGAACCAAGACGCCCCAGGTCCTGAGCTGAGCAAGTCCACACCCCTTTATGAAGCAGGGAATGCGTTTTGTCCAACGCTGAACTCCTCATCGCTGGCTTCCAAACCTGGCAGGAACATCTGTGTCTATTCTACATCTCACTCCCAGTAGGGAGACAGAATTCACAAAGGCACCAAACAATCCAGCATCTTTGTTTCTATGTGGAACCTTGAGCAAAGATGGCAGATCCCTAAGAACAGAGCCACAGCCTGGGCTGGGACAACAGCAAAACCACAGCACATAGGTGTCCATTCAAGATCCTGAGGTCAGCAGTTCTCCAGGTCTTTTCTGACCACTGCCCTTGGGTGCACCCTCACCTCCTAAACCCAGCCCTAAGGTGACCCAGACTTGCCTCTGCCCCACCAAGAACACGATTGCGTTGTAAAGTCTTCCTCCCTCTCATCCTCTCTTTCTTCTGTGTGCTCTGGGAATCTATCTCACTGCACGTAATTAATCATAATAATAAACAGGAAAATAAAGGGCTACTTCAATCATCCCTTAGAATATTCCAGAGTAACACAGAAATTGACCATTGTGTAACTCTGAGCCTCAGTTTCTTCGTCTGTAAAATGAAGACACTCACAGAGAAAGATTAAATGATATGATGCACCTCAAATGCTTAAAACCATGCCTGGCTCACAATAAACACTCAGTAAACGTCAGACACCAACCACGGTTCTTCACCTTGACACAAACTCCAGCCTCCCTTTCTAGATGCCACTCCTTGTAGTACTCAGGGGTGTTGTTTGCTCATTTTCTCACATTCCATTTGCCATGGTGTCCAGAGCATTTCTTATCAATTTCTCGTCAATTCCAGATTAATCTTCTTCTTCCCTTACAAAAAGTGGGCACAACAAACAAAATGAGAAAGTGCCTCTTTTCCTTTACGATAAGCATCGTTTGACTATAGCCACCTCTGTCCTTCCAGGCCACTGTCATGTTCACGTTGAGATATATTGGAGTTCTTACTCCGGAACCTGTGAATGTGAACTTATTTGGAAATCTGGTCTTTGCAGAAGTCATCAAGTTAAGATGAGGTCATGACAGTGGACCCTAATCCAATATGACCTGGGTCCTTACAAGAAGAGAAGAGACATGCACAGAGGGAAGATGAAATAAAGACACAGAGGGAGAACACCCCATGACAGTGGAGGCAGAGATTGGAGTGATGATCTACAAGCCAAAGAACTCCAAGAATTACTGACAACATCATAAACTAAGAGAATGACCTGGAAGAGATTCTCCCGAGACCCTTGCCCTGCCCATGCCCTGCCAAGACACTGATTTTGGACTTCCAGCCTCCAGAATTATGAGAGAATAAATTTCTGTTGTTTTAAGCCCCTCAATTTCCAGTACTTTGTTACAGCAGCCCTAGGAAACTCATACAGGGAGAGATTTCATTCCTTTCAGTTTAAAGGTGCCCTGTACTGTTTGACAGGGGAGGGTTTTCAAAAGACCCTAGATATCACAGTCAGGTTCCTTTAATAAGTGACTCATGTATTTATTATTTATTTCATCTAAGGATAGAAAACTTATTGGCGATGTAATTCACTGACCATTTCACTTATTATTACTTGGGTATATATGGATGAAAAAGTGTTGCCACAGTAATTTTGCATTCCATTCTGACGATATTTTTTGGTAACTCTCAAATTTTCTTCCAATATGTAGGAGCTTTTCCTATGTCTGAATTTTCCATCAGTGGGAACTTTAGCTAATAAAGCATTTGCTGCAGCATACACTAGAGCTCCCCAGGGATCTCTTTCCCTTGCTCAAGTGATTTTTCTCTTCTCTCTCTTCTAAAAAAGAAGGATACTGAATCATTAAAATGTTCAAAGCTCTGAGAGGAAGATAAGCCATTCAGGTTGAATGATTAAGAACATTAAAAAACACAAAAGAGAAGGCAGGAGTTCAAATCCAAATAAACTTCATTTGTCTAATGCACATCAAACATTATTTATTTTGAACTTCTCTCCCTTGGCCATAGCTGTAGTGTGAGGCTAAGTTCTGGTATTTCCACCACCTGCCCTTCTTCTTTCTTATGCACAGCTCCTTCTAGGAAAATGCCCTGACCTTTGACTCTTCTTCAAAACTGCTCTTCCTTAGCTCTTAACTGATCCCTCCTCAAGGACAAAGTGAAAGGTAGAGTATGCCAATAAAATAAGCAGAGGTTTTCAAGCATACCACAGGGTAATTGGGAAAATGACTGGAAGATGAGTCATGTGCTTCAGGTCCGGAGCTCACCCTATAGGTATTTAGGGTGCATGGCAGACAGATGCACTTCTGTCCATGCATCCAAACCAATGTAATATAATCTCAGAGACAGCTTATCCTTTTATTTTTTTTTTTATTTTTATTTTTTTAAATTGAACTGATTGATTTTATCCTTTTTTTTAAAAAATAAATTAATTTATTTATTTTTGGCTGTGTTGGGTCTTCGTTTCTGTGCGAGGGCTCTCTCCAGTTGCGGTGAGCTGGGGCCACTCTTCATCGCGGTGCGTGGGCCTCTCACCATCGCGGAGCACAGGCTCCAGACGCACAGGCTCAGTAGTTGTGGCTCACGGGCCCAGTTGCTCCGCAGCATGTGGGATCCTCCCAGACCAGGGCTCGAACCCGTGTCCCCTGCATTGGCAGGCAGATTCTCAACCACTGCGCCACCAGGGAAGCCCTAGCTTACCCTTATATATGCCAGAAGAAAGCCACCTCACCATAAAACTCTTAGAAGAGAACATAGGCAAAACAATCTCTGACGTAAATAGTACCAATGTTTTCTTAGGTCAGTGTCCCAAGGCAATAGAAATAAAAGCAAAAATAAACAAATGGGACCTAATCAAACACACAAGCTTTTGTACAGTAAAGGAAACTATAAACAAAATGAAAAGACAACATACGGACTGGGACAAAATATTTGCAAATGATGCAACCAACAAGGGCTTGATTTCCAAAATATACAAACAGCTCATACAACTCAATAACAACAACAACAAAACCCAATTGAAAAATGGGCAGAAAACCTAAATAGACATGTCTCCAAAGAAGACAAACAAATGGCCAACATGCACATGAAAAGATGTTCAACACTGCTAATTGTTAGAGAAATGCAAATCAAAACTACAATGAGGTACCACCTCACACCAGTCAGAATGGCCATCATTAAAAAGTCTACAAATAACAAATTCTGGAGAGGGTATGGAGAAAATGGAACCCTCCTACACTGTTGCTGGGAATGTAAACTGGTGCAGCCACTCTGGAAAACAGTATGGAGGTTGCTCAAAAAACTAAAAATAGAGTTGCCATATGATCCTGCAATCCCCCTCCTGGGCATATATCAAGAGAAAACTATAATTAGAAAAGATACATGCAGCCCAATGTTCATTACAGCACTATTTACAACAGTCAAGACATGGAAACAACCTAAATCTCTATCGACAGATGAATGGATAAAGAAGACGTGGTACACATATGCAATGGAATACTACTCAGCCATAAAAAGCATGAAATAATGCCATTTGCAGCAACACAGATGGACCTAGAGATTATCATATTAAGTGAAGTAAGTCAGACAGAGAAAAAGAAATATCAGATGCTATCACTTCTATGTGGAATCTAAAATACAACACAAATGAATTTATCTAGGAAACAGAAACAGACTCACAGACATAGAGAACAGACTTGAAGTTGCCAAGAGTGAGGAGGGCTGGGGGAGAGATGGATTGGGAGTTTGGGATTAGCAGATGCAAACTGTTATATATAGAATGGATAGACAACAAGGTCCTACTGTATAGCACAGGGAACTATATTCAATATCCTGTGATAAAACATAATGGAAAAGAATATGAAAAAGAATGTGTATATATACATAACTGAATCACTTTGCTGCATGGCAGAAATGAACACAACATTGTAAATCAACTCTATTTCAATCAAATTAATTTTTAAAAAAGAAGAAAGTCACCCAAAAAGGTTTTCCTTAAGTTGAAATAGTACTTACTCTTATTTCTATCATCTAAAAGCCTGTATTAGGAATATATTCACTGTGGAAATGACTTAGAATCTACTTACATGAAGGAAACTTAAGTCTAAATCCCAATTTGAGCTGAAAATCTCAAGTAAGTAATGAGCATATTTTTATATTTTTTATGTTTAATAAAAAGGCCATATAAATGGTTTGACTTCTAACAGTTAGTACACAGATCTTATATTTGACATAATTTAGGTCGAGTGTATAATCTGGGAAACAAGATCAGCACAAAAGCACCATGAAAGAGAAAAGACGATAACTGAAAGCATTCCAAACACCAGCACAGAGAGACTGAGCGTCGTATAGTTCATGGTCATCCAGAAAGACATCTGAGAAATGGCACCATTTTGGAAGCTGTTCACGTGGCAGAGACACGGCTTGGTGAATACTGCCTCGGTTTCCCATGAACCTCCCTATGTGCTACAGGTAATGCAAAGGGTCCAGGACGGATGATGCTGCAGGCAGTGGGCTGCCTTAGAGGATCAAGCACCACGCTCGGGGGATTCACTGCTCTTGTAATGAGAAGATGCAGACCTGCTCCTTGCCTGGGGGAGGCTGGCCTCTCATCTCTCAGGACTGCTGTTTCTCTAGCACACCCTGAGAATGGCCTGGATAAAATACAGCTAGAGCCTTCACTCTTAGCCTATCTAGAAAGAGCACACAAGCACTCAGGGTCCATGTGGATTGCATCTCCCCACATATCTTGAGGCTATTTCAGTGGGTAAGGGAACCAAATAAAAACACTATTTAGGGGAGGATGCAGAGAAATTGGAACCCTTGTGGAAATGCAAAATGGTGCAGCCACTATAAAAAACAATATGAAGGTTCCTCAAAAAAAGTAAAAATAGAATTAGCATAATAAGCTCCAGCAATTCCTCTGCCGGGTATATGTCCAAAACAACTGAAATCTGGATCTTGAAGGGATATTTGTATACCCATGTTTATCACAGCATTATTCGCAATAGCCAACAGGTGCAAACAACCCAATTGCCCGTAGATGGATGAATAGATCTCTTAGTCCATTCAAGTTGATATAACAAAATACCACAGACTGGGTGGTTTACAAACAATAGAAATTTATTGCTCACAGTTCTAGAGGCTGACAGTCTAAGGTCAGGGTGCCAGTAAGTTTGGGTGAGGGCCCTCTTCTGGGTCTCAGACTTTTTTTTTTTAATTTTATTTATTTATTTATTTATGGCTGTGTTGGGTCTTCGTTTCTGTGCGAGGGCTTTCTCTAGTTGCGGCAATTGGGGCCACTCTTCATCACGGTGCGCGGGCCTCTCACTATCGCGGCCTCTCTTGTTGCGGAGCACAGGCTCCAGACGCGCAGGCTCAGCAAGTGTGGCTCACGGGCCTAGTCGCTCCGCGGCATGTGGGATCTTCCCAGACCAGGGCTCGAACCCGTGTCTCCTGCATTGGCAGGCAGACTCTCATCCACTGCGCCACCAGGGAAGCCCTGGGTCTCACACTTTTGTTGCATTCTCTCATGTTGGAATCAGGTAGGGATCTCTCTGGAGCCTCTTTATGAGTCACTAAGCCCTTTCTTAGTGGAAGACTTAGTCACTTCCCCAAACCCCCTACCTACTAATACTATCACCTTAAGGGGTTAGGATTTCAACGTATGAATTCTGGTGGGATACAAACATTCAGACCATAGCAACTGATAAACAAAATCTGGGATATACATACAATAGAATATTATGCAGCCCTAAAAAGAAGGAAATTCTGTCCTGTGCTATAATATGGATACTCAAGGACATTATGCTACTTGAAATAAACCATCACGAAAGGACAAATACTGTATGATTTCACTAATATGAAGTATCTAAGGTAGTCAAAATCATTGAAACAGATAGTAGAGAGATGGTTGCCAAGGGCTGAGGGGATGGGGAGGGAAATTTGTGTTTAGTGGGTTTAAGTTTGCTTTACAAGATGAGAAAGATCTAGAGATCTATTCCACAACAATGTGAATATACTTAACACCACTGAACCGTACACTTAAAAATGGTAAGGATGGTAAATTTAATGTTATGTTTTTTTTTACCACAATTAAAAAACTATTTTGTATTTCCTTTGCTTTTTTTCCTCTAATCCTTTCAAAACCTGGTATTGAATTCAACAGCAATATACGCATGTAGTTTAAAAATACCATTCATCGCGTACTCATGGCATATCTTTACCCAGAATGAGAAATGCTATTAATAATTTATCTTGTATGCTTCCAGAAATAGTCTATATATATTTACATGCACATATACGTATATATTCATCTTGGAAATTTCTAAGGGAAGCACAATAAATACATCCCTTTTCCTAGCTGTAAAAAAAAAATGTTTCTTAAATCTCATTATGAATAAATGCATTTGATAATCTTGTACACATGAAACTTATATAATGTTTTAAACCAACGTTACCTCAAATAAATAAACAGATCAATTAATTAAATAACCTCATTGTTTTCAAAGGAATGAATTCCATATACTATATTATTCCATAAAATGGAGTATCGTAATTTCTTTGTGTTCACCTATTGACAGAAAACTGGATCTTGACTGTAAACAATGCACTTAGTTTTCTTACAGGCACTTTCTGCGCACCTCTGAGTGTTCCTGTGGGACTAACTCCTAGAAGTGGAATTGTTACTTGGTGTAGACGATATATTGACAGGACTTAAAAGCATTACTCCTTTTGGGCTGTCATCTTCAGCGCTCTAAATAGCGGGTGCTTTTGAACACTTAAGTTTATAGAAATTGTCCTCCAAGGACGTGCATAATGCTGTGATGAACATGGGTGTACAAACATCTCTTCAAGATCCCGCTTTGGGTATATGCTTTGGGCATATCCCCAGCTTATGCCATTTTATGCTCCTACCAGCACTGTCTGAGAGTGCTTGCTTCCCACGCCCTGAGGAAGAGGATCCCCATCCTGTATCATCACTTTATTCACCTCCAACATGAATCCTCTGTACTGTGCTAAGGTGGTTTGAGTGTGGGCCCTGCAGCCAGACAGCTAGGGTTCAAATCCTTGTTACATCACTAACTAGTTCTGTGATTTGAGGATAGTGAACTTGAACTTTTCATGCCTCAGTGTCCTTTTCTGTAAACTGGGCATAAGAGGGCTGTTGTGAGGATGTGTTTAATAAATATGTATAAAGCGCATGAAGCAGTGTCAGGCACTCACTAAGTACTCAGTATAACACTTCTTATTGGTTTAATAGTTTTCTTTAAATTGATTCTCTTTTTAACCTTAGTTTTATGCTAAATGCTATGTAATAATATCATAGATCAGATGTATACTATCTATATCTTATTCTGAAAGACATCAAATTACATGCATACATTTAAAATGAAAAGAAAGTTTTCCTAGGACACAGTTTGAAAAGGACTGTCCTAAGCAAGAGTATTAGCAAAGGTTTTGTGGAGTTCAAGTGGGAGAGGTTACATTGTGTCACACTGATGTTGTAATTTTCATTTCTTCATACTGAATCCGTACATCATACCTTAAATAGATACAAAGTGGACTAGACCAGGGGTAAGCAACCTAAACCCAGAACCAGCTGGCTGGGTGGCTTTTTAAATAAAGTTTTATTGGAACACTGCCACACTCGTTCATTTACATATTGCTTCTGGCTACTTTCACACAACAGCAGAGTTGAGCAGTCACAACAGAGACTGCATGGTCTACAAAACCAAAACTATTTATTCTCTGTCCCTTTATAGAGAAAGTTGGCTGGCCCCTGGTCTAAACCAATATTTCTCTCTGTCTGAGACCCTTAAACATGCTTGAACAGCATCCAGCTTCTCAACTGCTGCCCTAGTCTTAGCCACTCTGAAAGTTTGAGGTTTGCTGATCAGAAATTCTCAACATCTCAGAGTTTTGAGACTGTGATATTAATATTAAAAAAAGTACTCAAAGCCTGTCTTCCTGTTTTGCAAAATTTTAAAACTTCATCATTGCTTTTGTCTATACAAATATATAAAATGTGGTCTGCATCAAAGGCAGAAAATTGTTCTAAGTGTTAAGTGGCATAGGACTGCAGAGTGCAGAAACCATAGGAGTTATCAAGGGCTGTGAACACAGCAGTGCTCGAAACACTCCACCTCTGCTGGGGGCCATTTTCGCAAGATCCCAATTAGTTTGGTACCAAACCACTTGAGTCTTTTATGTCAAAACAACAGACCCAGGAAATCACCCATGAATAGCCTGAAGTACATACCATATCTGTGCCTTCTGTACATTTACATTATGTGTGCAAATTGTAGAATTTGTAGACTTTGCCTGTCGTTCCCTATGAGACCCACTATTAGTACAACATCCTATGAAGCTAAGCTGCCAGAACTGCAGTCACGAGGAAGAATTTCCATGAAAGCCTGGTGAGATGCTCCCTGGGCTGTCCTGCCTTCCACCTTCCCAAAACTTGGCTCTGCAGCACTTCCTTTCAATGAGTCTGCTGCCGGAGCACCTTTTTTGGTAAAAATTCACTTTTTCCATCATTTACTTTTCTTGATCAAAAACAATACTTTTGCCATCTCCCAAATGAATAAAAAAGTCTACTTCTAAAGCTATTTCCCCCACAACTCTGCCATACTCTGTTCATATTACTGTTTAAGATTTACCTTTTTAATAAAATATATCCTAATTTCCATATATCTCTAATAACACCACTTCTGGAACGACTTCATTCCAGGAAAAGTAAAACTGTAATTTGTAAGATGTCTCAAGAGTTGCTATTTATCCTGCTGCATATTTAAAATTCTCCTCACCACCACACCCCTCCCTCCCAACCTGATAACACCTGGCAATTCAAATGAGCAAAATCGTTACTTTTGCAAAGCAATAAAGTAGGTACAAAGGATATCGGGATAAACAAGCTGTAGTCCCTGATGCCAGAATTGATGTGAAATAAGCACGAGGTGAATAAATATGGCAAAAGAAAAGTAATACCTTGAGAAATAAAAATGAAAAATCCTAGGAGTAGAAAAAGAAGGGCGTGTCTACACAATTTTAGTACAGAGTAAAAGGGATTTGAGTGAAGGTTTTCAAGTTGGGAAGGATTGTAATCGACAAATGGAAGGAAGGACGCTCCACACCCACCGAATGCAGCTGGCCCTGGCAAGAGGCAGTTGTTACTGGATCCTGGGTTTCCAGGGACCCATCGGCTACTTTGTGGTAGCAGCTCAGGTGTCTCATTCACTTCTCTGCCTCAACATTTTCAGCCGCTCTGAGAGTTTTCCACAGACCAAATCCAGCTTTTATCTCTATTGTCACTGAGACCTGCAATGAAGGGCAAATGGAACCACCTCTCTCTCAGGTTCAGTAGGGCATCGTCCTTGTACAACTTTGTGGGGAAGAAGTGTTAAGCCTCTTGTTACACTTAGGCTTGGCACCAAAAGGCTCCCATCACACAAGCAGCATCACACAGTTGGCTAAGTTTTAACTTAACTAACCATCTGGGTTGAGGTCTGTTTGAGAACAGCAACTTTTCCTTAACTCAATCTAACAACTCCTTATTGAGAATCTGTTATAGGCCTGGCCCTCTGAGGAGATTAATCTCTGACCTAATGGCTCTCAGAGCCCAGAAGGGGGAGACATGTACAGAAAATTCAACTGTGGTCCACAATGGTAAGTGCAATCAACAAGACTGTCCATGGTACAAAGTCACTGCCTCGGGGATCAATGCGCTTGACGTAATGAGGTGAATGGTTAGGAAGGAGAGGGCCGTGTCCCTGACAAGGCCAAGTACATGGAAGAGATCGATACAGAATCATTGAAATGCTGCTCCTATTCTGCCCAAAACCACCCAGTCTCAGAGCCAAACTTGAAATCGGCAAGCCTGGAGCTGGCACAGGCCTCAGACAGCCAAGGCACACTCTGCAGACCCTTCTTTGCAACCTCCTACCTGATGTGGTAGGATGGACCCTTCTTTGCAACCTCCTACCTGATGTGGGGCTTGGCTCTGTTGAGTCATCAACTCATTAGCAATAAATGTATTAACCTAGACCTGAAATAAACCAACATATATTTAAATGACTGAATTAGCAGGAATCTCTGTCAAGAGAATTTCCGCTCCTTCTACCCATAGAGCTTCACACTTAGCAGAGTGTCTGCTTCCTTACATACAAACCCTCCTTATCTCTGAGTCCAGTTTTTCTTATTATGATTTGACACTGTTCTTATCCCTCTTTATTCTGAAACTACACAGTCATATGATCTTTCTATTTATACCAAGTAAACGTAATTCTTTTAAACCTGAATCCAATATTCTTTAGTAATTTGATTATGCAATATTTCAAACATCCCCCCAAAACAGATATGCATGTACTGATAATCTAGATTTATTTTAACAAGGTAAATATTTTGCCATATGTGCACCAGCTCTTTCTCTTAAATAAATGAAGTGGTGCAGGTATAACAAACAGTCCCCTTCCCAACCCCCATGCTTCCAGTATTTCCGTGTCTTTTTTCTGCCCTGCAAATTTGGGGTCACCTTTGTTGCTCTCTTAGAGCACTGTGAGATTGTTGTGAATCTTTCAATACAATATTAATTAGCCTTATTAATTAGTCTACTTGGTGTTCTAGGTTGGAAATGATCTAGAGAAGAACAAAGGTTCAAACGATTTGCTATGTCTATTTTATATTCATTTAAGGACCTACTGCTACCTATTTTTTCAAGGCGAAAGAAATCTATTAAATAGAATTATTTATACTAGAACTTATGTTTATTTCAAGTAATTTCTTTTCTTATTTTTCTCAAATGTATTTTGCCAGTCCTCTCCTAGAAGAATGCCTTTTTCACACAAAGGGCCTGCATAGGAAGAAAAATGTACTTAAATTCTAAGTTTAATTCAATGCATTTTGAATAACAATTTCCATCTTAAATTCATAAAGGATCCAACTTCTGAATTAGAGTTCTGATGAATTTTTAATATGAAGAATAAACTCCTAATGAATGCAGAGTATAGCGATTCAGGAAATATTATAGTTCTCAAAGATAGGACTAACTTTAACCACTTGATTGTTATTCACTGATAACAATGAGAAAATACCTGGGCTCCGCCCCCCTAGGTTGGTGACTATCAGGGAGAAAGAGGGTGTCTTGCAGTCAGAGGGCACTGGAGCAAGCTTCCTGAGGCCCTGTTACAGAGAGCATCACCTGTTCAGGCTAACACGTGCGTGGGATAAGCTGCATCCTAGAGCAGGCGGCACAGTCTCCTCTGATCCAGGCAGCTGGAGGATAGTTAAGGGGCAAAACAATTTCCGCCACAGATGGGACTTGGTTCATCCCAGTCAGTGCTTCTCACAATCTAGCTTGTACTGGAATCCCCTGCTCATCTTGTTAAAATGCAGATTCTATTCAATAGGTTGGGGTGGGGGCTGAGATTCCATATTTGTATCAAGATCCCGGGTGATGCTGCTGGTCCGTAGGTTACATGTTGAGTAGCAGGACTCATAGCAATCTAGGTCCTTTAATTCATAGAGAAAAAAGGAAGGCGAGGAGTAGAAAGGTAAGATGTATAAGAAGAGGAAAGCAGAGAAATAGAAAAGAAAGCAAAAGGTCATGGAGAGAGAGTGAAAGAGAGAGAGAGAGAGAGACAAAGAACACGAAATTTGATAATATGGCCCTCCCAGCATCCCTCCCTTCTAAGTGCCCCCATTAGGGTGGACATCAAGTCTTTACATGGCCCCACCCCCCAATCCAGGGGCTTCGGTGCTAAGTGTAGGGTGGCCTGGGAGCCGTCCTGATCAGATCAGCTCTTCACAGGTGGTGAGATCTGAGACTCCCCTCAGCCAGAGCCAAGTAAGTCCGAGCATTTCCTCAGATTTTTGAACCAATATAGGAAAATGAATGCCAGAAGCTAATCCACACAAGGCACAGGGCAGGGCTGCCTCTTAGTTACAGCCATTCCAGAGACCCAGCTAAACCCTCCCCTTCTCCGTGTGGTCAGATTCCCAAACTACCTAGACTGATTCAAGTGGATTTTCTAGAATTTGTAACAATACAGATAGAAGAGGGATATAGGGAAAAATGGAGAGAGAAGAGAGAAATAAGGAGAAAAGTATTTAATGATAGGTGAAAAAAATAGATAAGGAAAGAATAGAAGGATAGAGGAGAAGAGGGAGAAATAGTAAGGAGATGAGAATGAAGACAAAGTATTGATAAAATAGAAGAAAAAACACCCAGGAATTGCAGGAGGAAAGGTCCCCATGGCCAATAGGGACCCAGTGGTCCCTGGGCCAGATAAGCCTCAACAGAGGACACCATTGCAGTGGACACCATTAGGCACGGTCTCCCGAGAGGAGAGGTGGGTATTGGCCTGGCTCTCATTGAGTCAGCCCATTGTTCCCAAACAACTGGAACGGCGAGGGAGAAGAGACAGAGTCAGGGCAGGCAGGTGGTCTGGGAAGGACAAGGCTTGCTAGAGGGTCCCAAGAAGACCAAATAGGTGCCCAGGAGGGTGGTGATGGAGCTGCCCCAACACCCCTCTAGAATACTGCCAGCGCTCTAGGCTGCCCACTCACAGACCTCTCCTGCCCACCAGGGATGCTCACAGACCCAGACTCAGAGCAGGACAGTGGTTGGCGCCCACACCTCTCCCCAGCCTGGTCCAGAGGCCCCCAGGGAGCTCAGAGCTCACATTAGCTTGCAGGTAAGAATCCTGGTTCGCAAGGGCTGCCCCACAAAATTCTTGTAATGAATCTCAGAGTCACAGTAGATTGATGTAAGTGTTGGCTGACATATTCTCAGGGAAACAGTAGAAACTCAACATTAGTGAGCTCTGTCAGTGACCACCGATCTGCTGCACTGCTCACTGCACTGCTGGTCTATGATCCTCAGCGTCCTAAGACTCTGGCCACTTCCTGATTTAGTTGGGCTGAAGCTGCAAACTCATCTTCTAAGTCCTATGGACGTTTAGCACCAAGCTTGGTCAAGCCACCTGGTTTACTAAATGACCGATATAAACCATGATTGTTCACATCGTATAGGAAATGCACCCCTTCTAAACTTGTTCAAACAGTGATACTTCTTCCACTACATTTCAAGTGAGGACATTTACTCTGCACATCAAAAGAGTTTGTATGTCCTGAGATGTAGTGCATCCCTTGGGGAGAGATGGTGATGCCTTTTCTGTCATGTAAGACACATGCCTTTATTTCCATTTAAATAAAACCCTTTTGGAATGTATTTCACAGATCTGAGTATTTGTTTAATTTTTTTGGTTATTTTCACATAGAAATCCAGTTCAGCCATGGAAGCAGTCACTCATTAAGAAAAAATATTAAAGTGGAACATATCACCAGTGAAGAACATAATTTCTTTTTTTAAGAAAGTCAATTTGTATAACTAACCTTCAGTAACTGGACCTGCAGTCCTCAAATCCCTTAGTCAAAGACTTGGTGGCCAGCCATGTCTCAATTTCATAATTTTGAGAATTTAGAGAGGTATACCTTGCATGTCACATATTAATTAATATTCCATGGCCAACATGTGGCAAAGCATATGGACAACTTGCCCAAAGTAACATAAGTAAAGATCTTCTGTCTTATTATCATCTCATGTCCATTTTCAGTAAGGAGTTAGGATTGACCTTTTTCTGAGAGTTTTCGGAATTTGGAAACAGTTAACATGTATTAGCGGACAGAGTTAGCACAGACAGCAGATAGACCCAGAAGAACAAGAAAAGTCACTTAAAATAATTATGACAGGGAGAACATCCACAAAACTTTTAAGGCCAGAGAAGGAGTGCTTGATTTGGACTTTCTTATAAAAGTAGAAGGAGGCTTCCTGAGAAGAAAGCCAATACACAGTCTTTCTTGCTGCTGGGGGTCAAGGTTACATCAGCGAGGCCACAAGCTGGGGACGCTGCTGTGGGTGAGAGCTACACTAGTGATGGCGGGGCAGCAGCCTCTCAGGGGGGACACCTGTGACACACCAACTGCGAGCAGGTGCTCAGATACCCCTGCAACATGACTTCATATGACTCTGGAAAACATCTTCAGATCCAATGAGAAATGTGTTTGCTAGGAAAGGATACCAAATGCAGAAAGAAAAAAAAATCAGAGATGTATAAATACAGTGGGGTGGGCAGAAAGGCCTCAAAGATGTCCAGGCCCTAAAGAAAGGAACTGTGAATATGTTACTTTGCATGGCAAAAGGGACTCTGCAGATGGGATTATGGTTAGGAAGACTGTCCTGGATTACCCAAGTCGATCCAGTCTAACCACAGGAGCCCTTAAAGTAGAGGACTTTCTCCAGCTAGAAGAAGAGGAAATCAGAGAGGTGCAGTAGAAGGAGAACAAGAACAAAGAGCGATTTAAAGACAAAAGGGACTTGACCCGCTGCTGCAAGAACAGGCCACACAGAAAGCATAAGGGATGTGGGAAACCTCTAGGAGCAAAGACCAGCCCCCAGCTGGCAACCTACAGGAGATCAGTGTCTCAGTCCTACACCCACAAGGAAGTGAGTGAGTGTGTATGCAGAAGCATCAGGAGGGCAGTCCTGACTGCTGCCCTCTGAAAGGCCTGCTTGCAAGGCTGGCCCATTCCCAAGACTCTAATGAGAAAGGTGGCTTACTGTGCCTAATGTTTGCTCAAACACTGTGGTTCATACTCAGTACCTGCCTTCCTTCTGGGAGCCTGGGATTTTGTTACACGCAAGGCAGAGGGTGCCTACATGACCAGCCCCCAGTACATGAGCTCAGCTGGTTGGTAATATTCCATGTGGGTTTCTATAACTCACTGCTGGGCGATTAAGCTAGTCCCGTATGACTTCCCTGGGAGAGGACTCTAGAAACCTGCGCCTGATTTCCTCTGCGCTTCACCCCAAGCACCCTCTTCCTTTGCTCATTTTGCTCTGTGTCCTTTCACTCTGCTAAATCATAGCTGTATGACTACACACTGGTCCTGTGAATCCTCCCAGCAAATCATGGAACCTGGGGAAGGTTCTGGGAATCTCCAGACACCTTGAAGGACAAGTCTTCCCCAGAGCCTCCAGGAAAAATGCCTTAAGCAGAGAACCCAGCCAGGTCTACTGTACTTTAGACCTACAGAACTATGACATAATAACTCTGTCTTGTATTAGGTCACTAAATCCATGAAAATGTGTTAAAGCAGTGATAGGAAATTAAGTAAATGGCACCATGAATAAACATATTACTTTCACTAATGAAGAGTATAATATCTCAAGGACATTTTTTAAAATCTTAAATTCATTCTCAAGTTAACATCAGCAATTCATATCTAAAACAACCACGTGAAGAAGGGGTAGAACCTCTGGTAAGGTGTATGGTTGATTTTTAAGAGCAGCTGACATTTTGTGAGAGGTCTGGAAAGCAGCCAAACCAGCCCAATCTTTTTAAAGAAACTGTGAGGATAATGTCAGAATCATCCACTAGTGTGATTTACTGCTGTCAATGCCAGTTGTGTATAGTCGGGCCCAGATTAGGAGATGAATTCACTTAACCCACGGTGGTGCACGCAGAAGATGTGAGGATCTTCCACTCATTCGTTTTAATTCAGCAAACATTTACCAACGTGCTCGGCCCCAGGCACCATGAAGTGCTGGGGACACAGGGAGGGATGCAAGCTCAGCAGGAGTGTAAGGCAGGCCACTTTACCCATGTTTATTGTGTGATAGGATGGATAGGATTGAGGGGTCCACTTCTGTCCTCACCTGCATGATCTAGGGTTAATAATGCCACTATATTCTTGACCCTACTTCCCCAAGGGTGCCTGACCTTTAAAGAAATCAGCAGACGGTGATGCTTACATATGATTCCTCTCCAACCTGCTTAACTAAAAACAAGAATTGTTGGAGTTGCTCAATCAAATGGGATTGGAGCGGGGCGAAAATATGAACCTTAATTAATACAATGAAGAATAAGTAGGCATTAACTATTAGTTAACTAATTTTGAAAAATAATATTTAATTTTGAACAAAAGTTCTCTATGTAAGTAGATGTTTCATTAAGCTTTAACTCACTTAAGCAATATTGACCTTAACCCTGCTTTGGACTTGGTGTTCTTAGAATAAGCACAACATTAATATCTGCTTCGGATCATACACATGGCAATTACTTGTTTGGAAACCTTAGGTCAGCCAGCCCTAAAAACACTCACATAGCCCTTCCCACTTTGTTCTTTTATCTAGTATTAGACAACTAACTAGTTTTTCTTGATTCAATTTGCATCAACATTTATTGACTAACTAATAAAAGCTCCAGGGATAAGAAATTAAGTAGACCACAATCTATTAAGTTATAATAAGTTACAGAGTTCTAAGGAAATTCAAATGAGGGCCGTTTGTTACACAACGAATATTATCATTTTGTTGCCTGTTACTTTTATAGATAAGCTATGTGCTAAGACATAACGGCTTTTTAGCTGACAATTTTCTTCTTACTCTGACAATTAAGAAAAAAAATTTCTTAAGTTATACAACATTCTTAGCCTAAATTAAATGGAAGATACACTGTGTATTTTTTATTGTGGTAAGATATACATAACAAAAAGTTTAGCATTTTAGCCACTTTTAAGTTTACAGTTCTGGACATTAACATTCACATTGTTGTGCAAACATCACCACCTTCCATCTCAAGAACTTTTTCATCTTCTCAAACTGAAACTTTGTCTCCATTAAAACACTTACAGTCCATTACTCCCTTCCCCTGGCTCTTGGCAACCATCTAAATTATATTTTTAAGAAGAAGAAAAAAGTAATTTCTTCTCCACCTGATGAATCTTCTTCAGGCCACACCCCATCAGCCAATTGCAAACCTGCTGCAGAACTTTACAACACTCTACTTTTAGAGCTTCTCATTCAGAGCAGACTGTGATTTAAAGATATGAAATGCTAAATATAGAATAAATTACATAAATTTTAATATTCAAAAAGTTAAGCAAACAAAATTTAATTCTTCTAAAAGAAGCATGGATATGTAATCAGAAGTAGAAACTATGTCACTGATGTAAAATAGTTATGATTCCAAAGAATCCTAGGGATCTATTGTCCATAAATTACAAGGGGCCACATGGTGCGCAAGTTCCTGTTGGAGCAGGAACTCAACATATCCCTCAACAAGTCCTCCACAGAGAGACTCTCCATTACATCTATTTTTACATGTTCAGGGTCTTTCAGAAATTTCAGTTTATCAGAGGGCACAGAGAAAATGAATTCGCTTTATTTAAAAATGCTGAGGCAATATAAACTATTGTGTTTGTTATCAAACAAAAATAAAATCAGTCGTATGTGACTTATTTATTCCTTAGACTTCACACTATTTAAAGGAATAATGGGAAGACATTTTCAATATTTCGCTACATTATAAAATTGTTTTACTTATTTCATAAATTAGCCATGGACGGTGTATTCTGGAACATCACATGTGGCTTACATTCAGTGGAAACATTTTCAAGTAACTTAGGAGGCTCTGGTTCTATACTTGATCTGACAGATGGGCAGCAACATGCAGTAACTGGCATAATTCATACTCCGACAGACTGCTTTTCAATAAAGCACATACCCAGATGCTTTCCTCTCGTCGATATTGCTTCCAGTTCCTCCCGCCATCGCTGAACATCAGGAGGTAGCTGGTCACCCAGTCGGAGCTCCCGTATCCTCCCTGGGTGGCCACAGCTGTGACCTCCATTCTTTCTCCAAGGTCAATCTGCAGCCACTGGTATTTATTTGACACAAGGGGAGACCAGCCACCAGCTCCTTTTTGTGGGAATAAAAAGAAGAAAACCGTTAAAGACAGAGAAATCTTTGAAATCTATATTAACCTGTAAGAATGGGGTCATAAATAAGATTTATGAAAATTATAGTTTCAAATTCTGCATTATATAATGCCTCAGAATTTTACAAACACACTCACATACACATACACAAACACAACATAAAAACACAGGTTAAATGTAAATGGATGAAGCCTATATTAATTTTGTTTCTTAGTTCATAACCCCTGACTCTCTGGTATTGGGGTGTCCCGCTAAGTGAAATTGCTTAATGTAATAGGTGGACAACTAAACACCATGCCATTACATCAGTGCTTGGAACTAGTGTCGTTACTGGCTTCAATGCATGACTTGCCCTTTGTTGGACATAAACAAAGGGCAAACTTTCCTTTGTTGGAAAATAACAAACTTTCCTTTGTTGGAAAATAAAGCTAGAAAACCTTAATTGTGGATTCCCAGCATGAGGAAGTACAATGTTGAATGTTGGGATAACAAAGATGGCTATGGCATAGCCCTACACTCATGGTGCTTACAGACTCATAGGCGAAGCAGACATTTCAAAGAACGATTTGAAATGCAATATGGGAGGGGTGGAGGTGAAAGTGATTTCTGTGCAGGGAGGGAGAGTTCTAAAAAGTCAGCAAGGAGGGTGAGCGAGAACCCAGAGGAAGTGAATGGGGAGGAGTTTCTCAGGTATTCAAGACAATAGGCACAGAGTGGAAATTACTGTGCTTTGTTTTCTCCAGTGCCTGTGAGACACCGAAGAATTAGGGATATCTGTGAATGTATTATTGATATATTTTGTTCTTCTAGTTTAACAGAAACATGAGTTTTGAATTTGGATTTAGATGTTATATTAAATTTTCTGAATTTAAATTATTATGCAATATAAAAATTGGGAAACAGGTTTGAAATGCATTCTGGAACTGATATTTTGCTAATTATCCATGTCTAGAAAACACAGTGTCATGTAAACAGTCCCTAACACAAAAAAACTAGCTTTAAAAAAAATTTTCCCCATTGTCCTGACATCTAATTGGAGGCTCTCATAATAAGGTCTGACACTTTAGACAACATTTATTATCTTTTTTATTAGGGGCTATTATTAACATCCATGTCCTGTTTACAAAAGCTGTTACGACCAAGTACATGTCAGGAGGTGTGTGACATGGTTACAAGACAGCTCAAAGGAAAATGGAAGTGGAGCGCTTACATCAGGGTGTGGAGGTGAAACTAGCAAGTGGGCACATCTGTTGCTTCACTATGTCCTCTGCTAACGGCACTACGTGTATAACCCTTAGCAAAATTGAAAGCTTACAAATTCTTTAAAACTCAAATTCTTTCTAAGATTTCCTCATTTCCTGCAATCTTTATTCCAAAATTCCAAAATTTCCTCTCAACCACAAGCACAATGTCTTTTCCTTTGATCCACGTCTTAAACGTGCCACAACTCTGGCTGTTCTGTAATGCATTATTAAACTTTTTATTTTGAAATAATTTCAGATTTACAAATGAGTTGCAAAGATGGGATAGGGAGTTCCTGTCTACTTTTTACTCAGTGTGTCCTAATGTTAATATCTGACATCACCATGGTATTTTGATCAAAACTAAGCTATTAACACTGGTACAATGGTAACAAAATGACAAACTTTCTTTTGATGTCTCCAGTTTTTCCACTAACTCCCTTTTTCTGTTCCAGAACCCCACATTGCATTTAGTCACCTTGTCTCCTTAGTGTCTTCCAACCTGTGATAGTTTTCAGTCTTTCTTTGTCTTTAATAACAAGATTGATCACCACCCAACACCTCCCTGCTACTTCTACTGATTTGTGCAAAGGTCCCATCTAATGTTTGATGAATGCTAAGTCCTTCTGGGTTCTAGCTGAGGGTTAACTAACAGTCCCAAGTAACATTACTCTGCAACTGCCTGTAATTTTATAATAATTGCCAAAAGAAGTCAGAAATTAGGTGTTGGCATTTAGCTGATCATTTTAACTTAAAGGTTCTACATTTGAAGTTTTATATGAATCAGTTTCAATCTCTGCGAAACTGCTAAATGTCCTGTATTCTTAGTATCAAGGTTGTAAAGAATGTACTGAAGATAACTTCTTCTTTTTGCATTTCACAATCTTTCTCTGTCATCTTTAATCTCTCTTGAAGCGGGAAGTATCATCAACACGGGTACCACATGGACAGAAATGCAACAGAGTAAAAAGCGTCAGCATGCTTCCAGCATCTGCCCTGGGACCAGCCTCTCCCACAGATGATGCAGCCACGTCTCTGTCAACCACTCTTCACCATCTGCTGGTAATCAACCTTGAACATTTCATATTCCTTACCTGTGGTGAGAAGGTGCTACTGGTATGCAAATTAAGCTATGTGATTAAGTAGGTACTCTGATAAAGTAATGAAACTGCAGAATTCCCTGTGCTGCAAAGCAATTCATTTCAGCTGGGTAACACAGCCACGGCGTAATCCCCAGACCCCTGTAGGGTGATGATGCTGAATTACTGTGCATTCGCCCATGCACGCAGTCCACCGGGGTAGATGCCCTTTTTTCTAATGACTGGAAAAAGTGGGAAATGCACAAATGTAACCTGAGGACTGTTAGGGAGCCCCGAACAGTTTTACTGACGGGTAAGGGAGATCACTGTTCTGTAATGGAAAACAAAACAAAATACACTGAAACAACATTAAAGTGGGTACGCTTGAGCACAGCCGCCCCACCAGCTCTTAGCTGCAGAGCAGTGGTTCTGAAACTGATCAGCCTGCATTATTCAATGTTGCAAATCTTCAGTAAATTCCCCCTGGGAACCAACACCCCCTGAAACAGAGCCCAGGGATTTGCAATTACTGTTTTGGAGTCACCAGCGCTGAACCCACAAGAAAGGCACTTGCCCTCCCACCCAGCTCTTCCCCTGACCACACCACAGACTGTCTTTTTCCATTGTCACCGTCCTGTCTCCTGCCTCAGCCCCTTAGTTGAATAAAGTGTCACATTCATACAAAGGAAAACATGTCCAGAGGGTCTGACTTGCACAGAACAAGGTTCCACAGCTTAGGACACTGAACACAAAACATCCCTCCCAGCAAAGTGTGATAGGTATGCTTTAGGGCTGCAATGAGAATTCAACAAGAAGCTGTGTTAGAGCATCTAGCACAATACTTTCTCTCCCATACACGATCGCAAGACGGGAGACAGTCATGGTGAAAGAGGGGTGACATCCAGAGTGTGGGGCATTGCAGTCTTTTCATTACTGAATGGCCCGTTACCTGCCACTTTATACTAGATAAAGGAGAGAAAATGAGGAAAGCCAAAACTTGTCACAAGCATGTGATGTGTTCAGGACCCTCCCTGATGCTCTAAGTGCTACCTCACAACTCCTCCATGCACCCGGCAAGTGGGACGGGTGTTACAGTCTCTGCTTTGCAGACAAGCAAAAAACAATCATTTTAGGTTCGGGTGAGGGTATTTTATTAAAGCTTAGCTCCCTTTTCATTCTCTACCCCTTCTAAGAACATATCCCTGCGATTTGTCAGTTATTCAGTATTGCTTGCTTATCAATACCAGACTGTCTTTTATAGTGATATACTGGCAGATATATTGGAAGGTTTCTGTCTCTAGTTATCCCTGTGTGGTTGTTTCCCCCCCCTTTCGTTGGCTCAGACACGGGCAGTGACTTGTGTCTTTGGGGAGAGGAAAGGCTGAACAGGAAACTCTCAGCTAGGGCCTTAATTATTCTGGTCACTGATCAAGATGAAAATGACCCCTGCCCCTGGTGGCCACGGGGCATGCACTGTCATAATGAGTGTCAGCTTTGTGCAGAGGGGGAAATTACCCAGAGGTAGAAATTACCCAGAGTTGAAAAGGAGAATAGCTCATGCCTTCTTCAAGTTGGAACAAGGTCCAGAGCAGAAAGATACCAAAGGGAGCAAAGTCAAGTGGGATAATCTGAAGTGAACAGACTAACCTATCTCCAGGGCATCTAAATGTCAAGCAAGTAAATGGCTAAATTGAAATTGTAACCAAGGGAAGTTTCCCTCCAAGATCTCCATTACATTGTCTCAAATGGGAGCTCATCAAGCTCTGTATATTTCTTTCCTCTCTTAAATGTATCTTAATTCACAGAAAACTCATTCCAGATTCCAGGCGGGGCTGGGTGAGTGGGGAGAGGGTGAGATAAGCAGGAGTAACAGATGTTCCCAGGAAAAAGGGGCCATAGGGCGGCAGGCCCTGGGGATGCTCCCTGACCATCCCACTCAGAGATCTCTGGGATTTATATATTGGTGTTTTTGTCACAACCCTGCCTACATTGCTGAGGGAAATTTAATAAGCATTTGCTCCAGCTCTGATTTCTTAAGGAGCAATTCCAACTATCTACATATACCATTTCTGGCTATCAGGATGTAAAAATTGCAGAAATCCTCCCTCTGGACCTGTCTAGGTAACCTCTGATTCCCTTTCTGCTGTGCTTCCTGCAGTCTGCTAGCAGCCTGAGCAGGAGACAACAGGTAGTTTTCCAAAAAGTGTATCCATAATGAAAAAATCACACAGAGCTGCCTAATTGTAAAACAGATTCCTGTACTAAATGCAGACATACCCTATAATGGTTTTGTAAACAGACAATTTAAAATTAAATAAAAAATAAGTGTATACTTGTTAATTTGTGATTCAAATTAAATGCCAGTGATATTAAAGAAAAAAAGTACAGTGTGACTGTTCACACGTGACTCCCTTAAGTTCTGTGTGCAGTGTCCCGAGGGACAACTTTCAATGCCCTTGGCAATTAACATTCATCACTGCAGCTCTTTCTGCATAAAATAAACAAAAATCCATTGCTACTGTGTGTTTTGTTTTGCTTCTCTCATAGACACTCCTGACCAAGTTTTAAAGAAACACACAGTAGAGAGGCATTCAGATCTGAACTGATCTCAGGCTTTGCAGTTCTTATGTGTTTGAAGTTCTGTATTGACAAGACTATAAGATGATTTTGCTCATTTCTCACCTTAGAAATAAAATACGAATTGCCCAGCAAGCCTATAAACCATCCGAACATGTGCTAAATACCTCATGCATGACTGAATAAAATGTATGACCAAGTTTATTTGTGCATCTCCCGTGAAATCTTCATGTTTATGAGAGATGCAGCTCTGAGATCTGGTCTAATTCTATAAAAGCATCATTGTGCATCTTTCAGAGGCCCCCTGAGTTATTCAGAACAGATATGATTCCAGATCATTGTTGAGGCCACTCAGAATAGCTGCATCTCCCTCTGATATGTAGAGAGCAGTGGGGAATCCAGGATGCCCAGAAGGGCAGGAGGCCAGGCGCTCTGCTCCAAGGCCCCCACCACTTCCCAGGGACACACCGTTACTCTTCTTAAGGCAAGAGCTCCTTTTTCTTTTTAATTAAATTCAGTGTAGGATCATGTCAGGAAATGCAAGGGTGACATGCTTAGAAATAAAACCATGAGTACTAAATTATCCATCCATACTTGACTGCTCAGTTAGCCAGAAGCCTTTGGAAAAAAAGTCCATTGATGGTAAAACTTACCATTTTCTTTAGTGATGTTATGTAGCTGAATTCATTACAATTTGTAAGCACACTGTGGAAGCCTTGGATAAAAAGAGATATGTACAGACGAGCTGCTATACAAAATAGAGTAGTAAAATGAGAATGCAAAAAGGATGAGGTCTAAGCATCACAAAATGTAAATACTACTGACAAAGGTGCATTTTTTTGGGGTGTAGGCATTCATCCCCAGCAAAGTATGGCATTATTTTGTGTCGGAGAAAAGCCTGCTCCACTGGATTTCCTTGGAGGAAACATGGCAACAGGGGAAGAGTCTACTGCAAGGATCACAGGACAGAGAAAACAGGGAACCCCTGAAATACCATCTTCCAGTCAGCCCCTAGTCCAGAAGCTCCTCATTAATGTTCAGAGCAAAGGTGGGAGTAGCTGACCACAGGGTCCACTGAGATATTCCATTAGCCTTTGTCACTGGCTGTGGCCTTCCTGGACCAGTCTCTGTGCTACAAGTTAAACCAGAAGTTCAAGACTCCTGTGTGCTTTGATCATTAGTGATCCCAGATGCCTCATGAAAGGTTGCTAATTGAACCTCACCCCTTTGGCAGGATTGAAGGTCACCTCATTTGGTACGTCTTTCATCAGTGACTCCAAACAAGAAAAAGGGAATATCCCTACAAGAGGCAATGTAATTGCATTGGATGAGTAAAGCAGTATGTAATGGGATAAAATATATCTCCATAGGGATGCCAATAATATTTATTAAAAGTGGAGTAAACAAAGACATCATGGTGTATGTCAAGGATACATACTGTTAAATAAATAACTTTCATGAACATTTCTGTATATTATACATGATGTAAAAGTGATTACTTTGGAAAAGAACAGAGTAGAATTTGCTAGACAACTATTTTTGAATTTGGATAGTGCTTAGAAGGGCTTCCACATACCTTTTGGGAAGTTGCCAAGTACGTCATAGGCAGTACTTACTCTTGGAAAAATACTATGGCAAAATTGTGGCCACCATAAGATACTTACTGGGCAGATTATAAACACAGACATAATTTTGCAAGGATTGCAAAATTTTTTCATTCCTCTCTGGTAAATCCTGTTAGCCGGTGATCATTATCCCATGAAGCCCTAGAGAAGCCAGGGAGGGCAAAAACCAACTGAGAAAAATAGGAAACAGGACGTGTGATGTCTCCCTCTTTGGCAGGAAGAAGAGATGGGAACCCAGACGATCTTGGGAAAGAGAGGAAATGGAGGAAGGGTAAAAGGTGGTGGGAGGGTGATTCAGACACCTTGCTCAGGAACGAAGTCCCAGGGGGATCAGAAAAGTGAGAGGAATAAGCAAGCTGTGGAAAGGCTTTGTCTTGGCTTCCATTTGGAATTTTGGGAGATCACCTTGTAGGGGGCTGTGTAGTCATTACTAATGGTTGCCAACTATTTCCCTTCTTCTACCTTCCAGGCACTTGGAGGATTGCGATTTCCACGCCCCCTGGTGGTTGGGTGGGGCTATGTGACCAGCTCTGGCCAACAAGCTCTGAGTGGAAGTGATACGTTACTTCTGGACTAAACTGCCAGGACAAAACCATTTGACGATCTTTTTCCCCTTGGTATGGTGAACCAGACTGCCCACAGGCCATCAAAAGGGGGCACAGAAGTGAGATGAGAGTCTGACTGGATCTGAACAGAAGGTCAACTTGGAAAAGGCAAATTAAACCTGTAACCAAGGCTGCTCAGGCTGGAAACCAAATGAGACTCATGGTCAGTCTTCAGGGAGGCAAGAAGTGACATCGCAAAGATCCCGGAGGGGACAATGACCTGTTCCCTGGGAACACGGTCTTACCAAGAGGTAAATCCACCACAGGCTTCAGGAGCAGGTGCCAAGTAACCCTCAGCGTTAAAAGCAGACAAACTCCCTTCAGCAGATAGCAAGGAGCTGAGCCCCAACGTGAGAAGCCCCACCATCCAGCTCCATGAGGGCACCAGCCCTTCTGTAAACCCAAACACTGTCTTGGAAAGAAGCAGGAACAAAGAAATCTGAGCATCCCTGGAAGATGCTCACCCATTCAAAAGAGTCCACTGAATCCAAAAGAGACTGAGGATTGCCTTATTCTGGGGGTAGTGCTATAATTTGGGCTACTTGGTAGAGAGAAATGACAACATTGCCTCCCTGAAGGTTGTTGACAACGCTGAAAAACACGTTTGGTTTGTTCTGGTTTGTCTCATCTAGCATCTTAGGTTCTATGGAGGTAACCTGGAGACTCCAGACCTTGAAAAGGACCATGGGAAAATCTGAGCAGATGAGTTCTGTGTGACAACTGTACGGCAGGGTCTGCACGAACCCTGGGATTTGGGGGCTTCTCCTCTCACATGCTACCATCATGCCGTGATTTAATAAAGTTGCCTGGTCACCAAGACAGTGCTCTGTGCTTTAGTACATGGGTGTATTTTACATGGATGCTATTACATTTGGCCTGTCCACTGCACTCAATACCCACAGTTGCATCTGCAGGATCATTTGTTAAGAAAATTCGGATAAAGAATGTGTCTTGGCCCTAATAGGTCTAAAAACTTTTAGGAAGCACAGATAAACAGAATGAAAAATCTGACATCCAGAGGCAAAAATTCCCCAGTACATTCATATGCCTTTATAAAAATCTGGTTTGCAAGCCCTTTTATTGCCATCTGAATTGCTCAGACTAGTATTTGGGAATACTGACCAGTTCTACCAGGCACCTAGCCTGTGAATAAAAGATAGAAAGACTGGAGAACTACGATTTTATGAAAAAATATGAGGGACAAGTTTATTATTATAAGATTTGCATCAAACATTTTTGATGTATTCAGTAATATTCTGATTTATATCAGGAGTTGATATACGTCTAGATATTTTAAATTATTATTCACTCTTTCCATTTTCTAACATTTCTTTGTAAAAAACAGTGAATTTTACATCACAGCTTATTTGGGATATTGCAGAGTCCAAATAATCAGACGTTCCAGGTTATAAGAAAATATTTAGTGTCTGATGCCCAGGCCTAAGCATTTTCTGCTAATCTAATCATGTGTATTTATTTCCTGCTAAAACCTGGAGTATTAACTTGTACTAGTAAATGTACTTCCTAAAGTGAGAAATAAATATCTTAACGCTGAGAATTGTTGCTAATATGCTCAGCCATCAATTGTATTGGGAGCATTAGACAAAATCTTTCCTGGCTCCACCAACACATAAGTCTGTTGTGAGGAAATATGATCAACGTCTCGGTACGGGAAAGGTGAAGAATTACAAAGAGAAAAGAAAACATCCAGTCAGTTCAGCTTGTCTCCATCTACTTGCTGTTTGCAATACACAATATAGTAATCTGATATGCCATTTTTGATCAAGTTAAATTTAAAGCAGTCTCATTTGTGCTGTCAGTGATGAGTGGCTTGCCGCATTAGAGGGCGTGATTTTCAGCATCTGGGACATGAATGGAGTTGTCCCTCTTTCTGGGGATGATTGTTTATGCAAGCACTTTGGGGGAACAAAAAAGGAGAACAAAATGTGTGTACGCTTCCTCCTAATCAATCTCAATCAGCTCTGGCCAGACCACTTATCTCACCACCATGCCTGCGGTGACTAAAGAGAACACGTCACATGGCTAAAAAGAACATGTTATCCGGAGTTGGAAAGCAGCATCTGAAATGCTAAAGCCAGTTTCATGAAGGGTCACCTCCAGTAACAATAATTGTAAAAACAAAAGTTTATTCTCACATGCAAGATCTAGAATGAAAGTCCAGCATGATTTACTCTAAGGTAGTTTTTTTACTTTTGGTTTTGGTTTTTTAACTTTTGTTTTGAATAAACTTGAATAAACTGCATAAAGTTCCTTTAGGAGATTTTTGAGAAGAAAAAAATGAAGTCAATATTATAGCATGTTCTTATTTAGAATACACAGATTTCAGCAATCTTGATTTTACATGAGAAATATTAGGTCACTTGTAATTCTAGGAAATATCAATTTAATATTGATGGAAACAAATTCAGCTAATATGAATAGTCAAACCCAATTTGACTGTAAAGATGTAAAGCTTCAAGAACTTTACATTTTTATCTAATGGCATCAATTTTCTTGAATAGGTATATGAATACATGTACGTGTCTGTGTTTTACCCCTTAAAAAAAATCCATCAGTTCAGAAAAATTATACATTCAGGCATTTCCAGTAATTTGTGTTTCTCTGTATAAAAAGGTAAGGTGTATGACCTCAGAGGGGATACTTTGTTAAATGTATTATCTGGAACCCAATCCCAGACTTCAAAATGGGAATGCTAGAGGAACCAGACTAGAAATTTCAAAAGTAAACTCCAGGAGCACTTAGTCCAATGTTGAGTGATGATACTAGCCCATTACTATCTCTACAATAACCAACACTTCCATTAGGGAGCTCACAGAAAACACTGGCAAACAGGTGGTAACATGCTCAGGAATCATGGTTTTCAAAGATGCAAGGTCTGCATCTCTCTGCTTTGGCCCACCTGTCCCTAGAAACGCCTGGATCCCTCCTAACTTCTCTGCTCATTCCTCTTAATATCCTTCATAGACTTCTTTCTTCTATTTATTGCAAAGTCTTTCCTAAGAAATATCTTACTACTTTTCATAAATTAATAGAAAACAAAATAAATACATAAACTGCATAAGTAAAAAATATGTAAAAGAGAAAACATGAAATGTGCAATAAGTTCTAGTCAATTAATTAACATTTGTTATGTGTTGAATCAATGAAGTACTTTAAAATCATAAAATGTCTTAAAGTTTGAATTATTTGGCTTTGGGGGGTTATATACAGTGGGTCAAATTTATATATATGCACACACATACAATCAAAAATTATGTATAGACTATTCTCTTACTACCTTTATGTATCAGGTAGATGAATTGATCAGCTGCTATGTATAAAGTTCTTGGTGGAAGCTGTGATATTTGAGACATTTCTAATTCTTAATGAACATTCTAGAAGCGCAATGCCTTATGGGCAAAATAAGAAACTAGGGGTGTAAGACAGACCACCTTCTTTAAAACTTCCAAATACCACAACACAGACCAAGGAAATTTTAACCATACAATCAGGGAGTCGAACATGATTTTCCTCACTAGATCATACACAAAATATTCCAAAAAGCTAAAACTACTATATATGAAGAATCATCGCCCTCATTATATTCATCCACATTTCATACTATCCACATTTTACATCATAATCATCTAAACTAAAGTGAACTAATATGTTCTCCAGCATTTACCAAGGCAAAGGAAATGTCAATAAAGACTCTGGGATGCTGGCTTTTAACAGAAAACACATATAGATAATCCTTCAGAAGGAATATTGATAAATTGTGCTGTCTAAAGCATGCTTTAGAAATGGGTCTGAAATCAGGTGGTAATATCTAGGGATATTTAGTGAAATGTATACTATATGCAATCAGAGTAGCAACAACCATGAAAAAAAAACCCTCATCAGTTGATTGCCACTCTTAAAATAATTAATTTAAATTTGCAAAGAGAGTAGTTTAAATATAAAAGATAAGCTTTGTACTTACCATTTTATAATGATGGCTTATAATATTCTGAGTTATTAGTTTTTTAATTAAATATAATGGAAATAAGTTCATCTTAAGCTTCAGGATTTTCCCTTCTAATGTTTATAAACTTCCCAGTGCCACTATATTGATAGCACTGGAGGCCTGAATCATAAAGATACTCTACACATGCAAATTAGAAACACAACACACAAGCCCCTCGGGCCACTTTAAACTAATTAAATATGGCTTATTTAGTTTTTACAATTTTAGGGAAACCACTGGAAAGTTTAGATGTTAAGCTGATATTAGAATAACCACCAGACCGAAAATGGGTAATTTGATAACTGATCTCATTGAAATCTGGTTTCAATGAGAATATATTTTTACTGGGGTGCTAAAAATGATTATGAATGATGCTTTGAGGAGTAAATATCTGGCCACAAAATGCTTTTTCCTGGGAAAAGACCATGAAGGTGGACAATTAATGGACATGCCTTCCCATCCTGAGCTCATTGAATTTCTTCACCTGTGTTCTTACCCTTCCCTGCCAATCTATTTGATCACTTACTAGGTTCCCAAATTTGATCCTTAAGGACACAGTAAAGTTCAAGCTAGACTTTAACTCTGATCTTAGAAATGTCAAAGAAAGGGAGGAAAACACTCAATTCCTTAGTAGTATCTCCAGAATTTACAGCAGTGCGTTTACATGGGACACAGTTAATTTTAACTTTTACTTTCTGAATTCATCTTTCATTTAAAAAATCTATCCCTTAAAACAGTAGCAAAACAAAAGCAGAAATAGAGACACAGACGTAGAGAACAAATGTATGGATACCAAGGGGGAAAGGGGTGGGGTGGGAGGAATTAGGAGACTGGGATTGACATATATACATTATTGATACTATGTATAAAATAGACAACTGATGGGAACATACTGTATAGCACAGGGAGCTCTACCTAATGCACTGTGGTGACCTAAATGGGAGGGAAGTCCAAAAGGGAGGGGATATCTGTATGGGTACGGCTGATTCATTTTGTTGTGCAGTGGAGGCTAACACAACATTGTCAAGCAACCATACTCCAATAAAAGTTAATCAAAAAAAGTAGCAAAGCATTTGAATTTGAAGTGTATGTATTCACTTATTTAATCCACTGAATTAGTATTTGTGCAATAGAAGAGGTAATTCACTCGACAACATTCAAGTAGCAAAAACGGATCTTTCCAAAAAGTAAGTCATTAACTCCCTTCCCACTAATAGGAAGGGAATCTTTATTTTCAGTAGCAGCCTTCACCTGGTCTCCTCCCAGGCCAAGTCCTGGGAATGGAGTCATTTTCCCATGACATCCTTTGGCAGCTTCACATCTTGCAAACATCAGGCTTCCCCAGTGGCTGCAGCACTGGCTCCTTCTTGTGTTGTTGTAGTTATTCATGACCAGCGCACTTGACTAGTCACCCTTCTGTCGCCGGTCCTAAAACTAAAAAGGGATGATAACCCTGGAAAAAATCTAGACTCCAATAATTCCCTTCTCATAAATCTTTTTGATGATCATTTGCTGGCAATCAATAGGGAAGGAAGATATCAAAACAAACCAAAAAATGGATCATAAGCAAGAAGAAAGCTAGCAGAGGAATACTAGCAGATATGATGAACCTGCGGCTTTCTTCAGTTTCATTAAACTCAATATAATTAAGTTTTGACCTATAAGAAGGAATATGAACTAAAAATGAAAATAATTCTCTCTGGGAAAGAATCAGCGTGGATTGACAAAAAGACAGCTGCAGACTCACCGTCTCTGCGATTAAGGCTTGCGAAGCCAGGGCCGTGGCTGCTGGACCGCTCTGAGGAGCTGCTGAAGGAAGCCCGGGCCAGGGCAGACGCCAGAGGAGCGTCACCGCTATCTGGGGGGAAACACCACGTGCGGGTTAATACACTGATTAAAGCTTTCCTGTCCTCTCTTCCTCTCTTCTTCCTTCCCTTTTACTTTCCTTTCCTTCCTATTTCCCTGCCACCCTCCCTTGTCTTCTTCCTTAATTTCCTTTCTTTTTAGTTAACAGGCTAGGAAAATGCTAGAGCCTGTGGCAAACATCAGTCTTGATCAGAGGTGTGTTAGTAAACGTTGAACAACAGGCTCTTAAGGAAAATTAAAAACCCTGATTGGTAGCATTTGCCACTTTCCATGGTGTAAATACTCGTACCATGGCCAATTCAAAGCTAGCAGCGTGATGTCACTGACCAGGAAGTTGGAAAAAGAATCATTATATAGTATTTTCACCACGCAGATACAAGGTATGTAAATAACCTCAAGAGCACTGATAACAGCAAGATGACATAAAATAAAGTAGGAAGTGGTGAGTTTTCAGAATGTATTACTTTTGTTTTAATATGATTTAATTAATTATGTTTATATAATTTAATTTTTAATAATGATTGTATTTTCATGCAAAATTCATGAAAAGTTAATGATTGGCTCTTGCTAGCTGCTAAAAATTGGTTCCAGCACGTCACTCCTAAATGGGAAAATATTAAAAGTATTTCCTTGAAAATCAGAAAGAACACTTTCACAGACACCACCGTTTCTATTGAACATTGCACTGAAAGTCCTATCAGTACGTAAGAGAAAATTTAAAAATTAAAAGCACAAAATTGGATAAAAAAGAGCAACCGTTATCGTTTCCAGATGATATGATTATGGAGGTAGAAATTCTGAAAGTCATTGGCTAGCTTAACAATTCATTATACAAAAGCTGATAGTATTTCTAAACTTATCCATAGTTAGAAATTAAATTAAATAGGATAGCAAATACTAACAAAACATATAAAGTATCTAAGAATGAATCTTACAGAATTTGCAGGACATTTATGGAGATTATTATAAAAATTGTATTGAAAGACATTAAAGAAAAACTACATAAATTCAGACTACAATGATTGCAAATAGGAAGACTACTTTTAAGGTACCGGTTTTCCCTAGCTTGATCTAAAGATTCATTAGAAGTTCAATCAAAGCTCAGGAGGGTTTTTCACAGAACTTGAAGCAGTGAACCACACAGCTCAGGGGTTCTTAACGTGTGGTACAAATATGATATAGGGGGTCTGTTGAGATGAATAGAAAAAAATTACATCTTTATTTTCACTAACCTCTAGCTAAAATTTAGCATATTCTTCAGTCACAAATGTAGACAAACCAGACTATATTCACCAGTGCCCGTGCATATGTTACCAACATAAGTTACAGATATTTTAATAGCAATCGTTGTCCAAGACATCTAGAAATATTGTTTATGGTCCCCTTTACTTCAAAATAACAGTATTTATTAAAGTCACCACTAGATCTTGTTTTTTAATGCGCTAATAACTAAGAAACCACTATGTTACAATTTCTAGTACATTGATATCAGCATTTCAATATAACTATTTACTTTGTAACCCTATGTATACATTTTATGCATTTACAAGCATTGCTGTGAGAAGGGGTCAGGCTTCAGCAAAGTGCCCGAAGGGTCCTTGGAACAAGGAAGAGCAAAGAAACACCCGTTGTGAGTGTGTGCACTGCAAGTACAAAGCTGTTGAGACATTACTGGGGCATTATTAGCCATTCAGAAAATTCCAGAAGATTGGGATTATCCACAATCCACAGTCAGCTGTGCTAACTCGAATGTTAACGTGACAATTTCTCAGGGGACAATTTCTCTGCCTGTTGAGCAGACCAGGCCTGCATCATTCCCCCTTTAGGTAAAGGGGTCCCAGGGATCTAAGTAACCTGCTCAAAGTCACAGAGCTGGTGGAGGGTAAGTGAAGATTATCTCCATCAACTGTTTAGCTTGGGAAGCCTGCTCCTTTCCCAGCCTCCCCCACCCCCCCCAGCACGCCTTCCTTTCTGAGTCTCCCCAGACGCTCCCCACTCAGTCCCCTCTGCTCACATCTTTCTCATCTCACCGTATTGGGGTCTCTCCTTTCTGGGTTGGAAACAGTGAGGACCAAGTGTAGATTCTGGAGCCAGACAGGGTGTGGGCATGACATTTACCAAGCTGCCTACTCTTGGGAAGTCACTGGCCCTCCCTAAGCCTCAGTTACCTCATCTGTACAATGAGGATGTCACACAACTGAATCACACAACTGGACAAAGGGGAATCACACAATTCATAGGGTTTCTATGAGGATTAATAGTGTTTGCTTTTATTATTTTCAGTATGGTAAGACAAGTCATCACATAAGCTTCTTCAAAATATTCTATAAGGACGTTTTCCCTATAGAGAGATATAGAAGGCAGCATTCAACGTTCCAAGCCATATTCTCATTTTTTATTCTTTCCTCAAAAGAAGGCATATGAATCTTAGTCTTTAAAAAAAAAAAAAGAGTAAGATGTACTCGCTCTTATGAAGTCATCTTTGCCTTTGAGAAACAATTTTAAAAGTGATCATTTTCTTTACAACCCTAATTGGTTGTTCCAATTCACTTCCACACAGTCAAATTTGAGAATGCACGTGATCAAAAAACGTGACCATGTCCAATAAGGTACTTGGAAAAGAGCAGCTCTGTGTTTGGACAGTGTTTTCAGTACATTCACTGTGGTTTTAACTAAATTACATTCAAGTTAGGTGAAGTCTCAGATGCCATCCAAAAATCTCCTTAACCATTGTTTTCAATCTGAAATGTCTATATTTTATACTACGATTCCTGGAGCCAAAATTGTTAAGACACAACTTAATTTTCTTTTTCTGGAATCATTAAAAAATATTTGATTTCCACTGAATATTATTCTTATCAATAGTCTGATACATACTATTTCTATCCAAAAAAAAAAAAGATGAATCCTGAAATGCTTCAAAGCTACAACAATTATTCATAAATAATTGTTTTTAACAAACGAGATGGCAAAACAACTGAAAAGTACAACTATTTACCACTTAGGGGGAAAATGAGGTGAGTACAAGTAATAATCTTGTAAGAATTAACAAATGAAAATAGACAGATAATATTACAGTTAAATAGGCTAAAGTAAGTTTATTTCTCTTCATAATAACACTCATATTAATAAGAAATTATTCTATGAAATAATCTCAGTTTTGAAATGCACTTATTCCTTCAAAAGTGCAAATGTACTCAGAAGCTCAAATGTTCTCAGAAAAGCTTAGGAACTCTAAAGGGAAACTGAGGATCCATTGTAACGTGTCTTATAGAAAATACAGACACACCGTAATTGTTCATGATTTATGTATGATTCAGATCAGAGTGCTCGGCACATCCCTGTGTGCATGCTTCTATAATACGTTCTTATGTATTAAATGAGCAAACATTGTCTCAGTAGTTGTACCTATTGTAACATCATTTTAATCAATGGCCTATTGTTTGTCCTGCCAACAGAACAGCTTTATACTGAAATTATTAAACAATATTTCAGCTTCTGTTTTTAAAAATTATATATATATTCTTTTCTCCAGGTAAAATCTTAGAAATTTGGAACTTCCCATAGCTGGGGAAAACATAATTGCCTTAATCCCCTCAATCTAAGTGACACTATCTGAGTGTTTTCCAGACCCTTGACCTCCTCCTAAAACTACTTAAATCTACCCTCTCCATAAATAAAAAACAGACCCAGACAAACCTCTTTGGATTACTACAGCTCCTTGGTGATGCATGCTCTTAGTTTCTTCAGAACTTTCAAATCCAGTTTATACACAACTGTATATAAATGGCATCTTTTCAATATGCATTATGTTCTAAAGTAGACTAAAAATTCCTCAGCAAAGAAAATGTCACTTTACTGAATTCATTGATGAGCTCTAGTAGTTATCTGGTAGCACCTGTAGGATTTTCTATGTCTAATATCATATCATCTGCAAACAGTGACAGTTTTACTTCTTTCTTTTCCAATTTAGATTCCTTTTCTTTTTCTTCTCTGTTTGCCACAGCTAGGACTTCCAAAACTATGTTGAATAAAAGTGGTGAGAGTGGACATCCTTGTCTTGCTCCTGATCTTAGAGGACATGCTTTTAGATTTTCACTGTTGAGTATGATGTTAGCTGTAGGTTAGTTGTATATGGTCTATATTATTTTGAAATATGTTCCCTCTAGGACCCTTTCTGGAGAGTCTTTAATCATAAATAGGTGTTGAATTTTTGTCAAAAGCTTTTTCTGCATCTATTGAGATGATCATATGGTTTTTATTCTTTAACTTGTGGTGGTGTATCACAGCCATTGATCTGCAGATACTGAAAAATCCTGGCATCCCTAGGATAAATCCCACTTGATCATAGTGTATGATCCTTTTAATGTATTGTTGGATTTGCATTGCTAGTATTTTGTTGAGGACAGATGAATGGATAAAGAAGATGTGCTACCTATATACAATGGGATATTACTCAGCCATTAAAAAGAATGAAATAATGCCATTTGCAGCAACATGGATGGACCTGGAGATTATCATACTAAGTGAAATAAGTCAGACGGAGAAAGACAAATATCTATTAAAAAATTTAAAACAATAATTCAAATAATTATTTTAATAATATAATAATAACCTTCCAAAACAGAAAGCACAAAGTCCAGAGGGCTTCCCTGGTGAATTCTGCCAAACATTTAAGGAAGAAATCATGCCATGTCTCCATAATCCCTTTTAGAAGATAGAAACAGAGGAATACTTTTTAACTTATTCTATGAGGCTAATAGTACCATAATACCAAAACCAATCACAGATATTACAAGAAATGAAACATACAGACCAATATTTCTCACGAACACAGATGCAAAATCCTCAACAAAATATTAGCCATCAAATCCAACAATGTATAAGAAGAATTACAGGGAATTCCCTGGCAGTCCAGTGGTTAGGACTCCATGCTTCCACTGCAGGGGGCCCGGGTTCAATCCCTGGTGAGGGAACTAGGATCCCACAAGCCACACGGTGTGGCCAAAAACAAAATAATAAAGTAAAATAAAATAAAAATTTTAACAGATTTTTAAAAAATAGAAGAAGAATTACATACTGAAACAAGTGGAATTTGTCCCAGGTATTCAGGGCTGGTTCAACATTCAAAAATCAGTTTATGTAATCCATCACATCCACAAGCTAACAAAGAAAAATCACATGGTGCTATCGATAGATGAAGAAAAGCATCTGACAAAATCCAACACCCATCCATGGTAAAAACTCTTGGTAAACTAGGAATAGAGTTGAACTTTCACAAATTGATAAAGAATATCTACCGAAAACTTACAGCTAACACCACACTTAATGGTGAGAAACTGGAAACTTTCCCCACTAAGATCAAGACTAGGCAAAGATTTTCCCTCTCACCACTCCTTTTCCACATCCTACTAGAAGTCTTAGTTAATGCAATTAGACAAGAAAAGGAAATAGAAGGGATACAGATTAGGAAAGAAATGTCTTTGTTATGGATGACAAGATCATCTATGCAAAAACTCCTGGAACTAATAAGTGGTTATAGCAAGGTCACAGGATACAAGGTTAAAATACAAAAGTCAATTGTTTTTCTATATACCAGCAATGATCAAGTGGAATTAGGAATCTGAAACACTATGCTATTTACATTAGCACCTAAAAAATATAAAATACTTAGGTATAAATCTAACAAAATATGCATGAGATCTATATGAGGAAAACTACAAAACTCTGAGCAATTAATCGAGGAAGAACTAAATAAATGGAGAGATACTCCATGTTCATGGACAATACTCAATATTGTCAAGATTTCAGTTTTTCCCAATTTGATCTATAGATTCAAGGCAATCTCAATCAAAATTCAAGCAAGTTATTTTGTGGATATCAACAAACTGATTCTAAAGTTTATGTGGTGAAGCAAAAGACCCAGAATGGCCAAAACAATATTGAAGAAGAACAGAGTGGTAGGAATGACACTACCTGATTTCAAGACTTACCATAAAGGTACAGTAATTAAGACAGTGTATTGGCAAAAGAACTGGCAAATAGATCAGTGAAACAGAACAGAGAGCCCTGAAGTAGACCTACACAAATATAATCAATTGACCTTTGACAAAGTAGCGAAGGCAATACAATAGACCAAAGATAGTCTTTTCAATAAGTGGTAATGGAACAAATGGACTTCCATAAGCAAAAACATGAATCTAGACACAGACATTTTACCTCTCACAAAAATTAATTCAAAATGGTTCACAAATCTAACTGTAAAGCACAAAACTATAAAACTCCTTGAAGATAACATAGGAGAAAATCTAGATGAACTTGTGTTCTGCAAAGACTTTGTAGATACAAAGCCACGATCCATGAAGAAAAGAACTGATAAGATGGACTTTATTAAAATTAAAAAGTTCTGCCCTGCAAAAGACAGTCAAGAGAATGAAAACACAAGCCATAGGATGGGAGAAAATATTTGCAAAATACACATCGAACAAATGACTTTGATCCAAAATATGCAAAGAACTCAAACTTACCAATAAGAAAACAAACAACTCCAATTAAAAAATGGTCCTAAGCTGACTTTAACAGACACTTCACCGAAGAAGATACACAGATGAGAAAGAAGCATATGAAAAGATGCTCCACATCATATGTCTTCAGAGAAATGCACATTAAAACAACAATGAGATACCACTACACTCCTATGAAAATGGTCAAAATCTGGAACACTAATGACACCAAATGCTGGCAAGGATGTAGAGCAACAGGAACTCTCATTGGTGGTGGGAATGCAAAATGGTGCAGCCTTTTTGGAATACTGTTTGGCCGGTTCTTACAAAACTAAACATATTCCTACATGCAATCCAAAATCTGTTCCTTGGTATTTACCCAAAGGGGTTGAAAACTTATGTCTACACAAAAACAGGCACAAAAATGTTTATAGCAGCTTTAGTCATTAAACGCCAACACTTGGAAGCAACCAAGACACCTTTAGTAGGGAATGGATAAACAAACTGTGGTACATCCATATAGTAGAACATTAGTAATAAAAAGAAATGATCCATCAAGCCATGAAAAGACACAGAAGAAACCCAAATGCATATTACTAAGTGAAAGAAGCCAGTCTTTAAAGGCTACATACCATACGATTCTAGCTATATGATATTCTGGAAAAAACAGAAGTGTGAAGCCAGTAAAATGATCAGTGGTTGCCAGTGTTTAGATGGGAGAGAGGAATGAATAAGAGGAACACAAGGGATTTTAAGAGCAGTGAAACTATTCTGTACAATAATATAATGCTGGATACATGTCATTATACATTTGTCCAAACCCACAGAATGTACAACACCGAGAGGGAAACATCAACTATGAACTTGGGCTGACTATCATGTGTCAGCACAGGTTCATCAATTGTAAACTAAAAAAAGTATCAACACCACTCTGCAGAAGGATGCTGGTAATGGCAGAGGCTAAGCATGTGTGAGGGAAGGGGGTATATGGGAAATCTCTGTACTTTCTGCTCAATTTTACATAAACCTAAAACTGCTCAAAAAATAAAGTTTATTTTTCAAAAAGGGCAGGGGGGCTTTCTCTTTATCAACTACCCTGAGTATTCACTTAAAAATAAGTGCTATGATTTAAATAACTTACTGAGAAAGAAGAGAAACTTTCAGGGTTTTTTTTCCCCAGTTATACATCCTGGAGCCCATTTATAAAACTTAGTTCTATCCCTTCATGGTTTTAAAATTGTGCAAGGGTGTGCGACTCTACCAGCCTTCAGAGGAATCAAATATCTGGAGGGAGAATGGCTGTAGTTTTTCATGGATTGTCCTGCTTCAGCACCCTAAGCAGACAAGGATTTAGATCTGTTTTAAACGTCAATTTTAATTATCCCAATTATTATTCACTCATGACTGCTGAAAAATTATATTCGACAAGAGGAACAGATTCCAAGTGGTGGGAGTGTTTCTAAAATTATAACTTGTGCCAGTTTAATGAATCATACTGCTTCTCATACAGGAACAGCACTTTTTTTTTTTTTTAAAGAACCACTATTTATCTTTATTTCTTCAGCTTCCATCACAGTGCCTGGCACATGGTAAGCATTTGATAAATGTTTGCTGAATTAAATTGATCACAAGTCCGAGAGCAACTTTCTTAAATCTCCATATCTAAGTTATATTTCAACCCTGACATATATTGAGCTTAAAACATTGAAACAGCCAAGTTCATCCTAACAGAAAAATCATGCGGTCTTAATTTCCAGGCTGGGTGTGGGGTAGGTATGTGATAGTGGGACCCAGGAAAATATAGATAGAGAAGAGGGGTTCTCACTAATAGGAAGGGACTGCCAATGAAGTATTCATTTCAGAAGGCATTCTCATTCCTGCTTAAACAGGGCATGTCAGTAAAATTCAGCAATCCAACACACTCAGATATTTTTCAAAAATAATTCACAAATGGAAAGATGAGAACATATCTGTGTTAGAAGTAACACGTCTAGATTTATCAAGATTGTATAATTTTGTGCAATGAAATTCAGGGGAGAAATAGACACAGCAGTTTTTCAGACACTGATACCCAAGGGGCAATTCCCCATCCGTGCCCCTGAAATTCTGATTTAGTGAGAGGATTTATTTGTGTACTTAAGGCAGACACATTCTGTTCTTCAGAGAAGGAAATGTACAACGCTTGGGACAGGAGCTGAGAGATCTCTGCAGTGGATGAAAACCTCAACTGTGCCAGGAGAGACCCTCAACGTAGCCACCAGGAGTGTGCACTAAATTGCAGTTTTCATATGAGTAGCCCTGGTATCTGTATTAGGTTCTGTGGTTATTACACCAGAATTGGAGAGTTGGGCAGTGTAAAAGACATACTTTCAAAAATCTGAAGCCCTATCACGCTAGTGCCCAGAAAGATGCACTTGGGAAACTCAGCTGTTGACTCATATTAGTATTGATATTACTTTAAATATTTAGTTTAAAAAGACTTTCACTATCCATAGCTCATTAACTGGAAAACTTCCTTGCTTGTATATAAATCTGAAATATCCATTTAAGGGGCAAAGTCTAATATTCCACACAACTTACTCAAATTGTTGAAATAGTCACAGAGCAATGAAATATGCAGTTTTGGGGTGACGTCAGTATCATGATAGTGTGAATCGTTCCTTTTTTCTCTCTCTCCTTTGATTTACAACTATTAGGACGTCCATAACCAGAAAAAAAAAAAAAAAAAAGCACCTATCCACAGCATACAACGACATCCAAGAGGTCCATCCACCTGTGCATCCAAAGTGGGTGGATTGGACCATGGAGTAGGTAGCAGGGATTGAGGTAAGTGGCTGCAGAGCTGGTGGCAGGAGGCTGTGACAGCACAGAAGGCGGCTGCTGTTCTGGCAGCGAGCCAGCACCACCTTTCTGGCAGAGGAGCTGGAGGATGAAGGCAGTGACTGGAAGTCTGCCCAGCCACGTGTGTTACAGCTGGCGGGACCAGTTGCTCTCTCTGAGGAGAGACTGCAGTGAATGGGCAGAGGGAAAGGAAAGGTAAGTAGACAGACAAAGAGAACTGAAGTAAAATGTCTCCTGCTGTCTGCCCCTGGAGGCAAGGGGACCAGCCACCCAAGGACCCCCGGGACACCGCCCCCATCCCAACTTGAGGATATCTCTACCAGGCCATGGACACCCACAAAGCCCCAAGTGCTAAGTACACACACCTCCCCCCTGCGCCCACATTCTGCCACCACGCGTTGTTTTTGTTGTTGTTGTTTTTGTTTTGTTTTGTTTTGTTTTAACTGTGTGGGTTCCCAATCTTAGAAGCCGCTAGTTAACGCTGGTAAGAGAAACCAAAAACTTGTGCCATAGCGCCACCTTCTGGAAAGGAAGGCTCCTAACTGCCACCCTGTTGCATTCTTAGGATCAAAGTAAACAAAGTCTTACCTAAATAAAAATGGTGTTCCATTTTTTATTTAGGGAATCTAATAGGGTATTGCAAAAAAAAGCAAGACAATTTTCCAGTAGCCAAACCCAAAGGTATGGAATATTGTGATCTAACTGATAAAGAGTTTTAAATAGCTGTTATGAAGAAATTGAATAGAAAACTCATAAAGGCAATGCAATGATATTAGGAATGAAAATAACAAGCAGAAGGAATACTTTACCAAAGAGATTAAAATTCTAAAAAAGAATCACACAGATTTCGGGAGCTGAAGAACTCAATAAATGAGATAAAGAATGCATTACAATGCACTGGAAATAGAGCAAATCAGGTAGAAGAGGAATTAGCAAGCTCAAGGATAGAAATATAGAAATAATTCAGGTGGAAGAAAAGAGAGAGCTAAGATTTTTAAAAAGTGAAGCCTATGAGAAATATCTGATTCTATTAGAAAGGGAAACGTAAGAATAATGGGCATCCCAGAAGGAGAAGAGAGTGGGAAGGGGACAGAGTTTATTTAAAGAAATAATAGCTGAGAAATTCCCAAATCTGGGGAAGGGATGAATATACAGATCCACGAAGCTAACAGAATATCTTGTTATCTCATCACAGAAAGACCTCCAAAACACATTTTAATGAACCTGTCAAAATTCAATTAGAAAGAAGCAATTTTAAAGGCAGCCAGGGGGGGAAAAAAAAAAAAAAGACAGCAACCTACAGAGGTACCCCCATTAGGCTACAGTAGATTTCTCAGCAGAAACTTTGAAGGTCAGGAGATAGATAGTGGAATGACATATTCAAAATATTGAAAGATAAAAATTTCCATCTAAGAATATGTGGCAGTTATCCTTCAGATATAAAGGAGAATTAAAGCCTTTCCCAGACAAACTAAAGCTGAGGGAGTTTACCACCACTAGACCTGCCTTATGAGAAATGTTGAAAGGAGCTCTTCAAGCTGAAACAAAAAGACAAAAGTACACAAAACTCTGATTAAGATGATAAATACTCATAATTAGAATACTGTAAATCTTTTCTAAAACACTATATTAAATTCTTAACTATAATATAATGGTTAAAGGAAAAGAACATTAAAAATAGCTATAGATACTACAACTTGGTAATGAAATCACAGCATAGAGATCATTTCTAACATTAAAAATAGAAAAGGGGAAGAGTAAGCAGATGAAACCTTTATAGGTGAATGAAGATAAACTGGCATCAGCAGGAAAGGGGCTATTTTACCTGTAGGATGTTTTATGTAAACTTCATGGTAACCACAAGCAAAAATCTAGAGCAGAAACATAAACATAAAAAAGGGGAGAGGATTAACCAAGATGGCGGAGTAGAAGGACGTGCTGTCACTCCCTCTTGCGAGAGCACCAGAATCACAACTGACTGCTGGACCATCATTGACAGGAAGACCCTGGACTTCACCAAGGAGGATACCCCACGTCCAAGGACAGAGGAGAAGCCACAGTGAGACGGTAGGAGGGGCGCAATCAGAGTAAAATCAAACCCCGTAACTGCTGGGTGGGTGACTCACAGACTGGCGAACACTTATACCACAGAAGTCCACCCACTGGAGTAAAGGTTCTGAGCCCCACGTCAGGCTTCCCAACCTGGGGGTCAGGCAACGGGAGGAGGAATTCCTAGAGAATCAGACTTTGAAGCCTAGTGGGAGTTGGATTGCAGGACTTTGACGGGACTGGGGGAAACAGAGACCCCACTCTTGGAGGGCACACACAAAGTAATGTGTGCATCAGGACCCAGGGGAAGGAGCAGTGAGCCTGGGGGAGACTGAACCAGACCTACCTGCTGGTGTTGGGGGGTCTCCTGCAGAGGCGAGTGGTGGCTCTGTTTCACCGTGGGGATAAGGACACTGGCAGCAGAGGTTCTGGGAAGTTCTCCTTGGCGTGAGCCCTCCCAGAGTCTGCCATTAACCCCACCAAAGAGCACGGGTAGGCTCCAGTGTTGGGTTGCCTCAGGCAAAACAGCCAACAGGGAGGGAACCCAGCCCCACCCATCAACAGTCAAGTGGATTAAGGTTTTACTGAGCTCTGACCGCCACAGCAACAGGGAGGGAACCCAGCCCCACCCATCAACAGTCAAGTGGATTAAGGTTTTACTGAGCTCTGACCGCCACAGCAACAGTCAGCTCTACCCACCACCAGAGCCTCCCATCAAGCCTCTTAGATAGCCTCAACCACCAGAGGGCAGACAACAGAAGCAAGAAAAACTATAATCCTGCAGCCTGTGGAACAAAAACCACAGTTACAGAAAGATAGAGAAGATGAAAAGGCAGAGGGCTATGTACCAGATGAAGGAACAAGATAAAACCCCAGAAAAACAACTAAATGAAGTGGAGATAGGCAACCTTCCAGAAAAAGAATTCAGAATAATGATAGTGAAGATGATCCAGGACCTTGGAATAAGAATGGAGGCAAAGATTGAGAAGATGCAAGAAATGATTAACAAAGACCTAGAAGAATTAAAGAACAAACAAACAGAGATGACCAATACAATAACTGAAATGAAAACTACACTAGAAGGAATCAATAGCAGAATAACTGAGGCAGAAGAACGGATAAGTGACCTGGAAGACAGAATGATGGAATTCACTGCTGTGGAACAGACTAAAGAAAAAAGAATGAAAAGAAATGAAGACAGCCTAAGAGACCTCTGGGATAACATTAAACGCAACAACATTCGCATTATAGGGGTCCCAGAAGGAGAAGAGAGAGAGAAAGGACCAGAGAAAATATTTGAAGAGATTATAGTCGAAAACTTCCCTAACATGGGAAAGGAAATAGCCACCCAAGTCCAGGAAGCACAGAGAGTCCCATACAGGATAAACCCAAGGAGAAACACGCCGAGACACATAGTAATCAAAGTGGCAAAAATTAAAGACAAAGAAAAGTTATTGAAAGCAGCAAGGGAAAAACGACAAATAACATACAAGGGAACTCCCATAAGGTTAACAGCTGATTTCTCAGCAGAAACTCTGCAAGCCAGAAGGGAGTGGCATGATATACTTAAAGTGATGAAAGGGAAGAACCTACAACCAAGATTACTCTACCCGGCAAGGATCTCATTTAGATTTGATGGAGAAATCAAAAGCTTTACAGACAAGCAAAAGCTACGAGAATTCAGCACCACCAAACCAGCTCTACAACAAATGCTAAAGGAACTTCTCTAAGTGGGAAACACAAGAGAAGAAAAGGACCTACAAAAACAAACCCAAAACAATTAAGAAAATGGTCATAGGAACATACATATCGATAATTACCTTAAACGTGAATGGATTAAATGCCCCAACCAAAAGACATAGACTGGCTGAATGGATACAAAAACAAGACCCATATATATGCTGTCTACAAGAGACCCACTTTAGACCTAGGGACACATACAGACTGAAAGTGAGGGGATGGAAAAAGATATTCCATGCAAATGGAAATCAAAAGAAAGCTGGAGTAGCTATACTCATATCAGATAAAATAGACTTTAAAATAAAGAATGTTACAAGAGACAAGGAAGGACACTACATAATGATCCAGGGATCAATCCAAGAAGAAGATATAACAATTATAAATATATATGCACCCAACATAGGAGCACCTCAATACATAAGGCAACTGCTAACAGCTATAAAAGAGGAAATCGACAGTAACACAATAATAGTGGGGGACTTTAACACCTCACTTACACCAATGGACAGATCATCCAAAATGAAAATAAATAAGGAAACAGAAGCTTTAAATGACACAATAGACCAGATAGATTTAATTGATATATATCGGACATTCCATCCAAAAACAGCAGATTACACGTTCTTCTCAAGTGCGCACGGAACATTCTCCAAGATAGATCACATCTTGGGTCACAAATCAAGCCTCAGTAAATTTAAGAAAATTGAAATCATATCAAGCATCTTTTCTGACCACAACGCTGAGATTAGAAATGAATTACAGGGAAAAAAACGTAAAAAGGACAAACACATGGAGGCTAAACAATACGTTACTAAATAACCAAGAGATCACTGAAGAAATCAAAGAGGAAATCAAAAAATACCTAGAGACAAATGACAATGAAAACACGACGACCCAAAACTTATGGGATGCAGCAAAAGCAGTTCTAAGAGGGAAGTTTATAGCTATACAAGCCTACCTAAAGAAACAAGAAAAAGCTCAAGTAAACAATCTAACCTTACACTTAAAGAAACTAGAGAAAGAAGAACAAACAAAACCCAAAGTTAGCAGAAGGAAAGAAATCATAAAGATCAGAGCAGAAATAAATGAAATAGAAACAAAGAAAACAATAGCAAAGATCAATAAAACTAAAAGTTGGTTCTTTGAGAAGATAAACAAAATTGATAAACCATTAGCCAGACTCATCAAGAAAAAGAGGGAGAGGACTCAAATCAATAAAATCAGAAATGAAAAAGGAGAAGTTACAACAGACACTGCAGAAATACAAAGCATCCTAAGAGACTACTACAAGCAACTTTATGCCAATAAAATGGACAACCTGGAAGAAATGGACAAATTCTTAGAAAGGTATAACCTTCCAAGACTGAACCAGGAAGAAATAGAAAATATGAACAGACCAATCACAAGTAATGAAATTGAAACTGTGATTAAAAATCTCCCAACAAACAAAAGTCCAGGACCAGATGGCTTCACAGGTGAATTCTATCAAACATTTAGAGAAGAGCTAACACCCATCCTTCTCAAACTCTTCCAAAAAATTGCAGAGGAAGGAACACTCCCAAACTCATTCTATGAGGCCACCATCACCCTGATACCAAAAGCAGACAAAGACACTACAAAAAAAGAAAATTACAGACCAATATCACTGATGAATATAGATGCAAAAATCCTCAACAAAATACTAGCAAACAGAATCCAACAACACATTAAAAGGATCATACACCACGATCAAGTGGGATTTATCCCAGGGATGCAAGGATTCTTCAATATACGCAAATCAATCAATGTGATACACCATATTAACAAATTGAAGAAGAAAAACCATATGATCATCTCAATAGATGCAGAAAAAGCTTTTGACAAAATTCAACACCCATTTCTGATAAAAACTCTCCAGAAAGTGGGCATAGAGGGAACCTACCTCAACATAATAAAGGCCATATATGACAAACCCACAGCAAACATCATTCTCAATGGTGAAAAACTGAAAGCATTTCCTCTAAGATCAGGAACGAGACAAGGATGTCCACTCTCACCACTATTATTCAACATAGTTTTGGAAGTCCTAGCCACGGCAATCAGAGAAGAAAAAGAAATAAAAGGAATACAAATTGGAAAAGAAGAAGTAAAACTGTCACTGTTTGTGGATGACATGATACTATACATAGAGAATCCTAAAACTGCCACCAGAAAACTGCTAGAGCTAATTAATGAATATGGTAAAGTTGCAGGATACAAAATTAATGCACAGAAATCTCTTGCATTCCTATACACTAATGATGAAAAATCTGAAAGAGAAATTATGGAAACACTCCCATTTACCATTGCAACAAAAAGAATAAAATACCTAGGAATAAACCTACCTAGGGAGACAAAAGACCTGTATGCAGAAAACTATAAGACACTGATGAAAGAAATTAAAGATGATACCAACAGATGGAGAGATATACCATGTTCTTGGATTGGAAGAATCAACATTGTGAAAATGAGTATACTACCCAAAGCAATCTACAGATTCAATGCAATCCCTATCAAATTACCAATGGCATTTTTTACGGAGCTAGAACAAATCATCTTAAAATTTGTATGGAGACACAAAAGACCCCGAATAGGCAAAGCAGTCTTGAGGCAAAAAAATGGAGCTGGAGGAATCAGACTCCCTGACTTCAGACTATACTACAAAGCTACAGTAATCAAGACAATATGGTACTGGCACAAAAACAGAAACATAGATCAATGGAACAAGATAGAAAGCCCAGACATTAACCCACGCACCTATGGTCAACTAATCTATGACAAAGGAGGCAAAGATATACAATGGAGAAAAGACAGTCTCTTCAATAAGTGGTGCTGGGAAAACTGGACAGCTACATGTAAAAGAATGAAATTAGAATACTCCCTAACACCATACACAAAAATAAACTCAAAATGGATTAGAGACCTAAATATAAGAGTGGACACTATAAAACTCTTAGAGGAAAACATAGGAAGAACACTCTTTGACATAAATCACAGCAAGATCTTTTTTGATCCACCTCCTAGAGTAATGGAAATAAAAACAAAAATAAACAAATGGGACCTAATGAAACTTCAAAGCTTTTGCACAGCAAAGGAAACCATAAACAAGACGAAAAGACAACCCTCAGAATGGGAGAAAATATTTGCAAATGAATCAACGGACAAAGGATTAATCTCCAAAATATATAAACAGCTCATTCAGCTCAATATCAAAGAAACAAACACCCCAATCCAAAAATGGGCAGAAGACCTAAATAGACATTTCTCCAAAGAAGACATACAGATGGCCACGAAGCACATGAAAAGATGCTCAACATCACTAATTATTAGAGAAATGCAAATCAAAACTACAATGAGGTATCACCTCACTCCTGTTAGAATGGGCATCATCAGAAAATCTACAAACAACAAATGCTGGAGAGGGTGTGGAGAAAAGGCAACCCTCTTGCACTGTTGGTGGGAATGTAAATTGATACAGCCACTATGGAGAACAATATGGAGGTTCCTTAAAAAACTAAAAATAGAATTACCATATGACCCAGCAATCCCACTACTGGGCATATACCCAGAGAAAACCGTAATTCAAAAAGACACATGCACCCGAATGTTCATTGCAGCACTATTTACAATAGCCAGGTCATGGAAGCAACCTAAATGCCCATCAACAGACGAATGGATAAAGAAGATGTGGTACATATATACAATGGAATATTACTCAGCCATAAAAAGGAACGAAATTGAGTCATTGGTTGAGACGTGGATGGATCTAGAGACTGTCATACAGAGTGAAGTAAGTCAGAAAGAGAAAAACAAATATCGTATATTAATGCATGTATGCCGAACCTAGAAAAATGGTACAGATGAGCCAGTTTGCAGGGCAGAAGTTGAGACACAGATGTAGAGAATGGACATATGGACACCAAGGGGGGAAAACTGCGGTGGGGTGGGGATGGTGGTGTGCTGAATTGGGCGATTGGGATTGACATGTATACACTGATGTGTATAAAACTGATGCCTAATAAGAACCTGCAGTATAAAAAAACAAACAAAACAACTAATACTAAACTTTCATTGGGTTATTTGTATGGAAACATGTTAATATAAATGTTTCAGACATTACATGAAATTTCTAAAAATCTTATATTTGTATTTGTATGGAAATATGTATGGAAATATGTTAATATAAATGTTTCAGACATTACATGAAATTTCTAAAAATCATATTTGTATTTGTATGGAAATATGTATGGAAATATGTTAATATAAATGTTTCAGACATTACATGAAATTTCTAAAAATCTTATATGTTCTGGTATAATGTTATAAGTAATAATCCTATTTATTACTTTAAAATGTATATCTCAGAAATAACTAATTTTCTTGTCAACTGCATTATTATGAACTGTCATCAAATCTTTAACCGTGGTCATTTTTAAGTCTTTTGTCATTTACAGACAGTTCTGGGTGTACTCTGATGATTTTGCAAATATGTTCCTATAAAAGGGTTTCATCTTCAAGAAATACATGGAAAAGACTCTGACAAGTACAGGTTTCTGGTAACGGACTGTACTGCTGAACTGAATGAATAAGCATTTTCAGAACTCTAATGAAAAACTGATGAACTCATAAAAGTGCTAACAAAAGATCAAGATGAAAAAAAAAATTAATTACATGGGACTGAGTGAACTGATGAAGATGAGTATAATTTTTGTGACTTTCTGTCTGAATTTAAAAAAAAAAAAAAATTCCACAAGGACTCAGAGGCAAAGAACATACAAATCAATTTTCACTGCAAAGTAAAGGAGCTGTTACAGTGGAGGATTACTGGACTGAATGTCAATACTATGACATAGTATGAGTGTGTTTCATGTTTGGTAATTGCAATCATTGTTGCTTTTGTTGTGGTCATCCATGTACAATGCTTGGTGTCAGTCGATTTATCTCTTGTAAAAATAAAATACAGTGTGTGTGTGTGTGAAAAAAAAAAAAAAAAAAAGGGGAGAGTGAGCAAATCACCATGGAAAACCACCAACTTATAAGGGCAGACAGAAAGAGAAGAAAAAAGGAACAACAGAGAGACAAAATAAGCAGAAGGCAAAAGATAAAATGGCAATAGTAAATTCTTACATATCAATAATCACCCTTAAATGTAAGCAGATTGAACTCACTGATCAAAAGGCACATAGTGGGTGGATGGCTGAAAAAACAAGGTCCAACTCTATGCTCTCTACAGAAGACTCATTTCAGCTCTAAAGGCACATAGGCTCAAAGTGAAAGGATGGAAGATGATATTCCAAGCAAATAGAAACGAAAAGAAGGTGGGTATAGCCATCCTTGTATCAGACAAAACACACTTCAAGCCAAAAAAGGTAAGAAGAGACAAAGAAGGTCAGTAAAGGGGTCACTACATCAAGAAGATATAACAATAATAAATATCTACGTTCCCAAAACCTGATCACTGAAATATACAAGTATGTAATAATAGATATTAAGGAACAAACAGACAACAATGCAGTCATTGCAGGAATTTCAATACCCCACTATCAGCAATGGATAGATTGTCTTGACAGAAAATCAACAAAGAAACGTTGGACTTGAACCACACCTTAGAACAAATGGATTTAATAGACACATATAGAATATTCCATCCAACAGTAGCAGAACACACATTCTTCTCAAGTGCACATAGAACATTCAGGCTGGATCATATGATATAGGTCACAAAACAAATCTTAGCAAACTTAAGAAGACTGAAATCATATCAGCTATCTTCTGTGACCACAATTGGTATGAAACTAGAAGTCCACAACAAGAGGAAGATGAGAAGATCTACAAACATGTGGAAAGTAAACACACGTCTAAACAACCATTGTGTCAAAGAAGAAATCAAAAAGGAAATAAAAAATATCTCAAAACAAATGAAAATGAAAACACAACATATCAAATATCATGGCATGCAGCAAAAGCAGATCTGGGTGGAAAGTTTATAGCAATAAATACATTAAGATGTTAGAAAAATCTCAAGTAAACAACCTAACTTTATACCTCAAGGAACTAGAAAAAGAAGAAAAAATTAAGCCCAAAGTTAGCAGAACTAAGGAAATAGTAAGTATCAGAATGCAAATAAATGAAATAGAAACCAGAAAAACAATAGAAAGGATCAAGGAAGCTACAAAATGTTTCTTCAAAAAGATAAACAACATTGACAAACCTTTAGTTAGACTCAGGAAAAAAAAGAAGAGTCAAATAAATAAAATTAGAAATGAAAAGAGAAGACATTACAACTGATACTACAGAAATACATAGAATCATAAGAGACTACTATGAACAATTATATGCCAATGGATTATACAACCTAAAAGAAATGGATACATTTCTAGAAACACACAACCTACCATGACTGAATCAGGAAGAAATAGAAAGTAGGAACAGACCAATAATGAGTAAAGACACTGTATCAGTCATTTAAAAATTCCCAACACAGAAAACTCCAGGACCAGAAAACTCCCCTGGATAATTCTACCAAACATTGAAAGAAGTACTACCAATCCTCCTCAAACTCTTTCAAAATATTGAGGGGGAGAAAACACTTCCAAACTTGTTCTATGAGGCCAGCATTACCTTGATACCAAAGCCAGATAAGGATACCACAAGAAAAGCAAACTATAGACCAACATCCCTGATGAACATAGGTGCAAAAATTCTCAACAAAATATTAGCAAACCAAATTCAAGAACACATTAATAGAAGTATATACGATGACCAAGCGGAATTTACTCCTAGGATGAAAGGATGGGTCAACATATGCAAATCAATAAATCCAACACATCACATCAATAAAAGAAAAAATAAAAATCACATGATCTTTTCAATACAGAAAGAAAAAGCATTTGACATAAAACAACAGCCTTTCATAATAAAAACCCTTAACAGACTGGGTATAGAAGGAACATACTTCAACATAAAGGCCATGTATAACAAACACAAGGGTAACATTATACCTGATGGAGAGAAATGGAAAGTGTTTCCTCTGAGACCAGGAACAAGGCAAGGATGCCCAGTCTCACTATTCTTCTTCAATATAGTACTGGAAGTCCTAGCTAGAGCAATTATGCAAGACAAAGAAAGAAAATAGATCCAAATCAGAAATGAAAGAGTAAAACTGTCAGTATTTGCTGATGATATGATGGAATATATAGAAAATCCCAAAGAATCAGCCAAAAAACTATTGAAATTAATCAACAATTTCAGTAAATTGGCAGGATACAAAGTCAACGTACAGAACTCAATTTCATTCCTCTACACTAATGATAAAGCATCTGAGAAAGAAATAAAGAAAACCATCCCTTTCACAATAGCATCAAAAACAATAAAATACTTAGGAATAAATTTAACCAAGGAAGTGGAAGATCTGTACAATTAGAACTGCAAAACTGCTGAAAGAAATCAAGGACACCAACAAATGGAAAGACACAAACAAAATCAAAGAAATTGAAGACACAAACAAATGTTCATGGATCCAAAGAGTTAATATTGTTAAAATATCAATAGTTCTAAAAGCCATCAACAAATTGAACATAGTCCTCACCAAAATACCAAAGGCATTCTTCACAGAAATAGAAGAAACAATCCTAAAATGTGTGTGGAACCACAAAAGACCTCAAACAGCCAAAGCAATCTTGAGAGAAAAGAGCAAAGCCAGAGATACCACACTTCTGGATTTCAAGCTATACCACAAAACCATAGTAGAAAAACAGTATTGTACTTGGGGGGAAAAAAGACAAATTGACCAACGGAACAGAATAGAGAGCCCAGAATTAAACCCTGGCATATACGGTCAACTAGTATTCAACAAGGAAGACAAGAATACCCGGTGGAGAAAGGATAGCCTCTTCAACAAATGGTGCTGGAAAAATTGGAGAAACATATGCAGAACACTGAAAGTAGACCCCTATCTCACACCACTCACAATAATTAACTCAAAATGGGTCAAAGACTTAAACATAAGACCTGATGCCATAAGAATCCTAAAAGAAAATGTTAGGGGAGAAGTTTATTGATATTGGTCTTGGCAATCATTTGGTGGGCATGATGCCAAAAGAACAAACAATAAAAGAAAATAATCAAAGCATGGGACTACATCAAACTCAAGAGCTTCTGCACATCAAAAGAATTAATTAATTAACAAAATGAAAAGACACCCTACAGAATGGGAGAAAAATTTTGCAAACCATTTATCGAATAAGTGATTAATATCCAAAATATATAAGGAACTCAGTCAACTCAATAACAGAAAACAAACAATCTGGTTAAAAGATGGGAAGAAGAAATAAATAGTCATTTCTCCGAAAAGGACATCAAAATGGCCAAGAGACACATGAAAAGATGCTCAACATCACTAATCCTAAGTGGACTGCAAATCAAAATCACAGTGAAACATTACCTCACACCTGTGAGAATGGCTATCATCAAGAAGACAAGGACCAACAGATGCTGGTGAGGATGTGGGAATGTAAATTAGTCTAACAACTATAGAAAGCAAGATGGAAGCTCCTCAAAAAATTAAAAGTAGATCTATCATATACTCCAGGTATTCCACTTCTGGGTATACAACCAAAGAAAATGAAAATAGGATTTTGACAAAATATACGCACTCCCATGTTTATCACAGCATTACTCACAATAGCCAAGATACGGAAACAACCCAAAAGACCATCAGTGGATGAATGGGTAAAAAAATATGTGGTATACATACACCGTGAAATGTTATTCAGCCATGAGAAAGGAAGAGATCCTCCCATTTGCTACAACATTATGCTAAGAGAGTAAGTCAGATAGAGAAAGACAAGTACTGTATGATGTCACTTACATGTGAAATCTAAAAGTTAAACCTGTGAAAAACAGAATAAAACGGTGGTTACCAGGGACAGGGACAAGAGGGATGGTCTTTAAGGGTACAAACTTGTAAGAACTGGTAAATGAGCCATGAAGATCTAATGAACAGTATAATAAATAGACAGTAATACTGTACTATAATTATATAACGTGATCATGTGTATTATAATTATATAATGTGATATTAGTTCAGCAATCACATTAACAATATATAAATGTATCAAAGTAACATACTGTATACCTTAAACATATGCAATGTTACAAGTCAAATTTACTCAATAAAAAAGTGTGCAATTTTATATTTTTCTGTTCATACATTGTTCACGTGAATTACCAAATTACTGTAATTGCCAAAATCACATAATTTTCTTCTACAAATGTTGCTGCTATATAAGTTGCTTCATGGAGCAAGGACCTAATAAATTTTTTTTTTTTTAATTTATTTTTGGCTGTGTTGGGTCTTCGTTTCCGTGCGAGGGCTTTCTCTAGTTGCGGCAAGCGGGGGCCACTCTTCATCGCGGTGCACAGGCCTCTCACTATCGCAGCCTCTCTTGTTGCGGAGCACAGGCTCCAGACGCGCAGGCTCAGTAGTTGTGGCTCACAGGCTTTGTTGCTCCGCGGCATGTGGGATCCTCCCAGAGCAGGGCTCGAACCCGTGTCCCCTGCATTGGCAGGCAGATTCTCAACCACTGCGCCACCAGGGAAGCCCCCTAATAAATATTTTTTGAGTGAATAATTTATTTTGAAACTTTAGAGATTTTTTTTATCCTTCAATTTTCTCCACTAAAAATTGGAGACAAAATTATGTATTTCTTTCTGTATTATATGATTGTAGAAGAGTTAAAAACTGCTGCACAAATTTTTTAAAAACCTGTGATGAACATGAAAGGGTTAGATGTTCCTTTATATTTACAGGTGTGCTTCTTCTAAAAGTCCATGTAACTTTAAAAACTTACAAAATTTAACAAAAAAATAACACCTATACTATAATATTTGATCCATAAATACTATAACAATTGTTAAAATTTTAGGACAAGATTTAAGTTACACAAGAAATTTTTACACTATGTTTGGTAATTTGGGCATTTTCATTGGAGAAAATTTAAAATAAAATAACCAACATACTCCAAAGCTAAAGATTCACTGCTTTGTGGTAGAATGAGAAAAGAGAATACACATCATTGCAAACAAATGTGTATTTGGTGCTTTAAATAATCAACTGGGAGTTTCAAAAAGCTTGTCTAACTAGGATAAAACTCCATTCATACGCTGTCTTGCAATTTGGAAATACTTTCCTTTTGTCCATCCATCCCTCCTCCTCCCACCCTCTCCTTCTTCCTTGTCTTCCTCCTTTCCTCTCTTCCTTCTTTTCTCCAAGATATTCAACAGGGGACAGTTGTCAAAAAGATGTTCATAGCTAAAGGCAGCAAGTACAATCAATCCATTCAAAGCACAAGTACCTGTTAATGATCCCTCCATAAAATACCCCTTTTCTCATTTTGCCAGAGGGGAAAAAAAACAAGACAGTAACTTCTTTGTAGAGTTCCAAGAATATACACAAAATATATAGAGGAAAAAGGAAAATTTTATATTTTAGAATTTGGATCCAAATGACACCTAAAGTTTTAAAACAATTAATTCCTGGTAAATATTTTCAGGTTTAATTTACTGAGGTACACTATTACAATATAGCATTGCTGTTTAATGTAATGTTTACCTAAAAATTATTTAATGATTAATAGCAACAGTTCACTGAAAACTTGGGTCTCTGACCAAAAAGTTTCCATAAAACAATCATTATGTTTAATTGTTCATGTTTATTCAAAAATACAGGCCACTGCTGTTACAAGAGTAGAAAACCCAATCATTTTAGGAAGTGTGTGTGTGTGCACATGCACACGCATGCGTGCATGCACATATTTAACAAGTAAATAAAAAATTAGATTACTATTGAATAAAGCAGTGCATTCTCAGGTATCTCATTAGATACATATATAAAGATAAAATAACTATTTGGAGGTGAAAACAAAGACTATTACAAGAGACAAAGAAGGACACTACATAATGATCAAGGAATCAATCCAAGAAGAAGATATAAAAATTGTAAATATTTATGCACCCAACATAGGAGCACCTCAATACATAAGGCAAATGCTAACAGCCATAAAAGGGGAAATCAACAGTAACACAATCATAGTAGGGGACTTTAAAACCCCTCTTTCACCAACGGACAGACCATCCAAAATGAAAATAAATAAGGAAACACAAGCTTTAAATGATACACTAAACAAGATGGACTTAATTGATATTTATAGGACATTCCATCCAAAAACAACAGAATACACTTTCTTCTCAAGTGCTCATGGAACATTCTCCAGGATAGATCATATCTTGGGTCACAAATCAAGCCTCGGTAAATTTAGAGAAAATTGAAATCATATCAAGTATCTTTCCTGACCACAACGCTATGAGACTAGATATCAATTACAGGAAAAAATCGGTAAGAAATGCAAACACGTGGAAGCTAAACAATACACTACTTAATAACCAAGAGATCACTGAAGAAATCAAGGAAGAAATCAAAAAATACCTAGAAACAAATGACAATGAAAACACGATCACCAAAAACCTATGGGATGCAGCAAAAGCAGTCCTAGAGGGAAGTTTATAGCAATACAATGCTACCTCAAGAAACAAGAAACACCTCAAATAAAAAACCTAACCTTACACCTAAAGCAATTACAGAAAGAAAAACAAAAAAACCCCAAAGTTAGCAGAAGGAAAGAAATCATAAAGATCAGATCAGAAATAAATGAAAAAGAAAGGAAGGAAACAATAGCAAAGATCAATAAAACTAAAAGCTGGCTCTTTGAGAAGATAAACAAAATTGATAAACCATTAGCCAGACTCATCAAGAAAAAAAGGGAGAAGACTCAAACCAACAGAATTAGAAATGAAAAAGGAGAAGTAACAACTGACAATGCAGAAATACAAAGGATCATGAGAGATTACTGCAAGCAACTCTATGCCAATAAAATGGACAACCTGGAAGAAATGGACAAACTCTTCTTAAAGCACAACCTTCCAAGGATGAACCAGGAAGAAATAGAAAATATAAACAAACCAAACACAAGCATTGAAATTGACACTGTGATTAAAAATCTTCCAACAAACAAAAGCCCAGGACCAGATGGCTTCACAGGGGAATTCCATCAAACATTTAGAGAAGAGCTAACACCTATCCTTCTAAAACTCTTCCAAAATATAGCAGAGGGAGGAACACTCCCAGACTCATTCTACGAGGCCACCATCATCCTGATACCAAAACCAGACAAAGATGTCACAAAGAAAGAAAACTACAGGCCAATATCACTGATGAACATAGATGCAAAAATCCTCAACAAAATACCAGCAAACAGAATCCAACAGCACATTAAAAGGATCATAAACCACGATCAAGTGGGATTAATCCCAGGAATGAAAGGATTCTTCAATATACGCAAATCAAACAATGTGATACACCATACTAACAAATTGAAGGATAAAAACCATATAATCATCTCAATAGATGCAGCAAAAGCTTTCAACAAAATTCAACACCCATTTATGATAAAAACCCTCCAGAAAGTAGGCATAGAGGGAACCTGCCTCAACATAATAAAGGTCATATATGACAAACCCACAGCCAACATCTTTCTCAATGATGAAAAACTGAAACCATTCCCTCTAAGATCAGGAACAAGACAAGGGTGCCCACTCTCACCACTATTATTCAACATAGCTTTGGAAGTTACAGCCACAGCAATCAGAGAAGAAAAAGAAATAAAACGAATCCGAATTGGAAAAGAATAAGTAAAGCTGTCCCTCTTTGCAGGTAACATGATACTATACATAGAGAATCCTAAAGATGCTCCCAGAAAACTAGTAGAGCTATTCAATGAATTTGGTAAAGTAGCACAATACAAAATTAATGCACAGAAATCTCTTGCATTCCTATACACTAATGAGGAAAAATCTGAAAGAGAAATTAAGGAAACATTCCCATTTACCATTGCAACAAAAAGAATAAAATACCTAGCAATAAACCTACCTAGGGAGACAAAAGACCTATATGCAGAAAACTATAAGACACTTGAAAGAAATTAAAGATGATACAAATAGATGGAGAGATATACTATGTTCTTGGATTGGAAGCATCAACATTGTGAAAATGACTATACTACCCAAAGCAGTCTACAGATTCAATGCAATCCCTATCAAACTACCACTGGCATTTTTCACAGATGTAGAACAAAAAATTTCACAATTTGTATGGAAACACAAAAGACCCCAAATAGCCAAAGCAATCTCGAGAAAGAAAAACGGAGGTGGAGGAATCAGGCTCCCTGACTTCAGACTATACTACAAAGCTACAGTAATCAAGACAGTATGGTACTGGCACAAAAACAGAAATATAGATCAATGGAACAGGATAGAAAGCCTAGAGATAAACCCAAGCACATACGGTCACCTTATTTTTGATAAAGGTGGCAAGAATATACAATGGAGAAAAGACAGCCTCTTCAATAAGTGGTACTGATAAATAACTGAAACATTTTCCTGTAAGTGATTAAAATATTTGTCGACTTCTCAGATGTTTAAATAGAAAAGAATGAAATTAGAACACTCCCTAACACCATACACAAAAATAAACTCAAAATGGATTAAAGACCTAAATGTAAGGCCAGACACTATCAAACTCTTAGAGGAAAACATAGGCAGAACACTCTATGGCATAAATCACAGCAAGATCCTTTTTGACCCACCTCCTAGAGAAATGGAAGTAAAACAAAAATAAACAAGTGGGACCTAATGAAACATAAAAGCTTTTGCACAGCAAAGGAAACCATAAGCAAGACGAAAAGACAACCCTCAGAATGGGAGAAAGTATTTGCAAATGAAGCAACTGACAAAGGATTAATCTCCACATTTTACAAGCAGCTCATGCAGCTCAATATCAAAAAAACAAACAACCCAATCCAAAAATCAGCAGAAGACCTAAACAGACATTTCTCCAAAGAAGATATACAGATGGCCAACAAACACATGAAAGAATGCTCAACATCATTAATCATTAGAGAAATGCAAATCAAAACTACAATGAGATATCATCTCACACCAGTCAGAATGGCCATCATAAAAAAAATCTACAAACAATAAATGCTGGAGAGGGTGTGGAGAAAAGGGAACACTCTTGCAATGTAAATTGATACAGCCACTATGGAGAACAGTATGGAGGTTCCTTAAAAAACGAAAAACAGATCTACCATATGACCCAGCAATCCCACTACTGGACGTATACCCTGAGAAAACCATAATTCAAAAAGAGTTATGTATCACAATGTTCACTGCAGCTCTATTTACAATAGCCAGGACATGGAAGCAACCTAAGTGTCCATCGACAGATGAATGGATAAAGAAGATGTGGCACATATATACAATGGAATATTATTCCGCCTAAAAAAGAAACGAAATTGTGGTATTTGTAGTGAGGTGGATGGACCTAGAGTCTGTCATACAGAGTGAAGTAAGTAAGAAAAAGAAAAACAAATACCGTATGCTAACACATTTATATGGAATCTAAAAAAAAAAAAAAGAATGGTCATGAAGAACCTAGGGTCAAGACAGGAAAAAAGACGCAGACCTACTAGAGAATGGACTTGAGGATACGGGGAGGGGGAAGGGTAAGCTGGGACAATGTGAGAGTGGCGTGGACATATATACACTACCAAATGTAAAACCGATAGCTGGTGGGAAGCAGCCGCATAGCACAGGGAGATCAGCTCAGTGCTTTGTGACCACCTAGAGGAGTAGGATAGGGAGGGTGGGAGGGAGGGAGACGCAAGAGGGAAGAGATATGGGGGATATGGGGATATATGTATACGTATAGCTGATTCACTTTGTTATAAAGCAGAAGCTAACACACCATTGTAAAGCAATTATACTCCAAAAAAGATGATAAAAAAAATGTCCATATTTCAAAAAAAAAAAAAAAAGATAAAATAGCTATTTGGTATTATTTTCACAAGGTACAACTAAACATTTCTTTAAAAATTTTTCTGAAGAGGGTGTTTTTTTCTCTTTCTGTACAAAACTTCCAAACTGTGCTGGTGTACAGCACTCATGTCAAATAGAAGGTGAAACATTTTAATTCCACAGCAAGTGGAAATTAAAAATTCACAGAATTTGTTGAATTATACCAGGTATGGAAATGGCCTTCTCTTTCGTAAACCTGACTATATGTATATTATACATAAGACTACATATAAGCATTATATAAGATTCTAGAACTTAAAATTAGTTTATAAAAGATACAAATCTGTTAACCTAAAAGGAACTCCAGATTTTTATAGAAAATTCATGATAAGATCCAATTTCATTCTATTTAAAAATCTGAGAAATCGACAAATATTTTAATCACTTACAGGAAAATGTTTCAGTTATTTATCAGCAACAATAATTGGTGAAAGTTTCTATGTATAATAATAGTAAGATGTTAAGAACATGAATTATATTGTGTCACCCAAATCCACCCAGTGGTGCTACTCATCATCCTTAACAGTTTTCACAGGTCTGCTTCCGCAAGCCAACAGTAGTCTATAAAAAAAATAGATTGGGTAAAAAAATCCACATGCTTAAACAGCCTCATACACCTATTCTAAAGTACAAACAAACTTTCACTGTTTAACCAAGAATATTCTCACTATCAGATGAAAGAACAATGAATGAAAAAACATGCAATCATATTAAAACATGAAACAGAAAACAGGACTTTTTCTGAGGAGGAAAATCAGTTTCATGATTTTGAAAAGCACACAAAATATCACATTTAATTTATTTTCTACTGATCATCCTTCTATTTATAACGCAGTACTTTATCTCAATTTTTAAACAATGTCCATGGTTAAATTCTACTTATGTCTCAAAGAACATTAGCAAGATTTTAGTCTCCCTCTTCATCCTCTCCACTCATGTTTTACGATGGTTTAAATAATAGTTTCTCTTAAAAAAGTTATTTTCCTTCAGAACTTATACTTGTTTCTATATTTCTTTTTGCTTCTTGTATTACAGCTCTGCTGAAGTTAAACTAGCTCTCATTCCATTATAGCAAATAAGTTTATATCATCATTATTTTTGGTGGTTTAAAATGTGACCATGTTTCTAGGTATTTTTTTTTAAATTATTGTTTTCCATTCATCTAACTCAGCACAATATGAGCTTTTATAAGTGAGATACATTATTGCTTTTCAGTTTTAAGAAATTTTATTTTTATGTTACTAATTCTTTTAAATTTATTGAAACTGGTTTTATGGTTAAGTAAAAATGTCAATATTCCACATGTAATTGAAAAGCCTGCATAATATTTTCTGTTATATATATATCCTTAAAATCAAAGTTGGAAATAATTTATTCAAATCTCTATATCCTTATCACTTCACTTTATTCTATTTTATGCTTGTCTATTTTTCTCAGTTATTTTCTCCTCCCCTCTCTTCTTGCTTTCTGTTGAACAGACTGAAATCTACCCCCATCCCATTCCATTTTTCCTACTGGTTTGAAATGTATATGTCTTATTACTCTTCTTTAAGTGGTCATCCTTAAAATTTTACACTGCATTCTGCTAAACAATTTAACAAAGCCTAAAATTAAACAAAATAATGCAGGGACCTTAGAATGCTTTAAGTCTGGTAAGCCTTTTCCAACTATATTTTCAATTGTTCACTTAGATTTATCTTGTCTTCTTCCTTTGAATTCCATCAACTTCATAAAGATGTTGTTGTACAAACAGCTTTATTACTGTTCAAATATGTGATTCTACCTGAGGACCTGCCATTTGTTTCTAGCTACTAGATTATAAGTACTCATAACTGCCCTCTGTAATAATTTTCTTTCTTGCTAAGTATATCCATTAACACTTCTTTAGTGAAGGTTAATTGGCCTTAAATGCTCTTTGATTTTATATTTCTGTGAATGGCTTTATCTTACCTTCATTCTTCAAAGAGAAAGAAAGAGAAAGTCAATGAGTCTACAATTCTTGGTTGGTAATTATTCCCTCTCAGAACTTTAACAGTTCTTGTCTCTGATTTTGTTTGTTTATTTGTTATACTTATCTTTTATCTGCTTTTAACATCTCTTGATTCTGGTGTTCTACAGTTCCAATATAAAGTGTTGTTTTGGGTGGGAATTTATTTTCCTTTGTATCACTAGGGATTTGAGAGGTTTCCTGAATCTAAACATTGGTGACTCTCTTCAATTCTGGGCAATTCCCATAGATTATCTCTTAAGTATTTCTTTTTCCCACATGCTCTTCCTTCTAGAACTCAGATCAGATACCAAAATCAATCGCTTTACCCTGTCCCCTAACCTGGCTTTCATATTTTCCATCTCTTCATCTCTCTGTGGTGCATGCTGCTTATTTATTTCAAATGTGTCTTCTAATTTGTTGAGTCTCTCTTCACCTGTGTCTAATCTGCTGTTTCAGCATTCACTAAATTCTTTATTTCAGTGATTACATTTTTCATTTCTCAATACTACTCTTTTTCAATTCTACTTGATCATTTTGATAGTCTCTTATTCTTTCCATTCTTCTACTCTTTTATTTCTTTATACATATAAAACAAATTTTATATCCTAAATCTATTTCAATATATACATTTATTTTGGTCTAATTCTGTAGTTTATTATTTCTGATGATTCTTCCTCTTGCATTTTATGTTTTTATTTTTATTGTGAGCATATGTTTCCTGGAAATGGATCTGTAAGAGCCTAGATGACTATATTCAACAGGAAGACAAGACATGGAGAGAAAGTGCCAGAAGTAGAGGGAGGGGTAACTGAAAGTCCTGATGGAAGAATGCCAGTGTAGCTAGGTGGTGGTTGTAGTTTAGGGTCAGTTAAAGGAGGGACTAGGAACAGTAAGTGAAGGGAAGGGACCTTTCAAGGAATAAATGTGTGTGTGTGTGTGTGTGTGTGTGTGTGTGTGTGTGTGTGTGATGTGAGGGAAGATTCGAAAATCTTTACCCAGAAAAGCAAGATCATCAGGTAAGTGGTCTTTAGAAAGATTATTCTGGGAGCAGAATAGCAAATGGATCAGAAGGAGGTGAGGTAGAGACAGGAAAATCATGAAGACAACAATAGTAAATGCCAGAGATTTACAGGGTTTGAATAAGTCAGTGATGGGATGACTGAAGAAAAGGGGACATGAGAAAATTCAAGAGATGGGGCTAAACCTAACCTTTCACAATCAAACAGTAATGCTCTCTTTCCAAGGATCCACACCAAAGTTTTCATACCCATTCTAAGTGAGATGACATTCCAAAGCATACAAAATATGTTTGACTTGGACACTAACACTCATTTCACTATCATAAATGTCAAACAACCCATATTGATGGTCAGATACTATATGTCTTAGAAGACTTCATAAAAAACAGCCAGATAACAAGCAGTATATGTTTCAGGAGCATATTGTCTTGATCTGGGGAGTCCTTTTCAGCTAATGGAAAAATATATAAAACCGAAAGAAGTCAAAGTTGCTAGTGACAATTTAATCCAAATAGCTTAATCTGAAAAGCTTTATTGCTTAGAGAGATATAATATTACAGAAAGCTGAAACATATCAATGTACTGTTAGAGTTTCTAATTCTATGACATAAACTTATTTTTAAATATTCTTCTTTTGTGATATTGTCTTAATCTTGCAGTATTAGTGATAATACTTTGAATAATGGAAATACCCAGTATAAATGCCTTTCCCTAAAATTCCTTATCTGATTATTCTACCCAAGGTCATGGACCAAAGTCACATTTCTGATTTTACACTTGAGATCAACAGGAGCAATAGTAATGGCTAAAATTCACTGAGGACTTACTATGTTCCAGGCATTATTTATATATATTAATTAATTTAATCTTCATAACAAGTCTATGAGATGGGTTATAATTATTATTTATATTTTTGGAGACAAGGAAGCTGAGACATAGAAAGGATAAGCAAATTACCCAGGGTCACACAGCTGGCATTAATCAGTGGAAGCAGAAACCTAATCCAAACATTCCTTTCATAACCACTCCACTCCACTGCCTATCTGAAAGTGTGACTCATTATGTTAGTACATCTTGTTGAATTTTATAGTTTTATGCTGTTTGAAGGAGTGCTGCTGGAAGCATCTTCATTTATATACCTCCACTGGGCCCTTCTATGTAATTCTGAAAATACGAACGATCTTTGTTTGAAAATAGAGGTAGTCTTTAAGTGATAGCTATGTGCATTTTGTCATGCCTTTGAGCTAGCTAGTCATAAAACTTCTCAAAGATAGTAACAGGTTTTGTTGACAATAATGGCCAGCCATAAACAGACTCAGAAATGCCTCACCCTAGACCAGGGGGTCAAGTCTGCAAGCACAACGGGAGCTTCCACTTGATGTTGCAGGTTACTGGACACAGAGTCCATGGTTCTCACTCCCAGAGGCAGCTGTGACCCAAATGAATTTAGCCTCATGGGTGTCAAGGAGACAACTGGACACCTACACTGAAGTGCAATGGCCACCTGTGCACCTGCAGGCCCTCTGCCCTGATGTGCAGTGAGCCTTTCCCACCTGGATTAGATGCTGCTTCCAGTATCAGGTAGACACTGTGAACCAGGCTTGTGGAGAATGCCAATTACACACTGCCCCCAGGCACCTCTGTTTCAGGCTCCTCCTGAATATGGAGCCTTGCTGAGATCAGACTTGATCAAGATCTCCCTAGATAACAGTCATCTTGCCTAATAATACCTGCCAGAAGGCCTCCTCTTTGCTGCTTGTTGGTCTTTGGTAGTTCCCCTGACACCTGGCCTTTTCAAGCTCTCCCTCAGGGCTTCCCAGCAACTTTTAGAACAGGCACCATGCTTTTTATCAAAGCCTTGGGTCAGAAGTTATGTCAGGCATTTTCCTACTGGAAGAAAACAAAACACTCAAAATCAGCCAATGGATCCTTCCATGAACAAATCAGGTGGCTAGTAGAGAGCTCAGGGGTAGTCACATAAAAATTCATTTTTATTAGGCCACCTAAAAAATGATTATAAAATACACAGGGGGATTCTGCAGATATTCTACATACTTTCAAGGTAGCATATTTAAAATATATTAATTTCTCCATTTATTTGGTACTTACTGAGTACCATCAGCAAAGCACTGCAGGAACAAAGAAGCGTGATTCTGTTTTCAGGAAGTTTAAAATCTGATTAAGGAGGGAGACATGTAACCAAGCATCTGTTCTATGAAGCCAGTAAGAGCCTGAAAGCTAGTGCTTTTCATAATAGATGTTAAACTAATTACCTAAATGGATTGTGCATTTTGCTTTCTTGTCAAAGTGATGCAGTCAAAGCACCTGGTCAAGGATCAAGTTGCAATCACTTCCTGGCTCCACCACTGGTCATGAGGGCCAACCTTTCCTGTCACAGTAGCTGGATAAGAGCAGTCACAACACAGACAAAACAGTGGAAGTCAGATCTGGGGATCTTGCTGGATGTTTGGGGAAAGAGAATCAGTCACCCTTTTACTTATCCAACAAATATGTATTGAGAACCCACTGTCTTCCAGGACCATCCCTGTGCTCTGGGGATTAGGAAGTAGGAATAACAACAAAAAAGAAAGAGGAAGTTTCTGCTTTCTTGGAGCTTGAGTTGAGGGAATAAACAAATAAATACATGCTTAGTGCTTCAGGGTAATAAGGACCAAAGTCCAAATAGAGGAAAGCATTCTCTCTATCACTGTGATTAGGAAGGTCGACCTTGGACATGGAGCTACCAAGCAGATTCCTGCCTGAGCATCAAGCTGACACTGGGAAGACAGAGCGGAAACATGAAGAGAGGCTGATCCTGATGGCACAGCCTCATCTGGATCTAACCTTGCCTGAAATGCAATGATGTGAACCAACAATTCCCCGTTTTGTTGAAGTCACTTGCCAATACCCCAGTCCTTCACACTCCCATTTCTTATTACTCCACATAGAATCAAACAACCATTAAGTCCTGAAAGTGTTCTTTGTGTGCAGTGTCACTTTTTCATTCTCACCGCCATCCTCCCACTTCAGTCCCTCTTACACCTGGGAAATGGAATAACAGTGGAAGACCTCAGGGGGATGGATCCCACAGGAAGTAGTGAAGGAGGAAGGACACCTCTTTGGCTGGCCAAATCCACGCAAGTCAACCCAGGAAGTCATTCGGCATCACCTCCATCTAAGAAAATGGAAGAAGATGCTCATGAAGGCTCTGGGCATGTTGATGCTGGGGGTTGGCAAGGAGGCCTTGGGAGGGTGGGTAAGCCAGTCTCATCCCTAGGGAACTGGGATGGTGATTAAGATACAATATATGTCCTTTTCATGCTCAAATGCACAATAGCCTGCAGGATGTATCTCCCCACTCCTGCTTCACCTTGCAGCAATATTCATGATGAAAAGGAACTTTTCCTAGGCAAACATTCAGCCTATCTTCCAACAAATGAATCCTATCACTTAGAAGAAGAACAAGTGAAATCAGTCCATAGCGATGCAAATCTCCCAAAGATCAGGTTTTCAGGTTTCTTAAAATAGATCAGTAGTTCATCATGACAAAAGAATAGTAAATAATTATGATCCAAAATTTATTCTTATAATCTGGAAAATCAATATTATGTTTGTTAACCTTGTACCATAGTTCAAAATAGATCATTTGACTTACCTCTAATAGGTAATTGACTCTGAGATCTGTCAATTCTACTGTGTTTTAGGCCAGAAAAAATATTTTTCAGAAATGTTCCTTGTCACTTTAAGAAAGCAAAGAGTAATTTGGCGTTTGCTCCCTTAAACTCTCTTATAAGTACCTTAACTAAACTCTAGTCAACATATCCTCTTTCAGTCCCCCAATTTTTTTAACCCCTCGCAATGACGGCATGGTTCACACCATAGAAAAGGATGTGCTCTGAAATGTCAAGGCTCACAGGTTTTCTTATCAGAACTTCTGTGAATCGAGACTTCCCTGGTGGAGTAGTGGTTAAGAGTCCGCCTGCCAATACAGGGAACACGGGTTCGATCCCTAGTCCAGGAAGATCCCACATGCCGCGGAGCAACTAAGCCCACGCACTACAACTACTGAAGCCCTTGCGCCTAGAGCCCATGCTCCGAAACAAGAGAAGGCACCTCAATGAGAAGTCCGCGCACCACAACAAAGAGTAACCCACGCTGGTCGCAACTAGAGAAAGCCCGTAGCCTCAGTGCCGCCATGAAGACCCAACACAGCCAAAAATTAATGAATGAATTAATTAATTAAAAAAAGAAAACTGCCATGAATTAACACAACGTTGCAGAGAAGCCTAAGAATCACAGACACACAGCAGCTAGCCAGCTTGGTGACTTTACACAGCTATATTTTTCTTTTTAGGTTGTATTATTATACTTTTAGTGTATAGCCATGTCCTTATTCTCAAGTTTCTAATCATCAAAGACACAGCAAACGTAAAGCTGTATGACAAATCCTTAATTTTGATAATCTCCAAACATTTGAACAGATGTCTATAGAAACATATTATTTTTCTTACATCAGCCAAATCTGAGACATTAAAATAGTTAACAGTTCTTAAAATATTTTCTTCCATAATAGAAGTTTATATGAAAATTACTTTCTTTGACCTGAATCAAATTACTGAATTATTTTCACATGCTAATCAGATTCCCTTTATTATATCTACCCGCCTTTAAATCAAAATCCTACCAGCCATTCCTTAGAACTGTAGTAACAGGAACCAGGACCTGGCAAGGCCTCAGAGGCAGGTTAAGTGCTGCTGGTTCTAACGGTGGCTGCACAGCAATATCCTAGAACACAAAACCCCTCCGACACGTGAAGCCAATAGTTTCAACTGGGCTTCAACTGGGTCAGGGCAGATGGCTTTGTATTTCCTGATTGCTCACATGCTCAGAAATCCAAAGTGGAGAATATCCGTTCTGCATGGTAACAAGTAAGAAATAGCTCAATCCCACGTAACTGGATCGTCACCTAATCCAATCTGTGCCTCTCTTACAACTATTGACAGTGGTTTTTAATTCCTTCAGCAGGTCTCTCTACCCAACCAGCCTCCCTTAAGACACACAAACATACGTACACACACATGGTTCATTCTGCCACTTCTCCCACCAATTCACCACTCCGAGGAAGAGTGTATTTAGCTTAACTTTAGCAAGCTCCTTGGCTGCCTGAGGATTTAGAAATGTTAAAATAAAAACTAATTACCACCTTGAGAACTGCAGGTGGCACCTGGTCTTATGTCTCAAGGCAGCAGGTCGCTCCTGCATCATCCAAGCAGCAATGTCACTGCTTGCTCCTAAGCTCCAGAGAAACCCTCTGTTGGGTCTCGAACACCCCAAGTAATGAGATGCTACTGAAACGAGCATGTGGGGACCCTAGGTCTACGCCACAGCGTTAAGTGGCTTCTGAGGTTATCGAAACTGCCACTGATGCCAAACAAGGTTCACCAGCCCCTTCCTCCCACAGTGGTCCAGTGAACACGTGGCATAAAAATTCCTTCTCCACAGGTGACAGCCACTAAGGCCAGAGATGGAACCACAGGTGATACAACTTAGGAACACATAAATTTAAATATCTGATACACCATTTACCATATCCCTAAAATGACTCATCCGAAAGGATCATATTTGCCAGTTTAAAAAACAAACTTTTTTCAAGTTTCTCTCCATGAGTTAGCTGTAACTAGCACATCCTCCATGAGTATCTTTTCCTGATGTACTACCGAGTAAAAACTTAATAAAAGCCATAGCCTAGATAAAATATATCATTTTTTCATTTGTGATTAACAGCCTTGGAGGGAGGTTTTTTTTTAAACTGGTCCATTAAACGGGCATATATTTAAATAAAAATTATATAGTTTCTAACTTTAAACTACTCAAAATTTCAAGTACTTTATGTTTCAATTCTATTTCAAATCAGTACACTGAAAATACCCATTACCTGGAAACTAAGGAGAATATTTTTATTTTTTATGGCGAGCCAGACTCCCTATATTATTATTGAAAAGTAAAGTTTCTAATGAACCAGAAAGGAAATTTATTGTAAAGCAACGCTCAAACTAAGCACATGTATTATCACACAAGGTTATGTGTACACCTACCAGACATGTGCAATCTCTATGTCAAAGCATTATTTTCAAAAAGTTAAAAACACAACACGTACAAATATAGAACAAATGCATGCCAAAGAATCATAAACTCATTAATGACTAATCCAGTAAAAGAGCATTTTGAGAAACTAGGAATTTACAGGCATTTATAGAAGAACATTAGAATGAGATTGCTAGGTTACAAAAAAACTGATCAATGTCCTACAGGGCAATAAAACCTTTGTAGTTACCATATGTACCTGAAAAAAAAAAAAAAGAAATCATCAATTTCAGCGTCTAAACTCCAATCAAATGGTAAATGACCAAGTCAGACATGGGTGCATTCTTCTAGGTAATTAAACAATCATGTGGGCCTATTAAACAATGTTCCTGCATAATGTCAAAAGGTCACTCTATCATACCCTCTCTTTTTTTAACTTTTTATTTTACATTGGAGTCTAGTTGATTTACAATGTTGTGTTAGTTTTTACAGTATTTACAAGTTGTGTATAACTTTAATTAGCACACAGATTTTAACCTTATGCCATAGAACTCAAACTGGAAAAAACAAGTATGATATTTTGAAGGAACGTATTACATATGGTTTCCTGCCTCTCAGAAATAGGTAGACATAAATAATTCAGTTTTTTAAAGTTATTCAATATGATGCAACAGAGCCTATAGCAATCAGCACCGCAACGGGCCCCAGGTAGGCAGACTGAGTGGGGACACTTTGGAAGTTACTCTGAAGAACTTTGTATGTTGAAGCCAAGCCTTTAAAGGCTCTGAAAAGTTAAGTGGGAAGAAGATCCAGAGGTTAATTTCATATTTGTTTTTCAGGATTAGAATTAGAATTGCAGGTAAACCCTGGATCTATTCATTCCAAATTGTTTGAACTCTTTTATACTTTTATATGTATACTTTTATATTCAAATTCTGATTTTGATTTAAAGGGAAAAATTCAAATACAAATTTGCTCAGTTAATTGAGATTTTTGTCAGTGAATATGTCCTTTATTTAGTACTCTTGAATGATTTGGGTTTTTTTTTTCCAAATCAACTCAAAGGAGCAGACATTCTTGAGCTCCAGTCTTCTCCCCAGAACAGGCTTTCAGGCGTGGGAGGGCCACTGATAATGTGTCTTTAGGGTCATTTTGTTTGTTTGCTTAAAGAGTCTCCCCCAGTTGCATAAGCTTCAGGACCCTCACAGCTCTAGCCTTGCCTGTCACTCTGTGTTGATAGTCACATGGACTTTGTAAGTTTTTTTGGAGAAAAAAATGTTGTTGTTTTCCCGAAGTTTTCAAAAATATTCTGACCTCAGTATTTCTGGGAAGTTTATTCAAATATGATTTAAAAAAAAAAACGGTCCGTTTACCCGTTTGTTGAAGACTCTTTCCAACAAGTCCAAGCTCCAGTGCTTACTAAATACCTCTCTCCATATTCTATGCTCATTTTCCCCAACATGTTTCACTGAATCATGAATGGATTCCCCATTCACCTGCTCCAGGGGCACATCTTCTGATAGGCTCCCTCCCTAAACCAAGGGACATATTACATATGGTCTAATGCCTTTCAGAAATAGGTAGACATAAGTAATTCAATCTAAATATCAACCAAAATACTGACATTTTCTTATTCAGATTATATCTCTTCTTCCTCCCCAAAGATCTGAAAATTCATAAAGAAACAGCAGATTCACAGGGATAATCCTGATTAACTTGGAGGATTCGACTCACTCTAGAAAACCACTAAGCACACTATTGAGACAAAAAGAAGCCTGCACCAATTAAAACAGTAGCAGGATTTTAGTCCGTATTACCCAAGGTGAAAACTTCTTTATGGACTGTATTGTCTTAGCACACATGGCATTACTTGAGATTGACTGTGCTCACATAGCAATAGAATATATTGATGACACTTAGCAAATAATTACAAAGAATCTGTGCCCATTGAAATGACAGGAGTTCTGACAAACAATACCCTTGAGAAGAGACATTGGATAAACACACTATTAGACATTCACTTAAATCAATTCTCACGATTTTATACTTCTTAGCAGTTGTAGCATTATGTTCAGTTCCTCCATTCTGCAATTCATGTATTTTTATACCAAATTCTTAAGGTTAATCATGTTATTGGGTTAGGATAATTTATACAACAAGTGTCTCACTATTATACTGTGTATGTTATTTTTCTTTTCAAAGAATAATATTGTGTGATAATATCTATTAGAGGATCATATTAATAAACTTTCATTAAAGATGATACAGTAACACTTTAGCACATAAGGAGCCATTGCTCCAGTGAAGAAAGGATTCAAATCTGATACAAATCTTCAAATTGAGGTGCTAATATATTTGCCTAGATCAAGCACTAGGTATTACATGAAGAGCACATGTTTGTCTCCCATGCTGGCCAACAAAATGGGCTTGATCTGCTCCCCCAACCAAGGGCAGAGACCTCTCATACATATGCAGGACATAACAGGGAGGAGACATTGTTGGATAAAAACAAATCCTGATTACCACTCCTAGAACAGTGATTCAAGTTGTGTGCCCCACCTGGAGTGGGCCAGAAATACATCTTTTATTCTCACAACAAGAAGGGCACTTTTGACAGGGGAAGGAAACAAAAGACTTCTAGAGAAAATTACAAGTACTGAGATTTAACAAGGTGCGGATGAGTGTGTAACACTCACTAAATTGAACCCCTGGGTCTATAAATATCATCATTTACGTCAAATAATCACCATCAACAGCGGCTGAAATGTCTAACACTGGCTTCAGTCCTTTTCAGAGACTTCAGTCCTTTTTCTTTTCACTGGGGAGTAGAGTTAGGGAGGACAGCAGCTACTAGCTATAGCTGGTACTTTGCTTATATGAGGAAAATAATTCAGCTATAAATTAACTTCCAATTGTGTTGTTCCTTAATCGGGAAAGAGTGAACATTACTCCTCAAAGTGACATGCGATCCAGGAGACAGATTTACAATACTAAATATGCAATCAAAATACTGACATTTTCTTATTCAGATTATATCTCTTCTTCCTCCCCCCCCCCCAAAAAAGATCTGAAAGTTCATAAACAAATAGTAGATTCACAGGGATAATCCTAAAACAGAGAGCTACTGCCCTCTTCCACTTGTGGCTCATGGTAGGAAGTGAGCAAACCAACCACTGTCTGCACAACAACTTCTGGAAAACAGGGCTCTAACTTGGAATCTATATTCTAACTTTCCTCTTGCATTCCATTTAAGAGGATAACTCCATTAGAATAACACTTTCATCTTGACTAAGTACAAAGAGTTCTAGAAGGCAGACCAAGTAGAGATGCACAATTTTTAAATATCAGGTCCTAGAGGATGCTGTCCATTCAACTTGTTTTATCTTCAAAAAGACAGAGAATAAGAGAAAAAAAAAAAAGCCCATGTTTTTGGCTATTTAGAAACATTACTCTCGCCCTGTGTAGACTCCTCCTGACTTAAAATTTCCCATTAATTATAAAGATTCATGTCAAAACATGGATAATTTCTGAGATGTCAAATGTTTCAACCAAGTCCTGTATGAGAGTATGTCTTATGCCAGAACCTCACCCAGGTTGACCCCCCCCCCCGCCCCCCATCTGACTAATTTACTACTGAGAACCAGTTGTAAATAGAGGAAAAATGTCACTGTATCCTTTTGGGGAGAAGATCTTTACCTTTTTAAAAATTTACATACAGTTCTCATTATTTTATCAGGGCTTAAGAATATTTCATTTTTGTTAGTTTTAAAGTCTTGTCTGAAAAGATTACTTGAGTTCTTAAAACACTTCTTAGGAATAAAAGGTTAGCGATCAAAAGACTTGAGCAAATGCTGGTGTTCGTGATTTCTTGTTGGTAGCCTAAATCCCATCCTGCTGGCAAACTCCTCTTTAGAATTTCTCAAATGATGGGACAGGACTAAAAGAACCCTCTACCTTGATTTATGTAGTAACAAATTTCAAATATGGGTTTGAAATACCTTGCTTGTATATACATCTACACATACAAACAAACACCTCCCAAATATTCGAGAGTTAAGGAAAAATCCAATTGGTCAAATTAGCTAATCTAGACTATAATAAGATTCATTCACCATTACTTCTACTGCTACAAAGGATACTGTCAAATGAGATTAGCAAGCAATTATCAAACACAGTTTGTGTACCCTCTATGAATCTTTAAGTCTGCAAAGACATTTAAATATATACTTGACACTTGAACAACTATAGTAGCCATCTTTGCAGTGATCAAGGACTCTACAGTATGTAAAATGTTCTTAGCCATGCAAATTTACATAGGTACTTTTAACTTACTGAACTTTTCATCAGAGTACTAAACACATCTAAATAAAACAGAGGCTGAAAAGTGAAAACTAGCATTGACATTTGAAGAGTCAGCCAGAGACCCAGACGAACTGAGCCTAGAGATATATTCAATTCAGAAAAGGATATCTGCCTGGAGATTCAGACATGGAGCACCTCAGAGCATGTGACTCTTAAAAAAGATGCTCAGTATGAAGAACATGATACCTCTGTGGATTTCAGGGAATAAAATACAAACAGAAAATAAAGAAATATCAAAATAACCGATCTTGCAATATCCTGTAATCACAACTAAGGAGACAAGAAAGGCAGCACAGCACTCTGCTTCTCTTATACCGGAAGGATTTTTGAAGCCATGTTTCCTTTAAGTAAGAGTGACCTCTGGTGACTTTTTAATTGCACCTCAGTGTACTATGTTAAATTATTCTACAATTCTTTTATACTAGCAAATCATTTAGTACTACATTTTTAATTTCTTAGCAAAGTGATAAATGCTTTACTGCAGGACCTAAGGCTTTCATGTAAATGCCTCCATTGTAATTAATTCATGGAAACTGTGCCCAAAGCTACATTAAAATTCTGTCTGAAACACGGGGCAGTATTTTCTTAAAGGAGACTAAGGCTCATTTTTAGGAGTGACTCATATAATATGGCATTAAATGAGCTGAAACTAAATGATGACAACACAAACTTATCACAGCCTCGGGGCATATATGGATGAATGCTGGAAGGGTAACTATTTGTATAAAATGCTTTTCACTTTAGCACAAACTTCCTGGTAAGGGCGGAGTTCCCCAGCCCACCCCACCCCCAGCAGCAAGGTCGGTTTCTAAGGTGCCTACTAGCACTTTCTTGAAATGCATAATAGCTTGCCTTACTCCCTACAACCTGATTTAAAAAAAATTCTTGAGGGGGATGGGGTGTGGATGTAGGACTAAGGGGGCTTTCTTCCAATCCCTCAAGGAAAGAAAAGCCCTATGATGGAGATTTCAATCTGAATAACACTTCGAAAACTTTTTCCGATTTCCAGATTAAAATGCCTTGAGGTCGGCTGAATCAATTTGGCTAGCATCTTTAGATCAGACTCACATTGCCAGTCCAGAACTGAGAGGTTAACACATCTTCACTGAACCAACAAAATGAGAAACACAGCACATCACGATATACAAGCATGTGCACTTGCAAATGAACCTGAATGGCAGGGTATGTTTTTCCTGTAAGCAAAAGCCTTCTAATTCTGAGGGGTCGATCCTTCTCGTAATTCTGCGGACTCACCAGGTTTGCCGCCTGGGCTCTGCTGCGGAGCCTGCCCGCCGCTGCAGCGCCCGACTTCTTGGTACCCGATTCCGCAGGGCGCCGACTGCAAACATCTACGCTAATGCAGGACCCGGCCAGGTCGGCCAACGATTTCCTTTCTGACATAAATCCTGCAAAATGTATTCATAGTAAAAAGAAATAAATGACATATTGGCATGCTCTTCTCTCCTCATCTCCTGCTATTCTCTCTCTGGTCTCTCTCCGCCTCAATATTCTCATGCTAATTTTAGGTTTTACTAGAACTTGAGCTTTCTCAATGAATATTCAAAACAACAGCACACAGACAAAATTCAGCTCACAGACAAGTCAAAACAGGCTTTGTGTATTACAGACTTGACAAGTGGAAAAACCATTGTAAACCATCCTATCCAAGCGTTGGGACTTCGCGATGTTTTTTAAATGCCTCATTTTCAGAAGCAGACCAGTGATTCCATTTGTAAAATTCAATTATTTTTTTAAAAAAACACGAATTCTCAGTTGACAGTATAAGTTTTAAAAGATTTGCTGTACTCACAAGTATTCCCTGCTGCTAATGTACTCCAGGGCTGGGCAGACAAAAGAAAGAGCATCCTGAGACAGGCTCCCGCGGCGGAGTCCATGTTCACAGTCGCCGGGGCTCCCCACCCCAAAACCCAAGGTGTCCAGACAGCTGCTCTGAGCCGGAGTCTGCAAGCTCCCTCCCGCTCGGGGTAGCTAGCGCTCCCTCCTCCGGGCTCGGCGAACCCGCGCAGCCGGCGGGGCGGGAGCCCCAACCTGCAGCCACACCCCCACCCGCTCCCGCCGCGCTGCGAGCTCCACGCGTCCCGGGCGCTCCTGGCGGTGGCGGGAGGAAGTGCGAGTCAAGTCGGTGAAGGTCTTCAACCTGCGCTCGCTCCGAATCCGAATCCGAATCCGCGGTCCTAGCTCCTTCACCGGCAGGTTTCCCACTCTGAACAGCTGAGCAGTTCAGTGGACTTAAGTCTGAGACCGAGCTTCACCACGCTGATGATGCTTGAGCATTAACACTGATGCTAGGAAAAATGTGTTTTTTTTTTTTTTTTTTTTTGGTTGAAAAGAACGTAGGACAAGTAACTAATCCGGTTTGAAGAAAATATTTACATGTACTGAGAACTGTTGTAAAAAAGACTGCTTTTGTTTTCCCAACTCATTTAATGATTCATATTTAAAAATAAAAACCTAAAGAACCTTATTATGGTAATCATTTCGAAATATATACGGTTATATATAGTGTTATGTGTCAAAATACATCTCAATAAAGCTGGAAAAAATTAAAATTAAAAAATAATTAATTAAAACACCGACCCGACTTCTACTATAATGTCAGCATTTTATTATGTATATTCCTACTTGGAGATTTGAGAATTGTGGTCAGCAGATATATAAAACTAAAAACTGGCATCCTGGGAGAAGGAATCTTACTCCAAATAGCATCAGGGAAGTGACGTTATGTTAAGTAGGTAAACTGAATACACTTAATTGAAGAATGAAGAGTTTTGAATCAACTTCTATATACTGTATGTGTATTCCTTTCCATTCAAATTCTTTAATACAATTACCCAAAAGTTCATATTGAAAAATGATGGAATATAAAAGGCATCTTAAATAAATAAATAAATGGATAGATAAATAAATGGATAGATAGATAAGCAGATAAATAGATAAATTGTTTCAGAGTATACAGATAGAGGCCTGATGGCCCATGGAGGAAGAAGGATTTCAAGATCCATGACCTTGAGGTAAGTCACATGGCCTCCTCTACTTCCTAAAGAGGCTGCCAGCAGATGTAAATGAAGGAGGTATGAGCATGGCATCACTAGGATCAATACTCTCCTAAAACGGTGACCAGACTCATGACAAATGTGCTGAGACTTAGGAACAGTGTCCAGGCATTCTAGCACCATCCAAAGTGATCAGAATATGAAAGTAACTTTAACCTTGAGTAGGGCATTATATGCCTGAGAACAAAGCAGAAAAGCTGTTTTTATTATTTCTATTCTGCAACCTGGGTAAAAAACAAAAACAGGAATAGAAAATGTAAATAGCTTGGCAAGGCCACAGAATTTACAAGTAGAATTTGACCCAAATATGTAGATTCTGATCCCAACTTTCCAGCTTTCTCCACTCCTACTCAGGGCCCCTGGGAATCAGGAACTCTTCCCACCCACCCCATCCATCAGCAGTCCCAGGAAACACTGAGCAAAGCTTGCTCGGAGGGTGCATTTAGAACCTTGAAAAAAGCCACAAGCGGTAGAGTGACCTTCATTTATTAGTCAGACATTTTCCTAGTGCCTAATACATGTCCCAGAACCTGAATATGGTATTTCTAATTTTTAAAGCAAATATAAATTAATGATTTACATTAAGTGTCTAATATTTTTTAAAGCCTATACAACAGACAGTCTGTGTGTGTGTGTCTGTGTGTGTAATCTAAATAAATGGTCACAGCATTCCTTTGAAGTAAATGTTACTCTGCCCATTTAATGGATAGACAGACTAACCTCAGAGAGTTTAATGGATGTGTCACAAAGCAAGCCAGACTTGGACCAGGTCAGCTGAGCTCTGAAACCCCTTCTCACTGGCCCTCAGGTCTCTGAAACAGAAAAGTTGTCACCTGGGAAAACTCTATTCAGTTGTTCATGGGAAATCCATTTCAAATGGGTTAGAAGGCGCCTCAATAATTGATGTCAATTAAAACCAAAAAGAGCAATGCTGGTAAATTACTTGAGCAGACATTCAGGATGGATTTTCCAAGTCAGAGATGAAACAGCCCACGAGGGATTGAGATTTGCAGGCAGATGTCCTTGTGCAGTGCACAGCATTGACCACTGGACAGCACTGGGGCTATTACATGATCTTCCAAGACAAGGGCAGCCCCAGGTGAGGAGGCTTGAAGAGACCAGGCAAAGCAGGGCCCAAAGCAGGGACTTGCCAGCAGACAGCTGATGCGACTCCTGGTTTTACCCCTTTCCAGCTGCCTTCTTTCGCTGGAGACTTCGTGGCTTTGTGCTTCACTTTTCTTGTTTGTAGAATGGTGATGATAGCCAGTCATAGAGCCATTATGAAATTACAGGCCTGAAACCCCCACAAAGGGATGGAAACTGCTGAGCATTCCACGTACCAGCCCCAGAGCTGCCCTGGGAGTTGGTACCCACCCGTGAGACCCCCGGCAGCTGCTCAGCATCTGTGATCCTCAGCTTCGTTGTCTGTTTCATAAGATAATAGAAGTCTGACCAGCAGAGAACTGATCCAAGGGTTACAGGAGAAAATGAATGTCAAGTACTTAACACCATGCTCATCCACAGGGCGCTGGATCAGGTAGGCTGATGCTAGAGCTCCAGGCTCAGAGGAGAAAGGATGCCTAACGGGACCGCCAAGGCCTCCAAGCTAAATCCCTGCAGGCCAGGGGCAGTCCGCTGCATTCTGTGACCTGTTTCCACAGCCCTTTGCTCTTTTATATAAGAAAGATGACAGATAATCAACAAGGACCTACTGAATAGCACAGGGAACTCTACTCAACATTCTGTCATAATCTATATGGGAAAAGAATCTGTAAAAGAATGGATACATGTATATGTATAACTGAATCACTTTGCTGTACAACTGAAACTAACACAATATTGTAAATCAGCTATACTCCAATATAAAATTAAATTAAATTTTAAAAAATCAAAAGAAAGGAAAGGTGAAGAAAATGTGTAGATCTAATCTTGCACATTTCTATAAGTGATGATTCAAACCCCACAAATCACGCACGCGCATATATGTATGTGTCTGCAGAGTTCACACCAAACACAAGAGAACTTGAAATCAGCACACGTCACAAATAAAAGACAAGAAATCAACTGCCGATGTTCAGAAGTGTGTGGACCCTCATATGTGTAAGTGCAGACAGGCTGCCTAGGAAAGTATATTCTAAGTGAAACTACACCCTTGGCATTTCCTGACCAAAGTCTTCTGTTTTCCTGCTCACCTGGGAGCAGTCTGTGCACTCAGGATTCCCTACCGAGAAGAGGAAGGATCAACTCACCCCACCCGAATGAAATCCTTTCTCAATGCTCTCCATAGATCAAAACATGACTCCATTCATTTTTCTTCTTTATTCAGCAGTTTTCTCCCTGTAAATTATTTCTGCGTGTTTTATCTAAATCTGGGAATACATTTAACTTTACTCTTGTAATGGGAACAGATTTATCATTAAATCCTCTGAAAGAACACTGTGAATAAAATATAATAGTATTTCTATTAGGAGTCATTTTTCCCATAAGCCCCCAGGCAACAAATCCTGAAGAACAATTATGGAGAGACAGACTGCAGGGAGAAGAATTGTCACATGTGTGATAAAAAACACACTGCACGGTGTCTTTGCAGGTTATCTCTGATGAGCTATGTTCCTTATAACTAGCCCTTGGAAGCCCTGGTTTTAACAACCAAAGGATTATGCACCTAATTACATAAAATCTCAGCTAGAGAATAGTCAGCCTCATATTGTTACCCGAAAAACTAGGTTCGCCTCTTGGTGGGTGTCGAGCCAAAAGACACAACCAAGACAAAGAGTGAGAGAAGGAAGGATTTGTTACTTGCAGCAAGTAAGTAGAACACCAGGGATCTTTCCCAAAGCAGTGTCTCCCCAAACAGCAAAACTGGGGAAGTTTTAAGCTAAGGGTACATGTATATTCATGAAAGGACTTGGGAGGTAGGCAGAGCCCAGGCTTTAGTTGATTGAAATCCGGAGGATCAGAAAAGGTCAATGCCATCATCCCTTAGGTTCCCTCTGACCTGGTGGTTGAGTGCTTCAGGCTCATCTTTACCATGGATACAGAACTGGAAGTCTTTACAACTGATACATTATTACTAGTGCTACTTCTCTTGCCTGATAACAGTCAGCATTCTTGTTTTCCCTTAAGATCCTTAATTACTGAGACCTGTTCAAGGGCAAGCACTCTGGCCAGGCTTAGATCACAAAATGGCTTGTACTAAATGAATAGGTGTTCTCTTATGTCCAGAAAGCCATGCCTGGTTTTCTTTCTCCATAGACCCCCTACCTTATCTGCTTATAATATTTCTTTCCAATTCAGCCCATTTCAACCCAGGAGGACTTTTGGGGACTAACAAACACTGGTATCTAAGATAGAACAAACCACAACTAAGAACTTGAAGTATAAAAGCAATACTGCATGGTATTTCCAAAAGTGCTTAATAAACATTTCACAGGATTGCGCATAAACAACACACTTTTCCTGACATTCTGGCACAAGTAGAATCAGAGAGGCTTAACGTTAAAATGAAGTGCAGAGTCAGCTGTCCAGCATTCTACCCAATTCAAGCACCACAGTCTCCAATATCATCTTGCACACATGTCCACTGATGGCAGCAGCTGAGGTGCATACATATAGAGAAAAGGGAGATTCTAGAACTTCCTTCTATCATATCACAAAGAAGGATAAATTCACAGAATCAACTACATGAGTGTCCAGGAAAAAAAATTCTTTTTTTTTTTAAACTTTTTAAATTGAGATATATTATACCCTTTAAACAAAATTTCTAATTTTATGAAAGGCATAAAAGGTCACAATTTTTCTTTACTTCTTTGGGGTAGGAAGAGGGAGGCAGAGTTGAGTGGATCCTTAAAAGTTCTTTTCTAATTTAAAATTAAAATCAACATCTGATCTTGACCTAAGAATTTTTCTATTGAGGTATAATTGACATAGAACACTATATTAGTTTCAGGTGTACAATTCAATGATTTGACATTTGTGTGTATTGCAAAATGAACATCACAGTAAGTCTGGTTACCATCAATCACCATACACAGTCACAGATTTTTTTCTTTCTTCTTGTGATGAGAACTTTTAAGATTTACTTGCAGCAACTTGTAAATATGCAATACAGTATTAATAACTATATTCACCATGCTATACATTACATCCCTGTGGCTTATTTATTTTATAACTGGAAATTTGTACCTTTTGAACCCCCTTCACTCATGTCACCTACTTCCCACCCCCATCCCCATCCCCCCAGTCTGGCAACCAACTATCTCTTCTCTGTATTTATGAGCTCCTTTTTTTTCTTTTTAAGATTACTCATATAAGTGAGACCATAGGTTATCTTTCTCTAACTTATTTCACTTAGCATAATGCTCTCGAAGTCCCTCCATGTTGTCACAAATGGCAAAATTTCCTTTTTCTTAATGGCTCAATAGTATTCCACTGTGTGTATCACATTTTTTTAGCCATTCACCCATCAATGAACACTGAAATTGTTCCCATGTCTCAACTATTGTAAATAATTCTGTAATAAACATGGGTGTGCATATATCTTTTGGAGTTAGTGTTTTCATTTTCTTTGTACAAATACACAGAAGTGAAATTGCTGGATCATATGGTAGTCCCAGTTTTGATCTTTTGAGGAAACTCCATGCTATTTTCCATACTGTCTGTACCAATTTACATTCCCACCAAGAGTGCACAAGTGTCTCCTTCTCTCCACATCCTTGCCAACACTTGTTATTTCTTATCTTTTGATGATAATCATACAAACAGGTGTGAAGTGATATCTCATTGTGGTTTCGATTTGCATTTCCCTGATGATTAGTGACGTTGAGCATATTTTCCTATACCTGTTGGTCAACTTTGGAATGTGTTCTTTGGAAAAATGTCTATTCAGATTCTTTGCCCATTTTTAATTAGATTGTTTGTTTGCTATTGAGTTGTGCGAGATCTTTGTATATATTAGATATTAGCCCATTATCAGATACATGATTTGCAAATATTTCTCCCAATTGGTTGCCTTTTCATTTTGTTGATGGTTTCCTTTACTGTACAAAAGCTTTTTAGTTTGATGTAGTCTCACTTGTTTATTTTTACTTTTATTGCCTTTGCTTTTGGTGTCATATCCAAAAAATCATGGCCATGACCAATGTCCAGGAGCTTACCGTATATGTTTTCTTCTAGGAGTTTTATGATTTCAGGTCTTAAATTCAAGTCTTTATTCCATTTTGAGTTAATTTTTGTATGGTGTAAGGTAGTAGTCTAGTTTTATTCTTTTGCATGTGGCTGTCCAGTTTTGCCAACACCATTTGTTGAACAGACTGTCCTTTCCCCATTGTATATTCTTGGCTCCTTTGTGATAAATGAAGTGACCATATATGTGTGCGTTTATTTCTGAGCTCTCTATTCTGCTCCATTCATCAATGTGCCTGTTTTTATACCAATACCATACCATAGTTTTGTAATATAACTTAAAATCAGGAAGCATGATGCTTCCAGCTTTGTTCTCTCTTAAGATTGCTTTGCTTATTCAGGGTGTTTTGTGGTTCCTTACACATTTTAGGATTTTTTTGCTCTGTTTCTGTGTAAAATGCCATTGGAATTTTGATAGGGATTGAATTGAATCTGTAGATTGCTTCTGGTAGTATGGACAGTTTAACAATATTAATTCTTCTAATCTTTGAGCCACAGAATATCTTTCCATTTATTTGTGTCTTCTTCAGTTACTTTCATCAGTGTCTTATAGTTTTCAATGTACAGGTCTTTCACCTCCATGGTTAAATTTATTCATAGGTATTTTATTCTTTTGATGCAATTGTAAGTGCTATTGTTTTATTACTAGCATATAGAAATGCAACCAATTTTTGTATATTGATTTTGTATTCTGCAACATTACTAAAGTTGTTTCTTAGTTGTAACAGTGTTTTTTTGGTGGAGTCTTTAGGGTTTTCTATATATAATATCATGTCATCTGCAAATATTGACAATTTTACTTCTTCCTTTCCAGCTGGGTGCTGCTGATTTCCTTTTTTTTTTTGCCTAATTACTCTGACTAGGACTTGTAATACTATGTTGAATAAAAGTGGCGAGAGTGGGCATCTTTCTCTTATTCTTGATCTTAGAGGAAAAGCACAGAGTATGACATCAGCTATGGGCTTCTCATATACGGCCTTTATTGTGTTATAACCAATTTGAGTTTATTGCACAGAATTGAATCTAAATTCAACCATAAGCATTTTAATGATTATCATTAAAAGTCTTTTTAAATTGAAAACAAGACTGAGAACTCGTAATAGTGCTGGTTAATTAAAAAAAATACACCCTTAAGGATTAAGTTTATTCCATAATTCCAGTGATATTTTTTTAGGCTGAAGTACTGATGAATGAAGTACTCCAATGTAGAGGAATCTTGAAAATACTCTGAGTGAAATTAGTTAGTCATAAGGAACCATATATTATATGAGCCCATTGATATGAAATGTCAAAAAGGACAAACCTATAGAGACAGAAAGTAGATGAGTGTTTGCTTGGGGCTGTGGGACATGGGACACTTGTAGGCTAGAAAAAGAAAGATTTCTTTTTTTGGAAATTGATAAAATTTCCAAAATTTCTTTTATCAATAAAATTGATAAAATAGATTGTGGAGATGAATGCACAACTCTGTGAATATACAAAAAAACAATTGAATTGGACACTTTAAGTAGGTGAATTGTACAGTAGGTGAATTATATCTCAAAGCTGTTTTTATTTTTTTTTTTTTTTTTTTTTTTTTTTTTTTTTTTTTTCACTGTAACAGCTCCTTTACTTTGCAGTGAAAATTGATTTGTATATTCTTTGCCTCTGAGTCCTTGTGGAATTTTTTTTTTTTTTTAAATTCAGACAGAAAGTCACAAAAATTATACTCATCCTCATCAGTTCACTCAGTCCCATGTAATTAATTTTTTTTTTTCATCTTGATCTTTTGTTAGCACTTTTATGAGTTCATCAGTTTTTCATTAGAGTTCTGAAAATGCTTATTCATTCAGTTCAGCAGTACAGTCCGTTACCAGAAACCTGTACTTGTCAGAGTCTTTTCCATGTATTTCTTGAAGATGAAACCTCAAAGCTGTTTTTAAAAAGGAATACAGAAACTCTAGAAAAACACTGAATCCATTGACATCTACTTTACCACACTATTCCAAATAGAAATGTAACTGAAAAATGGGAGTTAAAAAACATAAGCAGCAATATCCGTTATTTACTGCCATAATAATGCTGTGAATCAACCAGAAACCTCAGTGGCAGACACCACTTTACTGAGCTCAGGGGTCTCAAGACCACACTCTTGGCTCAGCAGGTGTTCTGGTCTCCTGCGCACCTGCCTTGGGGAGGCTGTTGTCCGCTGATGGAGAATGGCCCCATCTGAGATGACTGGACTTGTGTATCATTGCGCAGCAAACAAACCCAGGCACCTCTCACCGTGGTGGCACAGAACTAAGAGAAGAAGCAGAAAAATACAAGTCTGTTCTGATCTTCGTGTGTCACATCAGCTGGCATTCCATTGACCGAAGTAAATCTCATAACCTAACTCGGGATCAAGGGGTCGGGAGAACAGATTCTGCCTCTTCAGTAAAAGGAGCTGAAAAGCCATGTGTCAAAGAGGGTGAATCCAGGAGCGTGAAGAATGAGGACCATTTAGACCTCAGTCTCTGCCCAGCACAGGGTATTCGTGATGGAAGAAAACTGAGCAGAAATTAAATATTTGCCATCTGGCAGCTTCACTTTCTCGCCATTTTCACTTAAAATTGTATCAGAGGGCTTCCCTGGTGGCGCAGTGGTTGAGAATCTGCCTGCTAATGCAGGGGACACGGGTTCGAGCCCTGGTCTGGGAAGATCCCACATGCTGCCCAGCAACTAGGCCCGTGAGCCACAACTACTGAGCCTGCGCGTCTGGAGCCTGTGCTCTGCAACGAGAGAGGCCACGATAGTGAGAGGCCCGCGCACCGCGATGAAGAGTGGCCCCCGCTTGCCGCAACTAGAGAAAGCCCGTGCACAGAAACGAAGACCCAACATAGCAATCAATCAATCAATCAATTAAAAAAAAAAAAGACTCCTCATTTCCTCCTCTTCCCCTTTAAAAAAGAAAAAAAATTGTATCAGAAACTTTGAAATATCTTTGTTTCATCTTGATTTAGATAATAGAAACATTTAACATTTTTGTAATTTAGCTCAAATAATGGCTGCATAATTCAAGTAGATTCAAAAGCAAATAGAATCTAACTTATAATAACAAGTTTTGATATAAATGCCACTGGATGATACTGTGAGTATGTGACATGAGCTGGATGACTTGCTTTTTAATTATAGGAACTTTTAGCTTTTGCAAAGATAACTACTTTTTAAAATGCTTTTCTAGATGTTCTTGTCTTACCACAGAAATACATTCTTATATGTACATGTATAATTCGCATAGAGAAGTGTTAATAACAACTCCCTACACACACACACACACACACACACACACACACTTCCATTGCTCTATTGTTATGTCATTGACATAACTGATGAAAACTAGTTTCCTTCATGTCCGTACACACATTTATAGGATTAGGTTCATTTTCCTTGTATTGTAATTACAATATGATGTTATTCCTCAGCTTGAACTAGATTAAAATTTTGCATTTGTATTTTTCATTTCCATGTGGAAAATGAAATCTTATTTTTGCCTGTCAGTCTAAAACCACTTTGAATCGTAAATTGGTCTCCTATGGTAAACCTTTAAGACCTCTTTTTTTGGTTGCTGTAACCTTTTCTACATGGTGGACTTTTAGTTACATTAATTAAATAACAAATGCCCACCTTATTGAGCTGGGTACGCTTTAATCCACAGGCACAAATCAAAAGAAAGAAATGATTATAACATTAGAGTTAAAAAACAAAAAGCTTTGGTTGATTTTTTTGTAAAGAATGGTTTAAAAGGAACCTAAAGTCGTTCCTTTATTTGAAGGCTTAAGTAATTGTACCTGCCAGGTAATAGACGAGAGGGACGCCTCTCACTTACCACCCCCTTTTGTGTGTTTCAATTACTGGGAAGGTTAATGGTGCTGAACAGCTGAGGTATGAAGGCACCTTTCATTATCTTCCCCACCAGAAGTCCCCAGAGCCCGTTCACCTTCCCTCGTGTTTATGGGAAAAGACACAGTGTTCTCTCACAGCCCAGAGTACATGAGAACCAACTTCTCACAGCCTAGCAGATCTTTGCCAACATTTTCTGGAAAATAATTCTGCCCCTTTCAGAGCCAGCGTGCAATGTAAATTCAACTCAAATACCAACATCATTTAGAATGAATGAAATAATACCTTGATCTTGTGACTTGTGTAGTCTCATTCTTCTAAATTTTAACTTTAATGATGCTTATTTATTAAGCAAGTACAGAGTATATGGGCAGAATTTTTCTTTGAATATTTTATATTGAATGAATTGAAATAATTGGGATGTTAAAGGACTAGGGAATGATAATGAACATGTATGCACTGAAGCATTTACTCTGTACTAGGTAGGTTCTCTTCTGTATCATATCATAATGCCACCAAACATTAAAATTTAAAACAATTTATAGGTGTCCCTTTAAGACCCCTCCTCTCTGAATATCGTCCTCCATGTTGACTCCATCAGGATTCACTTACCTAGAAACAATAGGTAACCTGTGACCAGGGCAGATGTTCAGGGAATGGAAAGGAAATTACGGCTCCACCAAACCTCTCTTGCACAAGTACAGATGTGTTTGTATTTAGCCTGAGACAAAAACTTTGTTCCTTTTCCTTCATTATTGTTCCTAACATGCAACAAAGGCAATTGTAGGAAAGGCAGTGTGGCCCTAAATTCCCCCTCAGCTGATCTTTAAGAACTTCAGACATTTTCCAAAGAAGATTTTGATCTAGGGAAGGACATCAAGCTCCAAATTAAGGTGGAATATGTGGGAAAAGGGTCACTGGGATAGGGTTGCCAGGTAAAATACACCATGCCCAGATAAATTTGAATTTCATATAAATATATAGTTTGGGAGACATACTTACAATCAACAAATATAAATCTGGCAACTTAACATTGCACTGCACCATACAGATGGCAGATGATTTTAGAAAGGAGGGTCATGGGGATATAAAAAAAGAATGTGAAACTCAGAGTTTTTTCTAGGGTAAGGGTCAACAAACTGGCATGAGGTCCAAATCTGCTTTGTTCCTGTCTAAACAATGTTTCATTGAAACACTGCCACACCCATTCATTAAGTACAGTCCAAGGCTGCTTTCACTCTGCAGTGGCAGCGTTCAGTAGTTGCAGGCCCACAGAGCCTAAATATTTACTATCTGGCCCTTTAACCAAATAATAAAAAATAAAAAGTCCCAGTTAAACTGCTAAAATTACAATCGTCATTCTAAATACTCACTATTTCCCCTCTCTGATGAAAGGCTTCTTTCCATAGGCATGCCTGATATGATAAAGCTGAAAATATGTAGGCTTTTAAATAAATAATATTATTCTACTCAATGGATTTAAACATAAGGCAATATTGTCACTTCAAGAAAAATAAAAAGAGCTTTGAGAATTTTTTCCATATGTCCACATTTGTGTTTCACAACTCCAGACCACCTAATGCAAACTTTCATTTCTCAGCAAAATGAAGCAGAGGATATTACAAAAGACTCAGCGATGTCAAATCCAGCCACCAGTTAGATCTTCCAATTTTCAGTACAACATTTCCTGCCAGATGTGGCTCAATGTGGCTTAAAGAAGCAATTGTTTAATTCTCATGTGGAGAACTATTGTTCTGGAAGAATGAGGGCATTATAGGATTAATCTCCAAGTAGTAAGAAGAAAAGCTAGGTTTACAAACTCTGTATGACTCTGTATGTGCCAGTGAGTAGCTGGAAGTAAGCGTTCTATTGGAAGATAGGATTTTGTTCCTCAGGAAACCAGCACACTCCTGGGACCCTGGGTTGAAGCCATTTGATGGGTGGATAGCATGAGAAAGGTCTGGCAACCAAAGTCACCCCATGCTGCTGATGCAGACAGCTGGCAGAGACAAGATAAAGTTCACACAGTCACTTGAGGCTTTAAAACCTAGTCTGCAAACGAAAAGTAGAGAAGAAAATTCTATTTCTAATCTACCAGTGAAAGATGTGCATTTCATTTTCAGATTATGAAAGTATCGAAGGAGAAAGGCTGTGCTGTCATGAGTGACAGTGCCTCGGCCGCCAGGACTCCAATCAGAGGCTCAGTGATAAGTGAGAGTGAGCCCAGACTACTGCCAACGCCATGGCCAGAGACCGAAGAACACACGGGGAGGGGTTGCCTAATTGTGGATGGTAAATAACCCTGCATACAAATCCTCCAAGCCACGATCTGGGTAGTGTATTAGAGCAAAGAAGTAACAAAACAGGCAGGTTGACATTGAGCAGAGAGGACCAAACCAGTTTCAATAGACTTGAGGCTCTGTGGACGTAGGGAAGGCCAGGGTACAGAGCCCAACAGGATAGGAGACAAGGAAGGCGTTGGAGCTCTGCTCCTCACCAGAGCTCTCTAAATCTCAGTATCCACATTTTTAAAAAAATTTATTTATGTTTATTTATTTTATTTTTGGTTGCCTTGGGCTCGTGGGCTTTCTCTAGCTGCGGCAAGCGGGAGCTACTCTTTCTTGCGGTGCGCAGGCTTCTCATTGCGGTGGCTTCTCTTGTTGCAGAGCACGGGATCTAGCCGCGGGCTTCAGTAGTTGTAGCTTGCAGGCTTAGCTGCTCCGCAGCATGTGAGATCTTCCCAGACCAGGGCTCGAACCCGTGTCCCCTGCATTGGCAAGCGGATTCTTAACCACTGCGCCACCAGGGAAGCCCTCAGTATCCACAGTTTTAATATGAGAGTAAAATCACGTGTATTTTATAAAAACACTTCCTGGAAAATGGTCACGGCTAGAAATATCATGAGACTTCAATAAATGGCTTATATTTATAATTACTAACAGAAATAAATACAAGAATCTAATAAGAATATGTTTTATAACCTAATGCATTTTGGATCACTCATTTCTATCCCAAAGATTTAATCTATACCATCGTGGTCTCTAAGCTGTAGTTTATATTATGTTTGCCACGAGTTGCTGTGACCAAATGTTACTCTTTTTAGTCCTATAGTTCCTGTAGTTTCTTGTTGCAGTGTTACAAACTAATGTTTCCCAAAAGTAATTTTTGTATGAATAAACAAATAAAAGTGAGAAGCACTCCTATGAAGCCCTTATTAAATATTAAAGGATAAACAGTTCTAATTTAAAAATAAAAGAATTATAATTTTAAGTGCAAATTTGACTAATTGTGCTTTTCAAAAGCTACTGTCAAATAGTTTTCACAACAGTAAGTCTTAAGTTATGATAAAAAAATTCCTTGTGAAATCACACCTGACAAAATGAACCCTAATAAAGTATAATATCTCCTATCTAAACACATTCTTAAATAATTATTTCAATTTAAAATAAAGAAATTATCAGATTGGGTTGGAATTTGTCAGTTGGTTATCTCTCCATGAAGCACCGCTAAGTTTTTTAAACCTCCATCAGCGAGTGAGAACACCACCTTGGCAGAATCTTAGCAGTTATCAGAAGCAGGAGTTGTGGGAACATATTTACAAGATTAGGGGTCTGAACTCCAATGGTTTAAGGTGGATTTTCAAGATGGGAATCTGACTGGGTTTGGGCAAAACTCATGACATAATAGTTTTGATTTTGTGCTACAAAGGCAACTCAGTAGAGAAAAGATCGTCTGTTCAACAAATAGTCCTGGAGCAATTTGATCCTTGTGTAAACAAATAAATTTTCATTCATATCTCACACTTTATACAAAAGTTAGCTCAAAATGGATTGTAGACCTAATTGTAAAACCTAAAATTATACAACTTTTACAAGAAAACATAGGAGAAAATCTTTGTGACCTTGGGTTAGGCAAATATTTCTTTGATATGACACTAAAATCACAATACATAAAAGAAAAAAATCAATCAACTGGACTTCATCATGATAAAAATGTCTGCTCTTTGAAAAAAGCATTCACAGTGAAGAAAATCGAAATAGGAGCCATGGACTGGAGAAAATACTTGTAAGTAACATATTTGATAAAGAACTTGTATCTATAAAGAACATAATAAAGAACTCTTAAAACCCAATAATAAGATTTGAACAAACCAAGAAGAGATTGAATTAGTGATCAAAAATATCCCAACAAAAAAGTCCAGAACCAGATGACTTCACTGGTAAATTCTACCAAACATTCAAAGAAGAATTAATACCAATCCTTTTCAAAATTTTCCAAAAAATGAAGTGGAAACACTTTGAAACTCAGTTTAGGAGGCCAGCATTACCCTGATACCAAAACCAGAAAAGGATGCCAAAAAAATAAAATCAATAAATGGCTCATATAATTACTAATAAAAATAAATACAAGAATCTAATAAGAACATGTTTTATAACCTAATCATTTTGGATCACCTATTTCTTTCCCAAAGATTTAATCCCTGATGAACAGTAAATATAGATGCAAAAATCCTCAACAAGACATTAGCAAACAAGATTCTACAGTAATTAATAGAATCACATACCTGAGCAACTGGGATTTATTCTAGGGATGCAAGGATTGTTCAATATCCACAAATCAATCAATGTGACACACTGCATTAACAAAATGAAGGATAAAAATCATATGACCATCTCAATAGACGCAGAAAAAAAGCACTTGACACAATTCAACATTCATTTAAGAAAAACTCTCAACAAAATGGGCATAGAGGGACCATACCTCAACATAATAAAGGGCTTATATAACAAGTCCACAGCTAACATCATACACCATGGTGGAAAGCTGAAAGATATTCCTTTGAGATCAGGATCAAGACAAGGATGCCCACACTTTTATTAACCAAGGAGGTGAAAGACCTGTACACTGAAAACTATGACATTAATGAAAGAAGTTGAAGAGGAAACAAAGAAAAAGATATTTTGTGCTCATGGGTTGGGAAAATTAATATTGTTAAAATGTCCATACTACTCAAAGCAATCTACAGGTTCAGTGCAATCCTCATCAAAATTTCAATGGTATTTTTCACATACATAGAACAAAAAATTCTAAAATTTGTATGGAATCACAAAAGACCCCAAATAGCCAAACCAGTCTTGAGATAGAAGAACAAAGCTGGAGGAATCATGCTCCCTGATTTCAAATTATATTACAAAGCTATAGTAATCAAAACTATGATATACATTGGTATAAAAAAAAGATACATTGATTAATGGAACAAAATAGAGAGACCAGGAATAAACCCACATGTATATGGTAAATTAATTTGTAACAAAGGAGCCAAGAATATACAATGGGGAAAGGACAGTCTTTTTAAGAAATGGTGCTGGGGAAACTGGACAACCACACGGAAAAGAATAAAACAAGACCAGTGTCTTCCGCCATACACAGAAATTAACACAAAATAGATTAAAGACTTGAATGTAAGCCCTGAAACCAGGCTTCCATAAAACTCCCAGATGAAAACATAAAAAAAATCCTTCTTCACAACGATCTTGGCAATGATTTTTTTGGATATGACACCTAAAGCACAAGCAACAAAATAAAAAACAAACAAGTGAGTCTATATCAAATTAAAAAGCTTCTGAGCACCAAAGGAAATAATAAACAAAATGAAAAGGCAACCTATGGAATGGGAAAAAATATTTGCGAACCACACATTTGATTAGGAGTTAATATCCAAAATATGTAAGGAACTCACGCAACTGAATAGCAGAAAAGTCAAATAATCCAATTAAAAAATGAACAAAGAATCTGAAAAGACATTTTTCCAAAGAAGGTATTCAAATGGCCAACAGGTAGCACATAAAAGATGCTCAATATCACTAATTACTGGGAAATGGGAATCAAAACCACAAGGAGATATCACTTTACACCTGTTAGTATGGCTATCACCAAAAACATAAGAGATAAGCATTGGCAAGAATGTGGAATAAAGGGAACCCCTCTGCACTCTTGGTGGGAAAGTAAATTGGTATAGCCATTGTGAAAAGCAGTATGAGGTTACTCAAAAAATTAAAACTGGAACTCCCATGGGATCCAGCAATTCCACTTCTGGGTTTTTAGACAAAGAAAATAAAAACAATAACTCGAAAAGATATATGCACCCCCATGTTCATTGCAGCATTATTTACTATAGCCAAGATATGGAAACAAAGTGTCCACTGATGAATGAATGTATAAAAAAAATGTATATATACACAATGAAATATTATTCAGTCATAAAAAAAGAAAGAAATCTTGACATTTGAGATAACATGGATGGACCTTGAGGGCATTATGTTAAGAAAAATATGTCAGATAGAGAAAGACAAATACCATATGATCTTACCTATATGTGGAATCTAAGGAAAACAGAAACAAACAAATAAACAAAACAAGGTTATAGATTTAGAGAACAAATTAGTGGTTGCCAGAGGTGGGGGATGGTGGTATGCATGAAATAGGTAAAGGGGATCAAAAGGTACAAACTTGCAGTTATAAAATAAATAAGTCATTAGAATGTCAACTACAGCACTGAGACTATAGTTAATAATACTGTATAGCATATTTGAAAGTTGCTAAGAGTGTAAATCTTAAAAGTTGTCAATACAAGAAAAAACAATTTTGTAACTATGTATGGTGACGGATGTTAACTAGAATTATTGCAATGATCATTTTGCAATATATACAAATTTTGAATGATTATGTGTACACCTGAGACTAATATAATGTTGTGTGTAATTATACTTTAATTTTTTAAAATAATAATACAAATTTAAAAACCCACCTTTTGAAAAAGTGGCGAAAAATTTTGAATAGACACTTTACCAAAGATATATGTAACACAATTTAGCACATAAAAAGCTATTCTATATGATAGTCATTAGGGAAATGCAAACAAAAGTCACAATGGTATTCTTCTACACACCTGTTAGATGGCTAAAATTAAAAAGATTAATGACAGCAAATGTTTTATTTATAATGCCTAACCTGGAAACAACACAAATATTTATCAGTAAGGGAAAGGATAAACAAACTGTGGTAAATCCATATAGTAGAATAGTCGATAATAAAAATAAATACATTATAGATAAGTGCAAGAATGTGGATTAATTACATGATAATTATGCAGTGGAAGAAACCAGGCAAAAAACAATATATACTGTACGACTCTATTTATATAAAATTCTCTATGCAAATTAACCTGATGTCTAATGGCATCATGTCTAATGGTCAGTTGATGGGAAGAGCAAAGAGGGGTGGGAGGGCAAGTTTATAAAGGAACAATAAAAATCTTTGGGGAGGGCTTCCCTGGTGGCGCAGTGGTTGAGAATCTGCCTGCTAATGCAGGGGATACGGGTTCGAGCCCTGGTCTGGGAAGATCCCACATGCCGCGGAGCAGCCAGGCCCGTGAGCCACAACTACTGAGCCTGCGCGCCTGGAGCCTGTGCTCCGCAACAAGAGAGGCAACGATAGCGAGGGGCCCACGCACCGCGATGAAGAGTGGCCCCCGCTTGCCGCAACTGGAGAAAGCCCTCGCACAGAAACGAAGACCCAACACAGCCAAAAATAAATAAATAAATAAATAAATAAATAAAAAAGAACAAGGCAAGGATATCGCCTCTTAACACATTTTTTCAACATTGTCCTAGAATTCACAGCTAATATAATTAGACAAAAAAAGGAAATTAAAAGTATATAAATTGGAAAGGAAGAAATAAAACTGTTTTTGTAGATGACATGATCATCTGTGTAGGAAATCTCACAGAATCAACAAAAAACTTTGAGAACTAATAAGCAATTATAGCAAGGTTGCAGGATACATTTTTCACATATACAAATTCATTGCTTCCCTGTACACCAGCAATGTACAACTGGGTTTTGAAATTAAAAACACAATATCATTTACATTAACACCCAAAAATGAAATACTTAGGTATAAGTCGCAGAAAATATGTGTAATATCTATATGAGGAAAAACTACAAACCTGTGATGAAAGAAATCAAATAATTTAAATAAATGGAGAGATACTGCATGTTCATGTATAGGATGATCAAAATTGTTAAGATGTCAGGTCTTCCCAACTTGATCCACAGATTTAATTAATCCCAATCAAAATCCCAAGTGATCTTGTGGATATTGACAAACGGATTCTAAAGTTTGTCAAAACCCAGAATGGCTGACACAGTATTGAAGGGAGAGAACAAAGTTGGAGGATTAACATTACCCAAAATCAAGACTTACTATAAAGTTAACAGTAATCAAGACAGTGTGGTATGGGCAAAAGAATAGACAAATAGATCAATAGAACTGAATAGAAAGCCCAGAAACAGACCAAGACAAATACACTCAACTGATTTTAACAAAGGAACAGAGGCAATATGATGAACAAAGATAGTCTTTTCAACAAACAATGTTGGAATAACTAGACATCCACATGCAAAAAAAAAAAAAAAAAAAGTGAATTTAGAAACAAACCTTACACCTTTCACGAACATTAAGTGAAAATAGAGCACAGACCTAAATATAAAACACAAAGCTATAAAACTTCTGGAAGATAACATGGAAGAAGATCTTCCAACTCTACAACACTCTGGAAAAGGCAAAACTATGGAGACACTAAAAAGATTAGGGGGTGCCAGGAATTAGGGACAAGAGAGGAATGATGAACAGGTAGATTACAAGAATTTTTAGGGCAGTGAAACTATTATGTATGAGACTGTAATGGTCAATACATGTCATTATACATTTATCCAAACCTACAGAACGTACAACACAAATAGTGAACTCTAATGTAAAACTTAATTAACAACAATATATCAGTATTGGTTCATCAATTGTAAAAATGTACCACTAATGCAAGATGTTAATAATTGGGGAAAAGGGAATGGGGCGTTGGCAGGAGAACAGAATAAATGGAATCTCTATATCTGCTTAATATTTCTGTAAACCTAACACTGCTCCAAAAAAAGTTTCTAATTAAAGAAATAGTGGCAGAGAGAGTTGTAGATTTGTAGCAAAGTGCTGATTCATGAAGGTTTTAGAGATTTAACAAAAATGCAGTAAGTGATTGCTTAGGGCTAGGAGGCTTGTGGGGATAGTAGGGTGATAGGTATGGGATTTCTTCTTGAGGTGACAAAAATGTTTTAAAATTAACCGTCGTGATCATTGCACATATCTGTGAATATACGAAAAACGACTGAATTTTACACTCTAAATGGATGAGTTATAATCATATGTGAATTATATCTTAATAAGTCTGGCTAAAAAATTAAATGGCCTAGATCTGTGTTATTAAATTAAATAAACAGCACTTAATAGTTTTTCTATAGCTGAAGTGTATGCTGTAAGGTTCTAACATATGACTTCTTCCCAGGAAGTCAATAATGTTTAAAAGTATAAAATTTCAGAGTTAATATCAATTTTTTACATATTTCAATGACAAGAGAATCACAGATGCAAGGGCCAAGAGCCATTAAAATAGTTTCCTTCCAGATCACGGACTAATGAATAAGATTTCCAAATGTCAATATTGATGACATGGAAAAGTATGCACTATTCATTTGGAGTGAAGCTGTCAGCATTTCTTTTTGAATGAAAACGATGACAAAACCCTCTTCCCCAAACACACACGTACAAATGCCGAAGAGTGCATCCTCCTTCGTGAAGCTACCAACTCAGCAGCCTTCAATGAAGGGCATACAAAAGATGGAGCGCACTACAAATATCCATTGTTGCCACCACCTCAGTAACAGAGGAGTGGCTTTATCATCGGAAGTAATCGAAAGAAAGAAAGAACAGATGGACGTCTGGTTTATGGGGACTCACACAGTAAGCGTCACCCGAGGTGGAGGGCTTGCCACGGATAGAAATTAGGTGTTAGAAAGAGGGAACGTGAGAGCAACAGAGAGGAAGACGGTTTGGAGAAGGGATGCTCAATTATTTTATTCGGTTGTTTTATTTTGTGATATATGTCTGACAAACCGATTGCATAGAATTGCATTCTCTTACTGAGTGAAACTAATGAGTGTAATTATTTTAAATTGAGGCTATCTTATAAAAAAGCTGAAGAACTCGGGGGCTTCCCTGGTGGCACAGTGGTTGACACTCTGCCTGCTAATGCAGGGGACACGGGTTCGAGCCCTGGTCTGGGAAGATCCCACATGCCACGGAGCAACTAGGCCCGTGAGCCACAATTACTGAGCCTGCGCGTCTGGAGCCTGTGCTCCGCAACAAGAGAGGCCACGATAATAAGAGGCTCGCGCACCGCGATGAAGAGTGGCCCCCGCTCACCGCAGCTACAGAAAGCCCTCGCACAGAAACGAAGACCCAACACAGCCACAAATAAATAAATTAAAAACAAAAATGCCACCTCAAAATATGCCACTTTGGCATAAATATGGTTTTGAGCTGAAAGCAATTGAAAATCAGCAGATGCAGGAAGAAATCTTCCCTCCCCTTTTCTCCCTAAAAGCAGGGCATGAATTTTCCCTGAGACCGGGGCCCCCTCTCACGAACCAGGAAGAAGAGAGTGACTCTTGTCACCAAAGGTGGAGAATGGGCACTGAGGTGAGTCTACATAAACAAACCTTATGAAAATAGCGCTTATCTCCCATCAGGTTCCCCGTATATTTCCTACTCACTTTCCTCCAAACCCCCTTTCCTTTCTTAAAAATGGAATATAAGCCCCCAAGTCTAACTACTTCTTTCAGTTTCACTTCCTTCCTGTTGGACTCTTTCACACAGAAAATATTAATTAAAATAATTTATGTTTTTCCTTCCATTATTCTGTCGTTTGTCAGTTTACTTTGCAGGCCCCTACGAATAAACCTAAGAGGGTAGAGGAAAGAAATTTCCTCTCAGACATCAGCAATGAAGGGGAAAAAATGTTTTAGTGGTGACATGGGAATGAACTCTGGAGTTGGTCAGATCATCACAATGGTCACATCAGTCATCTATGCTGAGCAACCCTCCCTTGGTATTATTCTTGTCCTGCCTCTATTTCTCATGGTATCTGGTAGCACTGCAGTGCCCAGCAATGTCATGAGCTCTCTCCAAGGTGAGGCCTATATGCAGATATTATTTTATAAACTATTTCCAGAATCTTGTTCAAGGTAAAACCATACAATTCATGTTCTAAGTTCGAAGGCAGCTCAGCTCACAGAGAAGACCTTTGAGAAAGCACAACATGCTTACGGGTCTCTGGCATGGTATCAATGTCAGCCTCTAGACTGTGTCAAAAGCAATTCTGCACTCCCTCGTATTGACCAAACATGGGTAAAATACCTCTTCTGGTGCTTCCTTCTCTCTGATGATGTAGCTACCTGGGAGCCTGTAAGAACTCACTAATACTATGCTTTCTAAGAGCAGTTTCTGCTCTCGCTCAAAATTGTACAGTTTTTCTTTAATCATGTGGATAGCTTCAAGATTAGTTTTTTGGTTTTTGGTATTTTTTACAATGGGATAACTTGATACTATATCTGAGAATACCCTTCGCAGTAATTCTAGTCTCCTTGACATCAGTAAGATACGGAAGAGAAAAACCTTTGTAAAATGGTGTTAAGGAAAATTATCCAAAAGCCTGAAAAAAACTAAAGGGACTTTTGCCTGTTCTTTCTTAGTTATGCTAGGGTTTGATTATCAGGCCTGCCTGCGGATTATCTGAATCTCTAGGCATGTACCTTTGCATCTTTGTGTAACTTGTTATTTACTATTGATAAAGGTATGCTGTAATTCTGAGGCGGTTGATGTTAATTTGTACCTTGATTTCTGTCAGATAGCAATACAAATAATGTCTGTTCAGTAGGGATGCAAATGATTCCTTTCTGATGGAAAATACAATTTCCAAAATTCAGAATGTTAGCTGATTTTCCCTACAGAACATTAGCTATTTTTTCTCTAAAATCAGTAATCCTATTTAAGAATTCTTCCAGCTACTCGAAAAGCTGCTACCCCATTTAGTTCTTTTGAATCAGCACTACCATCATGCCAGTTCTCTTATTAATGGGTTCATTAAATCTGTGCCATATACTCATTTTACATTTGCATGAGAGTCATGAGTTTAATTTATGAAAATGATACTTTGACAAGGAGCAATTGTGAGTAGCACAATGTGCACCAGTCAACAAACCATGGGCACACAAAGTAATAAGGGCTACCTGCATGGACATACACACCAAAAAACCGGTCACTTTCAAAGAGTATCTCTGCTATCTTTTCCCTGCTTTTATTTGGGTTCATAAGAGCTCAGATTTCCCAATATCTAGTAGATATGTTAAGTTTCTCTGTTAAAAATATATAGGCTTATATTTGTTTTAAGCTCATATATTATTTTTAATCAAAATTTTGGACTCTGCCCTTTTCCATAGGATAGTTAGTGCCTAGTGATTTGAGGGTGGGTCTGATAACAGGCTCCTATCCAAAGCTGAGATTTATTCTGGAAAGTTTAAGCCTGCAGCTCCATACTGTAGGTGTCCTTACACCTACAACACTGAGGTGTCCTTACTCACCACCACCTCCCTGCCCTGCTTGTTCCCGCTGTCTGCCTGGAGAGAACCTGGGGAGAACCTCCACCACTGCCCCACTCTTCCTTCTTTTTGGTCTTCCCCCTTACTTGGGGAGATTGCTTGTACACTTCTGCTTTTCCTTCTCCCTTCCCTTTGCCCCTCTTTTACCAAGTCTAATCATACTCCTTTGATGGGACTATTTCCCTTGCAATCAACTTCATTGCAATTGTTTTGATTAGTGGTTATTGGCACCATTCCCCTATCAAAAAGAACTAATCAAACACCTGACCTGGTGGGTGGGGATCAATTCCACTACGATGAGCAAAGGAGAGCTGAGAGGACACTGATTTCATAAATGGACTCGTGAATGTTTTAGTTATAAAGAGTTTTGTGTCCCTATACCATTTAGTAATTGTAGGCCTGTGAAACTGAATTTTCAATTAACAAAAACTCTGCATTGTTCAATTCAAAGGATATGTTCTACTTACTATTTTGTACCAGAACAAATGTTGAACTGGCACCAAAGATGAATGACACATCCTACCGGCCCTCAACGAGGTCACAGTCCAAAGGAGTTGATAGGCATGTACATATAACATGCAAGATTTCTTTTATAAATATTGCAGAGGTATAAACCAGGTGAAATTAAGGCATAATTAGGGAGAAACACATGATTTAAGAATCTCAAAAGGCTTACCGGGGGCATTACATTTTACTTTATTATTATTTTATTTTAATGAAGTCCTGTTGCATTTTATATTGAGTTCTATGATCCATTTAATGTATATGAAAAGTGTAAGGTCTTTGTCTAGATTCATTTTTTTTTTTTTTTTTGCATGTAGCTGTCCAGTTGTTCCAGCACCAAAATTACACACGGAGAAACAGACAATCTCAATAGGCCTGTATCTATTAAAGGATTTGAAACTATAATTAATAACCTGCCAAAAAGAAAGCACTAGGGCCAGATTGGTTCACTGGTGAATTTTAACAAATATTTTAGGGAAAATGTATGCTTATTCTCTAAAAATAGAACTAGAATGAATACTTTCTAACTCATTCTATGAAACCAGCATTATCCTAACACCAAAAGCATACAAAGCATTACCAAAAAAAGGAAAAATTCAGACAAATGAATATAGTTGCAAAAATCCTGAACAAAATATTAGTCAATCAAATCCAACTATGTATGAACAGAATTATACACCATGGGCAAGTGGGATTTATTCCAGGTATACAAGGCTGGTTCAACATAAGAAAACCAACTAGTGTAATTCATCATATAAACAGGTTAAAGAAGAAAAACTATATGGTCCTATTAATAGATACAGAAAAAGCATTTGACAAATCCAGCATTCATTCATGACAAAAACGTTCAGTAAACTAGAAATAGAAGGGAACTATTGCAACTTAATAATGAGAATTTACAAAACACCTACAGCTCATATAATATTTATTAGTGAGAAACTAGATGCTTTCTCAGTAAGATTAAGAACAAGGCAAGGGGGCTTCCCTGGTGGCGCAGTGGTTGAGAATCTGCCTGCCGATGCAGGGGACGCGGGCTCGAGCCCTGGTCTGGGAAGATCCCACATGCCGCGGAGCAGCCAGGCCCGTGAGCCACAACTACTGAGCCTGCGCGCCTGGAGCCTGTGCTCCGCAACAAGAGAGGCAACGATAGCGAGGGGCCCACGCACCGCGATGAAGAGTGGCCCCCGCTGGCCGCAACTGGAGAAAGCCCTCGCACAGAAACGAAGACCCAACACAGCCAAAAATAAATAAATAAATAAATAAATAAATAAATAAAAAAGAACAAGGCAAGGATATCGCCTCTTAACACATTTTTTCAACATTGTCCTAGAATTCACAGCTAATATAATTAGACAAAAAAAGGAAATTAAAAGTATATAAATTGGAAAGGAAGAAATAAAACTGTTTTTGTAGATGACATGATCATCTATGTAGGAAATCTCACAGAATCAACAAAAAACTTTGAGAACTAATAAGCAATTATAGCAAGGTTGCAGGATACATTTTTCACATATACAAATTCATTGCTTCCCTGTACACCAGCAATGTACAACTGGGTTTTGAAATTAAAAACACAATATCATTTACATTAACACCCAAAAATGAAATACTTAGGTATAAGTCGCAGAAAATATGTGTAATATCTATATGAGGAAAAACTACAAACCTGTGATGAAAGAAATCAAATAATTTAAATAAATGGAGAGATACTACATGTTCATGTATAGGATGATCAAAATTGTTAAGATGTCAGTTCTTCCCAACTTGATCCACAGATTTAATTAATCCCAATCAAAATCCCAAGTGATCTTGTGGATATTGACAAACGGATTCTAAAGTTTGTCAAAACCCAGAATGGCTGACACAGTATTGAAGGGAGAGAACAAAGTTGGAGGATTAACATTACCCAAAATCAAGACTTACTATAAAGTTAACAGTAATCAAGACAGTGTGGTATGGGCAAAAGAATAGACAAATAGATCAATGGAACTGAATAGAAAGCCCAGAAACAGACCAAGACAAATACACTCAACTGATTTTGACAAAGGAACAGAGGCAATATGATGAACAAAGATAGTCTTTTCAACAAACAATGTTGGAATAACTAGACATCCACATGCAAAAAAAAAAAAAAAGTGAATTTAGAAACAAACCTTACACCTTTCACGAACATTAAGTGAAAATAGAGCACAGACCTAAATATAAAACACAAAGCTATAAAACTTCTGGAAGATAACATGGAAGAAGATCTTCCAACTCTACAACACTCTGGAAAAGGCAAAACTATGGAGACACTAAAAAGATTAGGGGGTGCCAGGAATTAGGGACAAGAGAGGAATGATGAACAGGTAGATTACAAGAATTTTTAGGGCAGTGAAACTATTATGTATGAGACTGTAATGGTCAATACATGTCATTATACATTTATCCAAACCTATAGAACGTACAACACAAATAGTGAACTCTAATGTAAAACTTAATTAACAACAATATATCAGTATTGGTTCATCAATTGTAAAAATGTACCACTAATGCAAGATGTTAATATTTGGGGAAAAGGGAATGGGGCGTTGGCAGGAGAACAGAATAAATGGAATCTCTATATCTGCTTAATATTTCTGTAAACCTAACACTGCTCCAAAAAAAGTTTCTAATTAAAGAAATAGTGGCAGAGAGAGTTGTAGATTTGTAGCAAAGTGCTGATTCATGAAGGTTTTAGAGATTTAACAAAAATGCAGTAAGTGATTGCTTAGGGCTAGGAGGCTTGTGGGGATAGTAGGGTGATAGGTATGGGATTTCTTCTTGAGGTGACAAAAATGTTTTAAAATTAACCGTCGTGATCATTGCACATATCTGTGAATATACGAAAAACGACTGAATTTTACACTCTAAATGGATGAGTTATAATCATATGTGAATTATATCTTAATAAGTCTGGCTAAAAAATTAAATGGCCTAGATCTGTGTTATTAAATTAAATAAACAGCACTTAATAGTTTTTCTATAGCTGAAGTGTATGCTGTAAGGTTCTAACATATGACTTCTTCCCAGGAAGTCAATAATGTTTAAAAGTATAAAATTTCAGAGTTAATATCAATTTTTTACAGAATTCAATGACAAGAGAATCACAGATGCAAGGGCCAAGAGCCATTAAAAGAGTTTCCTTCCAGATCACGGACTAATGAATAAGATTTCCAAATGTCAATATTGATGACATGGAAAAGTATGCACTATTCATTTGGAGTGAAGCTGTCAGCATTTCTTTTTGAATGAAAACGATGACAAAACCCTCTTCCCCAAACACACACGTACAAATGCCGAAGAGTGCATCCTCCTTCGTGAAGCTACCAACTCAGCAGCCTTCAATGAAGGGCATACAAAAGATGGAGCGCACTACAAATATCCATTGTTGCCACCACCTCAGTAACAGAGGAGTGGCTTTATCATCGGAAGTAATCGAAAGAAAGAAAGAACAGATGGACGTCTGGTTTATGGGGACTCACACAGTAAGCGTCACCCGAGGTGGAGGGCTTGCCACGGATAGAAATTAGGTGTTAGAAAGAGGGAACGTGAGAGCAACAGAGAGGAAGACGGTTTGGAGAAGGGATGCTCAATTATTTTATTCGGTTGTTTTATTTTGTGATATATGTCTGACAAACCGATTGCATAGAATTGCATTCTCTTACTGAGTGAAACTAATGAGTGTAATTATTTTAAATTGAGGCTATCTTATAAAAAAGCTGAAGAACTCGGGGGCTTCCCTGGTGGCACAGTGGTTGACACTCTGCCTGCTAATGCAGGGGACACGGGTTCGAGCCCTGGTCTGGGAAGATCCCACATGCCGCGGAGCAACTAGGCCCGTGAGCCACAATTACTGAGCCTGCACCTCTGGAGCCTGTGCTCCCCAACAAGATAGGCCAGGATAATGAGAGGCCCGCGCACCGCGATGAAGAGGGGCCCCGGCTCGCCGCAACTAGAGTAAGCCCTCGCACAGAAACGAAGAACCAACACAGCAAAAATTAATTAATTAATTAATTAATTAAAAAAAAAAAAAAAAAGAAAACCCCAAACATGATAAATATCAATACAAAGAAAACCAAGCCTGGGCACATCATACTCAGATTACTGATGAGTAAAGATAAGGAGAAAATCTTTAAAATATCCAGAAAATAAAAGACACAACACCTACAGAGGAACAACAAAAAAAAAAAGGCTGAAGAACTAAAACCAAAAAAAATGATTTCTTTTGATTCTTTTAAAATATCCTATGAAAAGCTAGCTTTTAATAGGGACTTTAGATCGCTGTTATTTGGGGTATTTTGTACACTCTCTTCTATAGTTTCTAATTCACCTGTGTTTCATCAAGTGAAAAATCACATTTCATTGTACTTGTGCTCCATTTGTTCTCCATATAACATCTTCCCACCCTTGTTTTAGTATTATCTAAGATCTTGGGAGATTTCAATCAAAAACATGTGGATGATTTTGGACTCTAAGCTTGGAGCATCCACCAATTATGTTTGAATTCACGAGACTGAAATAGCTATTGGCAATAGTGTAACCAAGAGAGGAGATCCCTTCTTACACCTCACACATGTACATTTCACATGAGTGCCTTTACTGTAGCTTTATGACAAAGATGTTTAACCACCTGGCAATTAAAAAAAAAACAAAACACTTTGGTGCTCTAAATTCTTGTCATATTCTTCAAACTTATTGTCCTAAAAATATTTGTATAAACAACTGAATTTCAAAGGCATATTTTTAAAAGCTTTCTTATTATATATGCATATAGATCAACTTCTTAAACACTGTAAGCTGGAAGAATTTCTGCATCTAAGTGCATGCTTCTTTTCTTAGACATATTTGCACAATCATTGCAGGCTCAAATTGATGGTGCTCCTGAATGCAACTTCCCTATAAGGTAAAATTCAGTTTCCTGTACTTCATTCCTATAATCTATAAATATTGAAATGATGTAACTAGAAGGTAAGTTCATTTAAAAATTTAACTAAATTCTTTTTGTAGCACATTGAATATTGTTTATTAGCATATATATTTTAAGGCACTGACTTACATAGGAATGATTCCCAGGGTGAAAACATGTATGTGATGTTTTAGAGAATAAAACAAAATTATTTTTATAACATATGTATATATATATAAATGCATATATTAGCCAATATCCATTTGTAAACCTTTATTCTATTCAAACTTAATACTCCACTTCCAAAAAGATATGTCCATGTAAAGTTGATAAAGTTCACCTCTTAAAATATGTCTATGTTTAAAAGAAATAAAGGTGCACTATACACCAAATTCTGTTATTTAAATTTGTATTTCATATATAAATTGGACTACACTGCATTATGTAATACTCCATAGGTACTGAATAAGTAATAAAAACTAAAAATAGTATTTATCTAGATGATATGATTGACCAGAAGGTATGTCCTGGATTATTATAAATATTTCAAGAGGAGGAGGATTATCTATAAAACCTTTTTCATCTGAAGTCCTGGGTCTTATGATATAGATAGAACTTTATCTAAACATGTAGAGTTTCCTGATTTCCTTTGAAGAAATCAGTAAGAAACTCTTTGAAAAGAAGAAAAAAACAAAACAAAACAACAAAAGCAAGGGGCGCTCAAAGTCAGCTTGAAACAATAAACCTCGGCGGCAAGTCCCCAACTCCTGGGCGCCCGTTCAGGGCCCCAGCGGTGACCTGTGCTCACATCAGCGGAGGCGCCAGCAGAGCCGAGCCCGGGACGCCAGCCCACCGCTCGGACCTCACAAACCAGACGGCTTCGTCTAACGTTGGGAAACTGCGGAATCTCTCAGCAGCGCTGAGCGGGGCGGCAAGGAGACGAACTCAGGCTTCACACCAGGGAGCTCCGAGAGGAGGGACTAAACGCGCGACCGCGACAGCTCAGGCCGAGAGCCCGGAGGAAAGCTGTCCCCCAGGGAGCCCCCTCCCCTCCCGGCAGGACCCCGCCGCTCCGGCGTCTCTTTACCTTGGATTTCCCGGTCCCAGGAGCTGCCGGCGAGGCTACCCCGTCGCGAACAGGCTCCTGCAAAACACAACGAAAGCCAGCCGGTCACATGCGGCTGTGCGGACCCCGGCGGGCGGGGAGGGCAGGCGGGGAGGGGCGGTGGTACCTCGGCCCCCGGGATCACGCGTTACCTCCATGGCCACCCGCTGCCCGCACTTCCGCCCGCCGCCTCCCACGGAGCCCCGCCGCGGTCAAAGGTCGCGCTTCTCTGCCGGCCCCGCCCCCGCGTCTCCAAGGCCGCGGCCCGGCGGCGCTTTCGCTTCCGCCTCGGGAGGTGGCTCCCCGCGCGCTCCGCCTCGCCCCCGGGCCGGCCCGCGATGGGGCGGGGCGTGGAGGGGCGGGCCCGTGGGCGGGGCCCGGCGCACCACCAGGGCAGTGGGGGGCCCGGCCCCTCCTGGGAGGGTCGGGCGTTGTGGGACCGCGCGCGCTCAGGCGGCCGCCCTAGTCTCCTGTCCCCTCACCTGTCCCCTTAGCTGTCCCATCTCCTGTTCCCTCTCCTGTCCCTCACCTGTCCTATCTCCTGTCCTCCTGTGCCCTCAGCTGTCCCCTCAGCCCCCCTCAGTTCCCCCAGAGGCCCTTAGCTTCGGAACGGGCGCGTGGCTGTGCCCTGCGGCTGCAGGAGGCCGAGGGGACGAGGCGCAGCTGTTCCTGAGGCGAGTGGGTGACCGCAGAGCGGGAGCGCTGTCCCGCCTGACAGCCTGGACGCCGGCCCTCCTCCTGGACGGTGAGTAGTCCCGGCGCCCAGCCCCGCTCCGGGTGGACGGGCGGGTTGGGGACCTGTGCTGACACTGCCTTTCGTGGCCGGTAGCTCTTTCTTTGAGCGGGACTGAGGAAACAGGCCCGAGTGGGGGGACGCTGGCCGGGGGAGGGAGGCGGCCTGGGGGCCCCCGCCCGGTGGGGACGGGCGGCGCCAGGATGGTCCGGGGCGAAGACGTGCTGCCGCAGGCGGTGCCTCCCCTCCGCTCCGTGAGCCACCAGCCTGGCACTGGCTGTCACTTGTCACGCCCTGACGCAGGTTGTGGGATGAAGTTTGCCAGTTTGGGGAAAGGATCCCCCTGCAGTGAGCTGGCTTCGGAAAATGCCCGTAAATCTGGACACTGGGCGGGGTTGTAAAATGAGTGACTTTCCTCGGGACTAGAGAAATAGTCTCAGACAGCTCTTTGGAAAAATCACGAGTAATTCGTGAAAGCCACCAAAGTTCTCAATGTTTACATGGCAGTGAATACCGTTAAGGAAGAGTGACTAAATGCGTTGGCAGGTCGTGTTGGTGAAACTCGAGACTTTGAGCACCTTTTGGAGAAAAAGAGGACTTTCTGTTGCCCTTTCTCCATCTAGTCCGTTGCCTTGTATATATATTCATGCATTGCACTGCATGAAGACTTAATTGAATCTATGAATTAATTGATACAGAAAGCAATCAGCAGGACAGAACCTAAGATCACTGGTCATTTTCTTCTGGGTTTTGAGGCAACTTAGAACTGAGACTACAGGGATTTTGTTGTATCTATTAACATCAAGGACGTTATAGCATTTGTTTTTTCCCTTCCAGTATGGGATCCAGGCTAGAATCAGGTTTTGCATTTAATTGTCACATCTGCTTAGGCTTCTTTAATCTGGAACATTTCCACAGCCTTTCTTTGTCTTTTATAAAATGGACCGAAATTTTGACCAAAATTTTGGTCAAATTTTGGACATTTTTGACATTTTATAAAAGAAAACCAAAAAAAGCCCCCAAACAACCGAACTCATAGATACAGAGAAGAGATTGGTGTGGCAGAGGCAGGGTGTGGGAGTGGGCAAAATGGGTGAAGGGGGTCGAGAAGTACAAACTCTGATTTATGAAGCAAATAAGTCCGGGGGATGTTGTGCGCAGCATGGTGACTACAGTTAATAATACTCTACTGTATACTTGAAAGTTGCTAAGAGAGTCGATCTTAAAAGTTCTCATCACAAGAAAGAAATGATGGATATTTACTAGACTTATTGTGATGATCATTTCGCAATACATACAAATATCAAATCATTATATTGTACACCTGAAACTAATGTTATATGTCAATTATATCTCAATTAAAAAAGGAATAAGAAATTTGGAAAAAAAAAAAAAAAAGCAAGGGGCAAGTTAAAACAGTTTATGTTGCCCTTTGTTTTACTAGATCTTATTTAATTTAAAATCAATTTGAAATCTCTAGTAATATGTAATGTTTACTTAAGTAGAAGCAATTAGACAAATAGTGTTTTCAGTACAGATGTACCCAGCCACTCTGATAATTCATTTTAAAGACACCTTAAGATAATAGGCTGAGATTTCCAAATAGATTTAGTTACAGGAGGGCTGGCTAACAAAGTCACTTCTAAAAGTTTGTGCCCTGATATTACAAACACCAATATAAAATATTGCCTATTATCTTTAGATCTCAATTTTGCATTAAGTTTTGGATGTATAACTGTAAAAAGCAACTTTATAATTCAGTGGTATTTGGGGGCAAACTTAATAATATTTTTTCCAGAAAAAGATATAATGGAAGCAAAAAATCTCTATTCTATTGGAATTTTTAAATTTTAGTCACAAAATTAATAGAGGCACATAGTTTAAAAAGTCAAATAGCACTAAAATGTTTACTTTGAAAATTAGCTTTTCACAGAAGCTGTGGAACCTGGGCAAGTCATTTACCTGTCTGTGCTTCAGCTTCCTCCTCTGTAAAATGGGGATAATAATATGTCAGATTCACAGAGGTGCTGTGAGGATTAAATGAATTAACGCATGTGAAAGACTTGCTACAATGCCTGGCCATAGCAGGATCTTTATAGATTCAACTATTATTATTACTGTTCCCACCCTCAGAAGTAATCGTCTCGATTCCCATAAAGAGTCTCTGTCTCTTTCAGAACAGAATTTTTCCTCCTACTCTCAATTAAATGTAAATCTGTTTGAGGGGAAGCACAGGATACGCATTCATATTTAGTTGAAGTTAAAATTTCAAAATTTGGAACACATCTACCTGATTCCTTTTTCTCATCCTTCTTGATAGAATATGGAATGTTTGTTTTCCTGTTTATCTAATCCAAAATATTCAAAACACTTTCAAGGTCTGTAGAGAACAGACTTGTGGTTGCCATGTGGGGGGGTGGGGGGAAGTACTGGGAGTTTGGGATTAGCAGATGCAAACTAGTATATATAGGATGGATAAACAACAAAGTGCTACCATATAGCACAGGGAACTATATTCAGTATCCTGTGATAAACTGTAATGGAAAAGAATATGAGAAAGAATGCATATATATATATATATATATGCGTATATATATATACATATACATATATATATATATAAAACTGGATTACTGTGCTGTATAGCAGAAATTAACACAACACTGTAAAGTCAACTATACTTCAAGAAAATAAATTAAAACAAAAAACTCTTTCAGGGTCTGAATAATAATCATCTTTCAGAATTGAGCCTGAATTTACAGCTGGACTTACACATATATCTTTCTATCTCAAAATATATTTTATAGAGGTAAATCATTGTCTCAGTTTTTGTCATTACTTATAAGCTTATGTTTTGATAGAGTTTATATGGAAATACCATGTGGCATAACTGCCTATTTCACACCCTAGGAGGTGGGAAGGGTATAAGGACTCATCATCGACCCAGATTCTCATCTGATTCAACTAATTGGCATTTCAGTCTCACAAGCAACATTTGAAATTTTTATTGCAAGGAACTAATGGGATGAAGAACAACACAAGTAATCAAATCAAATAAAGGCATCTGCTGGAGTGGGATCCCAGGGTCCCACCCCACAGCTTTTTATGGAGAATTTTGTTTTCATGGAAAAGCCAGAATTCCCTAGGGGTGGAGTTTCATGATCAGAAAGTAAAGAAAAACCTCTATGTATTATTAATATCAACACACAAAATAATACAACTGCATTACACATTTCTCAATTTAGAATAAGGATAGCATGTATGAACATGTTTTGGGAAGGTTATTGAAATTCTCTAAATCAGTTTGATATCCTTAAGTTTCTTAAGGCATTTATCAAAACTCCACAAGAACAGAACTCTTCTTTGTTGCTTGAGTCAATAAAAATCTGACTCAACTTCTATTTTAGGTCACAGATTTTTAATGGAGTAAACCAGGATTTCCTTCGTAATGAAACTACAAGGCCTGCACTATACTGCAATTCAGTAAACTCTGAATTATAAATGCTAAAATTCCTTTTGACAGTAAGGAGTAGCATAATTCTTTGTTGGGAGCAACATTATTGGACAATTTTTCTTAAGAAACGGAGAATTTATTAAAGCATCTTATGGGCTCACAGAATCAATAAGAGGCTGAAGAACTGGGCTTGGGAAATAAGTAGAAACCAAATACCCCTGGATCAAGGGTGGGAGTGGGTGAGGGGGCAGGACCATATTTGCCTTTTGGTTGGACCCTGCCGCCCCCTTTATTTTTGCCTGTTCAGGACCAACCAAGAGCTAACAATCCTCTTATTTTTAGTTTTTTTTGAGGAACCTCCCCTACTTCTGGGTATATAGTTAATGGAATTGAAATCAGGATCTCATTAAGATTTCTGCACTCCTACATTCACTGCAACAATATTATTCACAATAGCCAAGATGTGGAAGCAACCTAAATGTCCATCAACAGACGAATGGATAAAAGATATGTGAGATATATATAATGGACTATTATTCAGTGTTAAAAAAGAAGGAAATCCTGCCATTTGTGACAACATGAATGAATGTGGAAAAATTATGCTAAGTGAAATAAGTCAGACACAGAAGGACAAATACTACATGATACCACTTACGTGAGGAATCTAAAATCGTCAAATCACAGAAGCACAGAGTAGAATGGTGGTTGGCAGGGGCTGAGGGGAGAGGGAAAAGAGAAGGTGTTAGTTAAAGGGAACAAAGTTCCAGTTATGCAAGATGAATAAGTCCTAGAGATCTTCTGTACAGAATAGTGCCTCTGGTTAGTAACACTGTACGTGCTCTTAAAAATTTGCCAAGGGGATAGATCTCACGTTGTGTTCTTATCCCAAAATAATAATAAGAAGAAGAAGAAGAAGAAGGAGAAGAAAAAGGGTGGAAGAAAAGAACAACAACCTGCTTAACACAGAGTGCAGGTCACAGCCCCACTCTCATCTGCAGGTGAAGTGGTTTCCACAGTAGCAGGAAACACTCTGCCTCTCAATAGGAAATCACATCTGGGTTAATTCCGCAGAGTCAGGGGCGGGTGGGTGCTGGACAGTCGAAAAATAACAAGCACAGTTTCCCAGATTTACATCTATTCATGTACATGAAACAGGCTGGGACCTGGGAGCCTTTGCTGCAGTGCTGCAGTGCTTGCACCTGGACAAATGTCTCTTAGAGCAACAAAATGCAAAGAAACTATAAGGGACTAAAAATAACTGCGTGCATGCACAGTTGGGGCAAATATTGGACAAAAGATACAGAAAGACCAAAAAAGCCCAACTGCCACTTCTGAAGAGCTAGAAGCAAAAACGGGGGTCGGGAGCAAAGGCTGGGTTCTGCGCATGCCCCCTGCACTCAGCACCACCAAAGGGGTGGGCAGACCACCTAAGTCACCCCTCCGGCCCAACCCCGGGACACACCACTACCTCCCCCCCATATAAGGAACCAGCTGCCCCCACCCCCACCCCCAGGAAGCGAGCAAGGGAACCTGTTGCTTGTTCTCGCTCCCCCTGCTGCAGCAGGGGTCCCAATAAAGCTTTGCCTGAATTTCTTGTCTGGTCTCTGATCAATTTCTATTGATTAAGGAGGCCAAGAACCCTGGTCAGTAACATACACACTTCAAATTCCAGAAATTGTAAGTCTTGCTGAACACAATTATCTTTCAGATAAGGAAGGGTACCACCCACTCACCAAAGGCAGAAAACCTCAAGTCTCTGCATCCAGCCCCAATCCTAGGGTCTCTGGATGTTGTCTAATCCTCCTCTAAGATGGTCACAGGCACATCTACATCATCAGAAACCCACAGAATAATGGTGAATGTAACCATCACTATAGTGGTCTATATAAAATGGTCTGACAAGGGAAAGGGATGGGGGAGGAAAATGAGTTATGGAGCATGGAAGGAAACATGTGTAGGCATGTGCTTCTGCATCATTCGTGATACTGTGACGTCCCTCAGCCACTCTCTGCTCCATGGTCACCGTGTTCTCAGCCAGCACCAGGCTCATTGGTGTCTTCACTTGGTGACATGATCCAGACCTTCATTTCTGAAGGAACTGAGACCTTCACAGCCCAGCCAATGTGGTGTTGTTGCCTCTTGAATTTTCATAAGATATAGATGTAGGGAGGCAGGACACAAGATCCCTTTGATCATCAGAAAGGATTTCTCCCACCCATCTCATAACACTTTTTTCCCAGCTTGCCTAGTGATCAGCAGAGCCCAGGATGCCAGGGGCAGCATCAGCTTTAATTCAGGGAGCCACTGTTGTGCCAGCTGGTGGACGCATCCCTCCTATGGGTCAGACCATTTCTAAGTAATCAGAGTCGTCACTTAGTGACAGGAAGAAAAGGGTTTGTAAGCAGGTCATTAAATGGTTCACAAGTGAAAGTGGAAGTGTTCACTAGTTCAGAAGAATAGTCAGGTCCTATAAAACAACGTGTCATAGAAATCGTCAAGATGTATATATACACACTACAATATATGAAATAGATAACCAATAAGAACTTACAGTATAGCACAGGGAACTCTACTCAATACTCTGTAATGACCTATATGGGAATAGAATCTAAAAAAGAGTGAATACATGTATATGTATGACTGATTCACTTTGCTGTACAGCAGAAAGTAACACAACGTTGTAAATCAATTATACTCCAATAAAAATTAATTAACAAAAATAAATGATACCAATCAAAAAAAAGAAAAAAAAGAAAAAAGAAAGATGTGACCCAGGGTACTGCTTCTGCCACTGAAGAGCTCTAGCTCAGCTGCCCTGGACCCATCCATATAGCTGGACAGGCCATTGCTCCTGCCTGCTGTGGTGCCCCCCTCCCCCAAGAACTCCACAACTGCAATCACAACAATAAAATCCGAGTGCTTCTTAATCTTTTCCCCACTTGTTTCACGACTCTCAGTCTTGGGTTGCAGGATCCCAGTGGCTGAGCCCAAGGTTCAGGCCCTCACACTGGCTGCCAGGGGCACCGAGAAGGGGAATCTGCTCCCTTCATTCATTGTCATTCTGAATGAGTTGATACACCTAATCGTTGTATTTTCATGTCTTCCCAGAAGAAAGCTGTCAAGGAACAGCCTATTGTAAACAAATTCTATTTAGAGTATAATTGAAGAACCAAATTAAAAAAAGAATCCTAAGCTTCAGTTAAATAAACAAATAATAAACACATACATACATATGTGCATACATCAAAAGAAGAAGAGAACGTAACAGTTTATCCTCCAACTGACACATGAATACATTCCTTACTCTCAGCAGGTTCATAGAAGCAAACAGGGACCCCTGAGAGACTCAGGCCCTGTGCTCTCATTTTCCTTTTTAGTGCCGATGAAACAGACTCCAAAGTGCTCACATGGTTAATTATTGGCAGAACTAGAGTGAAGATGCCACACTAAATATTGAGCTTCCTGGGAACACCATCCAAGCCTTACACATCCACCGCAAGTCACACGGTGCCTGTCACATAGTAAGCCCTAAATATTTTGTACTAAATGACCGAGTCCACACACTTTCCAATATATTAAGCTTTATGTACCTCCATTAAGAAGCATTTCACAGTTAAGGATTGAATTTTAGACTTCCATTCCCCTCATCTCCTTAATTCCATGCTAACTGAAAGATAGCACCTTGAGAACACAGGAATTCTAGACATTCTGGTGATTCAAGTCATGTTGCAAAAGCAGAATTGTTGCAGGTTTTTTTCCTTCCTCAAATAATACTTGGCACAGAAAAAGCACACGGAGGCAGCACACTGCATTTTCCCCTGCCAGCAGCTCGCTCATGGAGCATCTACTCATGAAAACACAATTTTTAAAATTTATTTATTTATTTTATTGAAGTATAGTTGATTTACAATGTTGTGTTAGTTTTAGGTGTACAGCAAAGTGATTCAGTTATACATACATATATATATATATGCACATATACATATATATGTTCTTTTGCAGATTTTTTCCCATATAGGTTATTACAAAATATTGAGTGTTTTCCCTGTGCTGTACAGCAGGTCCTTATGAAAACATTTTAATACCCAGATAGATAACCACTTATAGGTATTACGAGGATACCATTCAAAATAGGGAACAGTAAGTGACTCCTTCACATTAGGTCAGGCAGAGTTTTCTCATTTACTTTTTAAGTGGTTTTTATTGATTTTGTTTTGTTTTGTTCTGTTTTATTTTGCCTAAGAACTAGTGGGACAGAATCATTGAATGCGTAAGCTGAAAGGACTCTGGACCAGTCCTCTAATGGAACAGATGAAGAGAACTCACCCAGAGACCAAGGACCTGGCCAGCACTCCTATCCCAGGGCTTTATCACCACCACACATGGTCTCGGGGACCACGTTCATTGAATGCCTACCACTTGGTCTGTATCATATTTGATTTTACAGAGAAATAACAGTCACCTTTTCCTCCCTATTGCAGAAGGTATTCTTGTGACTTTGATAGTGAGAATGCATTTAAGAAACATTTTTAAAGCACATCTTTCCAAATGCGAATATGAATATGTGGATGTTTTTGGTCTTGTACATTCAATAATATGAAACTACAGTGACTGAAAGAGTATAACTAAAGTAGGAAAGAACACTCTCTTTTCTCCCTAAAAATGTGTCAGAATCATTGCGCTTATAAAAGCCTGGAATCCCAAAAGTCATTGATGAAAAATATGATTGGGATAGCTCCAATTAGATACTTTCTAAAATAGTTTTCTTTCCTCTTTCTCAAGTATTTTAAGCTACAGAGAAGCTCCTTAACTGTAATAGGGTTCATTGAAGACTGACTCTTCAGAGCTGAGCAGAGCCCAGGCTGCCCTCAAGCGCATGTGTGGGAGAGATGCTCTCAGTTCAAGGCAGGCTCTCTGTGCCCTGAAATCTGGCTAAAGCTGCACAGTGCTACGAAGACAACTTGTGAGGAAAGAGCGGGGAGTGTGCAGGAAAGCAACAGAGCCTGGCTCTCAGGGAAGATCACGGTACAGGGGCCAAATAGTCTGGGTTGGGCCTGGTCCCCAGTCCCCAGCAAACTTGGAAACACCACGAAATCACTTCAGAGTCTCTCAAACAATATGTCACTGTGAAGTCTTTAAATTCTATACCAGCTCTGTAACTCTTTATTTTCATCGCTTAATCCAGGGGTCCCCAACCCACTGTGCGAGGCCTGTTAGGAACCAGGGGGCACAGCAGGAGGTGAACAGTGGGTGAGAGAGAGAGAGAGAAGCTTCATCCGTTGCTCCACACTGCTTGCATTACCACCTGAATCACGCCCGCCACTGTAGCTCACATTACTGCCTAAACCATCCCCCCTGCTTCCGTGGAAAAAACTGTCTTCCACGAAACTGGTCCCTGGTGCCAAAAAAGTTGGGGACCGCTGGAATCGGTTGGCCACAATTTACCATGTAACCTCTTGTAATTCTCATTAGGTTTCAGCAGCTTTGGACTTGTCACTTACCTTGACATCGGAGCTCTACAAAATTGTCTAAATTAATGAAAAATTCCATAGAGCATGATATCACGTATCTTAAGAGACTGCCTTTCTGTTAATGTTATTCATTGGCTACTAGACTTATCTACCTGTGGTTAACCTATCTCAAAAGTTAGCAAATATTATTCAGCAGAAACGAATGTTTCTAATACAGTGTGTCAAAAATTACATGAAATTTTCCCCAAGATATAGTCCCTAATACAATTTTTGCTTCTCTTATTATGTTACAAATGATAAAATGACTGCCTGAAAGTTGAAGTTGTCTTGAAGAGTTTAGCACCCTCATAAAAACACTTCTATATAGACTTTTTCTTATTTGAACACATTACTTTTTTTAATGATTTCTTCTGAAATAATTATAAACTGACAGGAAGTTGCAAAAATAGGACAGTAAAGCCCCAAGTAATCTTCATCCGGTTTTCCTAATTGGTTACATTTTATGTAACAATAGGATACTATCAAAGATGGGAAATTGACATTGCTACAAGGTATATGTGTGCCACATTATCACATGTGTTGCCACCACCAAGATCAAGATACATAACTGTTCCATCACCACAAACATCTCCCTCCTGTTACCCCGATAGATAGTCACACTTACCTTCCTCCCACCCTGGCCCCCATGCACCATCCCTAAAACTTGGCAACCACTTATCTGTCTCCTTCTTTGTCATCTTGAGAATGCTATATAAATGTATTCATATAATATGTGACCTTCAAACACCAACCTCAAATGTTGGCTTTTTTCACCCAGCATGTTTTTTGAGATCCATCCAAGTACATGCATGTGTCAGTAGTTAATCCTTTTTACTGTTAAGTAGTGTTTCATAGTATTAATGTACCACGGTTTGTTTAACCATTCACTTATTCTAGAACATTTTTATTGTTTCTAGTTTGGGACTATTACAAACAAAGCTGCTAGAAACAATCATGTAGAGATATTTGCATGGACATAAAATTTAATTTCTCTGGGATGAACGTATATGATACTTTTGAACATTTTTGGAAAACCAGTGTATATAATTATGTTGTTCTGTTGCTTCTTATGTCACTGAAAGAAAAGGATGAACTTGGTGATTTGAACTCCCAGCTCAAGTGCCACATAAATGACCATGTGCCCTGAAGGAGACCACTGTCTCCTGTAGCTACAGGGCTGCAAATCAAGCACAGAACCTCATCGTGCAACTGGTTGAATTACAATGCAAGTTGAACTCCCAGTTTTGAAGGGCATCTACTGTTGAATCAATGTGAGGGCATTGATTGGGAAAGAACTGGATCTTATAAGTTGGGATGGGGACCTGTGGGAAGATCCTGATGAAGCTGGGGATATTGAGCCCCTAAACTGTGATGAATCTTTTATCACCAGTGGTATTGGCCTCCCCAGCCCCAGCAGAGATGGCTTCCTCAACCCCAGTGGAAGCGGCCTCTCTACATACAGGGTATCAGCCTTTCCATCTCCTTCTGAGAGGATTAACCCTGCATTGCCTGAGGAAAGGGTCATAGCCTCCCCTGACGCAATTGTCATGTAACATAATTATTAGTCTCCTCAGGACCCACCCCTACCACCCCACCTTACTTCTGGACCTTTAACTAGACTCAAGCTCAGCAGGTCCCTAAAGGTGGGATACAATCTGTGACTCATGAGGAAGTGCATTACATTCTAAAATAATGACTTCCATTTTCTAAGTTACACAGACAAAATCTTGGGAAATGTGTGGGAATAAGTACTAAAGGTGTGGGAAAATGGAAGAAGGAATTCCTTATAAGGTTGAATGAGGCTGAATGTATGGGCTCACTAAATAGGGCTTCTGCATTTACTGTTGCAGCTTGAGGAATTAGAAAGGGCTCTAGCAGTTTTGTTGGTTGGTTGGCTGAAACATAGGCCAAAAGGTGGCCCCCCATGAGTACCCTGGAAATGCTGGACTTGCCTCAGTTTAAGCTAGAGAAGAACTTCAGAGGCTTAGGGATAGAGGAATGTTAGAGTAGATTTGTCACTTAAAACCTGCTCACCTGACTGGGGGGTTCCAGAAGTTTTACCTTCCATCAATAGTGTGAGGAATAAATCTATGAGAGGATCCCCAATATCCTTTGTGGACAAAGAATGTCACCTGCCATACCAGTAAACAAAGGATGTTGCAGCCACCAAGCCACCAGCCACTGCAGCCACCCCTGATAGTGCACCCTGAGGGGATTTAAGATGTAGAAAAACAGGATACTGGCCCTAGATAGTTTAGGTGCATATCAAAGGAATAATTGTATTAAGCCCAGATTCTTACATCTTCCCATACATAGAAAAGTGTTAAAATCGTTAACTTGAGATGTCTGGTTTTCCTTTAATTAGCAGGAAAGTTTTGATGTTTGATTACTTGGGTTTTTTTGGCAAAACTCCTATATATTCTGTTTCTCTTTGGAACTGTCCCCAGAGCTATCTGAGAGGCTGTATCCCAGGCTTAAGTCCTCAGTTAGGTTCCAAATGCAACATAATTTTCAACTTTTAAGTTGCGCATTTTTTTTCAGTTGACACCTTGAATACTCTATGGTTGCTTTCTCTGTAGATCAGACCTCACAGTGGGAAATGCAGTCACTGCATTGGGAAACCTAAATGCAAAGAGGGTAATTGAATCCTGAGGTGGTGGGGGCCAAGTGACAATATTCAACCACTGAAGGCAAAGTGGACATGGTTACCTTAATGTACAGCAGAGTCAAAGCAGCAATCAGAATAGTCTGACTCATGCTGACTTATGGTGTTGATTAATTGATCATGGTGTTCCTAGAAGTGAAATAGATAGGAAGCCTACTAAATTTGTACTTCTCTGTATAAGCAGAAAAGTTCTAGGTCAAGTGAATAAAAGTCGAACCTAAATCATAAAAACAGAGAGTCACATCCCTTCAATACGTTCCTAGACATGAGCCAGTTTATGGATCCCGAACCCCTGGAATGAAGGAGAGGCTGGGCCCCATTGAGGAAGGACCCCAGTGCACTCTGAAAGTTTATACTGTCAATTCTTGCCCCAGCCTTCCCCAGAATGATGTTTGGCATTTTACCAGAGTAACTGTGCATTGGGGAAAAGGAAATTATTAGACCTTTTGGGGAACAACGGACTCTGGCTTTGAAATGATACTAATTCCAAGAGACCTAAAACATTGCAGGGGCCCAAAAGTCAGAGTAGAGGTTATGGAAGTCAAGCGACTAATGGAGTTTTAGCTCAGTTCTGTCTCACCATGGGCCCAATGGTTCTCCAAACCAATCATGTGGTTATTTCTCCAGTTCTGGAATGTATACTTGGTATAGACATATTTAGCAGCTGGCAGATTCTCCACATTTGTTCCCTGACCTGTGGAGGGAGGGTTATTATGATGGGAAAGACGAAGTAAAAGCCAGGAGAACTGCCTCTACCTAGGAAAACAATAAATAAAATTTAATACCACATTCATGGAGGGACTGCAGAGTTTACGGCCAGCATCAAGGACTTGAAGGAGGCAGGGGTGGTGATTCCTACAGCATCCTATCTGGCCTGTGCAGAAGAGAGATGGATCTTGAGAATGACAGTAGATTATCATAATCTTAACCAGGTGGTGACTCCAATTGTAGCTGTTGTTGCAGATGTGGTTTCATTGCTTGAGAAAGTTAACACTCACCCTGGTAAATGGTATGTAAGTATATGGATTTGGTCTGGAAAATGCCTTTTTATCCATCCCTGTCCATTAGGCCCACCAGAAGCAGATTGCTTTCAGCTGGCAAGGCCAGTAATACACCTTCACTGTCCTACCTCATGAGTATATCAACTTTCCAGCCTGATGCCATTATTTAGTTTGCTAGAAAATACACCTGACTCTCCCTTCCATAAGATATCACACTGGTCTATTACACTGCTGACACTATGCTGGTTGGATCTAGTGAACGAGCAGTAGCAACTACTCTAGATTTGTTGGTAAGGTATTTATGTGTCAGAGGACAGAAAATAGATAAGACAAAATGCCATGGCCTCCTACATCAGTGAGATTTCTAGGGGCCCAGTGGTATGAGCCATGTCAAGATATCCCTTCTAAGGTGAAGGATAAGTTGTCGTCTCTGACACCTCCTACAACCAAAGCACAGGCACAGCTCTTAGTGATTTCTTTGGGTTTTGGAGGCAACATATTCCTCATCTGGATGTGCTACTCCAGACTTTTTAATGAAGTGACTCCAAAAGCTGCTAGTTTAGGCTGGAACCCAGAACAAGAGAAGGCTGTGTAACAGGTCCAGGCTGCAGTGCAAGCTGCTTTGCCACTTGGGCCATAAGATCCAGAAGACACAACGGTGTTGACGTGTCTGTGGCAAATAAGGATGCTGTCTGGAGCCTCTTGAAGGCCCGCATAGGTGAATCAAAGCACAGGCCTTAAGAACTGTGGAGCAAGGCCCTTCCATCATTTTGGTAACTAGTCTCCTTTTGAGAAACAAGAGGTCTGCTACTGAACTTTGTAGAGACTGAACACTTAACCTTGGGCCATCAAGTCACCATGTGACCTGAGCTGCCCAGCATGAACTAAGTGGTATCTTAACCACCAAGCCATAACAGAGGCCATGCACAGCAGCACTCCATCGTCAAATGGATGTGGCATATATGTGATCAGGCCAGAGCAGGTCTTGAAGGCACAAGTAAGTTCCATGAAGAAGGAGCTCAAAGGCCCACAGTCCTCACTTCTGCTACACTACCTTTTCTCTCCCAGCCTGCACCTATGACGTCAAGGGGACTTCCCTACTATTAATTGACGGAGGGAGACTCAGGCAGGCCTGGTTTACAAATGGTTCTGCACAATATGCAGGCACTACCCAAAAGTGGATAGCTACTGCCCTCAGCCCCTCTCTGAGACATCTCTGAAGGACAGTGGTGAAGAGAAATCCTCCCAGTGGGCAGAACTTGAGGCCATGCACCTGGCTGAGGGAGAAACACTTGGAAGGAGAAATGGTCAGACACGCTGGGTGGTCAGGAATTGAAAAAAGCATGACTGGAAAGTTGATCATAAAGAAAATTGGGGAAGAGGTATGTGAACAGATTTCTCTGAATAGTTGAAAAACATGAAGATATTTGTGTCTCATGTGAATGCTCATCATCAAAGGGTGATCTCAGCAGAGGAGGATTTTAATTCTCAAGTAGATAGGATGACCTGTTCTGTGGAGACCAGTCAGCCTCTTTCCCCAGCCACCCCTGTCATTGCCCAATGGGCTCATCAACAAAGTGGCCATGGTGACAGGGACGCAGGTTACGCATGGGCTCAGCAATATCGACTTCCACTCATCAAGGCTGACCTGGCTACAGCCACTACTGAATTCCCAATCAAAAAGAATCAACCAGCAGCAGAGACCAACAGTGGGCCCTCAATATGGTGTTATTCCCCGGGTGATCAGCCAGCTAGTCAGTGGCAGACTGATGACACTGGACAGCTTTCATTGTGCAAGGGGCAGTATTTTGTTCTTATTGGAATAGACATTTGCTCTGGGTACGGATTTGCCTTTCCTGCATACGTCACTTCTGCGTAACTACCATCCATGATCTTACAGAATGACTTATCATTGTCATGGGATTCTGCAAGCATTGCTCAAGATCAAGGAATACATTTCACAGCAGATGAAGTGAGGCAATGGGCCCTTGGAATTCACTAGTCTTACCTGAAGCAGCAGGCTGGATAGAATGGTGGAATGGCCTTCTGAAGACTCAGTTACAGGGCTGGCTATGTGACAATACCTCTGCTTGTCCCAGGGCAAGGTTCTCCAGAGGGTTGTATATGCTCTGAATTGGAGTCCAATATATGGTCCTCTTTCTTCCATAGCCAGGATTCTCGGGTCCAGGAATTTTAAGGGACAAAAATGAGAAGAGTTATTTTCAACTCTTCAGTATTATCCCTAGTGACCCACTATCAAATTTTTGCTTTTTGTTCCTGTGACCTTATGCTCTGCTGGTCTGAGTTCCAAAGGGGAAAATGCTTCTACCAGGAGACACAGCAATGATTCCAAAGAACTGGGAGTTAAGACTAACACCCAGCTACCTTGGGCTCCTCATGCCTCTGAATCAACAGACAAAGAAGGAAAGGAAAGTGTTTGTTGATACAAGGATACTACTTGCGGACAACTCTTCCACACGGAAGTAAGGAAAAGTGTATCTGGATATAGTAGATCGCTTAAGGCATCCCTTAGTATTACCATGTTCTTTGATTAAGCTCAGTGGAAAACTACAACAACCCAGTCTAGGCAGGGCTACTAATGACCCAGACTATTCAAGAAGGAAGGATTTGGTCACCCACCAGGGAAGAACCACGATCTGCTGAGGTGCTTGCTGAAGATAGAAAGAATACAGAATGGGTAGAAGAAAGTAGTTACAAAGACCAGCTATAACTGACCACTTACAGAAACGAGGACTGTAATTGTCATGAGTACACCATTTTTTTTTGCTATCAATATATTTGTGTTAAGTGTGTATTTGTTTTTTCTCTCTCATATTCCCTTATTATGTAACATGAGTTGTATTGATTTTATATCATAATATGTAAGTACTCTTAATTTTACATTATAGTACTTTAAGTTATATCACAAGGATTTACCTCCTCTTCTGGGGATAGGGTTAGTGTATTTTGATTGGACTCAGAATTGTTGTATCATATTAAGTGGAATTAAGACCTTGTTATTGTCTTATTTGGGGATTAAGTAAGATTTGAGGAGATGCATATGGGTGTCATGTTGACACAGGGTCGACTTGTGATGATTAGTTTCATGTGTCAACTTAACTGGCTATGGGGGACCCAGATTAACAATTATTTCTGGGTATATTTTGTGAGGGAATTTCCAGGTGAAATTAGCATTGAAATTGGTGGACTCAGTAAAGTTGATTGCCCCCCCCCAATGTGGGTGGACATCATCCAGTCTGTTGAGGGCTTGAATAGAACAAGAGCTGGGGGAAGGAAGAATTTGCCCCTTTTTCCTGCCTCATGGTGTGAGGTGAGATAGTTCATCTTCTCCTCACCTCAGACTGGAATTTATATCACCACCTCCCCTGGTTCTCAGGCCATTGGACTAGGATTGAATTATATCACTAGCTTTCTGGGGTCTCCAGCTTACAGATGGTAGACTGTGGGATTTCTCAGCTTCCATTATCATAAGAGCTAATTCCCTGTTACAAACACATGCATGTATTCTATAGGTTCTGCTTCTTTGGAGAATTCTGACTAATACAACATGTATCCACCATTGTAATATCACACAGAATACTTTTACTGACCTAAGAATCCCCTGGGTTCCACCTATTCAACCTACTCTTCCCTTCCTCCTCCCAAACCCCCAACAACCACTGATCTTTTTACGGTCTCCATAGCTTTGCCTTCTAAAATATCATATAGTTAAGAATTATACAGTACGTAGCCCTTTCAGATTGGTTTATTTCACCTAGTAATATGCATTTAAGTTCCTCCATGTCTTTTCATGGGTAGTTTATTTCCTTTTATTGCTGAATAATATTCCATTGTATGAATGTGGAACAGGTTTTTGTTTGTTTGTTTGTTTTTAATCCATCCATCTATGGAAGGGCACCTTGGTTGCCTCTAATTTTTGGCAATTATGAACAAAGCTGCCACAATCATTCATGTGCAGGCTTTTGTATGGACGTAAATTTTCAGCTCTTTGGGGTATATACCAAAGAGCTTGATTGCTGCATTTTATGGTAAATGTATATTTACTCTCTTATTAAACTGCCAAACTGTCTTCCAAAGAGTCTGTACCATTTTGCATTCCCTACAGCGATCGTGAGAGTTCCTATTGCTCTGCATCCTCACCAGCATTTGGTGTTGTCAGTGTTCTGAATTTTTGTCCTCTTCATAGCTGCATAGTGGTTTCTCATTGTTGTTTTAATTTGCAGTTCTCCAAACACATAAGGTGTTGAGCATCTTTTCATATGCCTATTTGATATTTTATATCTTCTTTACTGAGGTGTCAGTTTAGATTTTTTGTCCACTTTTAATCAGGTTGTCCTCTTTTTTTAGTGGTAAGCAGTAAGTGTTCTTTGTATATCTTCATACCAATCCTTTATCTGATTTGTCTTTTACAAATTTTTTCTCCCCATCTATGACTTGACTTCCCATTCTCTTGATATTCATATCTTTTTAAAGTTTTTTTTCTTTTCTTTGTGTGTTTATTTTGAATAATGTATATTGCTTTTTGTTCAGTTAACTAATTCTTTTCTGCAATGTCTAATCTACTGTTAATTCTATCCAATGTACTTTTAATCTCAGCTATTTTAGTTTTAATCTCTAAAACTTTGATTTGCTTTTTTAAAAATACCTTCCTTTACATGTCCAATCCCTCCTGTAGCTTCTTGAAAATATGAAATATAATTATAATATCTACTTTAGTTTTGTTGTCTACTAATGCTTTAATTTTTCTATTTCTGGGTCAGTTTTAATTAGGTTGTTTTTTCCCTTCATTGTGGTTCTATATTCCTGCTTCTTGATATACCTGGTAATTTTTTTATTGGATGACAGTCACTGTAGATTTTCCTTTTCTGGTGCTAAATATTTTAGTGTTTCTGTACATATTCTTGAACTTTGTTCTGGGATGCAGTTAAATTACTTAAAAATAATTTTATCCTTCTGAGTCTTGCTTTTAAGCTTTTTAGGTGGAACCCAAGTAATGTTTAGACCATGTTAAGTTTTTCTCCACATTTCAGAATTGAAAACTATTCTGAATACTCATGTATTAAACAGTTTTCCATTCTAGCTGGGAAGACCAGGCTTTCTTTTTTTTTTTTCCCTTTGTGAGTGTTAAGAACTTGTTCCTTCTGATACATCCAGGTGGTTCTTTCCCTGCCATGAGTAGTGTTCTTACATGCATATGCCCATCTGTACTCATAGGCCTCTGTAACCTAGTTTCCATTCACCTATCCTGCTTCTCATCCCTTCATTCACTCTTCCACATTCACAGTGGGGCTTGTTTAATTTCTAGAACAAGCCTGGCTCTTTGCACACAATTTTTATTGCTTCTGCTTAGAATGTGCTTCCTCAGCCTGGCTTGACTGGCTCCAAAATGGCATTCAACTCTGAACAGGAATATCACCTTTTCTTATGCAAGTAAGGTTCCCCAATTTTCTCTCAAACACTGTTTCTTGCCTTCAAATCATTTTGAGATTCAAAAAAACTTGTTCATGTGTTTTTTAAAATTTTGCTTTCCTAGGCTATCTTACCCAGGAGTTGATAACTACATGGGGACAGAAACTCTAGAAAAAAGATAATTTAATGATGAGCTTTCTTTATTCGTCATATTTTATACTATTAGAAGAATGAGGCTAGCAACTGAATTCTGTCACCCCAAAATTCATATATTCAAGCTCTAACAAAGTGATGGTATTTGGAGATGAGGCCTTTGGCAGGTAATCAGATTAAATGATGTCATGAGGATTAGGCTCTATTAGTGCCCCTATAAGAGGAAACCAGAGAGTTTTTTCTGTCTCTCTCCACCACGTGAGGACACAGTGAAAAGACAGTTGTCTGCAAGCCAGGAAGAGAGCCCTCACCAGGCACTGAATTGGCCAGCACCGTGATCTTAGACTTCCAAGCCTCTAGAACTGTGAGTTGTTAAAGTCACCAAGCCTATAGTATTATGTTATGGCAGCTTGAGCTATAAGAGTACTAAATGGAAGAGACATGGAGGAACCCTAAACACATATTGCTAAATGAAAGAGGCCAAACAGAAATAGATACATACTGTATGATTTCAGCTATATGACATCCTGGAAAAGGTAGGGCACTTAAACTATTCTGTATGATACTGTAATGGTCAATGCCTGTCATACGTTCGTCAAAACCCATAGGATACACAACAGAGTAAACCGTAATGTAAACTATGGATATTAGTTAATAGTAATGTATGAACTTTGGCTCATCAATTGTAAAAAAATGCCCCACATTAATGCAAGACGTTAATAATAGGGGAAACTTTGGTTTGGGGAATAGATGTGAGGGGGTGTATGAGAACTCTATACTCTGCTCAAATTCTCTTTAAACTTAAAACTACTCTAAATATAGTCTACCAATTTATTTAAACAAAATAAATCTAAGTTGCCTCATCATATTGTGAGGTTATTACCATCTTACAGTTTTTCTATTTGACCTACTTCTTTAATGTTCATTTCTATCTTCTTTTATCCTTGTAAAAAATATATCAAATGTTTTGTACTATTTCACCTCCCAGCCTATTATCTTTTTAGTTATATGTCTTTCACAAACTTTCATTGGAAACTACATTAGATATCCTTGACTTATTACATTCCATGCCCATTACTATTTTCACCACCTCCCTAGTAATGCTTGAACCTTTGCTATGACCCATTGTCACCTCTGGACAAACAGTTTCTGCTCTATTTTCTGTCTTCTGTCCTTCTGGGCCACTTCTATCTACCATCGTTACCCAAAGAACTGACTTGACAGATTCTATATGCCAGTGTGTAAGACTTGCAGTGTTTTAAGAAGTATCCCAACTTCATGATGATGATTTGGGGTCATTACGAAAGCACTCGGGATCATACATATTATTTTAAGGTAGTTTTATAGGACAACGCACATTGGTATTTTCCTCCTATTAACAGACTAGGAAACTGTGGGTTGATCTGCAGCTATTTTGATTAAGAAAGCAGGATATGAACTCTGCTTCTTTGCTGGGGTACTTGGCACTGCTCCTTCTCTTGCTGGGACATATTTTGCGCCTTTACAGCCTGGCATCTAGGCGTCCTGATCACACTAATGTTTGGCTTTATTGGATACGCTGACCAGTCTGATTGATATTCTGGTACGTACAGGGTACTTGGTCATGGTTGCTCACCTCTGAACCTCAGCTTCATCACCTGCAAAGTGCAACTAATAGCACATCCGCTTTGTGGGGATTTTATGGATTTGGCAAGCGTCATAGTGCCTGGCATGTGCTAGAGACTCAGGTGATGCAGTAATTACCCAAATTTGCATTTTCAGTGGATCCTTCCCACCTGGAGAAGGTGACTCACGGCCTTGGGGGAGGAAGAGCAGGACAAACAGCAAGGGCAGCATGGGCCAAGGGAAGGAGGTGAGAACTCACATGCAGGGGGTCTCATGCTGGTATCACCAGAGAGCCCAGAGCGAGCCAGGATGTGGGGAGAGACTGGCCGGTCAGTAAGACCAGGCCAAGAAGGGCCATGTGAGGGGGCTTAGCTTTTACCTTGTGGTAGAGGCCATCCAAAGGAGAAAGTGGAAGATGGGTAGGTATAGACTTCTCCCTTAGGAATTGTCCTCGGGGTCTGTTTATCTCTTGGCAGGGTCCGTTCAATGAGTTGGCCCCTCCAGCACATTCTAGAGAGGACTGGCCATGTCTGACCCTCTGGAGATACAGCCCTGACCTCCTGGCCACCTCACTGAGGAGAGGGTTCATGGGGGAATCAGCCTCACTCTGCATCTGTCCACCAGTCCTGCACCCTGGACTCCAGGACCACTCACTTGCAAGAGACACATCCAGCTGCCAGAGGAAGTGACATTTCCTGACTCATCTGGCTAAGAATGAGCAGAGTATTGCTGACCATTCCAGGGGAGTAGCTGCCACAGAAGATCAGGATGGGTACAAGGCATAGAAGGTCAGAAGGAACAAAGGTCAGTCTACGTGGGAGTTCACATGGGCGCCTCACAGTCACCAACATGCCCTCGAGTTTCCCTTCCAGCCCAACACACACTCCACCTGCCCACAGTCACCTGTGCCACCATCACACAGCCCCACCGAGCTTCAAACATCCTCAAACACACAAACTCCCTACCTATAAGCAGATGCCTGTGTGCCCAGAACTCTCCTGCTCCAATATACATGCACTACAAACCCCAATAAAATCACAGCCACAGTCTTGAATACAAAAACACACCCCCAACGGCCCCCGATAATCAAACACCTAAATCCTCATATCCCACAAAAATCCACCCAACCCCATATAACCCCCCAATGCAAACACACAAACCCTTCAACAATAGCCAAATACATCCAAACCAAACTCACATACTTCTTAATATAAGACACAACCCCCCAAATCCAAATATAACACATACAGTCCCCCCACAGCTGTGAACATCCACGTATGTACAATGCCTCAGAAGCTGAGACAAGCACAAAATACCATCAGAGAGACACAATGTTTCCAACCTTCTCCTAAATACTCCCCCCACAACACATGATGAACTCACACCCCCAATACAAACATACACCCATCTCCCTCTTGAGATACTATAAACAGCCTCTGTCACATCCCCTGATTATACACACACAGTTAGCAACCCCAATTTACACTGACAACCCCAATCTCTGCAAATTCCTCCACACCAAAAATACACTCCCTAAACTCTTACCCTACAGGATGAGCATATGTATAACCCCTATACTCTGAATACACACAGATCCAACACACAAAACATTAAAATGCATACCCTTACCTCTTCTCAAATGCCTGCACACACAGCCTCAAAACACCCAGAACCAGCCCCACCACCCAGCTGCACCATGCTACACCAACCGTACACTCATAAAGGCACTCAGGCCCCTCATCTCTCCCCAGATCACACATACACAGTCTCTACACAGCTTTACTATTACCCCAAACCGTCCTATACCCCAAACATACATCCATGAGTTCCCCACACAGCCCTAACCCTTGACAGAGGCAGCTCTACCAGGGGCATCATGGCACCCCGAGTGGGCAAATGCCGCTGAGGTAAGTGCCTCCTATGTTGCTGCAATTCTTGCTGCTGTTGCAAATCATCCCTTGACCCCACCGAGGCTGACTGGGACACCCTAAACAGGAAGTGGCAGCATATGAGTCAGGGAAGAGGAAAACTCCCTCCCAGGTATTCCCTGTCACCATCCACTGCACCAAAACATCGGATGACCAGCATGAACAAGAAACAGAGACATGTAACTACACCATGATAGAAATGCAAATTTTTCTAGAAAAACTTTGTCCAAGGGAAGGGGGAGAACTGTGTTCCCCCTAATTATAAAGCCATGCTGTTACAATTCAAAGAAACGTCAGATACAGTACAACAGGCATTGGACTGCATCCATGTTGTAGCTAGATATGAGAAAGATAATTTTTCTGAAGCCCCAAATCTCGCTTGCCAGTAAAGGCACATGGGCCCCACTGCCCCATCGGCCAGGAACCTAACAGAGGACCCTTAAGGGATAGAGGGACTTCTGGGACCCTTACTGGTCTCCACCAAGGGGTGGTGCTTTCACACAGCTCCATCCTTCATGACATGACTAACAGACCGCCCTGTATTGGCAGCTCTGGGGATCGGGGTCCGTAATGACGTAACCCTGGGACAGCCAAGCACAAGGTAGAAATTTTTGCTCAGGCATTACAGACTCTTCAGCAGACTGGAGTGATGGGCAGCTGTCACCTCTCCGAATCCTGTACCCTGACCTCTGCCAAGGCCTCTGCCTTAGGGACCTGGCAGATCCCTGGAGCGTGGCCCTCCTCTGGGACAATTGCCCATATACTTCTCTAATTATCCTTGGGACACACATAAACAACTTTTCTCATGGCTCTTATTGACAACTGGAGCTCAAATTACAGTGCTTCCTCGGAAACCCTCCAATTATAAGCAAGGGCCACACATTAGATTACAACGCATAATAGTCAGGGGAGTGGAAAGCATTCAGCTTCCATTGACTGTCACTACTGAAACAATCTTTATTAAAAATCTTGTAGTGGTGGTAGCCCCTTTGGCCCTACCCTTTCCCGGTACAGCTATGGATGCCCTGATGTACTGCAATGCCATTTGGAACAAACCCAAATCCCTGGTCTTCCTGGTGGAAGCTGAATATTGGGAGCCCATAAGACTGCCACCTAAGACAGTAAATATCCCCCAATAACATGTATGACAGGGGGCTGTGGGATTGCAGCCCAAAATTCAAAATTTAGGACAAGAAGAAGTCATTAAACACACCATTTCTCCTTTTCAATTCCCCCATTTGGCTGCTATTAAAGCCTGCTATTAATGAGTGGCGCCTTATAAGCAACTACGGAAATATCAATGCTGATCCCCACTATTAAGGCTCCCATTTCCAACACTGTCCAGTTAATTAAGGATATCCAAAGGGCTCCAGGGAATTACTTTGCTGTGACAATCTAGCTATTATGTTCTATTCAGTACCAGTTATTGAGGAGTCCCAGCTGCAGTCTACTTTTACTGCAGAAGGCACCCAGTATGCTTTAACCCGTCTGCCTACTGGCTATCTTAACAGCCCAGCTATTGCCCACAGTCTTTGCTGGCAAGACCTGGTGTCCCCTTGCACCGTCTGGCACTATACTGATGTTCTAATCCAGAGCCCCTCAGGAGATTGGTGCACGAGGCCCTAACATGGTTGGTGACCCATCTATAACATACAGGTGGGCTACTGCCCCACAGAAAATTCAAGGACTGTCCACAACTGTTAAATTTCTGGGCATTAACTGATCCTTTAAAATCCAGGAAGTTCCTCTTGCAGCTAAACCTCAGCTGTTAACTATTCAGCTCCCCAACACACTATAGCAAGCCCAACTCGTCTCACTTAGGTCTCTTCACACTTCGGAGGCAACAAATACCACACTTGTCCATCATTCTTAGACCCATTTATGCAGCCACGTACAAACCCTTCACATTTTACTGGTGAAGAGCTAAATAATAAGCTTTATAGCAGGCACAAAGGTCAATTAGTCAAGCCCTCCCACTGGTTCCCCCTGGCTGCTCCTTCTGGGCTGAGAATGGACTATGTGTCCCAGAGCCTTTGGACTAACACAGCTCCTCCTAGCTGCCTGTGGGCTTCTGGACCAGACGGCTGCTCTCTACACCACTACACCCCCTCAGAACCGATTTGGGAACTGGTTCGTTGGTTTTGGTCTTGGTTTGGTGTGCACTGATGCCAGAATTTGCTTGCGTCTTTTGCATTTTGGTGTACACAATGGGAAACACTCCATCTACCCTGAAGGAGAGCCCTTTGGGGCCTATATTAAATAAATGGGTGAAACATAGCCCTGAGCCTATGACTAAGAAACACATGATATACTATTGTAATAGGGTGCGGACCCAAAATACAGGATCAGAAGGGCGATAGCCCCTGAATGGCTCACTCAACTTTTATAGGATCTCGCAGTTACAGGTGTTTTGCAAAACAGCAAGCTGCACCGGCAGTTGTTCCAACTGCCCACCCTCCCCCCATGCCGCCATCATATTCACCACCTCCTGTTTCCCCTACCCACGGGGATCAAATAGAAGTTTCTGTGTTAACCCCCAGAGCACAGGAGCCGGATTTAGTATCACCATCTAAGACTCCACAGACCACCCAATTTGGACCAGGAGCCACTTCCACAGCATGGCAATTTCCCTTGTGCTGACATCCTATAGGAGGCCAGGCGACGCCCTTGGACTTGAGGCGTCTATTCTAATTTCCCCACAGGAGCCCCAGGGAACTTTGACAGTGGGGAACGAGTTGATTGACTCTCCAATAGATACCACTCCCCAAACCCTCCCTGTTTATCTTAAGAGGCTTGTAAATATTAAACAAAGGGGAAACAAAGTCATCCTAGGAAAAACTTGCCTGTATCTTTGAGATGCAAATGTCCTTTCTGGTCTTCTCAGGAACCCTCATCTCTGCCATCTTTTTAAAATGCATCTTTTTAAAAGAGGGTAAAGTAATTTTGAAATTGACTTATCAAGGATAAATAAAAAACCTAAGTGTCTTTTCTGTAATAATTCAGCCATCTAGACAAGTGAGTTTGATTTTTTCCATCTGTCAGAAACCTAATTTGAATCCAAACTCTTTTTGTAAACTGATGGGTTTCACATGGCTGTACCTGACTCCGTGCTGAAATTTGGAAATGACAACTATGACGTCTCTGTATGTTTGTGTCCTTGTATGTGTCTTTGTCTTTGGATAACATTGCTGAGGTGGATTTGTGGATGAGCTCTATTTAATTGGCTTAAAGAAAAGTGAGCACTTACAAACCAAACTATTCTAAATACAAGAGAAATTGAGCTAAATGAGCTTCAGGTTCATGTGAACTGGGAAATATTCAGTATTAATTAAGACTTGGTATTAACGTTCGTTTGTTGATCTAATTAATATAGACATGCTGTTAGAGTCATCAACATTAAGTATAATACTTTTATTGTGCCTAGGTTTACTATAAGCTAAATAAAATCTTGTTATATCTATTGCAAATTTGTCAGCAAGGAAATAACCTGATGTGAAGAAACTTTTAAGGAAAGAAAATGCAAATGAAATAAGAGCTTTAGGTGAACTTTTTAAAATACTTATCCTTTAGGAAGGTCTATCTAAAATAAGTCTCTCCAGATATTTGACCACTTGAAAGTCAGAATTGTGCTAAAATAAGTGACAGAAGTTTTATGGAAAGTGGACCCTGAAAAAAAGAGTTCTGTACGTGGTCAGGATTGACTAAGTTTAAAATAAGTTTAATTGAGTCAATAAATTTTAAAAGTAAGCTGGTGCAAAACTTGAATTTCGCTTTTCTCTCTGTTAAGAAGACAAGGTTTCTTAAGATTTTGGACTGCCTTTGATACCAGATTTTAAGTTTTTCTACCTTTTAAGAGATCTGTTCTGTACTTGCCTTTGAAATCTTTTATTGTTACTTTGGCTAACTGAGTAACTATTGTTTCACAGTGACATGTGATCCTATCTGACAGTTTTAAACCCTTTTCTTATTTTTCGGACAAAACTTCCCAAATCAAATTATAATGAAGTTCCTTTGAGCTCTAGCTAACTTTGGGGTGCTTCAAAGGGCCCCTGAAACACCCCCAAAGAGAGATATTAACTAATTAGGTTGACTTGGTATGTTGAATTACACCGGAAGTGTTGTCAAATAAGCAATAAATCTTCTTTGGTTATATTGTATGCCAAATGATACGGGTATTCTACAGATTATATGGAGTTCCTAAAATTTGGTATGTCCTGGTAAAATGTTACCAGTCAGAATTCTCTTTATTATCGGAAAGTGCTGCATGTCACCGCAGCAACCACATTACTTTGTCAATTGCATCGTAATCAGATTTAAACGTGCCTTCTCTTTGTTTCTTTTCAAGTAGCCAAATGTATGTCTCAGCCCACTCATCTTTGTAAAAATAGACATAGAAGTCTTTCAAATGCTGTTTTAGCAGGAAGTTACTGATGTGTATGTGCCATTTACAGTGATTCTGTATATACTCCCCAGCTTCAAAAACACTTAGAACTGCTGCTGTGGTTTCTGGAAGAGTCAGTTGTTGGTTCCTCAATTACATCTGTGCAGCTCGGGTCTGAGTTTTTAAAGAATAGTTAACTTTTAAAGAAGTTTCTTTATCAAAAGAGCAGTTTGAGTTATAGCCATGGTTTTTGCTGGGTTAACATTGGCTTCAGTTAAATCGTTTCAATTATAAAGTAAGTATAACTATGGTGAAGAAGCTTGGCTCATTTTAAAATGCTGAATCACATTTTATTTCTTGAATTAATGCGATAGAAACGTCAAAATTCCGGACCACTGGAATATGCCAACTTTTTTGTTTTGGGGTTGTGTGTATAGTTTTTGTTGTGCTGATTTGTTTGCTTGTTTTTTAAAGAAACGGAAACTGCTATGTCTGCTAGTGGAAGAAAATGCTTTGTTTTGCTCTGAAGATTCTGAAATTATTCAGGCATATCGTGGTTCATAGATTACAAAGAATAATGCTAGTTAAATGCCAATGAACTATTTTTACTCTTTTTATACGAAATGTACAAATTTCTGGGGGGTGGTGGTGATGGTGGCAGCGGTGCCTCTTACTACCTTATGTAAAACACTTGAACATTTTCATCAGTATTGCCATCATCTGTTTAATACTCCCAGTATATTTTCTCAACGTGTTTACCTAAAGTTGTATGGAATGACATAATAAGCAATAAAATCTGGATTACACCCTCCCCCCCCAAAAAAAGTGCCTTCTTAAGTCTTTCGTCATTGTACACAGTTATGGTATCACTCTGATGCCTTTGCAAAAATGCTTCCTCTTCAAGAAGATTTATAGAAGGGACCTTTGGATAAATACAAGTTTCTGGTTTTCAGACCATAAAGGTGAACCGGGTAAGATCTTGAAGAATTCTAATGGGAAACCTGATGGCTTCATAAAGCTGTTAACAAAAACGATTAGTTGCACATGACTGGGTAAACTGGTGACTATGGTTATAATTTGTATGGTTTCTATCTGAAAAATGACTGCTTTAAATCTGTGTTTTCCAGGTGTAAGCAAAAGTCTCCCCTTAAACTAATTATGACTTACAGTAATTTGTTAAATTATACCCTTGTAAGCAGAATTGAAACATTTATCTTTTTCTCTCTACCTGGTTGATCCTGCCAGTAGCGTATGCTTGTCTCAAAGATTAAGCCGTGCATATCTAAGTATGCACTGCTGGTACACTGAAACAGCGGATGGCTCACTAACTCAGTTATGGTACCTCTGGTCGCTCGCTATTGCAACTGGATTACAAATAGTTATACTGATCATTGTTCTTTGTTTCCAGATTGTTTGCTCTTTGTGTCTCCCTGCTGCACTGTGTCTTTGTTAACGTTACTAGCTGCATTACTTATATCCTGTCTATTTTATAAGATTGGTGTCTCTTACAGTACCCAGTATGTAACCAGGCCTCCAACAATACTTCTATGGCTAAACATCTTGAGGAAATAGATCACATTTATAACATAAAATAATTGTAATAGTGTGATTCTAGGTATGGGAGGAAGCAACAAGGGAAAATGTCTCCTGGATCATAATTAGATAGAGGATCCAGAGGATCTTTAATTATCAATAGGGCCTAATCCAAAAACTAGCACGTGGAGTGGCATATCAAGCATTCTTCCCTGACCTGGGATGAGCCTCCCAGCACCGTGGGACAAAATTTGATCCTGAAATGTCTCCCAAATATTGGTCAAAATCCTGACCAAGAGGAGAGGATCTGAGAAATGGAATATTGCCTGACACATCAGTCATTAGCGATTGCAGCCCTCCAACGTGAGCCGGTGAGCCCTGACGAAACTCAGGATATGAGAATATAGGATACAGGCCCCGGGTAGCTGAGGTACATATCAAATGAATGATTTCAGTGAGCCCAGACTCTTGCATCTTCCCATACATAGAAAACTGCTTAATTCCTTAACTTGAGACGCTGCTTCCCAGGCTTGAAGCTCTCAAAATTCCCATCAAATAGATCATAACTCTCAACTTTTAGGCTGAGAATATTTTTTTAAGGCTACAGGTGTAGACACTTTCCAGAGAGGAACAAAAAAAAACAAACAAACAACGTTTGCAACACTGGCACCGATGGTGGACACTCCCGGAAAGTTCCATCTGACGAAGCAATTAGAAGGGCCGTCACCCCTTTTTCCACAAGACTGTGGAATGGACATTGACAGTAGGGAATTGGAACAGGGAGGAGCCAAATCTGACTACACGTTGGATCTGTTTCTTTGACTTTAACCTTTGCCTTCCGCTGCTTTTGTTCACTAAAAGGATACTGTCTGTACATAATGGCCTGCCTCGGGGAACCCTCTTCCTCTGCCTGAATGTTAAACCAAAGTGCCTTTGTTCAGGGAAACATACGGACTCTGTCCACCTGTGGATGGCTGCAATTAAGAAGAAATTAACACATCCCCTCCCTGAGGCTGGCCATTCCAGGAGATATTCGCAAAATTTATGGCCCTTTTACTTTACCTCCTCATCTCCTCCCCATCTCTGTGCTATAAAAGAAACTGGCATCCAAACCCGGATAAGATGGTTATTTTGAGACTTTAGTCCGCCATCTTCTCGGTCTGCTGGCTTTCCAAATAAAGTCATATTCCTTGCCTCAACACCTCATCTCCGACTTATTGGCCTGTCGTGCGGCAAGCACAGCAAGCTTGGACTTGGTAACATCTTTACTCAGGACACGGTGTCACAAAATGGGACATTGTTTTCTGTTTGTTTGTTTTGTTTTTGTGTTTTGTGTTTGTTTTTGTCTTGGGCTGGACCACGTGGCTTGTGGGATCTTAGTTCCTCGACCAGAGATCGAACCCACGCTCCCTGCAGTGGAAGCTTGGAGTCCTAAGCAATGGACTACCAGGGAATTCCCATGGGACACTGTTACCTTGCAGTCATGGTCCTCACCTTTGTGAGACAGAGGTAGTAGCGTAGCAGGATTGAGAACGTTGTAAAGTTTAAGATAAAGATTAGGTGGTGAAAGCAGGATTTCACAGGAAGTGAATCTAGTGACACTTGCAGTGAAACGTTGTCAATTCAGAGTTAAGAAGACTGTGGACAATGTGTGGAGTTTGCAAATAAACTTCATTTTCTAGAGTCAAATCTGCCAAGGCTTCCACTAAATTTGCAGTTGTGGCTATAACCTTAAGACAACTGAGATAGGCATAAGCAACTGACTCAAGTTGCATGCTATAATAGGCAATAGGCCTATATTTACTACCATGCTCACATAGTTCCGCGGGGCCTGATTATGCCATTCATGCACAAATCAAGTAAAAGTTTCTGAATAACCTAAAGTTAATCTATTAGGTAGAGATCTCTTTGCTAACTTAAAAGGGCTAATATATTTTGCCTCCAGTGGAGATCTCACCTTAAAGTTTCCGGATCAACCTGAACCTGATCATTTGGGTAACCCTAAGGCAGGCAGCTCTTGCAGTGCTTGTTTTAGCCTTATAAAAGCCTGCTTATGTTTATCTTCCCAAGCAAAGGATTCAGGGACTAAATCTTTAATAAGTTCATAGAGTGGAAGAGGTAACAGAGAAAAATTTGGAACCCAGAGCTTGCAATAACCAGCTAAACCTAGAAATCCACAATGCTAGCACTTAGTTGTGAGTCTAGGAAGTTCCTGTATCAGCCTAATTCTCTCTGGAGATAGCTGAATTCCTTCAGTGCTTAGATTATGTCCTAGGTAATGAACAGTGTCTAGAGATAATTGTAATTTTTCCTTTGTGTTCTTTCTCAGCTAACTGTTGCAGGAAATAAATGGAATCTTTTATGCATGCCTTATGGAATCTTTACAGTAGCTGAGTACAGCAGGAGGTTATCTCCATATGGTATAAAGGTTGATTTCTCAGGGAACTAGAGGGTACTTAAATCTTGGTGAAGTACTTGGGAGAAAAAAGAAGGGGTCCCAGTGAACCCCTGAGGCATAAAAGTGCAGGTATATTGTTGATTGTTCCAAGTAAAGGCATATAGATATTGGCTGTTGGGTCTCCGGGATGCTGAAGAAAGGTGAACAAAGGTCTCCAACAGTAAACCATTCCAAGTCAGTTGAAACTTGTGACAGAAGGGTGGCTAGGTTTGGAACAACAGGCAAACAGGGAATAACTATTTTTATTAACAGCTCCCAAGTCCTGGACAAATCGCCATCCTGCCAGGTTTCCAACCAGGCAAGATTGGCATGCTGCAGGGACGAGTACAGGAATGACTACCTCCTGGGAAATTAAGTCTTCTACAATAGGTGTGAGACCTTGTATGACCGCAGGCTTTAATAGTTGTTGAGGAAACCTAGGGAGAGGTTTAGCTACACCTATCTGAATCTTTATAGGTTTGCATTTTTTTATTCTTCTGATGTTAACACTGTCAGAAGTAGCCCCCAAATTTGCAGGCATCTCCACCAAATTAGAGAACTTGTGCTGAACTTCCTCTTTTATGTCCAGGACAGATTGTAAGGAACATAAATAATCAGGTTCAGGTTGATCAGGAAACTTTAAGGTGAGATCTCCACTGGAGGCAAAATGTACTGACCCTTTTAAGTTAGAAAAGAGATTTCTACCGAATAGATTAACTGGGGCTATATTGCATAGCAAAAAGGAATCTTGGTTGAGATAAAAATTCTCTCTGAACTTTATTAGGTACTCCCACTATGGAAACATCCTCTTGACTCAGAGGGACCTGTTGTTCTTTGAGGGTGGGATTTAGAGTAGAAAGCACAGCTCTGGTTCGGGCTAGGGATAGGGTGTTAAAGGGTTAGGTAATTATGTTTACAGTTAGGGTTAGGGTTTAATGTAGATTTCAAAGTAAAACATGAGAGTGGGGTTTAAAGTAGAAAGCATAGCTCCAGTATCAACTAAAATTTGGCAGTTTTTTATCAATTTTCATTCTATTTTCCTCTGGGCTGTTTAAGGTAATTGCTGGTAATAGTTTACCAGAGAACCTCTGGAGTTCTGCCAACTAGGGGAGAGGGTCATGGGGGGGCCCTCCCTTTGAGACAGATATGAGAGCATTTGTGAAGAGTTTGCATAGGACCTTTGAGGACACCTTTTTGTCCAGTGTCCTCACTGATTACAAATGAAACATTAACTTTGGGTCATCGAATTGATCATGGACCCCTAGGAGGTTGTAATGGGGGAGGCCTAGGTGTTATTTTGTGTCTCTTGCCTTAGAGCTGTTGTAACTGTAAGGCTATGAGCTTGGTGGATTTCTGTTTGTGATCTTGCTCCAAGGTCCTTTCAAAATGCTCAGCTATAGTCAGGAGTTCAGTCAGGCCTACAGCCTCCCAGCCTATTTTCTGCCCTTTTATCAATCCACTAATCTCAGAAGATAATCCATTTACAAAGAGGGCAGTTAAAGTAGGCTGAGTGGCCTTTTTATTGCTTGCAACCCCAAATGCTGTAAAAAGAGACCCTACAAACTGGCTCGAAAGTCTTCCACAGATTCACCCCTCTTTTGTTTGTATGAGTGAATAACAGGCCAATCATTATTAGGCCAATTAATAATAGACCAAGTGTGAGCAGGGAAGATTTTAGGAATAGCTTATAAAAGGTTAGTTGTTATTCTGCAAGCCTTTTTAGGTTGAGGATCTTGAATATCATCCTAGGGATTATGTCATTTTGCTTCCCGCGTCCATTCTGGGGCTTCCCCCAGTCCTACCAACATGTGTACAAGCAGATAAAGATCTAGCAGTTTGGGGACATAGGCCGTGACAGTGACTCTAAATTCTTCAAAAAATGTTGGGTGTTCCTCCCTAGGTTTAGAGAATTCTTTGACTATAGCTCTCAGTTCAGTCTTTGACCAAGAGGTAAAGGACACCTGAGGGGGCTCACCTGCAACCTCAGGTAGTTTTACTTTAAATGGCAATTGTTAAATATTCTCTTGGGAATAGAAAAGTATTTCAGACAGAAAATGAATAAAACAAGAGTACTCAGGTGAAAAAGGAAAGGGGGGGACAGTAGGAGTTAAATCTGCAGTCACATCCGTCCTATGGTCTTTTGTTTCAGGTACCTTTTGTCTCTTTAATTTTTCATTAGCTTTTTGTTCTAAGTCTCTAAACGAAGCTATTTTGGAATCTTGAAACCTTCTGTAAACTTTTACATACCAATTAAAGCAGGCATCTCATTCTCCCTGTCCAATTTGGGAACACTTGCTCTCTAGTGTTTTCCTTAAATGAACAATCTTGTCTAACTGGAACATTCCCCACAATGACCACTGTAATTCTAGATCAATATTAGTATAATTTTGCCATCTTTCTAAATATCTACAGCCTCCAGGACCATAGTTCTCAAATATAAAATAAGCAGGTGTGTCAGAAGCTGGCATTCTCAACTCTTTGGTGATAAAGGATCTCATTTCCTTAGCTAGCCTTTGTCAACCCAAAAGAACACACAAAAGAACTGCGCCTTAATATACCAGCAGTAACAAAGAGATGTTACTATGTCCTGGCCAAAAGAAGGCCTGGTATGCACCACCACCAATTCCCAGGGATCCCTGGACTGAGGAAAAAGATCCAACCAGCAAATCCCAAGGAATGGGGGCTGCAAACTGATGCCAAACAAAATGGAGAACTATAGCCGCCACCAACAGTTCCAAGCATGGAAACTGAGGGCTGATTCCAAACAGATGGGGAAGTGCAGACTACACTGCCAGCAGTGCCCAATGTGGAATCCAGGGAACAAAATTAGGGCCTAGGGTTTACCACTCAAAAATGTACTGGCAATAACCAAGAGATGTTACTGTGTCCTGGGAATTTCCCTCTGAAAGGCTAGGGGTTTGGCCTCAGGGAGAATCCTCTACCAGCCAAACTGACCTGCCCTGTAAAGGAAAGCCAATTAGATTGCGAGCACAAACTCAATCAAAGAGAATGGAGCTCAAACCAAGAGGAGCTTACCAACAACCTTCAGGAATGGCAAGAAAGACAGTGAACTCAAAGGAGTTGTGGGCACCACACCTGTTTCTCCTTGTCCCAAATGTTATCAGAAATTTGCTTCAGATCCCATCACTGCCACCAATATATTTATCTTTTTAAAAAGATAAGCATTTAATCATAAAATCATCCTGTTAGCAGGAGGAATCATAAGAGTGGATTTTAGAAAAGTGCACATATATATTTTTATACAGAACATTTCCGGAGGGATACATATTCAACTGTTAGTGGCCACCTCTGAATGCCACCAATGTATTAAAAAACAAAATTTAACTGAGTAAATTTGAAGATTTACTTTGAAGTTTGAATAAATTGGCTTTATTAAACGATTCATGAATCAGGCAGCATCTCATCTGATGGAAAGGGAGATACTGCAACTGGTTACACAACATGGAAGGCTTTTTGTTTTTTGGCCACGCCACATGGCATGTGGAAATCCTAGTTCCCCGACCAGGGATCGAACCCATGCCCCGTGCATTGGAGGAGCAGAGTCTTAGCCCCTGGACCACCAGGGAAGTCCCAGAAGGCTTTTAAAGTAAAGAGGGTGGGACAAGGAAAGAAAGTCATCATCAAGGGAAAAAATGAAAGTTCACTGGAGGAAAGTGAAACTTCAGGTGACAATGGCTTCTCATTGGCTGAACTGTGGAATTTTCTATTAGCTCTTTCTATTTTCTATTTCTTGTTGCTGGCCAGGAAGGAAGTCTTCCCTCCTCCAGCTGGGGTAGTAAAGTGGTTGCACTTCCTGTTTGGGGTCAGTGAATGACCTCTTCCTGTTGGGGTAATTGATGATGAGTGACACGGCATGAGAGCTCCCTCTACGGGCCTTCCAGACTCCAATTCTAGTTGAGGTTTCCTTTTGTTAACATTCACAGCATGTTTTATTGGCAGGAGGATTCACAATGAGGGAGAAAAGGCCACAAGACTCACCATAAAGAAGGCTCAGAAATTCCTGGGTGGGTCCAAGGGAGGCACAAGGTGGCTGTGGGGTCAGCTGGCGGCCACAATGATCACATGGTTCCATCTGATGGGTTTGCAGCTCGATGTGGAATAGTGAATAAAAGGGTCAGTTCATCCTATCAGAGAAACATGAAACTGAGATAAGCTTCCCACTGCTGGAAGCATCATGAGCCTTCAGAAAAGAACAGAGAACATGTCTAAAGGGTTTGGGAACATCAGAGTCATATCTCCTCAGAGTGGGACTCCCCAGGCTCTCCAGGTCTCAGTCCCCAACTCTCCCTCAGGGACAAAGCCTCCTCACCTCTGTCCTTGTCAGCTCACTGCTCCCTAGAGGTCCTGCCTATCCCTGAGGACTTAGGTTTCCACGGAGACAGGTTGGTTGAGACCTAGTGATACAGTTGACCAGCCTGATACGCAACAGTTCCCACCACCCTGGGGCAGTTGGGCTCAGGGACACGTGGCTCTGGACCCCATGTGGAGGGTGTCCTTGCACGTCAGCTGTGCCCCAGAAGAGCCAGTAACGCCTGTAGCTGTCCAACTGATTCTCAGGGTATTTTCCTGGGAGAGCCCTTGGTCATCTGACCTCCTATCCAGGAAGCCCCGTGACTTTCTGACTGCTGCCTGTCACGCCAACAACACACCTGTGAAGGTTCTGCTCTGCATGGCCATCTGTCCTCCAGGCCCCCCCTTCTAGTGACCCAGATGCTAGGACCACCCAAATGCTGAAGGAGTGTCCACCTGCCTAAGGTACAGACACCCCTGTATCCATCTGCATGATTTCTACTGGGAATCAACAACATTTATGGGGATTCTTTGGCCCTAAAGAACAGACCAACCTGATAGGAGCAATGCAATGATTCACGATTACCAGGGTCAATGCACATATACAGGGGCCCATAGCCCCAGACGCCCCACTCACAATTCACATGGGTGTCCCATACGTACCCACCGATGCCCAAATATTCTTGCTTCATACATACATACATCCAAACACGCACATCAGTGGTGTGCTGGTAAGTGCTAAAAAACTCTCCGAGAAAGGTGGGAAAGACTTCACCTATGCTATCTACGTGGTATAAATATTCCCAGCATGACCAATTTCAAGCTACCCACCTGACATCACTGAACACAGAGCTGGGAAGAGATATGCACCATTGACTATCCCAGGATAGTATGAACCAGTTCCAGCACATCCCATACCTTTTCCTATGAATTTGTGCACACAATCCACTTACACCCCAAGTAGAACCCTCAACTCCCATCACAGATATATAACCAAAAGGATACCACATACACATATGTGTTTGTACATATACATATACATACATATATATATATATATATATATATATATATCCTGAACACACACGTACATTTCTACCCTCACCCTGAATTATACACAAACAGACCACCTCTTACTACCTAAATTTTTACAGACGAAACCTTACTCACCCTGAATATTCACATTCCACTCTCACAACTATATATACACACACAACATGGGCCTGAAAACAAACATGTTCAACCAATATGCCATCCAGATCTACACACTGAGTACCTAAACACACAGGCTCACCAAGTACACAACTGTCTCATGTGCAACCCAAAAAAGACCCATATGCAGTCCCACAGCCCTAAAATACATATACTCCAGGATTCCTGCATACACACATAACCTACACCGTCTACTGGTTTCCAAACACACAAACTAAACTCTCACATCCCCCAGAATACATACCCCAGAAGCCCCAGGAACTCAAAAACACACACAGCCACAAATAACCTATTCTTATCAAATACAGCTGACCCTTGAACAACTTGGGGGTTAGGGCGCCAACCCTCCATGCAGTGGTTCTGCATCCATGGATCGTGTAGTAGTCCTGTAGTATTTACTGGAAAAAAATCCACTAGAAGTGGACCCGTGTGGTTCAAACGTGTGTTGTTCAAGGGTCAACTGTACATATAAGTCCACCTCACTAATACTGAGAACGCACATACAAGCAACACCACTAAATTCTTCAGGCATTACATTTTGAAATAGACACACAGAGGACTCTAAGCCTCCTGATATACTCACAAATCACAAATACACACACCCACAAACTACTCATGAGTATACACCCCAAATGCTCAGACACACTCAAAACAGGAAAACACCGACAACCTCTGCAGTCTTACTAATATACATACACAATTCTCACACACCTATGGACACACACATGCAAATATTCCCAAGCCCTGAACATACAGATCCCCTCCCAAACACTACACATTATGCTACCTCTCCAGAATACAAGCTCCCCACCACTACCCCAACATATAAACTGTATATGTGTGGGGGGGTGTTTATATATATATATTTCTACCCTCACCCTGAATATATAGACAGACCACCTCTTACTCCTGCCAAACACATGTATAAACACCCTAGCATTCTCCAAAGAAATACACTTTGAATACTCCTAACAACTCCATACCTTATGAACAAACTTTGATAATGCATGAACCTGATGATGGACACACACACAGATTAGAATACACAAGTAAGATACATGCAAGTATCTCCAGCAAACCATTTATGAAACAACTTCCGTATATCAAATTATCCCTAGCTATTAGGAGCCAGCTCACACATATGCAAGTACTAACAAATACCCGTATCACATATTTCTAATATATAGAAATGCAATTGTCCAACTTCCCTGTAGAAACATAGAACCCCACCTCTTTATCAGATACACATATACTCACTTCCCAAAATACATACGCTTAAGAGGCTCCTACTGAAAATTACAAATGCACAGCCTCAGCAAATATTCCTCCAAGTGGCCATGCCCCTTGAATACACACACAAACTCATTTAACACATAACTCTCCACAAGTCCCAAATGCAACCACAATTACCCAGAATACTACAAATATGCAATAATATCACCCTATATGCCCTTTGTTCCAAATACACATACAGTACCACACTACTGGCATATACATAACCCCACATTCCCAACCTCTCACACAGAATTAACTCTGCCATCTTGCAGAATACAGAATCATACAAACACAACATACCTACATATACAACATCCACCAGTCCCAGAAAATAGTCACAGACTTGCCCTCTACACATCCAAATATACAGACAGCTCCTGAAAATGCACACACACAAACACCCCATAACCATATAACATGCCCTGAATATACAAATGATCATCCTACATTCCCCAAATATACAAAATAAACAGACTGGACACCCAAAGTAATATACACCACTACTTTTCCTGACATTGCCCTTATGCATATGCAGATAATCCTTCCAAATCCACCATTAGACACACATAAATCCCCAAATTCATGGGTGATAAAAACACATGTAAACATATTCCCCAAACACCAAATTACAAACACCTAACCACCAACTCCTTGAGTATGCCTGCGTCACATCTCAACACCCTCCAAGTACAACACTCACTCTTACACACTCTCACAAAAACACAGGCATGACCTCCCTTCAGACACAAACATCCACAGACAAAACCAACCCACACCTTTGACTACATATCAGATTCCCACCAACCAATTAAATATGTACAGACCCCATCTATGCTTGCAAATCAATCATGATTTGACATCAGACTACAAATACATGTTTACTACCACATTCAGCAAAGTTGCTCCCATCACTGACAAAAGAATGCAGTTTGGACATAAGTGTTGATTGATGTTTTTATGATAAGAAGGAAGACACTAGTGAAACCATGAGTGTGTTCCTTCGATCTTCACTCATTTTCCAATCACCTGAGCTACATCTTTGGAACCAGATGAGGGTTTTCAACTCGCAAGAACGTCCCTCTAGCTTTTGTACTCTTCAGAACGCGCAGCCTAGAACGGCACCTGTTTAATAGCTCACACACACTACTTACCCCCCACCGTAGGCCCCGCAATCACTGAACCCTTCATGCAGCCGGCTCCCCAGTGGTGCCAATAACCCTGGGGTAAACCCCTCAAGGGAATCGAGCTCTATGGGGGCGTGAATCCACATTGTGGGGAGTCTCCTTACACGGACAAGGGCACAAATATCCCACAGGGTGAACACCAGCGCAGAGCGGTGACACCTGAGGGCTGAAAAGTCCCTGTACCCCTTACCTCAGGGTTCCTAGAATTGACTCCAGAGGCGGCCATGACAGGCCCCGCCCCCGCTGGACGGCCGTTGGGGCCCCAACCTCCGCGCTCGCGCATGCGCTCCTGTCTTCCGGAGCCGAGCCAACTACCCCAACAGACGCCAGGAGCTGTTGGAGGACGGCGGTCCGCGTGCCCGAGAGCCCCGCCCCAGTGGGCGTGCGCGGGCGTGCGCAGGCGCGGGGCGCGCGGGCATCTGTTCCAGGAGGTCTCTGCAGGAGAGGAGAGAAATGCAGGGTCGGGCACACTACGCAGCATCTCTGGCGACGCTCCTCGCAGGGAACCTTCGTGACCGTGTCTTCTTAAAACCAGCTCTTGTGAGATGTGCACTCGTGATTTTTCTATTGCACACGTGAAACCCATGCACTTAGCTACAAAGAGTTCTGGAGAGCTCCGCTCTAAGCACAGTAGCCTCAAATTGGGGCAAGTGCTTTCATGCCCTTTGGACTGCAGTTCCTTGGTTCTTGTTTATGCCTTTCAAAAAACAGTAGGTCCTTTTTCCTAGCAAGCCTGAAGTTTCTGCTAAAGAACAATTCTAGCCAAGAATTCAGACCTGGGAAACACTCTTAAGATACTGTCTCCTGACTCCGTTCCTAGAGTTTTTCCAAACGCATTTATTCTACTAGAATATTTTTTCTCAGTGTATTTAATACATGGAGGTTTTTCAATAAATGTTGATTCACAGGTGTTTGCTTTGTACGGTTTTTTTTTTTTTTAAATAACGTTGAGAGAGAGTGGACAATCTGGGCCAATTTCAACACAGCAGGTAGTATGGGAACAATTTTCCTTTCCCTCCCTCCTTTTTTGTAATATCTTGCAGACTTTCAGTTGGCATTAAAAACAACAACAACAACAAAAATAGTAGCGGGATCAACTTACTGACCTGACTTTGTAATACTTCCCAAAGAAACTTCAATCATCAGATCCTCTTTCTGGTCAATTACAAGATTAGAGCATTTCTCACTCAACAGGATGCCTCTGAAGACCCCTCACGTCTAACAGCACTAAGCGCCTCCAAGTGCCCAGACTTGAAAACTCCACAAGACACAAACATGGTATCTCTTCGTTTCTTTAACGTTTCGTGATTGAGTGGAAGATGAACTGTCTTCTGAGGCTTGTGATGCATGTCCAGAGTTGTTTTTTCTCAGTAGTCAATGCCTGCCCGCAGCCTCTGTGCAGGAATAGTCAGAGATCATGATCCAAAGGACTTTTAGATACTCCCTTCTGTGACTGCTCTTCCCAAATTACATTTGGGCTAATTTGATTATCTCTGTCTCTGGGGTGTAGGATTTTGAAGTATTACAAAAGTGATTGCAGAATTGGGACTGGCTAATTTTTGCACAGTGCAATTTTTGTATCAGCGGCCTTGAGAAGAGTCCTTCAAATACTGTATCAGAATTATGAGTGAGAATCTTGTAAATAATTGGTTGAATGACTGAACAAAGGGAGGAAGCAACAAGGAAGCCTGCCTTTCTCGAGTGCCTGGGTACAATATTTTGCCTCACCATCCCTCTAGTATGAAGTTATTGGTTGAAAATCATATGAGTTTTCCTTCATTGTAAAAGCTCCAGTACTGAGCGATATTCCCAAACTGTTTATTTTTTTTCAGTCCCCGACAGGAGTTTCTTTAGATATAAAGTTCACCATGCTGTTGCTTGAAATATTCTCACCTTATCTTCTCATCTTCTTCTGAGTCAATTTTTCCTGACAAGGGGCAAGGAACTTCTTAAGCACCAACAGGAGTCTTTTTCACACTGTGGAACAGTCCTTCTAAACCTCTGTTTCCTTCCGCAACACCCCACAATCAGCTGGAGTTCTACTGCAGCTACAGCAGTGAGAGAATCTCATCTCCCAAGAGATTTGGTTGCCATCCTCTGAGGTTTTCAGCCTTCATCTCCCTTGACAAGTTTCCTAACAGTCCTCTCTTCTCACAACACAAACCACGAATACTCTTTCATATCATTTTGATAGTGGTTAACTGACTGACATGGATTCTCAATATGAAAATAATAATCAGACAAGTTTTGTAAAAGGAATGCTACCATGATTCCCATGCAGATGGGGCCATATGCAATGATGAGCCTAGATTGTAAAGAGCAAGTGTATGTAATGCAGACAGGAAATTAACAAACTTGTAAGCAGGGCTTGCAGGCTAGGATTTAGATGGAAGTGGGCTTCTCTGAATGGGGATTGGACACTGGTGGATAAACTCTTGGCACTGTGTCAAGGTGCACATCCATCTCATGGGTAGTGGACTTTTAACACCTAGAAAAACCAGGGCTCTAAGATGTTTAGTCCCTTTAACATAAGGAAAGAGAAGAAGATTTTCTGCCTTCTTGTTCCTTACTTCTGTCCTTACCCCTACTAAGCCAAGATGTTCAGTGCTATATGATGGTTCTTCCAAATCCATTTCATCCAAAGAGCCTGCAGATTTTGTGTATGTTTACAATTGTGTTTTCTGTTGGAGCCAAGATGCACACTTGAGTCTCGTCACTCCAAGTTCTCTTTCTCATAAGGATGACTAACTGATAATAGCTTAGTATGTTCTAATTTTTTGGTAGTGTTGCCAGATAAAATACAGATTTCGAGTTAAACATAAATTTCAGATAAACAGGGAAAGAATTTGCAGTAAAACTATGTCCAAAATGTTGCATGGGACAAAGTTGTACTACAAATGAATTCATTGTTTATGTGAAATTGAAAAGTCAAATTCAGTTAGGCATTTGTTACTTTTCTTTACTAGATCGAGCCACCCTATTCTTTCAGGTGCTTTGAAATGTAAGAGACTGTAGAAATTCTTGTTCTAGGAATCTAGTGCAGAAACAGAGGAGCCATGATACCCGTACAAAGGCAATCATTGGAAATATCCTCAGATATATAGGAACATATATGAATTTTCAACTAGAAAAAAAATGAAGGCATTTTAAAAACTGAAAACAGATTGCCTTCGTTTTTAGTTGCATGACGTATCTCTGGGAAGATTTTAATGAAAGAGATAACACTGGTTTCCTCCGGGAAAGAGGATTGGGTTGACAGGGGAAAGAGGTGGGAGGAGGACTCGCCACTGCATATTCCATTTTGCACAATTTAATTTTGAACCATGAGACGGTGTTGCTCGCTTAAAATATTATACTAAAATCATTTAAAAGGTAAAAAACTAAATCTTTTACAACCATGGAATACTATGAGAAAGACATTTAGTGAATTCTGGTCTTGGACATGGGGGCTGCATGACGGTTTATTGATGGACGGGGGCTTTCCAGCACAAAGGATCATTAGTAAGGCTGGTCCTGCTGGATGTTGGTTGGAGCACAAGGACCACTCCCTTAGGAGTGATGTACATACAGCAGTCAAAGACACTGGATCTGCTGAGACAATCCTAATTTCAAATACTCAGTTCCATGTGGCCATAAATACCCAAGTGTTTATCAGACTAACAGTCCTGAATTTTGTTCAGAAAGTCTAGTCTCTGTTGAAGTAAGTCAAGAGCCAGGTAGGAAGCAGAGTGTGTTGAGGGACACAAAACTAGGTTGATGGAAAAAGAAGTGAAAGGAAGGGAACATCAAGTCCAACCTCGGTGCCGTGAATGAAAAAAACAGTTTATAAACAGGGTAAAGAGGCACACGCCAATTGTGTTGCCACTGTGTGAGGTGGAAGGAACTTCCGGTTCTTGCCTACCTGCCAGAGCCCTCGTGGAATGTCTCCCCACCCCCACTCTACCCAGACCCACGTGCCCTCTGCCCCTCCGCCACTGCAGAATGTTTAGATTCAAACCTGCCCCTCCTTCACTTGGATCCTGAGCGTCTGCTGAAGCAGGTCACTCTCTGGGTCCTGGTCTTGACTTTTCTCATTGAGGCTACCAGGCAGCAGTAGTCCGTGCCCAAGCCTGCAGGATGGCTTCAGAAGGAGGTAAGCCTATAGGCTGGGGGTGTGTTCTCAGAGACCCTGCCATCCCTCACATCCTTCGGGTTCACACGTGACACTTCACGGTGGGCACACAGTTGGACTGAAGTAGAGGGAGAGGAGAGCACTGGACACACGAGGACATTTCACCTGGGGAGACTGGGGAGCCTGAAGAAACCCGAGACTGCACTGGGGAGGAGGGGTCATTGGAGGTGGATCAAGAGGAATTGCCCTGGCTATGGAGAAAGGATGGCAGCAGGCAGGTTGATTCTTTCTAGAAGGGAGACAAGCCACTTTGAAACGTGTGTGTAAGGATGTGTGTGATGTCCTGGTGGTGACACAGGGAGGGTCATGAGGAAAGCCTAGACCTGTCTTGTGTTCCTGAGGCACCTGAAGCTTGCCTCACCATATCTTTCTAAGGCATTTGAACAGGAGCATACTGTATCTAAGGGGGCCGTGGGGAGAGATGGTCTTGGTGAGAAAACTGTTCAGTGGGGCTGTGTGTGGCCACACCTGCAGTGAAGTGTCCTCTCCGAGAGCTAGGCAGGAGGTTACTCTAACTGCCACAGCCCACACCTCGTCCACTCCTCCCAGCCCAGAGCTCACTTCTCAGTTCAGGTAACTGTTGCTTTGGATTCAACAGGGGATGGGCAACCGTGTAACTTCAGCCAAGAGAGGGCTCAGATTCCTGAGTTGCTCTGAATTGTTCTTGCTTTTGTGGAATCGCAGTACTTCAGACCTACTTCATCTCGTCCCATATCTCATGGTGGACTCTCAGGCTGCCTTGAGAGGAAGAGTTTGTTCATATTTCCTGTCACTCCTTCATGGACAGGGGACAGATGTGGAGTGGGGTTGTTATGGGTGGATTGTCTGTGAAGGCTGCTTCCTCTTTTAAAGGGGGAAGGAGTGTAGCCCAGGGGCAGGAAGACGATCTTCTGTGTTATTATTAAACGTCCTATGACACCTGTTCTAATTATTAGGTGCACCGTGGTGTGTACCTTGTTCTCCTGAACAAGGATGTGTTCCAGACAACTTGATCGCCACGGCACCTGGCTTATGCCTGCTTCTTAGATTGTCTTTCCATTATTGGGAGCTGGAAGGGGAAGGACCACAGGCGGTCTGTACTCCCACGACCAATGTAACATGACAATTCTTTGGCCCTTGTTTAATCCTCTGCAGCCTTCACTGGCTGTGAAATGACAGAATCTAAGGGACACGCACCTACTTCTCAGACCCCCCCAACCCGCGCCCCCTCCTAGGAACAGAACTCCTGAGTGATGACAGTGACTCTGGGCACTGGGGAGGGGGTGGCAAGACCTGGCCCATGTTACATGTCTGCTGTGGGTTGTTCCGAGATGCAGGTGCATTCTGGGCCAGTGTTAAGGGTTTGTATCAAGATTCCATTAGAGAGATATTTTCCAGCATTTTGTTTTGTTTTGCGAGGCTAGGAAAGAAAGAGGGGATTTATACTGAGCATCAGGAAAAGGAGGACTGAGGAGGAGGTGGGGCCCCAATATTTTACACAGTGCCTGTCCACAAAGGGCCTTTGGGGGCCTAGAACTTACCTTGGAGAAGGTCCCTACCTGCTAGTACGCCGGCTGAGGGGCATTTCTCACAGAGCGGATGTCCACCCAGTTCCAGGTCTTGGGAGACAGCCTGTGAGGCTTAGGTGCCAGGGGGTGCCTTAGGGAGGCTCTCCAAGTCAGTGCTTGCTGAGGCGATTTCTTCTCGGCAGACAGGGGTCAGGGACCTTGGTGGATGGGCACGGGGTCACCAGTGGAATAATTCTCAACTGGAGGTCAGGGCATGAAAATCACTTGAAGACATTTGCACGCTGCACAGTTTCCCTTGTCCAAGTGTCCCTCACCTGTGGAGATGTACACTCTGATGCCACAGAAAGCCTCGGTCCCACTTGCCCATTCTCCTCCTCCATTCACTCCTTTCCTTTGCCTCCACAGCATGGCCAGTGCTGGGAACGGATGTGACCATGAACCCCGGTGCCTCCTTGTCTACTTTCACGGCAGTGCCCTTCCCTCCACCCACTCCTGGCGCCCAGCACCGGCCACCCTGGCAGCAGCACCTGCCACGTCCCCTCACCCCAGCATTCCCTCCTGGCAGCAGCCTGCTGCTGCCAGCTTTCCCCAGGACGCCTTTGGTGGCTAATGGTGGCCGTGGCCCCAGTGCCCCTGGGGCTTGCAACCTCACTGTCCAAGTCAGGTCACAAGGGAGGCCAGTGGAGGCCCCCCAGACTCAGACCTTTGTCGTTACTCAGGCCCCCCTCAACTGGAGCGCTCCAGGGGCCCTCAGCAGGAGTGCTGCATGTCCTGCACCCGAATTCATAGCAACCCCTGTGATGGGGACCGTTGTGACTGCTCCAGCTGTTGGAGTTAGTCAGGCTGGCAAGGGAGGCTGGACCCCAGGCTTTCCTCCTCAAGCGCCACCACCAGCTGCCCAGCTGGCCCCTATCATTCGCCCAGTGAACTCTGGGCCATGGCCACATGGCACTTCCAGGGAGGGCCGCCTGGCCACCAACCAGTCCAACGCCTCGCACGATGGCTCCTCTAAACCTCAGAGCGTGTACAGTAACTTCTGACGTTGGCAACACCTCAAGCCCCTGGCCCGGAGACACTTTCACCGGAGTCCTGATGCAGAAGCTTTTTCCTGCTTTCTCATGTGAGTGCACGCTCAGGGGGTCCTGAGCTTGTGGGAGCTTTTAGATAAAGAGGAACTGGGGATAGACTCGCACATTAGGTTTCTAGGGATACTGGAAGGAAGGTGTGAGGGCGATGTCCATGCTATGAGAGGGCACATTGTCGGTCACATGGGTGGGCCTGCCAGTCCGTGACATCAGGACTGAAATGTGCCCTATCTCAACTGGCCCCACCACCCTGTGAGTCTGGCCAGCTTGCTCTTCCATGATTCTCATGGTAATATGGACTGAAGACTTGCAGTCAGAGAGGGTCGTGGTGTAAGGTGAGGAGCCAAGGAGTGGATGCCGCACTCTCCTGTGGTGCCGTGTCCTTCATACAGGACTTGAGCGTACATGGCCAGGGGAGGTCACTTCAGAGGAGGGGGAGGAGCGCGGGGCCCAGGAGGGCGCTTTATGCATGCCTCCACTTCGTTGTGGAGAATTCCACGAGGAACAGGCTGATGGTAGAGCTCTCCTAAGGGCGTGGGCTCTCTCCCACTAGACTTGTGAGCCTGGCAGGCATTTCCATCCTAAACCTCCGGTCCCTCGTAAAAAGGGGACAATTACACTTCACTCAGAGGACTGTGCAGAAGACGCCTTGGGCTAATCTATGAAGTGTTAGCAGATTGCTTGGCACATGCCACGCCTCATTGATGATGGTGATTTTTATGATGAAAATGCAGCCTGGAAGAGGAAAAGAGCTCCCCAAGGCACAATGTCCCAGCTCTAGCCTGGGAGTGGGTGGTCATCCTTGAGTGAGTGTGCGGCAGTGACAGCAGTGGCCGGGAAGGCTTGTCTTTGCCCTCCCAGACGCCCGCCTCTCACCCTCCTATCGCTCAGTCATGCTGTGTTGAGTGATGTGTGGTCCACATTGTCGGGTGGGGTCAGGCAGGTGGGGGCTGGGCTGTGCCCAGAGACTGACCCCGAGGGCTTACAGCCCAGTGCTTCGATCCCTGGCCCGCCTGAATCCCTACATGCCGCTGGAGGAGGGACTGTGGAGGGCCGTGCAGGAATGGCGGCGCATAAGCAACCTTGACCAGATGATCTACTACAAGATGGCCGAAAAGTGAGTCAGCGTCCTGGGCCCAAGGGCTGCGTGGAAGGTGAGGCGAGTGGGTGAGGGCAGGGTCTGGCCGTGGGGGTGCTCATCAGAGAGGACAGAGGAGAAGGGCTGTCACCCAGCACAGGGTCCCCGCAGCCCAGGGGCCCTACTGTCCCCCAGAAACCCCTCCCTCACCTTGAGAGTTTGAGACTTCTGTCCTTCCTCCACCAGGAGCTCTGCCTTCCCCTGATTTTGACCTACCCTTGCCTTGACATGAAGGTCTCAGGACGGGGCAGGGTGAAGCTGTGAGTCCAGTAGGGGTCCAACTCCGGCCATATGGGCTGGGCCGGGGAAAGAGCTCCACCCGCCAGCCTGCTGCTTCCTTAGTGGTGGGTGGCTGGCGGCCACTGACATAGATTTGGGACCCCCTCTCCTTATGAAAAGTGGCCTAAGTGGGTACCCTGGAATCCCTGAAGAAGCTGGGGAAGCCAGCTGTCGTCAGCCCAAGGGTCTCCGGCCCTTTCAGTGTTTGCTCCATGGTAATCCCCTTGGTTTAAGAAACAAAACCAAACAAACGAGTGCCTCTCAGAGGAAAGGAAGGCCTCTCCTCTAAGCTCAGCATCCACATCGTCCAGCCTCTCCTGGGCCCTGTCTCCAGGTTTATCTTCCAGGACTCTCATTCCCAGCCCAGGGTCCTGGATTCGGGCAAGGACCCCTGTGGGGAACACATGCCTGTTCCAGCCTCTGGCTGTCAGCCCTTCATGTGGTTCTGGATGGGGATGGGGGGCATGAGGAGGGTGCCCCCTGGGTCAGCCATGTGTCCCGTTGACCTGGTTCAATTCAGCGACCTGGGTCTATGCTGTTGAATGCCCTCCAGTGCTGGTGAGGCAGGAAGGGTTCCAGATCTTGTTATCACTTCCAGGAGCAGCTCTCTGCTGTGGACAGCACCTCACAGGGCCTTGACGGCCCCAAGGCACATCTTCTCCCAGTGCCTCATTCTTGGCTGCCTTTGTTGGGCTCCAGAACCCAGGCCTTTTTCTCAGAGTGGCCTGTGCCTCCGTCACCCACCAGGTTCATGGAATTTGCGGCCGAGGAGGAGATGCACATTCAGCATTTGCAGTGGATGCAGTGCGCGCAGCACCTGCCTCCTCCAGCCCCACCGAAGCTGGATGCTCGGGGGCCTCCAGCCCCGAAAGTGAGCCTTCAGCCAGGCACCCAGCTTCCCACTGGAGCTGAAGGCACAGGTAACAGGGGCCTAGGGTTGGCCACTGTCCCCATGTGGATCCTTTTCCTTCAAGACAGGGGCATTGGTCTTTCAACCAAAACAGCCACCGAGGCGGGGGTGGGGGGGGTGGGGTCTCAGCTGCCCTTTGTCACTACGGGGTATTGACTTGGTCAGTTTTGTAACTCCTCTCACACCTCCCTGTCAAAGGACCCCACACGAAGTCTGCCTAAGTAGTGGGCTTGAAGGGGAGACCCCTAGAAAATTGGAGGTTCCCCACTTCCTTACTTGTGACTCTCTTAGATGACCCCCTTACCTCCCCTCTCCAACTGTGCATGAGGCTTCAGATGGTCCTGACCCCTCCCACACCCACATCAATGTCCCCCAAACAATGCCCTCACCAACGTGCGCTCGGTGGTCAGGAGGTGGACCGGGAGTCCCTCACCTTCCTTCCCTTCCTCCTGCTCTGCCTCAGCCTCTGCTCCCAGGATGTCCGGCCCCAGGGCCCAGCCCTTGCACCCGAAGCCACACAGATCCCAGCGGACCCCGGAGCCCAAGGCGCCCAAGGAGATTCCCCCTGAGGCTGTGAGGGAGTATGTGGACATCATGGAGGCGCTGGTGGGGCCCGTCCACTCAGCCACTGGCGAATCAGATGCAGAATGTGGAAAGGACAGAAATGAGCTGAAGCAGGAAGAGGACGGCACCTACTTGGACCCGGGTCTCTTGAGCTACATTGACAAGCTGTGTTCTCAGGAAGACTTTGTCACCATGGTAGGCTGGGTCTGGAACCTGGGGTCTACAAGATGCCAGGGCATGGAACTCTCAGCACCCAAGATCTGGGTTCTGCTCAGGCCGATGGGATTTAAGCTCAGCTCCTTGTTCCTGACCCTGGTGTTAGGGGAGGTTTACGCAGATGTATGTGTGTATATGTTTGTGTCTGTGTGTATGCCTTTGTGTGTCTGTGTATGTGCATCTCTATATGTGCTCTTTTGTGTGTGACTGTGTATGTGCATGTTTGTGTGTGTGTGTGTGTGTGTGTGTGTGTGTGTGCTGACCATCCCCGCCTTGTGGAGGAGAGTGGGGGTGGGTCTCTGCTTTTCACTTTCCCTCCTGGTCTTCTTGTGTCACAGGCCACTCCTGGCCAAGGATGCTCACAGCCTCTTCTTTCTGTCCGAGGTGGAGGCAGTCATTCACCCTCGATTCCTGGCAGAATTGCTTTCCCCAGACCCACAGCTGGATCTCTTGGCCCTTGCTGAGGAGCTGGAGCAGGAGGAAGGACTCAACCCTAAAGAAGTGAGCCAGGGGACGGAGAGGGACAATCAGGGGGCCAGGGGACTCCAGAGGAGGGGGGACCCCAGGGGATCCAGGGGACAGGGGAAACCAGGTGGCCCAGGGGAGCCAGAGGAGGGAGGGATCGCAGGTAGAACAGGGGAGACAAGGGACACCCAGGAAGACCAGGGCACGGAGGGACCCCAGTGAGCAGGGGAGAGCTAGGGCCCCAGAGCAGGAGGCCCACATGGCTCTGTCTGTCCCTTCCCTGCCTCGGAGGCCTGGCATGGGGAAGGGCCCTCTCTGGGGTGGGTGCAGCGCAGGGTGATAGGAAGGAGAGGATGGGGAGCCGGGAGCGGAGGGAAGGACACAGCTGGGAATAAGGTGCAGGAGGACGGCAGGAATGCCACCGTGTCTGGATTTGGTCTAGTCCTGGGGTCACCCGTCCCCTCCTCCCCCCCAGGGCCATTGTCCCACTGCCCAGTGCTCCTCCTCTCACACGTGCGCGTGGAGCCGTCACTGTCCTCCTCCCTCCTACCAGCTGGTGCAGAAACGACTCCTGGCCTTGAAAGAGGACGAGGGTGGGCCGGCAGCCCCGAGCCACAGTGCACCCGGAATGGGCTCAAGTCCATCTGAGTCCCACGCCGGCCAAGGTGCCCAGAGGCACGACCAAGACCGCCATCGAGGGGTCAGTGATGAAGCCTGCCCACCAGAGATTGATTTTGAGGCTCTTCATAGGCCCATCCGAACAGACACTGGCCCGTTCGTGCCCAAAGTGTTTGTTCCCTCTCGAGGACGTCAGGAGGTCTCTCCATTCCGGGCTGGACGGCCCTCCCCTCCCCAGGGTCAAAGGCGCACTGGCCCTCTACTGGGACCCAGGGATGCGTCTGTTCTCAGAGAGGCGTCTCCTGTTCGGGAGGCCCGAGGGCCCAGGGACGCGTCCAGTGAGGATGAGGAGGAGCTCCCCAGCCTGGCCTTCCTCTTTGCCTCTCCGCAGAGCCTGCTGCCTTGCTGGCTGTCCCAGAGTCCTGCCCCTGCCTCAGGCCTGGCCTCCCCTGGAGGTTGGGGGGCCCAGAGTGCTCCCCAGGCCCCCTCCCCTCAGAGAAGAGACCCCAGCCCAGCTCCACCAGCCGCTCCCAAGTCGAGGAAGCGGGCTCTGTGTGGGCGCCCAGCCACTGCTGAGAAGCTGCCCATCCCCGGGGCTGGCCACGGGGTCTCTGCGAGGCCAGCCTTGGCTCTGGGCCTGGCTTGCCCCTCACAGCCGAGAAAGAGAAAGCGTGACCCTTTTGTCACAGGGAAGAGGAGGAAGAGGAAGAGGAAGCACTGCAGCCAGTAGGGAACAGCCGGGCCGGCCCTCCAGGGCGAGCCCCCCAGGGCGGCCCCCAGGGGAGCCTAGGGGCTCCTCCTCACCCCAGAGCTGATCCTGGAGGATGTGGGGGGAAGGGAGGGAGGGCAGGACCAGCAGGGCGGGGAGGGGAAGTGCGATTGTGGGGCGTTAGGGAGGTGGGGGAGGTGGGTGTGGGCAGGACCTTTGGAGTGATATATGTAAATTGTGAATAAAGATAGTTTTCGTGGGAAATGCTCTCAGGCCACTGTCATCTTCTTCGTGTGGAGCTGCTCCGCAGAGAGCGATCCTGAGAGGAAGGAAGGGTGAGGGAGGTCACAGGAGCTATGGATCTACAGGTGGCCAAACCTTTCCTCCACATAGACAAGGACTCCTCAGGCTGCCCCTGGGAACGCACAGCTCTCACTTTCCCCACGGACCCACTCATCATCCCCTTCTCTAAAGCCTGCTTGGCTAGGGGCCTTCTGGGGCATCTGTACCATCTTCTGCATCCCTGAACCGTCTGGGGAGGGAGAGCTGCTTTTGTGCCTCTCAGCCCTCTGGACACTAACCAGTTTCTAGGACGGAGCCTGGAGACGGCCCTTGTCTTTATGGAGCTGCTCTCTGCTTCCCTGAAGTGGCCCGGCGATGGCGCTGGGGTGACCCTCCGCTCATCCAGGGTTTCCTGTGTGGGTGGCCTGACGAGAGAGGAAAAGTCTTGGCCATGGGGACAGGACTGTCTGCCTCGTCATAGCGGGAGCGTTCTCTAGTCCCACTGGGATTATTGCAATGTGGAGAGTGGTTGAGGCAGCTACCTCTTAATCCCAGTGAGGATGCAACGAGGGGAATGGGCGCGGGGAAATTCATGGGGCACCCGTTACAGGTGTGTCTAAGGGAAACGACAGTTGGGTCCCTTTGTGGAACTTGTGGGATTTCTATGCAGCAGCATCTCGTTCAACTGAGGGAGGAGGACCCATCTGGCTGTGGCTGTGGGGACTGGCCTTAGGGGCCTAGGGGTGTGCAAAGACACCCCAGAACTACTGTCCCTTCCCTTTCCACCCATGGCTGGACATGTGTGTGTATTGGTATCAACACTGATTTGTATTCCCATAGAAAACAGTTCCTCCTGACAAACTATGACCGTGTTTCACAAGAACAGCTTGCTCACAGGGGCAGCAGGGGTGGGGGAGAGGTGTCTGCGGCCCCAGATCTGGGTGGGAGCTGGGATCCATGCTGAGGAGTGTGGAGGCCTCAGTCACCGTCCTGCGGTTGCCGGCAGAGACTTTGAATCATCAGAGCAGGGGAAATGACCCGCTCATAAGGGTGAGACGAGCAAACAATGAGGGGCAGGGAGCAGACCCCTGCTGTCTCCCTGAACTGCCCCCCCTCGCAGCCTGCTTAGCCCCCGTCATGGCCTGTGCTGGCCCACCTCTGAAGCCCCTTCCTCCTAAAGCACTCAGATGCTCTGATCTTTTGTAGACCTGCCCTGGGCCTCACCCCACTTCCCTGCTGGCCAAAGGCTCTTCTCCAGGTTCTGAGTTCTGATTCCTTCCCCAGGACCCAGGCAGGGGTTAGGACAACAGGGACTCCCTGAACATGACCCCTACACCATCAGCATGCAAAACTGGGGCCGCAGGCTTCCACAGGTGGCATGGCTCTCTGCTGGACCCTGCAAAGAGCTTGGAGAAGAAAGGGGCTCATGTCTCTCCACCTCCACTAATCTGTAGGTCAGCCTCACAGGTCCTCCTCTGTCCAGGTGGGCAGCACATATGTGCTCCCAGCCCTCCTTGACCCTTTGTGAAAGAAAGTTTTTGCAGCTCAGTAGTCTATTAGTCAAGGTGTCTCAGGGCTTGTTCCTTTTGAAGCCCTACAGGAGAATCTGTTTCCTTTCCCTTTCTGTCTTCTAGAGGCTGCCTGCATTCCTTGGAATTAGTCCCTTCTTCCATCTTCAAAGTGCATCACTTTAATCTCTGCTTCCCTCATCACATGGTCTCTCCAACTCTGACTCTTCCTGTGTCCCTCCTATACAAATCTTTGTGTTTATATATAGCCCACCCAGAAAATTTATGATAATCTCTTCATCTCAAGAGTTTTTACTTAGTCACAGCTGCAAAGTCCTTTTTTCCATACAAGGTGACATTCACTTATTGTCATAGGAGGGGTTAAACACGGACCTTTTTGGGGAACCGTAATTTACCCTACTAGAAGAAATCCACAAGAATACCTACCATCAGAATCCACATGAATAACAGACTATGACCAAGTGGAATTTATTCCAGGGATGCAAGCCTGGTTCAATGGTAAAAAATCATCAATGTAATCTACCATATTGAGTCTAAAGGAACACATACTGTCACACCAATTAATACAGAAAAGGCAGTTAACGAAATTCAACACCCATTCATATTAAAAACGCTCAGAAAACTAGGAATAGAAGGTCACTACCTCAACCTAATAAAGAACATCTACAAAAAACCTACTTCTAACATCACATGAAATGGTCAAAGAATGAATGTTTTTCCCTGAGTTCAAAAACAAGGTTAGAATGTCCACTCTCATCTCTTAGTTTTCAATGTAGTACTTTAGATTCTAGTTAGTGTAGTGCAGCAAGAAAAGGAAAACAGAGGCATACATGTTAGAAAAGAAGAAATATAATTGTCATTATTTACAGATGACATAATTGTCTACATAGAAAATTCCAAGGAATGTATAAGAAAACTCATAATAAATTATAATAAATTGCTGTAGCAGGATCTCAGAATATAAGATCTATACGTAAACATTAATACACAACGTTGATCATATTTCCATATACTAGTAACAAACTGAACAATTGAAAACCAAAATTTAAAACATAGTAAATAGGTTCCAGTTCAAGGTGGCAACATAGGAAGATCCTGAACCCACCTCCTCCCACAAACGCACCAAATCTACAGCTACATATGGAAAACTTTCCTCTGAAAAAAACTAAAAGATGGTGGAGCAACCCCTTCACATCAGGAAAACCAGAGGGAAACCACATCAAAACAGGTAGGGAAGGCTGAGACACAATTTTTCCATAAATCCCATCCCTGGTGTGGAGACACACAATCAGGAAGGAGCTCAAAACCTGGAGCTTCTCCCTGAGAGGTGAAGGGTTTGGACCCCACATTGGGCACTCCAACTTTTAAGGCTGGCACCTGAGAGATAGACCCCCAAAACATCTGACTTTGAAGACCAACAAGGCACATCCCATGAGACCCACAGGGCTGTGGTGGACTGAGGAACAGCTCTTAAAGGGCCTGTGCACAGACTCACCTGCCCCAGGGCCAAGTGCAGAAGCAGCCCTTTGAAAAGCACTCTGACTTTTTGTGAAAGAGACTCACTTCCCAATTTTAAAGCATTAATCTGAGGAACAGGGGCCTGCTGGAATACTCCCCAGGGACAGAGGCTGGCGGGTGCCATCTTCCTGCTCTCTCTCTGCCTTGATAAAGCTGAAAGGTGCCATCTTTTTCCCCCTTTTTCCTTTCCTGCAGGTGACAACTTTGTGCTCCAGCCAGCTGGCTCCTTCTTCCCTGCTCTTCCTCTGTCTTGCTATATATATATATTTTTTTTCTTCTTCTTCTTTTTCTTTTTTTCTTTTCCCTTTTCCCCTTTATTCAGATGGTGTCATCTTTTCACTCTTCCCACTGCCTCACTCCAGCCAGTAAGCATCATCTTCACACTTTCCTTCTGATGTGCTCCAGAGAGCCAGAATCTCCAAGACGGGAGATCCCACTTTTGCGGCCTCCACTCAGGGGATGCTCCTTGATCACCTGGCTCTGGAGGCCAGGAGGGATCTCTTTTCTGCATCCCATGGGACTGTAACAATTGGAGAGACAGTTCTTGGCAGGATACCACCCCCAGGATGTACCACTACACATCAGACTGAGACACAGTCCCAGCCTTTACATGAAAAAGGCCTATTTGCTAGTAGGGACAAGACTTAAGAGCAGGCTTCAGGTTCAGCACACATCTAGAGGCTACAGATGTGCTCTCAAGGAAGGTAGGCTGGGGGTACCATCTTTCCACCCTCACTCTGCCTTACTACAGTTCACTGGTATCTCCCAGAATGGAGCTTGTACACTTATCTGAAGCCCTGTTTTCTTGTGACTGCTCCCCAGGGAATATCTTCAGATTGCTTGCTTCTGGGGCCCAGCAAGGCTTACACTTGCTATCTCACAGGACTGAATATATTTGCATTCTTTAAAAGCTGTTACCAAATTGTCTGGCTTCCTATCAACCTGAATCTAGGTGCTGACTGAGATCCTCCAGTTTGGGATGCTCACTGGTCTTGGCACACCCTCAACTGCTGGGAGGGTGTGCCAAGTCTATTAAAAATAAACTGCTTAGACAATCACAAAGGTTTGCGAGGCAACCAAGAGTAGACAGCGTTAAATGACAAGGTTCATCTGTCATACAGCTCTTCAAGACTGGGAGATGTGACTATTTCACTTAATGCGTAGAAACCAACACAGAGAGTCAAGCAAAATGAAGAACGAGAGGACTATACTCCAAAAAAAGAACAAGATAAAACCTCAGGAAAAAATCTTAATGAAATGAACATAAGTAATTTACTTGATAAAGAGTTCAAAGTTATGGTCATAAAAGTGCTCACTGAACTCAGAAGGAAAATGGATGAAAACAGTGAGAACTTCAACAAAGAAACAGAAGATATAAGAAAGTTCCAAATAGAAGTCACAGAACTGGAGACCGCAATAATTGAACTTAGAAATACAGTAGATGAAGCACAAGAAAGAATAGGTGAACTCAAAGACAGGTCAGAGGAACTCATCCAATCAGAGAATAAGGAAGAAAAAAGAATGAAAATAATTAATATAGCTTAAGGGATTTATGGCACATCAAATGGAATAACATTCACCTTATAGGAACTCCAGAAGGAGAAGAGAAAAAGGGGCAGAAAACATTTGTAGAAATAATATCTGAAAACTGTTCCTAACCTGGGGAAAGAAACAGACATCCAGATACAGGAAGCCCAGAGAGCTCCAAAGCAGATCAACCTAAAGAGATCCATACCAAGAAATATTAAAATTAAAATGTCAAAGTCAAAGATAACAAGGGAATCTTAAAATCACCAAGAGAAATACAACTTGTTACATACAAAAGAACTTCCATAAGACTATCATCAGATTTTTTAGCAGATATGTTACAACTCAGAAGGGAGTGGCACAATATATTCAAAGTGCTGAAAGAAAAATCTTTCCAACCAAGAATACTTCACCCAGCAAATACTTCACCCAGTTATATTCAGAACTGAAGGAGAGATAAAAGAGTTTTCCAGATGACTAAACGTTAAAGGAGTTCATCACCACTAACTCAGCCTTACAAGAATTGTTAAAAGAACTTCTTTAAGCTGAAAAGAAAGGGCGCTAATTAGTAACAAGAAAACTCATGAAAGTATAAATCTCACCAGTAAAGGTAAGTGTGTATAGTAAAGGTAGTGGATTAATGAATTATAAAGCTGTAAGAAGGTTAAAAGACAAAACTCGTAAAAAGACTTATAATTAAAATAATTAGTTAAGGGATATACAACATAAAAACATGTAAAATATGTCATCAAAAACATAAAATGTGAGGAGGGAGGAGTAAAAACTTTGACCTATAGAATGCATTCAAACTTAAGTTGTTATCAACTTAAAATAGACTGTTAAAAATATAAGTTGTTATATGTGAGCTTCATGGTAACCACCAAGCAAAAACCTAGAGTAGATGCACAAAAGATAACAAGAAAGGAATCTAAACATACAACTAAAGAAAGTCATTAAGCCGCTAAGGAAGAGAGCAAGAGAAGAAAGGAACAGAGAAATCACAAAATAGCCAGGAAACAATTAACAAGATGGCAATAAATACATACTTATCAATAATTATTTTAAATGTAAATGGACTAAAGGCTTTAATCAAAAGACATAGGGTGGCTGAATGGATTAAAAAAGAAGACCCATCTATATGTGGCCTATAAGAAACTCACTTCAGAGCTAAAGACACACACAGACTGAAATTGAAGGGATGGAAAAAGATATTCCATGCAAATGGAAACCAAAAGAAAGCTGGGGTAGCTATCTATAATTATATCAGAAAAAATAAACTTTAAAACAAGAGACAAAGAAGGACATTACATATGGATAAAAGGGTCAATCCAATAAGAGTATATAACATTTGTAAATATTTATGCATCCAACATAGGAGCACCTAAATAAATAAAGCAAATATTAATAGGCCTCAAAGGAAAAATAGCAATACCATGATAGTACGGGACTTGAGTATCGTACTTACATCAACAGATATATCATCCACACAGAAAATCAATAAAGAAAGATTGGCTTTAAATGACATGTTAGATCAGATGGATTTAACATATATATATAACATTCCATCCAAAAGCAACAGAATATACATTCTTCTCAAGTACACATGGAACATTCTCCAGGATAGATCATATGTAAAGCTAAAACCAAATCTTAACAAATTGAAGAAGATTTAAATTATATCAAGCTCCTTTTCTGACTACAATAGTATGAAACTAGAAATTGATTACAAAAAGAAAAGTGGAAAATTCACAAACACGTGGAGAGTAAACAACAAATTCCACAATACAGTAAAATGGTCATCTAACATGATCCAGTGAGATTTATTCCTAGGATGCAAGGATGGTTCAATATCTGCAAATCAATCAATGTGATATACCACATTAACAACTTGAAGAATGAAAATCATATGCTCCTCTCAATAGATGCAGAAAGACTTTTGAGAAAACTCAACATCAATTTATTATAAAAACTCTCAATGAAGTGGGTATAGAGGGAGCATACCTCAACATAATAAAGACCATATATGACAAGCCCACAAATAACATCATATTCAACAGTGAAAAGCTGAAAGCTTTTCCTCTAAGATCAGAAACAAGACAAAGACGACCACTAAAGTCCTAGCCAGGGCAATTATGCAAGGAAAAGAAATAAAAGGCATCCAAACTGGGAAGAAAGAAGTAAAACTGCTACTATTTGCAGATGACATGACACAATATATAGAAAACCCTAAAGACTCCATCGAAAAACTGTCAGAACTAATAAATGAATTGAGTAAATTTGCAGGATATAAAATCATTATACAGAAGTATGTCACATTTCTACACACTAATAACAAACTAACCAAAAGAGAAGTTAAGAAAACAATCCCATTTACAATTGTATCATAAAGAATAAAATAAGAATAAATTTAACCAAGGAAGTGAAAGACCTGTACACTGAAACTATAAGACATTGATGAAATAAATTGAAGAAGACACAAAGATACCCCATGCTCATGTATTGGAAGAATTGATATTATTAAAATGTCCATACTCCTCAAACAATCTACAGATTCAATAAAACTCAATCAAAATTCCAGTGACATTTTTCACAGAAACAGAACAAACAATTCTAAAATTTGTATGGAACCACAAAAGGCCCTGAAAATCTTGAGAAAGAAGAAGAAAGCTGGAAAATGCATGCTCCCTGATTTCAAACTATATTTCAAAGCTATAGTAATCAAAACAGTATAGTATTGGTATAAAGGGAGACACATATCAATGAAAAAGATAGAGAGCCCAGAAATAAACCCATTCATATATGGTCAATGAATTTACAACAAAGGAGCCAAGAGTATACAATAGATAAAGGACAGTCTCTTCAATAAATGGTGTTAGGAAAACTGGACAGCCACATACAAAAAATGAAACTGGACCAGTATCTTACACCATACACAAATTCAACTCAAAATGGATTAAAGACTTGAATGTAAGACCTGAAACCATAAAAACTCCTAGAATAAAACATAGGCAGTAAGCTCCTTAACATCAATCTTGTCAATGATTTTTGTTTTTTCTTTTTGGGATTTGACACCAAAAGCAAAGGCAACTAAAGCAAAAATAAACAAGTGGAAGTACATCAAACTAAATAGCTTCTGCACAGCAAAGGAAACCATCAATAGAGTGAAAAGGCAACCTAGTGAATAGGAGAAAATATTTGCAAATCATCTATCCAATAAGGGGTTAATATCCAAAGCATGTAAAGAATTCATACAACTCAAAAACAAACAAAAAAATTCCAATTAAAAAATAAGCAGAGGATCTGAAAAGACATTGTCCAGAGACGATATACAATTGGTTAACAGGTACACAAAAAGATGCTCAACATCATTAGTCATCAAGAAATTGCAAATCAAAACCACAATGAGGTATCACCTTATACCTGTTAGAATGGCTATTATCAAAAGCGAAGAAATAATAAGTGTTAGCAAGGATAGGGAGAAAAGGGAAACTTTGTGCACTGCTTGTGGGAATGTAAATTTGTGTAGCCATTATGGAAAACAGCATGGAGTTTCCTCAAAAATTAAAAATAGAACTACCATATAATTCAGCAATTCCACTTCTGGATATTTAGCCAAAGAAAATAAAAACGCTAACTTGAAAAGATATATGCAACCCTATGTTCATTGCAGCATTATTTACAATAGTCGAACTATGGAAACAACCAAAATGTCCAGTGATGAATAAATGGATAAAGAAAATGTGAGATATATATATATATGTGTGTGTGTGTGTATGTATATAGATATATATGTGTGTGTGTGTGTGTATATATATATATATATATATATATTTAAATATATAATGGAATATTATTCAGTCATAAAGAAGAATAAAATCTTGCCACTTGTGACAGCATGGATAGACCTTGAGGGTGTTATGCTAAGCAAAATAAGTCACACACAGAAAAACAAATACTGTATGATCTCACATATATGGAATAATGAAAAACAAACAAAACAGACTCACAGATACAGGGAACAGTTTGGTGGTTGCTGGAAGTGGGGCGTGAGGAAGGTGGGCAAAAAGGCTGAAGGTAGTCAAAACATACAAACTTCCAGTTATAAAATAAATATTATAAATCATGTGGATGTAATGTAAAACACGGCAACTCTAGTTAAAAATACTGTACTGCATATTTGAAAGTTTCTAAGAGAATAGATCTTAAAAGTTCTTATCACAAGAAAAAAATTGTAACAATATATGATGGTGGATGTTAACTAGACTTATTGTGGTCGTAATTTTGCAACATATAGAAATATTGAATCATTATGTTGTCCACTTGAAACTAATATAATGTTGTATGTCAGTTATACCTCAGTTTAAGAAAAATAAAAAGTGCTACAAATAAATATAAATAAATAAATGTATACAATAACTGCCTTCAAAATGAGATGTTTAATATAAATGTTTTAAAAATGTAGATCTGTATAATGAAACCTACAAAACTTTGATGAAAACAATTAAGCAAGTGGTAAAAAGAAAAGTACAGAGGCATATTATTTTCATGGATTGGAAGACTCAATATGGTAAAATATTAATTCTTCCCAAATTGATCTGTAGGTTTAAATGCAATTCCTATCAACTCCCAACAGGTTTTTTTTTGTCACAATAGACAAGCTTATTCTAAAACTTATATCAAAAGTTAAAGGAAGAAAGATGGCAGCAAAATGATGGTCTAGGAAGTTTCAAACTCTCGTTTCCCTACAGAAACATTCAAAAAAAAACCGATCAGAAGCTTCTAAACCAACTCTGTAAGAGCTCTGGAAAACCATCAAAGGTTTCCACAACCAAGCAAATGCCCAATTGGAGAAAATCATCGCCAAAGAGATAGGAAAGTTTTGTGGCCATTTACCTACTCTTGTTCCACTCCTCCCAACATAACAGTGGTCTTAGTCTTGAGCCAGCAGCAGCCTGGTTTCCAGTTCTCCAATTCCAACTGGTTGGAGCAGAGTAGACCTTATTTACAAATTATTGTGTACCACTATTCCAACCTGTCAGGGGGAAAACCGAAAGCCTGAAAGCCTGAAGCAAGATGCTCTTGTCTGTTTTGCATAACACAGAACACAGAAAAATGGCAGGTGCTACTTGTAAAGCTACAAGGCAACTGTAAATGAACAGATGCCTGGGTCAAGAGATTCTGGGTGGAGAAATATAATAGACCATTTAAAGCCCAAGGTAGAAGCTGGAAGTGAGACTATTTGGGAAATTAGGACTTTCAAAGCAGCCTGTATGCAGGGGAATTTAGAAAGCCACACGCAGGGCCAGGCATGACATGCTCAGAAAAGTCCTGAGAAGACCTCAAGCTTTCACCTCAGGCTAATCCCTAGGCTCAGAGCAAGCCTAGCTAAGTGGTGAACAAGGACCCCAGCACAGAGCCAATCTGCCGTAATTGGTGGTGGCTGTTCCCTCTTTTTACATGTTTTTATTTATTATTTCAGCTCCTAGACTTCAAGGAAATCTCCATCAGAAAAAAAGCTGGGGGGCTGGAGTCAACGTGGCAGAGTAGGAGGATGCAGAGTTGGCATCTCCTCACAACTAGGACACCTACCAGGTGTTGGTGGGGGACCTCGGACACCTAAGAGGACTGGAGGAACCCCTGAGTGACCCAGTAGGACATGGGGGAGGGAAGGGGAAGGAGAAGTGGAGGCCAGATGGGACTGGTGCCCCTGAGGGGCAGCTGGAGGAGGGGAGGGATTCCCATGCACAGAGGGGCCCATTCACAACGAGGGGAACAACAGGGACAGGGAGAGACCCTCAGGGGATTGGAGGACCAGAAGGAAATGCGGCCTGCATTTCCCCCCACCCAGTGGGCCTCAGGGAGCCTGCAGATCCCAGGCCTGATGCTCCACACGACAAGGCCCCTTCTGGTCGCACTGAGCCTAGGTCCAGCACCCCCCCCACCCCACCCAGGGCCTTTTCCTTTCCCATGTTAGGGAAGTTTTCAACTATAATCTCTGCAATATTTTCTCAGACCCTTTCCTTTTCTCTTCTTCTGGGACCAGTATAATTAGAATGTTGGTACGTTTCGTGTTGTCCCAGATGTCTCTAAGATTGTCTTCAATTCTTTTCATCCTTTTTTCTTTATTCTGCTCCTCAGGAGTTATTTCCACCATTTTGTCTTCCAGATCACTTATTCGTTCTTCTGCCTCAGTTATTCTGTTACTGATTCCTTCTAGTGTATTTTTCACTTCAGTTATTGTGTTGTTCATCTCTGTTTGTTTGTTCTTTAGTTCTTCTAGATCTTTGTTGAACATTTCTTGTATCTTCTCAATCCATACCTCTAGTCTATTTCCACGATTCTGGATCATCTTTACTATCATTACTCTGAATTCTTTTTCAGGTAGATTGCCTATTTCCTCTTCATTTATTTGGTCTTGTAAGCTTTTACCTTGCTCCTTCTTCTGTGACATATTTTGTTGCTGTCACTTTTTTTTTTTTTTTAATGAGTGGGATTTTGTTCCTCTGTTATTGATTGTTTGGCCTGAGGCTTCCAACACTGGAGTTTGTAAGCTGTTGGGTAGAGCTGGGTCTTGGTGCTGAGATGAGGACCTCTGGGAGACCGCACTCTGATGACTATTCCACGGGGTCTGAGCTTCTCTGTTAGTCCAGTGGTTTGGACTCAGAGCTCCCACTGCAGGAGCTTTGCCCTGACCCCCGGCTCGTGAACAAAGATCCCACCTTTGCGGTTCTTTTGTGAATAAGGACACTCCAAACCTAAAAGGTCATTATTTTCTGCTGGGTTCTGCCTCCACTGGGTTCCACCTCTGCTGGGTTCTGCTGGAGCAAACTATCTTTTAATAGTTTTGGTGAATTTAGCATATGACTTCAATTTTGGTGAATTTAGCATATGACTTCAATTCCTCTCCATTCCCCAAACACAGACTCACTCCCTCTGCTCATCTCAAGAGAAGTCTGCAGACCTTTTGTGCTGCCCATCAGGTCTGGCCCCACCCCCTGTCCCTTTGGACTCACCACACCACACATGGGCCCATGCTCCAGGAACCTAGGGTGGCCTGCTCTCTGCTCCTTTTGTTTTAATTTGCATCAGATGTCAGAGGATGGTGCTTTTGGTTGCCCTACAACTCTCTTGGGGGGTGCTTCCTTGTCTAATTTCATTTAATCTTTACAATAAGCCCACAAGTTTAGAAATCACTTGATTGCAAGTGACCACAATCTCATGCACACTATCTGAAGCCAAAAGCAGAGGGGTTTCCTAGGAGACAAAGTGACAGAGATAGCCTCCCCATGCTTGGAGTAGCAGAATGATGTCTCAGACCTAAAGGTACCCTCTCTGTACCTTCAGAGCTGCCTGAAGCACCATCTCTACTTCTCAGAGCAGCTGTCACTTCCTCCTGGTTCCACGTGTTCCCTTTACTTGCTCATGACCCCAGCAGGACAGTCCCTAAATTGCAGCCTTCACTCCAGGAGTTCCCTAACCTTCTGGTTCTGACCATCTCGGTCCTGGTATCTCTGGTTCTTGATTTTGGTGTCTCTAATGTGTTCAGCCTAAATAAGGTCACACTTCCTCTGAATACATGTGCCCTGATCAAGTCATCTGTGTCTGGAGTAGAGGGAGAAGTGTTTCATGTTAAGAATAGGGAATGTGTTAGTGACAGCTGAATTTTCTAAGGAATGAGAAGCACCAAGAGGTAAGTGTGTAGGAGGAAAATATAAGTTCTGTTCAGCCAGTGAGGTAGATAGTGCATTTATTCTTAGTTTATAGGTACAGAGACAGACTTAGAAGGTTCAGTAGCCAACCCAAAGCCACGACACAATGGCTTAGCCTTCATAGAGACCAAGAATGTATGTGTATACATGTGATTTAGGGAAATGGAGATTTAGGTGTGTTTAGTGTACAATACGTATATATGATATATATCTATATATGTATTCTATCTCTAAGGCTTTCTTTGGTCTACCTGGATATGCAGATAGGCAGAAGGGCTCAGGGGCTGCAGAGAACTGAGTGCTGCATGCAAGTACAGGGAGAGAATTTCATGGATATGTTTCTTCTTGAAGGGAAAGTATGTTCAATGCATTTGACATTGGCCAATTGCATGTGGTTCTAGAAAGGAAAACAGGCTGGACAGCATAGTGACTATGAGCCTGGGTTGGAAGCCTGATACTGCCCTGGGCCAGCTCTGTGACTTCAGAAAATAATACCTAATGTCTGTTTGCATCTATTTCCTCAAGTGAGCATGAGTAACATAATGCCTAGACCACAAAGATTGTTAATGCAGACTAAACAAAGTAATATTTGCAAAGTACTTAGAACCTTGCCCAGCACATAGTAAGCACCATAAGTGTATGCTGAAGAAAACCAGAGCAAAAGATATCTTTCCTTCTCTCTTTGTCTCAGGAGAGATTCATCTTCTCTTTCTGTCTCATTTAATGTTTGAAGTTCATCCTACAATCTTACAAATAACTTTTTAACCTGAATCCCTCTTCCTAGTCACAATAACCCTTTGATTTAACATTCTTACTGGGAACTATAATAGAAAACGTTTTTGCATTGGGATAGGTATATTATTTTTCGTGTACTACCTCTTTATTACATTTTGTTTCTATTATTCAGAAGTCAACATGAGTAGACTGAGAAAGAAAGTTCTTGTCTACTATCCAAAAGTAGCTTAGAACTGAATTGTGTTCCATGTCTAGTGAACATCTCAATAACTCAATAACCTTATTAAGCCAATCTTTTGTTTTTTTTGTTTTGTTTTGTTTTTAAACATCTTTATTGGAGTATAATTGTTTTCATTGTTGTGTTAGTTGCTGTTGTATAACAAAACGAATCAGCTATACTTATACATATATCCCCATATATCCTCCCTCTTGTGTCTCCTTCCCACCCTTCCGATCCCACCCCTCTATGTGGTCACAAAGCACGGAGCTGATCTCCCTGTGCTATGCAGCTGCTTCCCACTAGCTATCTATTTTACGTTTCGTAGTGTATATAAGTCCATGCCACTCTCTCATTTCATCCCAGCTTACCCTTCCCACTCCCTGTGTCCTCAAGTCCATTCTCTACATCTGCGTCTTTATTCCTGTCCTGCTCCTAGGTTGTTCAGAACCATTTTTTTTAAAATTAGATTCCATATATATGTGTTAGCATACGGTATTTGTTTTTCTCCTTCTGACTTACTTCACTCTGTATGACAGACTCTAGGTCCATACACCTCACTATAAATAACTCAATTTCATTTCTTTTTATGGTTGAGTAATATTCCATTGTATATATGTGCCACATCTTCTTTATGCATTCATCTGTCGATGGACACTTAGGATGCTTCCATGTCCTGGCTATTGTAAATAGAGCTGCAGTGAACACTGTGGTCCATGAATCTTTTTGAATTATGGTTTTCTCAGGGTATATGCCCAGCAGTGGGATTGCTGAGTCGTATGGTAGTTCTATCTTTAGTTTAGTTTTTTTTTCAACATCTTTATCGGCGTATAATTGCTTTACAATGGTGTGTTAGTTTCTGCTTTATAACAAAGTGAATCAGTTATACATAAACATATGTTCCCATATCTCTTCCCTCTTGCATCTCCCTCCCTCCCACCCTCCCTATCCCACCCCTCTAGATGGTCACAAACCACCTAGCTGATCTCCCTGTGCTATGCGGCTAGTTCCCACTAGCTATCTATTTTACGTTTGGTAGTGTATATATGTCCATGCCACTCTCTCACTTTGTCACAGCTTACCCTTCCCCCTCCCCATATCCTCATGTCCATTCTCTAGTAGGTCTGTGTCTTTATTCCCGTCTTACCCCTAGGTTCTTCAAGACCTTTTTTTTTTTTTTTTCTCTTAGATTCCATATATATATGTTAGCATACGGTACTTGTTTTTCTCTTTCTGACTTACTTCACTCTGTATGACAGACTCTCGGTCCATCCACCTCACCACAAATAACCCAATTTTGTTTCCTGTTATGGCTGAGTAATATTCCATTGTGTATATGTGCCACATCTTCTTTATCCATTCATCTGTTGATGGACGCTTAGGTTGCTTCCATGTCCTGGCTATTGTAAATAGAGCTGCAATGAACATTTTGGTACATGACCCTTTTTGAATTGTGGTTTTCTCAGGTTATATGCCCAGTAGTGGGATTGCTGGGTCGTATGGTAGTTCTATTTTTAGTTTTTTAAGGAACCTCCATACTGTTCTCCATAGTGGCTGTATCAATTTATATTCCCACCAACAGTGCAAGAGGGTTCCCTTTTCTCCACACCCCCTCCAGCATTTATTGTTTGTAGATTTTTTGATGATGGCCATTCTGACTGGTGCGAAATGATATCTCATTGTAGTCTTGATATGCATTTCTCTAATGATTAATGATGTTGAGCATTCTTTCATGTGTCTGTTGGCAATCTGTATATCTTCTTTGGAGAAATGTCTATTTAGGTTTTCTGCCCATTTTTGGATTGGGTTGTTCGTTTTTTTGTTATTGAGCTGCATGAGTTATTTGTAAATTTTGGAGATGAATCCTTTGTCAGTTGCTTCATTTGCAAATATTTTCTCCCATTCTGAGGGTTGTCTTTTGGTCTTGTTTATGGTTTCCTTTGCTGTGCAAAAGCTTTTAACTTTCATTAGGTCCCATTTGTTTATTTTTGTTTTTATTTCCATTTCTCTAGGGGCTGGGTCAAAAAAGATCTTGTTGTCGTTTATGTCATAGAGTGTTCTGCCTATGTTTTCCTCTAAGAGTTTGATAGTGTCTGGCCTTACATTTAGGTCTTTAATCCATTTTGAGTTTATTTTTGTGTAGGGTGCTAGGGAGTGTTGGAATTTCATACTTTTACATGTACCTGTCCAGTTTTCCCAGCACCACTTATTGAAGAGGCTGTCTTTTCTCCACTGTATATGCTTGCCTCCTTTATCAGAGATAAGGTGACCATATGTGCGTGGGTTTATCTCTGGGCTTTCTATCCTGTTCCATTGATCTATGTTTCTGTTTATGTGCCAGTACCATACTGTCTTGATTACTGTAGCTTTGTAGTATAGTCTGAAGTCAGGGAGCCTGATTCCTCCAACTCCGTTTTTCGTTCTCAAGATTGCTTTGGCTATTCGGGGTCTTTTGTGTTTCCATACAAATTGTGAAATTTTTTGTTCTAGTTCTGTGAAAAATGTCAGTGGTAGTTTGATAGGGATTGCATTGAATCTGTAGATTGCTTTGGGTAGTAGAGTCATTTTCACAATGTTGATTCTTCCAATCCAAGAACATGGTATATCTCTCCATCTATTTGTATCATCTTTAATTTCTTTCAGCAGTGTCTTATAATTTTCTGCATACAGGTCTTTTGTCTCCTTAGGTAGGTTTATTCCTAGATACTTTATTCTTTTTGTTGCAGTGGTAAATGGGAGTGTTTTCTTAATTTCACTTTCAGATTTTTCATCACTAGTGTATAAGAATGCCAGAGATTACTGTGCATTAATTTTGTATCCTGCTACTTTACCAAATTCATTGATTAGCTCTTGTAGTTTTCTGGTAGTATCTTTAGGATTCTCTCTGTATAGTATCATGTCATCTGCAAACAGGGACATGTTTACTTCTTCTTTTCTGATTTGGATTTCTTTTTCTTCTCTGATTGCTGTGGCTAAAACTTCCAAAGTTATGTTGAATAATAGTGGTGAGAGTGGGCAAACTTGTCTTGTTCGTGATCTTAGTGGAAATGGTTTCAGTTTTTCACCATTGAGGACAATGTTGGCTGTGGGTTTGTCATATATGGCCTTTATTATGTTGAGAAAAGTTCCCTCTATGGCTACTTTCTGTAGGGTTTTTATCATAAATGGGTGTTGAATTTTGTCAAAAGCTTTCTCTGCATCTATTGAGATGATCATATGGTTTTTCTCCTTCAGTTTGTTAGTATGGTGTATCACGTCGATTGATTTGCGTATATTGAGGAATCCTTGCATTTCTGAAATAAACCCCACTTGATTATGGTGTATGATCCTTTTAAAGTGCTGTTGGATTCTGTTTGCTAGTATTTTGCTGAGGATTTTGCATCTATGTTCATCACTGATATTGGCCTGTAGTTTTCTTTCTTTGTGACATCTTTGTCTGGTTTTGGTATCAGGGTGATGGTGGTCTCGTAGAATGAGTTTGGGAGTGTTCCTCCCTATGCTATATTTTGGAAGAATTTGAGAAGGATAGGCGTTAACTCTTCTCTAAATGTTTGATAAAATTTGCCTGTGAAGCCATCTGGTCCTGGGCTTTTGTTTGTTGGAAGATTTTTAATCACAGTTTCAATTTCAGTGCCTGTGATTGGTCTGTTCATATTTTCTATTTCTTCCTGGTTCAGTCTCGGCAGGTTGTGCATTTCTAAGAATTTGTCCATTTCTTCCAGGTTGTCCATTTTATTGGCATAGAGTTCCTTGTAGTAATCTCTCATGATCCTTTGTATTTCTGCAGTGTCAGTTGTTACTTCTCCTTTTTCATTTCTAATTCTATTGATTTGAGTCTTCTCCCTTTTTCTCTTGATGCGTCTGGCTAATGGTTTATCAATTTTGTTTATCTTCTCAAAGAACCAGCTTTTTGTTTTATTGATCTTTGCTATCATTTCCTTCATTTCTTTTTCATTTATTTCTGATCTGATCTTTATGATTTCTTTCCTTCTGCTAACTTGGGGTTTTTTTTTTTGTTCTTCTTTCTCTAATTGCTTTAGGTGCAAGGTTAGGTTGTTCATTTGAGATGTTTCCTGTTTCTTAAGGTAGGATTGTATTGCTGTAAACTTCCCATTAGAACTGCTTTTGCTGCATCCCATAGGTTTTGGGTCGTCGTGTCTCCATTGTCATTTGTTTCTAGGTATTTTTTGATTTCCTCTTTGATTTCTTCAGTGATCACTTCGTTATTAAGTAGTGTATTGTTTATCCTCCATTTGTTTGTATTTTTTACAGATCTTTTCCTGTAATTGATATCTCGTCTCATAGCGTTGTGGTCAGAAAAGATACTTGATACGATTTCAATTTTCTTAAATTTACCAAGGCTTGATTTGTGACCCAAGATATGATCTATCCTGGAGAATGTTCCATGAGCACTTGAGAAAAATGTGTATTTTGTTGTTTTTGGATGGAATGTCCTATAAATATCAATTAAGTCCATCTTGTTTAATGTATGATTTAAAGCTTGTGTTTCCTTATTTATTTTCATTTTGGATGACCTTTCCATTGGTGAAAGTGGGGTGTTAAAGTCCCCTACTATGATTTTGTTACTGTCGATTTCCCCTTTTATGGCTGTTAGTATTTGCCTTATGTATTGAGGTGCTCCTATGTTGGGTGCATAAATATTTACAATTATTATATCTTCTTCTTGGATCAATCCCTTGATCATTATGTAGTGTCCTTCTTTGTCTCTTGTAATAATCTTTATTTTAACGTTTATTTTGTCTGATATGAGTATTGCTACTCCAGCTTTCTTCTGATTTCCATTTGCATGGAATATCTTTTCGCATCCCCTGACTTTCAGTCCGTATGTGTCCCTAGGTCTGAAGTGGGTCTCTTGTAGACAGCATATGTACGGGTTTTGTTTTTGTATCCATTCAGCCAGTCTGTGTCTTTTGGTGGGAGCATTTAATCCATTTACATTTAAGGTAATTATCGATATGTATGTTCCTATTCCCATTTTCTTAATTGTTTTGGGTTTGTTATTGTAGGTGTTTTCCTTCTCTTGTGTTTCTTGCCTAGAGAAGTTCCTTTAGCATTTGTTGTAAAGCTGGTTTGGTGGTGCTGAACTCTCTCAGCTTTTGCTTGTCTGTAAAGGTTTTAATTTCTCCATCAAATCTGAAGGAGATACTTGCTGGGTAATCTTGGTTGTAGGTTTTTCTCCTTCATCACTTTAAATATGTCCTGCCACTCCCTTCTGACTTGCAGAGTTTCTGATGAAAAATCAGCTGTTAACCTTATGGGGATTCCCTTGTGTGTTACTTGTTGTTTTTCCCTTGCTGCTTTTAATATGTTTTCTTTGTATTTAATTCTTGATAGTTTGATTAATATGTGTCTTGGTGTGTTTCTCCTTGGATTTACCCTGTTTGGGACTCTCTGTGCTTCCTGGACGTGATTAACTATTTCCTTTCCCATATTAGGGAAGTTTTCAAATATAATCTCTTCAAATATTTTCTCAGTGCCTTTCTTTTTCTCTTCTTCTTCTGGGACCCCTGTAATTCAAATGTTGGTGCGTTTAATGTTGTCCCAGAGGTCTCTGAGACTGTCCTCAGTTCTTTTCATTCTTTTTTCTTTATTCTGCTCTGCAGTAGTTATTTCCACTATTTTATCTTCCAGGTCACTTATTTCTTCTTCTGCCTCAGCTATTCTGCTATTGATCCCTTCTAGAGTATTTTTAATTTCATTTATTGTGTTGTTCATCATTGCTTGTTTCCTCTTTAGTCCTTCTAGGTCCCTGTTAAATGTTTCTTACATTTTCTGTATTCTATTTCCAAGATTTTGGATCATCTTTACTATCATTATTCTGAATTCTTTTTCAGGTAGCCTGCCTATGTCCTCTTCATTTGTTAGGTTTGGTGTGTTTTTACCTTGCTCCTCCATCTGCTGTGTGTTTTTCTGTCTTTTCATTTTGCTGATCTTACTGTGTTTGGGGTCTCCTTTTCACAGGTTGCAGGTTCCTAGTTCCCGTTGTTTTTAGTGTCTGTCCCCAGTGGCTAAGGTTGATTCAGTGGGTTGTGTAGGTTTCCTGGTGGAGGGGAGTAGTGCCTGTGTTCTGGTGGATGAGGCTGGATCTTGTCTTTCTGGTGGGCAGGTCCACATCTGGTGGTGTTTTGGGGTGTCTGTGGCATTATTATGGTTTTAGACAGCCTCTCTGCTAATGGATGGGGCTGTGTTCCTGTCTTGCTAGTATTTTGGCATAGGGTGTCCAGCACTGTAGCTTGCTGGTCGTTGAGTGAAGCTGGGTCTTGGTGTTGAGATGGAGATCTCTGGGAGATTTTTGTCGTTTGTTATTACGTGGAGCTCTAAGGTCTCTTGTGGATCAGTGTCCTGAAGTTGGCTTTCCCACCTCAGTGGCACAGCCCTGATGCCTGGCTGGAGCACCAAGAGCCTGTCCTCCACATGGCTCAGAATAAAAGGGAGAAAAAATAGAAAGAAAGAAAGAAAGAAAGAAAGAAAGAAAGAGGGTAAAATAAAATAAAGTAAGATAAAATAAAATAAAGTTATTAAAATAAAAAAATATTATTAAAAAAATTTTTTTAAAGTAAAAAAAAAAAAAACAACAACAACAAAAAAAAACAAAACGGATGGACAGAACCCTAGGACAAATGGTTAAAGCAAAGCTATACAGACAAAATCTAACACGGAAGCATACACATACACACTCACAAAAAGAGGAAAAGGGGAGAAAATAATCTATCTTGCTCCCAAAGTCCACCACCTCAATTTGGGATGATTCGTTGTCTATTCAGGTATTCCACAGATGCAGGGTACCTCAAGTTGACTGTGGAGATTTCATCCGCTTCTCCTGATGCTGCTGGGAGAAATTTCCCTTTCTCTTCTTTGTTCGCACAGCTCCTGGGATTCAGCTTTGGATTTGGACCCGCCTCTGTGTGTAGTTCGCCTGAGGACGTCTGTTCTTCGCTCAGACCGGACAAGGTTAAAGGAGCAGCTGATTTGGTGTCTCTGGCTCACTCAGGCCCGGGGGTAGGGAGGGGTACAGATGCGGGCGAACCTGCGGCGGCAGAGGCTGGCATGACGTTGCTCCAGCCTGAGGCGTGCCGTGCATTCTCCCGGGGAAGTTGTCGCTGGATCACGGGACCCTGGCAGTGGCGGGCTGCACAGGCTCCCGGGAGGGGAGGTGGGGATAGTGACCTGTGCTCACACACAGGCTTCTTGGTAGCAGCAGCAGCAGCCTTGGCATCTCATGCCCGTCTCTGGGGTCCGCGCTGATAGCCGCGGCTCACGCCCGTCTCTGGAGCTCCTTTAAGCAGCGCTCTTAATCCCCTCTCCTCACGCATCAGGAAACAAAGGGGCAAGTAAAAGTCTCTTGTCTCTTCGGCAGATCCAGACTTTTCCTGGACTCCCTCCCGGCTACCTGTGGTGCGCTAACCCCTTCAGGCTGTGTTCACGCTGCCAACCCCAGTCCTCTCCCTGGGATCCGACCGAAGCCCGAGCCTCAGCTCCCAGCCCCCGCCCGCCCCGGCGGGTGAGCAGACAAGCCTCTCAGGCTGGTGAGTGCTGGTCGGCACCAATCCTCTGTGCGGGAATCTCTCCACTTTGCCCTCCGCACCCCTGTTGCTGTGCTCTCCTCCGTGGCTCTGAAGCTTCCCCCCTCCGCCACCCGCAGTCTCCACCTGCGAAGGGGCTTCTAGTGTGTGGAAACCTTTCCTCCTTCACAGCTCCCTCCCACTGGTGCAGGTCCCGTCCCTATTCTTTTGTCTCTGTTTTTTCTTTTTTTCTTTTGCCCTACCCAGGTACGTGGGGAGTTTCTTGCCTTTGGGGAGGTCTGAAGTCTTCTGCCAGCGTTCAGTGGGTGTTCTATAGGAGCAGTTCCACGTGTAGATGTATTTCTGATGTATCTGTGGGGAGGAAGGTGATCTCAGCATCTTACTCTTCCGCCATCTTCTCAAAAATCTCCAATCTTTTGTTGATGGGCACTTGAGTTGCTTCTATGTCTTGGTTATTGTAAATAGTGCTGCTATGAACATTGGGGTGCATGTGTCTTTTTGAATTAGAATTTTCATTTTTTCTGGATATATACCTAGGAGTTGAATTGCTGGATCGTTTGTAGTTCTATTTTTAGTTTTTAAGGAAACTCCATACTCTTTTCTATAGTGGCTGCACCAATTTTACATTCCCATCTACAGTGTACAATTCCCTTTTCTCCCCACCCTCTCTAGCATTTATTATTTATAGACTCTTTGATGATATCCATTATCTTTGGCCACTTCTTAAAAAGGCATCAGGTAATATATCCTTATGCTTCTTGGAGTAATGAGATTTCTCAGCCAATTTCCTGCACATAGGTGGTTGGGGCACAAGGATTGTTTTATGTCTCAAAATAAATGCTTTTTTATTTTTTTAGCGCAGGTTGATGACCTCTTTTAATAATATGACTCTGACAAAAATCTTACTCAATTTAACTTTCTTTCCAACTTGATTCCAGTCAGCTCCATGTGTCAACAGACATGCCCGTGGTAACTAGAAATAAATTTCCTCCCATACACTTACCTTTCTCTCATCTTATGTCATTCAGAATATAATCAGGAGACAAAACCACACCATTAATTTAAACATATGTATATATGTTGTTATGTAAGAAAAAGAGAGTTAAATACTGAAAGGGTAAAAGAGTGCTAGAACAAGGAGTGTGGTGCACAAAAATAGGACTGTGCTGTAGTGATCAGATGGTGTCCTCCCCAGAGCATCTTACTTTCAATGAACTTATTCAGACAAATAATTGGTTATGGTTGCAGTGCTTTCTTTTTGTGTTGGCTGAGGTAAACTGGCCAGATCATGCCCACACAAGTTATATTTAAAGGATGGAAATTAATTGGAATTGCGTACAGAAGACTTTAATTATTCCAGGAAGTAAAAAGCACTGTATTTGGGTATGTAAACATATTCACTCTTGATAGTTTTTTGTTTTGTTTATTGGAAAGAAATATTGGTGATATTTCTAGAATAATGGCATGCGGAGCTTATCAAATCCTCTTCCTGAAAAGCAATGATAAAACTGGACAAAATTATCAAAAGCAACAATTCCAGGACTCTAAAAACTGACTATGGTATCAGTAAATTGAGAAGTGCTTATTGAAGTAAAACAAAAATAACAAAAAAAACCCTAGTAAACCTTGAGCAATAACAGTGGGAGTCTGTGGCATTATTGCCTGTGTCAGTTCTTACCACCACCCCCTTCCCTGGTTCCATGAGCAACAGTAGTTCTGCCAGGGTGGGGCAAGCTGTGAAAATCAGAAGTTTACTGCTGAAGAGGTCTGACTTGATTTGGAACAGAACTCTAGATACCCAATACCTTTGGTCATTGTCAGAAAGCAATTTTGGTGGAAACCAATGAGGAATGGCAACATTGCAGGTAGTATGAAGTCATGATGTTAGTTGAGGTTAACAGCAGACTGGCAGACTAACCAAAAATTTAACAGAAAAATCCCCCAAATGAGACCACTAGAGTGGGCCATAATAAACTCCCACATGTCCTTGGTGGTCTGGATGTGTGAACACATGTGTAAGGCTGCATACATGCTGGGAAAAAATTGGAGACAACCTTAGCTATCTACACATTCCTGGCTGAATGTAAGCTTATGTGCAGGCATGGGAGAGACAGGGTGGTGTCCAATAGAAAATAAAAGCTAGAAAGACTAGCAAAAGCTAGCAAACTTGAATTCCGAATACATTCTGCAACCCACATACAGATACATTGGGAAAGGATGGAAACCTTACTGATGGAAAGTGTTTTAGTGTAAACGTTTTCAATTGACTGCTAAGCTATGCTGACACAGGGTTAACCCCTAAAAAGATAGGGTTACCTAAAAATAAGAATTTTAAAAATTAAAAATCTGAACAGAGACATCAGCAGGGAGACAGATATCATATAATTAATTTAGGTATATTTTTGAAAAGAAGAAACAGCCACAAATCTGAGAGGTAGGAGGAGGCATATCAGAATACAGAATTGCTGTAATATTTTTTCTAAAATGCTTAATTTTCAACAAAAAACATTAGGAGACAAGAAATTGAAACCCAGAAAATAGAAACTGCATGGGCTCTAGATATTGGATTTAGCAGACTAAAACTTGAAAACATCTATTATAAATATGTCTAAAAAAAAGAGAAGGGAACCATGTTTAAAGAATTTAAGAAAAGTATGATGGTAATGACCCACTGAATAGAAAATATTAATAAAAGGATAGCAATTATTTTTAAAAAGAACCAAGTAGAATGTCTGTAGTTGAAGGCTTCAAAAATGAAAATTTTTAAATTCACTAATTTCAACAGAAGATTCAAGATGACAGAAGGAAGAATAAATGAACTTGAAGATAGATTAATAGGAATTATCCAATCTAAAAATAGAAAGAGAAATAAATGAAGAAAAATGAACAGACTCTCAGAAAGTCATCAGACATATTAATATATGCATAATGGGAATCCCAGAAGGAAAGCAGAGGAAGAAATGGGTAAAAAAAATTTTAAGAAACAATAGCCAAAATTTTTTCAAATTTGATGAAAAATAATAATGTAATAAAACCACAATGAGGCATCACCTCACACTGGTCAGAATGGCCATCATCAAAAAATCTACAAACAATAAATGCTGGAGAGGGTATGGAGAAAAGGGAACCCTCTTGCACTGTTGGTGGGAATGTAAATTGATACAGCCACTATGGAAAACAGTATGGAGATTCCTTAAAAAACTAAAAATAGAACTACCACATGACCCAGCATTCTCACTACTGGGCACATACCCTAAGAAAACTGTAATTCAAAAAGAGACATGTACCACAATGTTCATTGTAGCACTATTTACAATAGCCAGGACATGGAAGCAACCTAATTGTCCATCGACAGATGAATGCATAAAGAAGATGTGGCACATATACACAATGGAATATTACTCAGCTATAGAAAAGAAATGAAATTGAGTTATTTCTGAGAGGTGAACGGACCTAGAGTCTATCATACAGAGTGAAGTAAGTCAGAAAGAGAAAAACAAACATTGTATGCTAACACATATATATGGAATCCAAAAAAAAAAAAAAAATGGTTCTGATGAACTTACGAGCAGGACAGGAATAATGACACAGACATAGAGAATGGACTTGAGGACATGGGGTGGGAAGGGTACGCTGGGATGAAGTGAGAGAGTAGCACGGACATATATACACTACCAAATGTAAAATAGATAGCTAGTGGGAAGCAGCTGCATAGCACAGGGAGATCAGCTAGGTCCTTTGTGACCACCTAGAGGGGTGAGATAGGGAGAGTGAGAAGGAGGCACAAGAGGGAGGGGATATGGGGATATATGTATACATATAGCTGATTCAATTTTTTATATAGCAGAAACTAACAAAACATTGTAAAGCAATTATACTCCAATAAAGATGTTAAAAAAATTAATCTAAAATTCAAGAGACCCAACATACACCAAGTAGGATCAAAGAAATCTGTATCTGGACATATCAAATCAAAGATAAAGACCAAGAGAGAATCTTGAAAGCAGCAGGAGAAAAAAGACTTATCTTACATAAAGGAACAACATTCCAATTAATAACTGGCTTCTCATTAGAAAAAAAAAAAAAATGGAGGACAGTTAGATAAAATACTCAAAGTGCTAAAAGGAAAAATCTGTCAACCAAGAATTCCATACCCAGTCAAACTATCCTTCAAAATGAAGTTGAAATAAGGGTATTTTCAGATTAACAAAGACTGAGATAATTCATTGCTAGCAATCTTGCCTTATAAGAAATACTAAAGAAAGTCTTTCCATATGAAAGAAAAGGATATAGGATGTTAAATCAAATTTACAGGAGGAAATAAAGAGCAAGGAAATGGTAAATATAAGGGTAACTGTAAAAGACTGCATAAATATATTTCCCTATCCTCTACTAACTGAATTAAAAAGGTTAAAGAATGTATAAAGTTTAAATTAAAATATTGTATTGATGATATATCATAGAGATGTAATAAAAATGACAATAACAGCACAAAGGAGGGAAAGTTAATGGAACTATATTGGATGAGTTTCTCTATTACCAAACTTAATAATCTATAGTAGATTCGGGTAAATTAAGATGCACAGTGTAATGATTATAGCAACTATGATGGTTAATCTTTGTGTCAATTTTGCTGCACTACAGGGTGCCCAGATTAAACATTATTTCTGGGTGTGTCTGTGAGGGTGTTTCTGGATGAAATCAGCATTTGAATCGGTGGACTCAGTAGACTGCCCTCCCTAGGGTGGGTGAGCATCATCCAACCTGTTGAGGGCCTGAATAGAACAAAAGGCAGAAGAAGGAAGAATTTGCCTTTTTTTCTTTCTTATTTGCCTGGTTGAGTTGGGACATTGGTCTTCTTCTGCCCCTAGACTGGGATTTACACCATTGCCTCCCCTGGTTCTTAGACCTTCAGACTCAGGCTGAAATTATACCACCGGTTTTCCTGGGTCTCCAGCTTGCAGATGGCAGATCATGGGACTTCTCAGTCTCCATAATCATGTGAGTCAACCCCTCATAATAAAAATCAATCTCTCTCTCTCCCTCTTCTCTCCCTCTCTCCTGATTCCTATTGGTTCGGTTTCTCTGGAGAACCCCAACTAATACAGCAACCACTATGTAAGTAACTAAAAATACAGCTACAAAATCAACAAAGGAATTAGTAGGGCACAATAAAAAAATGTATATAGTGGAAAAGAAAGAAGTAGAGAAGTGAAAGTGTTACCGACCAGGGTTCTTGCCCTCCTTAATCAATAGAAAATGATAAGAGGCCAGACAAGAAATTCAAGCAAGGCTTTATTGGAGCCCCTGCTGCAGCAAGGGGGGAGCCAGAACAAACAACAGTTTCCCTTGTTAACCTGCTCCCTGAGGGGGGGGCGAGCTGGTTCCTTATATGGGGGTGAGGGTAAGGGTGTGTCCAGGGGTTGGGCCAGAGGGGTGGCTTAGGTGGTTTGCCCACCCCTTTGTGATGTTGTGTGCAGGGGGCATGCACAGTACCCTGTTTTTGCTCCCAACCCCCTGTTTTTTCTCCTGGCTCTTCAGAAGTGGCATTTGGGCTTTTTTGGTCTTTTTGTATTTTTTGTCCATAATTAGTCCCAACTGAGCATACATGCAGTTATTTTTAGTCCCTTATAGTTTCTTTGTATTTTTTGGCTTGAGGAAATGTTTGTCCAGATGCAAGCATTGCAGCACTGCTGCAAAGGGTCCCAGGTCCCAGCCTGTCTCATTTCCCCCTGAGAGACTCTACACCCTTATTCTTAAGGGGTGAGGGGCCAAAGGTCTCTTCTTTTGAAACTTCTTCCTGCTGGACAGGGTCTGCAGACCCTAGCCTACCCTAGAGGTATAGAAATCCCTTGCTGACTGTTCCAACGACCTGTAGGGAGCTGGGCCACTCTCCACTGGAATGGGCTGAATTCCTTGAGCCCTCATGAGTCTTACTTCAAACTGTTAGAGCCTAGAAGACACAAACTTAACCAAAAAGTTAAACAAACAAGGGCTAGAAAGAACAACAATAGCCACTAAAGGGTCTGGAAAGGGAAGGAACCAGTTTAACTTTGGGAGGGCTTCTTTTTTTCTTCTTCTTCTTTTTTAACTGTTGACCAGACAGTGGAGGCAATATCGCCCCTGTTGAAATTGTGAACCCACTCTGCCTGGGTGTATATTTCCTTAATATTAACTGTTACCTGTCCTGTCACATTGATCCATGTGTAGCAGGAAGTATTAGTTAACCAAGTGCAGCAGGAAGTATTAGTTATCGCACAAGCTCTGTCTTGTTCTGCAAGACAAAAGCCAGACAATTGTCAAGAACCGCATCAGCCAAGGAAAAAAGAGAGGTTCCAAGTCTTGTTAAGGCTTCAAATAGGAGTCCAACCCACTACGTCATTTTACTTATCTGTCGATGGTGCCTATCTTTTGAATAGGTATCTCAGATTTTCCACTGACTCAGAGGTGTATTGTTCTTCGGTTGTGACCTGTGGGGTTTCTGGAGGTAAAACTTTAGTCTGGACAAATATACGCAACTAGATATATATCCCTTGAAGTTTGACAGCAGTAGGGGTGGCTAAAATTACTTTATAAGGGCCCTTTCATCTTGGCAATTGTTGGTCTTTGGGGCATCCCCCTTTCCATGTTTTAAGAAGAACTTAGTCCCCAGGGTTTATTTGTGAAGGAACTGCTCCTTCCTCTGTATCTTTAGTGGGAGCTGACAGTGCCTTGTGAGCATAATCCTGGATTGCCTTCTGAACTTGTTCTAGATTAATAATATATCTCAGGGTCTGGTTCACTTCCTCATCTGATAGAACATCAGTAGTAAGAAAAGGCCTCCCATAGGTCATTTCAAATGGGCTAAGCCTCAGACCACTCCTGGGGGCTACACAGACCCTGAAGAGTACAATAGGAAGCAAGTTGGTCCAGGGTTCATGAGTTTCTTGGCAGACCTTTGCTAAGGTTTTCTTTATTTTTTAAAAAATATTTATTTATTTACGTATTTGTTTCTTTATTTATTTGGCTGTGCTGGGTCTTAGTTGCTGCCTATGGGATCTTTGCTGTGGCATGCAGGATCTTTAGTTTTGCGGCATGCGGGAATCTCTTAGATGTGGCATGCGGGATCTAGTTCCCCAACCAGGGATTGAACCCAGGCCTGCTGCATTGGGAGCAAGGAGTCTCAACCACTGGACCACCAGGGAAATGCCACTAAAGTTTTCTTTAAAGTATTGTTCATTTTCTCTACCTTCCCTGAAGACTGAGGGTGCCGAGAAGTGGCTTGTAGTCTATCCCTAGGGCCGTTGTGAGCCCCTGTGTGATTTTGGCTATAAAAGAGGGCCCGTTATCACTCTGGAGGGACTTTGGAAATCCAAACTGAGGAATTATTTCTTCTAAAAGGAACTTACACACTTCCATGGCCTTTTCAGATCGGGTGGGGAAGGCTTCAACCCATCCTGTGAAAGTATCAACAGACACCAGAAGATATTTATATCCTGATCGTGAGGGCATTTGCGTGAAATCTAACTGCCAGTCTTCCCTCAGGCATGTCCCCCGGCATTGAATTGGCCTGAGTAACGAAGTGGGGAGTAGATAGGTCTGTGGGTTATTAGGGGCACATAAATTCCAGGCAAGCATTACTTGTTTTATTGTTCTTTTAAGCTCCTTCCCTGAAAAAGCCTTTTGCATCAAGTCCCATAGTGCACCCCTCCCATAGTGGGTGGCATCATGTAAGCTCTTAGTGAGTTTCCATTGTTGGGCCTCAGGGATTAGCACCCTATCCTCCTTTCTATACCAGCCTGTGCTTCCTTGCTCATAGCTCCATTTCTCAGAATTTTCTTGTTCCTGTGGGGAATAGTGGGGGAGCTAGGGAGTTCAGGGGGCCAATCACTAGGGCCATAACTTGTTCAGGTTCCTGCAATCGAGCTGTCTGTTTTGCAATTTGATCAGCTTTGCTGTTCCCTTGGCTAACAAAAGGCCCCTCCCTGTGATGGCCCCTACAGTGGACTACTACTACCTAGGTCGGGAGCTGCACTGTTTCTAAAAGAGTCAAAATCAAATCTTTATGTTTTAGGGGGGAACTTCTAGCGATTACCATTCTTCTTTCTTTCCAAATGGCAGCATAAGCATGGAACACATGGAACCCATACTTAAAGTCAGTAAAAATATTTAATTTCTTATCCTTCCCTAATTGCAAACTCTCGTTAAGGCAATTAGTTCAGCCTTTTGGGCTGATGTCTGGGGTGGCAGGGCCTTGGTTTCTATGACTTCATCTAGGCTAACTATGGCATACACCACCTTTCAGTTTACCATTTCTACAAAACTGCTCCCATCAGTAAACCATTCGACCTCAGGGCTGTCTAGAGGCTCATCTAGAAGATCAGACCTACTGGAGTAAGTTTGTTCTATGGTCTCTATACACTGATGCAATAAGTCTCCACTCTTGACCACTGGAAGAAGAGTTTATGGGTTTGGGGTTTGACACACCTTTAAGGTAATGTTGGGGGTGTCCATTAGGAGGGCCTGTTATTTTGTTAACCTTCCTCCAGTCAACCAATGTCCTTTGACTTCCAGCACAGATTGTACCTGATGAGAGGTTAACACATCTAAATGTTGTCCCAGGGTGAGCTTGGAAGACCCATTAACTAACAGGGCTGTGGCTGCTACTGCCCGCAGGCAGCTTGGCCATCCCAGGGCCACTGAGTCCAGTTGTTTTGAAAAGTAAGCCCCCTGTTCTCTGATCTGGTCCCAGCTTTTGGGTCAGGACTCCTAGTGCTATCCCTGACTTCTCGTGAATGTGTAGGGTAAAGGGTTGGTCCAAATTTGGAAGCTCCAGTGCTGGTGCTCTACTTAATTCAGTCCTTAGAGTCTCAAAGGCCCACTGATGGTCCTTATTCCATTGAAGGGGTTCTCTTTCTTCTCCCTTTAGAGCCTCATATAGGGGTTTTGCTATAAGGCCATAATTTGGAATCCAGACACAACAGAACACAGCCATCCTGAGAAAGCCTCGAAGTTGCCTCTTTGCGGTTGGAGATGGTAATGCACTAATTGCTGTTTTTTGATCTATGGCCAGGGCTTGTGCCCCTGGGGTCAAAACAAATCCTAAATATTGAACCCACTGCTGTGAGATCTGAGCCTTTGTTGGAGAGACTTTATATCGCCTTTCTGCCAGAAAATTTAGGAACCTAATGGTATTTTGATCTGAATCTTGTTCGGTCTCACTACTTATCAATAAATCATCAACATATTGTAGCAGAGTTCCCTTCTCAAGGCTCAGTTCCCTCAGTTCCCTTGCTAACGTGTTTCCAAAAGATGGGGGCTGTCCCAAATCGCTGAGGAAGCACTGTTCACATATATTGGGTAGCCTCCAGGGTGTCAGGGTCCCTCCATTCAAAGGCAAAAAGGTATTGAGACTCAGGATGTAGAGGAATACAGAAAAGTGCATCTTTGAGGTCCAAAACAGAGAAATACTGGGTGCTCCCTGGCACTTGGGTGAGGAAGGTGTATGTGTTTGGCACCAATGGGTGAATAGGGATGAGTGCCTCATTCACTGCTTGTAAGTCTTGCACAAACCAAAACTCCCCATTAGGCTTCTGAATGGGGAGGATCGGGGTGTTGCAAGGGGATTGGCAAGGCCTAATGAGTCTGTGTTTTAGGAACTTGCTGAGCAGCAGTTGGATTCCCCTCAGGGCCTCAGGCTTTAAAAGATCTTTTCCAGGGGTATTTTTCCCCAGGCTTTAACTTTATGTTTATTGGGGGAACAGGTTTTGCCCTTCCTGGCACTGAGGTATCCCAAACTGCAGGATCTACTTGTTCCCTAATTTCTTGGGGAATGTCTTGGGGAATATTTTGATGACCAGCAGGTGGGTCATCTGGGGCTACTAACAGATGCATTCTCTGCTTGAATTCTCTACCTCCTAAGAATATACTAGCTCTTAACTTATTTAGCAAATCTCTTCTGAGGAGGAGGACAGGGCATTCTGGCATATACAAAAAGGAGTGAATAATAATAATGGGCCTGACTCTGTGGGCAAGGGGAGATGTAAATCACCTTACCTTTGGCTGTCTATCAACTGCTGTCACAGTACAGTCTCTGTTGGAGAGGGGGGCAGCTGGCCAAGTCAGAACAGAGCAGGTGGCTCCAGTGTCTACAAGAAATTCAGTTCTCCTACCTGCCACATCGAGGTTGACCCGAGGCTCTGCTGGAGTGATGAGGATGGATCGAGTGGGATCTGGAGCTGGGAAGGCACTCAGGCCCCATCAGTTGGTGTGCAGGAATCTCTCATTGGAGAGAATTGTAAGGACCTGGGGCCAGTCAAGGTTGCCCCTTGGGTGTCTCACAGGAAAGCGCTCAGGACATTCCCCCTTCCAGTGCCCCGCCTTCCAACAAAAGGCATACTTGTTCGAGCCCAGGCAGCTTCTTGGCAGTCTGTCCAGGCTTCTTGGCCCTCCAGCGTCCCTTCGAGATGGTGGGTGGATCAGAGCAGCCAAAAGTTGTGTTTTCTTTTTTAGCCTCTTATCCTTATTGGACTCCTCCATTAAGTCGCGGTTGTTATAGACCTTGAAAGCCTCCTCTACCAAGGTTGACAGTGGGGTTTGGGGCCCAGACTCAAGCTTTTGTAATTTTCTCCTGATAATCAGGAGTAGCCTGGGTGATAAAATTCATGGCCAATAGTGTCCTCCCTTCTGCGGACTCAGGGTCTGTACTGGTGTACTTCCTGAATGCCTCTGTCACTCGGCTCAGGAAGACTGTTGGGTTTTCATCTTTTTCCTTTGCAACTTCTCAGACCTTATCATAATTTACAGGCTTCACCATACACCTTTTCAGTCCTTCTGATAGACAAGTCATATAATGCCTCATCCTAGCCTGGCCTACCTGATCTTCATAGTCCCAGTGTGGGTCATGTTCTGGGACTGGATCCCCACCCACCTGAAAAATTTGGCGGTGTGGATTGGTGGCCAATAGGCCATCTGAGTGTTACCTGACCTTTCTCAGTATACGCTCCCTTTCATCTGGGGTGCAACAGTAGGCCAGAATAACCATGATGTCCTGCCAGGTGAGAGAGAATGTCAACCCCAGCCTGATAAATTCGTCCCTAAACTTGTCAGGGTCCTCTGAGATCCTGTCAAAATTCTCCTTACAAATTCCTAAGTCTCTCATTGAGAAGGGGACATGCACTCCAGTAGTGCTTCAGTTTCCATCAGCTGATTCCTGAAGGGGTAAAGGCCTTGTGGGGCAGAGGTGGGGGCTAACTTTGAACCTGATCCTGGGCGACAGGAAGTTCCACTACGAGTTACCCTGGAGGGACTAGTCTCTCCCTCCTGGGGCGACGGAGGATATAAAGGGACATAAGGAGGCAGAGATTGGGATTGGTCAGAGGGACCCGGAGAAGTAGGTGGCTCCGGAGGAGTAGGTGGCTCCGGGGAAGCAGGTGAAGCTTGGTTTCCCCCCTGAGAGTCGGAGAAAGCTAGAAGGGGATCATTTAAAATGTCGGGAGTGTTTCTGATTCCCCAGGCTTTTGATTACAGGAGACCCATAGAGCGGGGTTTTGGTAAAGGACCATGAAGGTTTATTTTGGGGGGTGGGGGCAGCCCCATGTGGTTTGTGGGATTTTAGTTCCCCGACCAGGGATCAAACACATGCCCTCAGCAGTGACAGCTCAGAATTCTAACCACTGGACCGTCAGGGAATTCCCAGGACCATGAAGGCTTGAACATAGGGAGCCTCAGTCCATTTTCCTGTCCTGCAACAGCAGAGATCCAATTGCAACACGGTATTATAGAGACCCATTTTCAGACCATTTTTCTCCATTCCCCGACTTATACAAGGGCCAGGCAATGTTACAATAGAGTTTAAACGTTTCCCTTTTCAGCCCGTCTATTTTGAAAGTTTCCAATTTTTAAGGATACTCTCCAGAGGTGTTTCTTCTGGCTTAGAAGAGGATCATCCCATGTTGAATAACATGCAACCGAGAAAAAGTGCTCCTAGAAATGAAGTCCAGTGTCCCAGAGACATTTACCAGGAGGCTTTTGTCCTATAACGTTTCCCTATGCTGGGGGTATTCCTCGAGTTTGAGCATCTATAAAACCTAGGATGTGGGCTGCTTGGAAGTGGCCACCCAATAGGTGATCTGTAACAAGGTATGGGCTGCCAAGGCCTTGAGTGAAAGGGGTCCTAGAGGTGCAAAAAAGGAACTCCTGGAGGAATTGGAGTTGGGTGCAATGGAAAATGCCATTGGGGTCAGGACCTAAGGGCCTACGTTGGGAGTATTCCCACAGGGGATTTTTTTTGGACATAGAATAAGGTGAGAGACTAGACAGCAGAAAAACCTAAAACCCTTTCCCCTCTCTGTTTGACAGCTATGATAAAACTGGGGAGAGCCTGATGATTCCATCTGACACAGGCAACAGTGAGTTTAGACAATGTTTCCCATGTAATTTAACACACCAAATGAACCCAATTAGTTTAGGATCTCTCTTTGGGAGTCTCCAGGGGCCCCATGAAGCATCCCAAAGTTAACTGGAAGTCAAAAGAATTTCAATTAGAATTTGATATTTGGGAAATCTGTCAAAAATTTCCAAAAGTTTTAAAACATCCAGTCAAATAGAATCATAGGCTGCTGTGAAACAATTATTCCTTGAGCTAAGGTGAAAAAAAAAAAAAAGGATTCCAAAAGTAAATGCAGATCACTTAAAGGCACAGAAACTCACACAATCTGTTATCAAAAGGAGCATTCGAGGAAATCTTTGTTCTCTTATGAGAGAAAGAAACCAAATCCAGTCTTATATCAGCCTACCCTTGATAAAATCCGGTTACCTAATTAAATTTAATCCAACCTTAGAAAATTCCAACCACATAAAAAATTCTCTTCTCAGTGTTCCTTTTCTGCAAATCTTCTGTAACTTTGTGTAGCCATATTTTGTCCCTTCTTTTTTCCATTCAGAAATAACCAGCTGTAGGACAAAATCACATTTTTCCATTTAACAAAATACATTTCCATTCCACATACCTTCTTTTCTGAAAGCACACATCCTACCTTCCTTATGTCACAATGAAATGTCTTTTACATTAGCATTCCCTGATTGGAATATCCCATAAACTCTTGGGAAGATCCCATGTATCTTCCCAAAGCACAATTTCTTTCCTTAAGGTGATGTAAGATATGTGTCTAATAAACCCAAACATCCTTACTTTCCCTCTCACAAGAAAACAAAAGTAGGTAAATTTAGACCTGTTTAGCAATTGATGTTCCAATATTTCATCTTATTTGAAACGGCCTGGATACTCAATGGATTCCTATCCTTTAACTTAATTTAGTTTCAAGTTACCAAAATTTGGAGGGACTGTTCTAGATGGACATTTTGAAAACATGATTATTCCCATTGAGTTTACTAAAAAGCTCTTATCCAGTTATATTTACTTAAAAGTTTAATCATATCAGGTTATTTTCCTTGCTAACAGATTTTATCACAGAAACAATATGCACTTATTGACTTCCAGTAACCCTAGGTACGATAGAAGTATTATACTTAATGTTGATAATACAGACAGGTCTGTATTAATTAAACCCACAAGCTTAAGCCACACAAGTTAATTTTTACAAAATCAGAGATCTCTTAGCTTTCCTGCTTGAATTTAAAAAGGTCTCTTTTTTTCCCTCAGTCTGGGGACTACAGATGGATCAGGGAGTCCCTGAGAGTCCAGGCAGAATAGTTACATTGCAAAGGCAGAGGAGAGAGGTGCAAGCCCCTCTCTTCTTTTTTTGTTCTTTAAAATCCCACTAAGTAACCCAAGGCTGGAGTCGAGTCTCAGACAATGTGGGATCTGTTTGTATTTCAGGGTTTAAGAGCTTCACCATGCCCACAATGTTAGCAGAGACTTGTAGGAGCAGTTGGACAGACAAAACTCATAAAACAAAGATACCAATGACAAAAACTTAGACACAAACAAGAAGTTTTCAGGATAAAGGGGATGGGAGTGCAGGTATAAGGACCAAGGGAAAGGTAAAGGGAGGAGGGACAGAAAAGACTGTAAAAGAGAAAGAGAAAGAGAGAGATTGCCATTTCAACCTGACCCTGCAGCTGTCTCTTCAGGCACCAACCTGCAAGCTTTCAGAAAGGGCCATTGAAGGAGGGTGCACCCCGTCCACTGCCCACCGGGGTGATCGAGCCTGGAAACCAGACAGTTGTATTTCATCTGTAGGAACCTAACCCACAGGTGGGACTCTCACCCATGCATACACCAGTTTATAGAAATCTGCTGTAGCACTGCAGCAAAGGGTCCCAGGTCCCAGCCTGTCTCAAAAGTGGGGGGAAAGATAAGAGACATACAGAAAACAAATACCAAAGTGGAAAATGTAATTCCAACCATATCAATAATCACATTGAATGTGAATAGATGAAACAAAGTTAAAGACAAAGATTGATAGACCATATTTGAAAAGCAAGGTCCTTAAAATATAGTCTCTAAGAAGTGGAGGAAAGAAAGGTGGGAAGGAAAGAAGGGAAAAAGAAAAAAAAGAAGGTAGGAGAGAAAGAAGAAATTAAAGGCACCCAACTTTAAATGGCAGAATTCGAACTTTTATTACAGAGGACATGATCCTATGTGTTAGAAAACACCAATGATCCCACCAAAACAAAATACAACAAAACAAAACAGACTAGAATGAATAAACAAGTTTAAGAAGGTCACAGGAAACATTTCTTATAAAAATAAATTTCATTTCTATATACTGAGTACAAAAATATGAAAAGGAAATTAACAAAATGATTTCATTCACAGTAGCATGGAAAAGAATAAAATACTTAGAAATAAATTTAAGAAAGAGCTGCAAGATCTGTACACTGAAAACTACAAAACATTGCTGAGAGAAATTAAAGATCTATATAAACAGAAACATTTCTTTTTCATAGATCAGGAGACTTCATATTATCAAGAAAGCAATTCTCGGACTTCCCTGGTGGTGCAGTGGTTAAGAATCCTCCTGCCAATGCAGGGGACACAGGTTCGAGCTCTGGTCCAGGAACATCCCACATGTCCCGGAGCAACTAAGCCCATGAGGCACAACTACAAGCCAGCGCTCTAAAGACGGTGAGCCACAGCTACTGAGCCGTGTGCCACAACTACTAAAGCCCACGTGCCTAGAGCCCATGCTCCACAACAAGAGAAGCCACCACAGTGAGAAGCCTGCACGTTGCAACCAAGAGTAGCCCCCACTCACCACAACTAGAGAAAGCCCACACGCAGCAACGAAGACACAAAGCAACCAAAATTAGATAAATAAATAAATAAATAAATAAATTTTTAAGTAAAAAAAAGAAAGCAATTCTCCTCAAATTGATCTATAAATTCAATGCAGTCCCTGTGAATATTCTAGCAGGCTCTTTTTGTGTAGAATTTGACAGCTGATCCTAAAATTCATATGGAAATGCAAAAGATGCAGAATAGCCTAAACAGTTTGGCAAAAGAATAAAGCTGGAGAACTTTCACCACCTGACGTCAAATTTTACTATAATACGTATTAATCTAGACAGTGGGTTTCAGGCACAAGGAAAGGAATACAGTACAATGGCACAGAATTAAGGGTACAGAAATAAAACAATTTTTATTATGAATTGATTTTCAACAGAGGTCCCAAGACAATTCAATACAAGAAAGACTAACCTTTCTTTTTTTAACCAAGGAAAGGTGCAGGGATAAATGGATATCCACAGGAAAAACCCAAAGCAAAGAAACAGAAACTTACATCACACTAGACAAAAATGAACTAAAACTTGATCACAGATCCACATGTAAGAAACAACCCCTAACATTTCTCAAAGAAAACATAGAAGAAACTCTTCATGATCTATTAGATATAACATCAAAAACATGATCCATACAAGAAAAGATTAGTAAATTAGACTTCATCAAAATTAAAAACTTTTGCTCTTTGAGCACCACTGTTGAAAGAATGAATAAACAAGCTACAGACTTGGGAGAAAATCTTGCAAATCACATATCTGATAAAGAACGGGATCTTGCCGTTTGCAACAACATGGATGGACCATGAGGGTATTATGTTAAGTGAAGTACGTCAGACAAAGGCAAGTACTGTATGATTACACTTATATATGCAATCTAAAAAATAAAACAAATGAAGAAACCTAACAAAACAGAGACAGAGTTATAGATACAGAGAACAAACAGGTGCTTGCCAGACGGGAGAGTGTTGGGGGAAAGAAAGCAACAGGTGAGGGAGATGAAGAGGTACAAAATTCCAGTTGCAAAATAAATGAGTATGAAATGTACACTGTGGGGAATATAGTCAATAATTATGTGATATATTTGTATGGTGACATATCATAACTATACTTACCATTTTGAAATGTACAGAAATAACCAATCACTATGTTGTGTAACAGGAACTAACATAGCATTTCATTGTACATCAATTATACTTCAAAAACAAACAAATTCATAGGAAAGGAGATCGGATTTGTGGTTACCAGAGGCCGGAGATTGGGGGAGGGAGAACTGGTTAGCTGCAGTCAAAGGTACAAACTCCCAGTTATGCGATAAATAAGTACTAGGGATGTAATGGACAACATGATAAATATAATTAACACTGCCGTATGTTATACATGACAGTTGATAGAGTAAATCCTAAGAGTTCTCATCACAAGGAAAAATTTTTTTTTCCATTTCTTTAATTTTGTATCTATGTGGGATGATGGATGTTCACTAAATTTATTCTGATGATCATTTCATGATGCATGGAAGTCAAATCATTATGCTATACACCTTAAGCTTAAAAAAATTTAAAAAAAGAAAGAATGGACCTCAGTTAATATTAATGTCTCAATATTGGCTCACTAGTTGTGATAAATGTGCCATAGTAATATAAGATCTTAATATTAGGGGAAAGTGGGTGAGGGGGATCTTGGAACTCCTTGTACTGTCTTTGCAACTTTTTCATAAATCTAAAACAAAAAGTTTATTTAAATATAAATAAATAAATAAATTTTAAAAAATGTACAGAAAGTTATTGAATTGTCCCTTGTATAATAATAAGTGAACTTCATGGTATATAAATTATATCTTAGTAGAGTTGTTTAAAAGGTTATGAAGAAGGTCAGGGTGGGCTGACGGCTGGGCTGAGGCGGGGTCAGGGCAAGGTCAGGCAGGGCCAGGCTGGGGTCAGGCGGGAGTCAGCAACCCTGGCAATGGGCACGGAGGCGTGGATCGCCCAAGGCCGAGGCCAGCCTGTGGCCCTTCTCTGGCTGCTGCTGCTGCTGCCCGTGGCCACCCGGGAGCTGCGAGGGTCCCCGGCCACGGCCACGGCCACGGCCGCCCCCGGCTGGGCTCCAGGCGCGGGCGGAGCGGTGGAGGGCAGCGCTCCGACTCCGGAAGCGCAGCGGTTGGCCCCGGGAGCCACAGGTGCGTTGGGGCCTCTGTTGAGGGCGGAAACGGCCTAAACTGCAGGGCCTGAGGGGGCCGGCTGTGACCAGGGCCTGGGTGCCCTGAGTCACTGAATTTCATCTTTTCTCTGCCCTGGCCAGCAACCGGGCAGCCCAGAGACCCCCTCAACACAGGTGGGTCACCGACTCCCCACTGTGGAGCCTCTGGGTGGGAAGTGCCTCTGTGCGACTGTGGGACCTCTGTGGGACTGTGGAAGTGGGGACATAGCAGGGTCTGACCCTGAGGCTGGGTGGCTGGGTGGAGGAAAGCACCAGGACTGATGAACGAGTGGCCCTGAGTCCAGGGCCGCGGGTCTCATTCCCCTCCGTGAGGCCCTGGGAGCGCAGGCCCTAGACCAAGATGCCCGCTCTCAGGGGGCCTGGGCACACCCCCTGCCCTCCCAGGTGTGAGTCCTAGAGCCAGGGCTGTCTTCATTAGCCCACTCCCTCTTCTTTTAGAAATGTAGAATCCTGAGTCAGAGAGGGGGAATGACTTTCCCCAGCTCACACAGCACCACAGACTGCAAATCTCCCTCCCTAAGACACCGGGGTGACATGGAGGAGGCACAGGCCCTTAGAAGCCATGATCTTGAGCAAGTAATGTGGGCAACTTCTGAGACCTTTAGCTCTTTGATCTACAAGAGTAGGCATTGAGGTGTGCTAGTTGAGGGAAATAAGGTCTGTGACGTGCCCAGCCCTTGGCAGCCTCACTCGGGGATGTCCTTCTCCCTGCAGATGCTGCTGTGAGCTGCTGTGGCTACCTTAGGTCCCCCCTTGCCCCATCCCACCAGACCTCTGGGTCCTCATCCCCACAGGGCTTGCTCTGTCCAGTTCTCAGGGGCAGCCAGTGAAAGTAGAGTCCAGGTAGCGCTGTCATTTTGGCTAGGCCACTGGACGCTTGGCCTTGGTTTTCCCATCTATGAAGTGGACGGGACCTTCCTGGTAGTGGCATTTGGGGTACTACTAGTGTCTCTATCGTAGGTGGCAGGGGAGTCTGCACAGTGTGCGGGAAGCCCAAGGTGATGGGGAAGATCTACGGTGGCCAGGACGTGGCGGCTGGCCAGTGGCCATGGCAGGCCAGCTTGCAGTACCAGGGCTCGCACGTCTGTGGAGCTGTCCTCATTAACTCTCACTGGGTCGTTTCCACTGCCCACTGCTTTCTGAAGTAAGTCCTCCTTCCAGGGTGCCAGCACAGGCACTGGCAGGCGAGGGGGACATGGGGGAAGAGGAGAAGAGGGGTGATGGGCACCCCACGTCAGCTCCTCTGGGCTTTTCTCTGGGGCAGTCTGTGGCCTTCAGATGCATGTCATTCCTGCCTTTGGCCTGTGTACCCTCCACCTGGACTGGCCTCCTTGCTCACCTGCTCAGACCCGCCTCATGCTCTGCCATCCGCCCCTGTGCCTGTCCTTCAACACAGATGTGCCTCAGGAGAGTGGCAGCGTCCGTCCTGGCTGCCGTGCGGTGTGGACCCATCTCAGATCACAGCTTCCTCTGAACGTCCCCACATTTCCAGGTGTCAGATTCTAGGCGGGGACCTGGGACCGCGTGTCTGGCCAGCAGCTGGGCAATTCTTCTTATTCCTCCCGCACAGCTGTGTGCCCAGGAGGAGTCATGGCCGCCGGTGTGCGTTGTGGGGAGCCACGGTGCCAGGCTGCACAGGAGGGAATTGGGGCTCCCTGGGAGAGTGACATTGCTGCTCAGGGGTCTAATTCCCCTGGCCGTCCTGGGCCTGGCTCAGTGCCTGGGTCTGAACAGATGCGGAGGGGTCCCCAGGGAGTTGGGGGCATCACAGCCCAGGTCTGGGAGCTGGAACTTTCGGAGCTTAGAGTCCTATTGGCGCCTGCTGCATACGACGATCCATGCAAGCCCCTTTGTGACATCAGGGGTGGCAAGTCCCCACCTCACCCTGTCTCCATCCTGTCACAAGAGAAGGCCCAACATGGGTGAGAAGGGCAGATGCATGGGCTGGGGGTTCCGGACAAGGGCTATGCAGAGCGAGGGGCTTGCTGGAGGGGAAGGGTTTGGGCAAGGGGAGCATGAGGGGGTCTCCAGGTGGATGAGCCGTGCAAACAGTCAGGGAGGTGGGAAGTTTCAGCACCTGTGTTCAGGGAACAAGGCAAGGCTCTGTTTCCTGCACTCATTTGCTCATTTATTTAACAAATCTTTTGTGAGTCCTTATAACTAAGTGGAGAAGCAGCCCTTGGGCAGGAAGGTGTTTAAAGAAAGGAGAGGTCAGGAAGAGTGTGGGGCCAGAAGGTGGACTGTAGGGAGTCTTGGGAAGGGTAAAGTTAGAGCTGGGATTGAGCCAGAACTCCTCCTGTGTACAATCAAAGACCTTCATTTGATATGCCACCAAGGATCTTTCCAGCACAAGGATTCAATGCTCCTCTGATTCTAGTGTGTGATGGAGAAGCCGTGTGTCTGAGGTTGTAAGTAGAATAGCAATTAGCCCCAAGAAAGAAGGACTCCTGAACGCTAGAAATGGGGAGATAAAAGCTGTCTAGCATCATGTGGGGTAGAGGCCTGTGGGCAGTTAGATGAGGATGCAGGGAAAGAGCTAGCCCACACGCAGAGACGACGGTGACAATGTGCCCTCTTCCTCCAGAAAATCTCACGCCCCGGAGAACTACCGGGTTCTGTTAGGAAGCACCCAGCTGCACCAGCACACCCAGCACACCCGAGAGATGTCACTGAGCCGGATTATCATGCACCCAGACTTTGAGAAGTTACATCCCTTCGGGAGTGACATAGCCATGTTGCAGCTGCTCTTTCCTGTGAATTTCACCTCCTACATCATCCCCGCCTGCCTCCCAGTCCCTGGCATGCAGCTACCCAGTAACTCATCCTGCTGGATAACTGGCTGGGGGATGCTCAACGAAGAAAGTGAGAGGGTGTAGGAGAGTCGGGTTGGGGGCAGATGAGGGTGGGGAGGAGGAAGGGGAGAAGGACAAAGGAGGGAAGAAGGGAGGTGTGGCTCCTCCTGAGGGGTCCCCAAGCAAAGAGGCACTGGACCCTGGCCCACTAAGCGTCATTTCTAGAGGAGTGGACCATTCTAGTTCTAGTTCTGAAAGTGTGTGACTGTAAAGCTTCAGTGTTCCCTAAGTGCAAAGGTTTACACTGAAAGTCTGGGAATCTTTGACTTTTGGAATCAAGATTCTGGGTTCTTGAAGTCTTTCTGGTTCTGGATTCCAAGGTTTTAATCAACCATGGATCTGAGATGACTTGATTCAACTCAAAGGTCATGCTTGGGGCCTGGTCCATTGCAGGCCACTGACAAACAAACACCCTGATTTCCCATTGCCATAAGAGGAGCTTGGGAAAAGTGGAAGGAAAACACACGTACGACTTCTGACCTCTGAGCCTGCCTGATGAAGTTAGAATGATTATGACTTAAGAGTGTTTCACTCTCTGAACCTCACTTTGCTCTTCTCCCAACGCAGCTCAGCTATCTACTTTGGAAGCTTGTTAGGTGCACTGCATAACGCAGGAAAAAAATTATGTTTTTTAAGATTGAAAGAGGAGAAATGTAGGCAAAGACTTATGAGCCAGAGTCTTTATTAAAGAAAGGAGTATTTATGGTTGGGGGAAATGCTTATGGTGCAAAATTAAGGGGAAAAAGAATATATATTTTAATTATTTGTAGGGTCATAATTTGGTACCGTGTTTCTCAACAGAGGTGCTACAGGCATTTTGAACAGACCCTGTCTTCATTGCGTGGGATGTGCCAGCATCCCTGGCCCTTGCCTACTAGTATGTCATGAACACTCCCTAATCATAGGACAAACAACCAGGTTCCCAGCATTCTCACACCACATACACAACACATACACACCACACATACACCACATTTCTCACACACACACACACACACACACACACACACACACACACACACAGACTGTTCCTCCTTGAGGACAGAAACCCTGTCTTTCTTGTTTTAATATCCCAGCCTGTGGCCCGGGCAGGGCCAGGCACCTTGTAGGTACCCCACTGCTGCCACCCTGGTCCTATAGACCATAATTGCTTGCCTGTACCTCCAGACTGGTCTCTGAGATCCCACCCTGTGTGCTATACTTTAGTCTCTACATAGCTGTCTGAGTGTTTTCTTTAAAGCAGGAGTCATGCCAGTTCCCTGCTCATTACCCTCAGTGCCTTCTCATTTATACCTAGAAAAAAGTCGTAACTCCCTGCCTTGGCTCTCAGGCCCTGTGTAATGTTGGCCCCAATTCCTCTCTGCTCATCTCCTACTACATCCCTCACCCACACCATCCCAGCCAGCAGGCCTCCTTCCTGCTTGAAAACGCCAAGGCCATCGCCACCTCAGGGCCTTCACCTTGGCTGCCTCCCTGGCCTCACTCGCTCTCCCTGCTAACCTTGGCATGACTCACTTCTTTACATGTACACCTCAGCTGCTCCTCTGAGGAGTTTTACTTGATCATATGAGCTAAAACAGGCAACCTCTAATAGCATATGTCCCTGTTTTATTTCCTTTACACCACTTATTAGATCTAAAACAATTCTACTTATTTACTTCATTTACCCTGTTGATACAAAAAGCTCAGCTTCCCTGTACACCAGTGCTAAATAGAATCTTGGAGACAGAGTTTTGGGTGAAGTAGAAAAGGATAGCTTTATTACTTTGCCAGGCAAACGGGGACACAGTGGGCTCCTGCCTCGAAAAACTGTGTCTCTACTTGGAGAGGATAGTGAGAAGTTTCATAGTAATGGTTCAAAGAGGGCATGATCAGCTCTTGGACGTTCTGCTGATGAGGTGGGGGTGAGGTAAGTAAGAGTCAGCATCATCAACCTTCAGGTTCCAACTGGTCTGGGGTCTACATGCTTGTGGGCAGCACACCATTGTTAATCATTAACTTCTCCCACCTGGAGGGGGTTTCAGTATCTGCAAAACAGCTCAAAGAAATTGTTTTCTATATCCATTGTTGGGGAGCCAGGACCTTGCCCCAAGGCTGCACTGTGTTTCTCTTGACTGTTTCTCACTGGTCTCGCATCCCCTCCCTTCCCTGATTAACAACTGCTTGAATCTGCCCGTTGGAACTCAGAGAAGGTCATGGAGGCTGAATGAAGTCTATTTCCTGTAATCAAAGAAATGGGGGACACAGAAAGCCTTTGTGCCCAGGAGCCCCTCAGGGCCCTGCTCGGTATCCCTGTCTCCCCCAACTAAGAATGTTCCTGTGTATCATTAGTGTCTAAAAGATACTGAACACAAGGACAGAGGAATAAATGAGTGATTGGATGAGAGGGTGGATGGGTGAAGGGTAGGTGGGAGGATGAGTGGGTGGAAGGAAAGATGGATGGGTGGGTGAAAGGATGGTAGGCAGAGATAGTTGGAGTGAGTGGAGATGGATCAAAAGATGGGTAAATGGGCAAATGGATGGAAGCGTGAGTGGATGAATGGGACATGAGGAAAGAGGAAAGATAGGTAGATGGATAGAGGAATTGGTGGATGGATGGAAAGGTTAATGATAGACAAATGGAGAGTGGATGGGATGGTCTGTGAAAGGGTAGGTAGGTTGGTGTATGGTTGCTAAGCACCACTGAGTGGCATGTGTTGGTGGGATTTGCCTTTTTCCTTTGTAGAATAGGAGAGAGGTGTGGTCTATTGCTATGAGGGAGGTGGAGGGAATAGGATGAGTTTGGAAAAGTTTGAGAAAAGGGGGAGGGCTTACTAGGCATAGGTAGAAGACTGAAACAGTGCTGAAGGCTCAACTGTGCTGAGAAAAGTCCATGTTGAAGTGGTGAACAGTAAGGCAGAGTAGCCTGTAGCTAAGCCACAGCACCCTTCACTGATTTCCGCCTTATCCTCGCAGCGCCTCTGCTCGAACCCTTCCATCTCCAGGAGGGTAAGGTGGGCTTCATTGAGAACAAGTTTTGTAATATATTTTACGGACTTAGAAAAGGCAAGAACTTCTCCGTGCATGAGGACATGCTGTGTGCTGGGGCCTTCTCGACAGGAAAGGCCATCTGCCAAGTGAGTAAGGTCATTTCTGTTCTTCCCTTGCCTGTTCTCAGGGCCTCAGTTTCCCTAGGGGAGGGGCTGTGTTGCCTCTACTGTCTTTGTGGAGACCCCTGGGACTTCCCATTTCCTCCCTCCACATGTCTTCCTGGGCTCAATTCCTTGGCAGTGTCCCCCAGGATAGCCCCTTCCTAAGCCCCTTGCACATAAGGGCATCTACTGGCAGCACCCTCAAACAGCATCTTTTTATGAGGCATACCTTAAAGTTTTTATTTAAGTATAACATACATACAAAAGAATCTATTCATGCTGTTTTCATAAGTTGGATGAACTTTCACATAGTTACGCAACAGATGACCAATACCCCAGAGGTCCCACTCACACCTCCTTCCTATCACCAACACCCAACAGAAACCGCCGTCTTCACTTTTGACAACTTAGATTAGATTCTGAATATTCCATAAATAGAATTTATTTCCAGTTGTCAATCTTTCGTGTCTTTATATTTGTGAGATTCATCCAAACTGTTAAATGTAGTTATAGTTTGTTGAGTCTTATTGCTCTACAGGACTCTATTGTGTGAATTGAATTCTATGATCAGTTCTACTCTTGATGGGTATTTTAGAGGTTTCCAAGTTTTTCATTTCATTTCACTTCCAAATATTTTACCTTCTATTTCACAGAAACCCTTGAGTAGAATTGTTGAATTAAAAGGTATGTGTATATTCAGCTTTGGCAGATATTTCCTAACAACATCTCCAAAGTGGTTGCACTTCATTCCAGCAGTGGATGCGAGTTTAATATTTATTTATTTTCCTTATTTTTTTTTTTTGCTGTGTCGTGTCTTAGTTGCACCACAAGGGATCTTTGCTGAGGCATGCGAGATCTTTCGTTATGGTGCGCGGTCTCCTCCGGTTTCTCTCTGGTTGTGGTTCTCAGGCTTCTCTCTAGTTGTCGTGTGTGGGTTTTCTCTCTCTAGCTGTTGTGCGTGGGGCTCCGGAGTGCATGGGCTCTGTAGTTGTGGCATGCAGGTTCTCTTGAGGCGCATGAGCTCATTAGTTGCGGCACGCTGGCTTAGTTGCCCCGCGGCATTTGGAATCTTAGTTCCTCAACCAGGGATTGAACCCGCGTCCCCTGCATTGGAAGACAGATTTTTTACCACTGGATCACTAGGGAAGTCCTGGATGAGAGTTTATATCCTCGCCAACACTTTGCACTTTCCATCTTTTCTCATTTTGATAGCTTATGGTGGTTTGCATGTCCCTGATGACAAGTTAAATGTACTTTCATATGTTTATTGTCATTGGATATCTTCTCTAAAGTTTCCCTTCAAGATTTTCCCCCCTCTCACTTTTCTGTTGGGTTGTCTTCTTTTCCTTTAGGGGCTCTTTGTGTATTTTTACATATTACAGGTATGAGTCCACTGTTGGATATTTGAATTGTAAACATTTCTTTCCTCTCTCTGTAATGCCCAATTTTAGAGGTGGGCAAACAGGTCCGGAGAGGGAAAGTAGCTACCCTAAAATAAGGCAGCACAACCTGGTCCCCCGTATTCTGACTCCAAGCCTAACCTGACCTCCACCATATCCACCTCAGGGCCCAGCCTCCCAAGCTGGCATCATGTGCGGAGCTCTTGCATAGATGGCATTGTGGAGTGGAGGGGAGAGTATTAGGGTTCTGGAGTTAGAGACACTGCTCTGCCCTGAAGGTCTTTTCACTTTCTGAGCCCATGTCCTCATTTATACTGTAGGATTCTGAGGCCTCCTTCATGGGATTGTCGAAAGGATGGTGTAGTGGGTTGGATAGTGTCCCCTACATTTGTAACCATCTGGAGTCTCAGAAAGTGACCTGATTTGGAAATAGGTCTTTGCAGATGTGATTAGCTAAGAATCTCGAGATGAAACCATTTTGAGTTTAGAGTGGGCTGAGGGATAGACAGAGAGGTACTTGATTTCAGACTTCTGGTTTCCAGAACTGTGAGAAGAGAAATTTCGGTTGTTTTTATAGTGACCCAGTTTGTGGTAATATGCTTTGGCACCCCAGGAAATGCACACAGGAGGGATGGGATGCGCCTGGTCCTTGAGAAGGCCTCATGGACAGCTGTTTTCACGGCAGCCCAGTGGAGCTGCTGAGCCAGAGGGAAGAAGCTCGGCCACCTGCCCTCCTGGTAGGAGGTAGACCCAGCTTTCTTGGTTCCCAGTGCACAACCCATGGCTGTCTGGCTTGGGCCGTTGTTCTCACAGAGTCAGCTGCACCTGCAGGTGAAATAAAAGGGCTGAGTCCTCCGAGTCCCCATCTGGCTGTCACCGTAGACCTCCCTTCCAGACTGCAGAGGTCATGGCCATGGAGTTCAGGGCCGGAGCCCTTTGCCTGCTTGCCTGCTGGACATCCATTCTGCCTCTTGACCCCACCCCCTCTCGTTTCTCCCCAGGCTGAGGACACCATTGAGCTGGACACCCAGGAGCCCCAGCACATGGCCCCTCCTGCCCCCCTTAGCCTTTCAGTCACCACAGCCTGTCTGAGAGGTTCCATCTAGATTCATCTTCTGTCACATGCCTGCTCTGGTCCCCAACCTCCAACCGGGGCTCTCTTCTCTCACTGAAGTGCCCTCCCCCAGCACAGGACACCCAGAAACAAGTCTGAGGAGAGACAGACCCCAGGAGCACTCAGTGCTCAGACTGTGGGGCAGGACAGACCTGGGTCCAGTCTTCAGTCTGTAATGTAGTGATTATGACCTTAGATAACCCGTGAAATGGGGTTGCTAACGGCCTCCACTTAATAAGGTCCTTATAGAAGATTCAGTACTGTGCCTGGCATTCAGTAGGTGCTTAACACCTGCTGGCTTTCAATCTCCTGGCCTGGTCTGCCTCCCTCTATCTGGATTGTACCTGTTCTTCTGGGCCTGTCTTAGACCTGTCCTCTCACCCAAGGTAGAATTCATTGCTCTGGCCCTGCCCAACACACACACACACACACTGTTTGCTGCGTGTCTTCAGTAGTGCAAAGTGCAGCTCACTTTGCGTGGGATACATTAGTGTTGGGCCTTCCTCTGCCTTCTGAGAACTCCCCAGGGGCTAGGAGGCTATTGGAGCCCTTCCCATCTCCCTCGGACTGGCCCAGAATCCATCATAATATAGACAACCACATGGCTCATCTGCACGAATCCCTGAGGCCTGGAGTGGACAGGGACCAGGCCTTCCCCTGGTCAATCAATCAAACAGCTTGGGGTGGGTACACTGTGGGGAGGGCCAAGGGCACCCCAGCTAGGGAGCACAGAGGGGAAGAGCCGAGGTGATGATGGCACATTCCCAATCTCCAAGAAGACCCCGTGTATGACTTTCTTGGGTCTGCGGTGACAAATCACCTCAAAGTGGGTGGCTAAAACAACAGAACTTTATTCTCTTACATTTCTGGAGGTCAAAAGTCTAAAGTCAAGGTGTTGGCCAGGCTGGTTCCTTCTGGAGACTCTAGGGGAGAATGTTTTCTTGCTTTTGCTAGCTTTTTCGAGGCCGCCAGCATTCCTTGGCTCATGGCCCCTTCCTCTGTCCCCAAAGCACATTGCTCCTACCTCTGCTTCTGTCATCACATCTCCTCCTCTGACTCTGACCTCCTGCCTCCCTCTTTCCTCATGAGAATCTTTCTGATTACATTGGGTCCACCCAGATAATCCAGGATAGTCTTCCTATCTCAAGATGCTCAACTCCATCACAGCTGCAGAGTCCCTTTTGCCACGTAAGGTAACATAGCCAAAGGGTCCAGTGATGAGGATGGGCATCTTTGAGGGTTACTTTTGGCCAGCTACACCATGTACCCTTCTCTCTCCTTCAAGCCGCCACTTCCCCCACCCCCTCCTCAGCTGGAGATCTTCTCATTTCACTGAGAACGCCAAAGCAATCAATCAGCCTAGAGCCCATTCATCTTGCCAGCCCCACCCTAGCATCTTCCATCTCTCCTGAGCCTCATGGCCCATCCCAGCCAGTCTGTCCTGGAGCTCTGGGTGCCCAAATGCTCTCCTGCTAGGTGTGGTGGTACCTCAGTGGTAGAGCTCCAGCCAGAGGGATGGCCAGAGGCAGGGAGTGCGGCAATGCCTAGACAGGTGTGGACGCTGGGAAGACACTTTCTTGAGGCCTCCCAAGATCATCTTGGGAAGGGAGTTCCTGTGCAGGGTCCTGGCTCCAGCCAGTGGCATCTCAGTGTTCATGTGCATACGAGTCCATCTGTGCTCACCTGCCAGTGAGGGTTCAGGATATTTGGGCAATGCCAGGATTGGAAAGAACTTCCACTGAACCCTTTGAATGGCATCTAGTCCATATTGGATATGTGCTAAATGGGAAATTTACCACATTACCATGGGTTAGGAAGGCTGGGGCGGGTGCATTGCGAGGCCTCCTGGGATCCCGATGGCTGCACAAGGACTCTGTGTCAGGCATATTGGTAGGAAGGATGACTAGAGCATTGCTTCAAGGCTTATTGCCAGGCCACTAAGTCCTGAGTCAGCTAAGCAGAAAGGAGACACCAGGCTCCAACTGCTGGAGGTCTGGGGACATCTTGGGCCAGGCTGGCCTGGTCTCCTACACAGAAGAGAGCAGTGTCTTGTGGGCTTGGGGGTCAGTGAGTTGGGCCCCTTCAGACTGTGGAGAGCGGGAGCATGGGGGTGGGTGAGGAGGGTGCTGGAAGTCGACTCTCGGAGCAGAGGTCTGAGGACTGCCAGCCTGCACCTCAGCTCACAGCCTGGCTTCGGGCCTCCTCTCTCTCTTTCCCACTCACTCTGCTAGACCCGCCACATTCAACAGCCCTCTATGCTGCAGGCTGGAAGCCCCATCCTCAAGGCCTGGGTCATGTACTCCAGTCCAAGTCAATTGTCCCGCACTCTGGGAACTTCCCTCTACCTCCGTGGGGAGCTGGTCCTTGTTCCTCCATATCCCACGAGTGACGGTTCTTTACTTTGGGAAAGATCCTTACTCCCTTGTACTACAGACACCTGGCAAAATGTCTTACTTCCTATTAAAGGCTGAATTATGCCCCCCCCTAAAATACATATGTTGAAGTCCTAACCCCAGTACCTCAGAATGTGACATTTTTTTTTTTGGTTGCACCATGCGGCATGTGGGATCTTAGTTCCCCTACCAGGGATGGAACCCGTGCCCAACGCAATAGAAACGTGGAGTCTTAAACCCCGGATCTCCAGAGAAGTCCCCAGAATGTGACTTTATTTGGAGTAGAGCTTTTAAAGAGATAATTGAGTTAACATGAGGTCGTTAGGGTAGCCCCTAATCCAATATGATTGGTGCCGTTATAGGAAGGGAGAATTTGGACACAGAAACACACAGAGGGAAGACAATGTGAGGACACAGGGAGAAGATGGCCATCTATCAGCCAAGGAGAGAGACTTTAGACTTCTGGGCTCCAGAACTGTGAGGTGATAAATTCCTGTTGTTTAAGCCACATTGCCTGTGGTATTTGTTATGGCAGCTGGAGCTGACATATCTTTCCTCTGAAGGCCTGTGCACCCCCATGGCAGGAGTGGTGTCTGCAAGTGAAGACACCTTTCTCTCTCCCCAGCTGGACTCCTTCAGTGTCCTCACTCCTGCTTTCCTCCTGGGATAGTCTCCCTGCCCGGTCCTGTTTCCTTGTCCACGGAGTCAGACAACAGACCTCAAGCGAAAGGGTGAGTGCTGAGGATCACGGCGGGCAATAGGGCCCCAAGACAGGAGCAAGATGACTCTTTCATTAGTTTGTATTTGTTTTTTTCATGCTTGGTTTGTGGGGTGGCAGCAGTTGGACAGGAAAGCGAAGAAGGGACCACTGAAAGGTGATGGGGCTGTGGGAGGGGAGAGGCAGAAGGTTTCAGCGAGGAGACTGGGCCCTGAGGCAGAGAGCAAGAGCAAAGGGGCTTGGGGGATCACTGCAGGGCTTTCCATACGGCCCCAAGCATGAACAACAGCAGGGGCCAGCTCTGTGGAGGCACAAAGGCTGTGCCAGGCCCAGGCGAGCCCGCAGCCTGCAGAGTCTGGTATGGAAACAGGGTCTGAGGACGAGCGGACGTGGGCTCAGGGAGAGGTGTGAGTCTCTGGATCTCGACGATCCAGTCGGTGAAGTAGGTGACGTTGGTGAAGATGCTGGGGTAAATGGGATGACGGCAGTCAAAGCCCCAGCTGGACAGCCCCATCAGAACCCAGGCACTGGCGAAGTCACAGACGAGGGGCCCCCCGGAATCGCCCTAGGAAAGAGATGGGAGTTCATGTGGGTGACTGAGCCAGGTCTGAGAAGACCAGGTAGCAAGGTGGGCTTATGAGTCTCTGCCATCCAGGCTCACTCAGGTGCACCTCTGTGAAAGTCCCAACACCAGCGTCCCACTGCCGAGCAGCCCTGTTAGGCCATGCGGGCAGGCAGAGGAATCGCGCTACAGGACGTTCCTGATTGACCCTCGGGACCATCACTGATCTAAACCTGTCAACATGTGGGCCTCTGTGCCCAGCGAGGTCCTGGTGGTCCGGGACGGGCACTATCCAAGGCCGAGAAGGGGCAGCTGCACCATAGGGCCCAAGAGAGCTGCTCTGTGAGGAAAGCCTGGCCAGCTACAGCTGCGTCAGTGCCCAGCTCTTGCAGTACCCTGAACTGCAGCAGCATGTGCCCACGTGGGTCCTCCTCCTTTTTCATTCATTTAGTTAGGCCTTTAATTTTTCTCTCAACTTCTTGGTTGAACATTTTCAGAAAATGCCCATACCCAGGCGCGGTGGAGGCAGCCTGTTTTGCTCGGGGAGAAGATGGGGGTCCCCAGAAAGCTGCTGGAGTCCTAAAATGCTGTCAGGGCAGGACAATCTGCTTGGAATTCCCCTCACTCATCAGCCAGGAGAAGGTCCCATCCTTGGGGGTGGGGGTGGGGGGGAGCGGGGGCCGTAGCCACGCCTGCTGCTCCTCCACTCACCGGTCCAACACGCACATCCAGCATCCAGGGCAGCCTCCGCCTTTGGGCACAGCGGTGAAATGACAAGCCTCCTCTCTTGCGGTGCTTTTGTAAATAAGCCAATTAGCCTGCCATTGTCAGATGTGACATGTGGAAACAAGTCATGGAAGGGACAGGACAGGAAGGGAAGGGCACTTCATAGGGTGGAGGCACAAAGCTTTCCTGTGCTGAGACTCCAGGCAAGAAACAACCTAACTTTCTGATGCAGGAGAAGGGGGAGCAGTAAGTGCAGACGAGGAGAGGAGGGTTGAGCCAGGTGGGGGGGAGGAAGAGCAGTGATGTGTGTGGAGCAAGGGGGATAGATGGGACATGGGGTCACAGGGCCTTATGGTGGGGCGTTAGAATTGACCCCCATGGAGAACTGTCTAGGTTATGTCTAGCACCTGGATCACTCTGGTGCTGTGTGGAGAATGAACCAGTTGGGAGGTAGCTACAGGAGGGAAGGTGAGAGATTACTGATGGGGAGGGGCCAGGGCAGTAAGAAACAGTCAGATTTGGGGCAATATGTTGAAGGAGGCAACAGGACCTTTCAAATCTGAGCCTTTCTCACCAACCAGGGAGGAACTGCAGAGGGGAAGCAGCAGGCTGAGCACGGAGCCCTGGGGTCTCCAGCATTTAGAGGTGGGAGGGGAGGGGACCAGGTGCACAGCAGAGTAGCTGGCTAGTCCTGGTGCCCAGGAAATGGGAGTGAGACTTGCTGAAGTGCTGAGTGAGAGGAGGACTCAGGTCCACAGGTGGCTCTGGCAAGAACAGGCTCTTGGGGATGTTGGTCATGTGGCTCTGGTGGCACATTGGCGACACTCCTGGGTGGAGTGGGTTAGATTCAGTGCTGCTGTGAGTCTTTTGGGGAAGGAAGGCAGAGAAACTGGGCAATTGCAGGCGGGAGAGTGCTGTTGCACGTTTACACAGGAGCCAGGAAAGAGGGAGACAGAAGACGTGGAGCAGGAGAGCCTTTGGGCACCCAGAGCTCCAGGACAGACTGGCTGGGATGGGCCATGAGGCTCAGGAGAGATGGAAGATGCTAGGGTGGGGCTGGCAAGATGAATGGGCTCTAGGCTGATTGATTGCTTTGGCGTTCTCAGTGAAATGAGAAGATCTCCAGCTGAGGAGGGGGTGGGGGAAGTGGCGGCTTGAAGGAGAGAGAAGGGTACATGGTGTAGCTGGCCAAAAGTAACCCTCAAAGATGCCCATCCTCATCACTGGACCCTTTGGCTATGTTACCTTACGTGGCAAAAGGGACTCTGCAGCTGTGATGGAGTTGAGCATCTTGAGATAGGAAGACTATCCTGGATTATCTGGGTGGACCCAATGTAATCAGAAAGATTCTCATGAGGAAAGAGGGAGGCAGGAGGTCAGAGTCAGAGGAGGAGATGTGATGACAGAAGCAGAGGTAGGAGCAATGTGCTTTGGGGACAGAGGAAGGGGCCATGAGCCAAGGAATGCTGGCGGCCTCGAAAAAGCTAGCAAAAGCAAGAAAACATTCTCCCCTAGAGTCTCCAGAAGGAACCAGCCTGGCCAACACCTTGACTTTAGACTTTTGACCTCCAGAAATGTAAGAGAATAAAGTTCTGTTGTTTTAGCCACCCACTTTGAGGTGATTTGTCACCGCAGACCCAAGAAAGTCATACACGGGGTCTTCTTGGAGATTGGGAATGTGCCATCATCACCTCGGCTCTTCCCCTCTGTGCTCCCTAGCTGGGGTGCCCTTGGCCCTCCCCACAGTGTACCCACCCCAAGCTGTTTGATTGATTGACCAGGGGAAGGCCTGGTCCCTGTCCACTCCAGGCCTCAGGGATTCGTGCAGATGAGCCATGTGGTTGTCTATATTATGATGGATTCTGGGCCAGTCCGAGGGAGATGGGAAGGGCTCCAATAGCCTCCTAGCCCCTGGGGAGTTCTCAGAAGGCAGAGGAAGGCCCAACACTAATGTATCCCACGCAAAGTGAGCTGCACTTTGCACTACTGAAGACACGCAGCAAACAGTGTGTGTGTGTGTGTGTTGGGCAGGGCCAGAGCAATGAATTCTACCTTGGGTGAGAGGACAGGTCTAAGACAGGCCCAGAAGAACAGGTACAATCCAGATAGAGGGAGGCAGACCAGGCCAGGAGATTGAAAGCCAGCAGGTGTTAAGCACCTACTGAATGCCAGGCACAGTACTGAATCTTCTATAAGGACCTTATTAAGTGGAGGCCGTTAGCAACCCCATTTCACGGGTTATCTAAGGTCATAATCACTACATTACAGACTGAAGACTGGACCCAGGTCTGTCCTGCCCCACAGTCTGAGCACTGAGTGCTCCTGGGGTCTGTCTCTCCTCAGACTTGTTTCTGGGTGTCCTGTGCTGGGGGAGGGCACTTCAGTGAGAGAAGAGAGCCCCGGTTGGAGGTTGGGGACCAGAGCAGGCATGTGACAGAAGATGAATCTAGATGGAACCTCTCAGACAGGCTGTGGTGACTGAAAGGCTAAGGGGGGCAGGAGGGGCCATGTGCTGGGGCTCCTGGGTGTCCAGCTCAATGGTGTCCTCAGCCTGGGGAGAAACGAGAGGGGGTGGGGTCAAGAGGCAGAATGGATGTCCAGCAGGCAAGCAGGCAAAGGGCTCCGGCCCTGAACTCCATGGCCATGACCTCTGCAGTCTGGAAGGGAGGTCTACGGTGACAGCCAGATGGGGACTCGGAGGACTCAGCCCTTTTATTTCACCTGCAGGTGCAGCTGACTCTGTGAGAACAACGGCCCAAGCCAGACAGCCATGGGTTGTGCACTGGGAACCAAGAAAGCTGGGTCTACCTCCTACCAGGAGGGCAGGTGGCCGAGCTTCTTCCCTCTGGCTCAGCAGCTCCACTGGGCTGCCGTGAAAACAGCTGTCCATGAGGCCTTCTCAAGGACCAGGCGCATCCCATCCCTCCTGTGTGCATTTCCTGGGGTGCCAAAGCATATTACCACAAACTGGGTCACTATAAAAACAACCGAAATTTCTCTTCTCACAGTTCTGGAAACCAGAAGTCTGAAATCAAGTACCTCTCTGTCTATCCCTCAGCCCACTCTAAACTCAAAATGGTTTCATCTCGAGATTCTTAGCTAATCACATCTGCAAAGACCTATTTCCAAATCAGGTCACTTTCTGAGACTCCAGATGGTTACAAATGTAGGGGACACTATCCAACCCACTACACCATCCTTTCGACAATCCCATGAAGGAGGCCTCAGAATCCTACAGTATAAATGAGGACATGGGCTCAGAAAGTGAAAAGACCTTCAGGGCAGAGCAGTGTCTCTAACTCCAGAACCCTAATACTCTCCCCTCCACTCCACAATGCCATCTATGCAAGAGCTCCGCACATGATGCCAGCTTGGGAGGCTGGGCCCTGAGGTGGATATGGTGGAGGTCAGGTTAGGCTTGGAGTCAGAATACGGGGGACCAGGTTGTGCTGCCTTATTTTAGGGTAGCTACTTTCCCTCTCCGGACCTGTTTGCCCACCTCTAAAATTGGGCATTACAGAGAGAGGAAAGAAATGTTTACAATTCAAATATCCAACAGTGGACTCATACCTGTAATATGTAAAAATACACAAAGAGCCCCTAAAGGAAAAGAAGACAACCCAACAGAAAAGTGAGAGGGGGGAAAATCTTGAAGGGAAACTTTAGAGAAGATATCCAATGACAATAAACATATGAAAGTACATTTAACTTGTCATCAGGGACATGCAAACCACCATAAGCTATCAAAATGAGAAAAGATGGAAAGTGCAAAGTGTTGGCGAGGATATAAACTCTCATCCAGGACTTCCCTAGTGATCCAGTGGTAAAAAATCTGTCTTCCAATGCAGGGGACGCGGGTTCAATCCCTGGTTGAGGAACTAAGATTCCAAATGCCGCGGGGCAACTAAGCCAGCGTGCCGCAACTAATGAGCTCATGCGCCTCAAGAGAACCTGCATGCCACAACTACAGAGCCCATGCACTCCGGAGCCCCACGCACAACAGCTAGAGAGAGAAAACCCACACACGACAACTAGAGAGAAGCCTGAGAACCACAACCAGAGAGAAACCGGAGGAGACCGCGCACCATAACGAAAGATCTCGCATGCCTCAGCAAAGATCCCTTGTGGTGCAACTAAGACACGACACAGCAAAAAAAAAAAATAAGGAAAATAAATAAATATTAAACTCGCATCCACTGCTGGAATGAAGTGCAACCACTTTGGAGATGTTGTTAGGAAATATCTGCCAAAGCTGAATATACACATACCTTTTAATTCAACAATTCTACTCAAGGGTTTCTGTGAAATAGAAGGTAAAATATTTGGAAGTGAAATGAAATGAAAAACTTGGAAACCTCTAAAATACCCATCAAGAGTAGAACTGATCATAGAATTCAATTCACACAATAGAGTCCTGTAGAGCAATAAGACTCAACAAACTATAACTACATTTAACAGTTTGGATGAATCTCACAAATATAAAGACACGAAAGATTGACAACTGGAAATAAATTCTATTTATGGAATATTCAGAATCTAATCTAAGTTGTCAAAAGTGAAGACGGCGGTTTCTGTTGGGTGTTGGTGATAGGAAGGAGGTGTGAGTGGGACCTCTGGGGTATTGGTCATCTGTTGCGTAACTATGTGAAAGTTCATCCAACTTATGAAAACAGCATGAATAGATTCTTTTGTATGTATGTTATACTTAAATAAAAACTTTAAGGTATGCCTCATAAAAAGATGCTGTTTGAGGGTGCTGCCAGTAGATGCCCTTATGTGCAAGGGGCTTAGGAAGGGGCTATCCTGGGGGACACTGCCAAGGAATTGAGCCCAGGAAGACATGTGGAGGGAGGAAATGGGAAGTCCCAGGGGTCTCCACAAAGACAGTAGAGGCAACACAGCCCCTCCCCTAGGGAAACTGAGGCCCTGAGAACAGGCAAGGGAAGAACAGAAATGACCTTACTCACTTGGCAGATGGCCTTTCCTGTCGAGAAGGCCCCAGCACACAGCATGTCCTCATGCACGGAGAAGTTCTTGCCTTTTCTAAGTCCGTAAAATATATTACAAAACTTGTTCTCAATGAAGCCCACCTTACCCTCCTGGAGATGGAAGGGTTCGAGCAGAGGCGCTGCGAGGATAAGGCGGAAATCAGTGAAGGGTGCTGTGGCTTAGCTACAGGCTACTCTGCCTTACTGTTCACCACTTCAACATGGACTTTTCTCAGCACAGTTGAGCCTTCAGCACTGTTTCAGTCTTCTACCTATGCCTAGTAAGCCCTCCCCCTTTTCTCAAACTTTTCCAAACTCATCCTATTCCCTCCACCTCCCTCATAGCAATAGACCACACCTCTCTCCTATTCTACAAAGGAAAAAGGCAAATCCCACCAACACATGCCACTCAGTGGTGCTTAGCAACCATACACCAACCTACCTACCCTTTCACAGACCATCCCATCCACTCTCCATTTGTCTATCATTAACCTTTCCATCCATCCACCAATTCCTCTATCCATCTACCTATCTTTCCTCTTTCCTCATGTCCCATTCATCCACTCACGCTTCCATCCATTTGCCCATTTACCCATCTTTTGATCCATCTCCACTCACTCCAACTATCTCTGCCTACCATCCTTTCACCCACCCATCCATCTTTCCTTCCACCCACTCATCCTCCCACCTACCCTTCACCCATCCACCCTCTCATCCAATCACTCATTTATTCCTCTGTCCTTGTGTTCAGTATCTTTTAGACACTAATGATACACAGGAACATTCTTAGTTGGGGGAGACAGGGATACCGAGCAGGGCCCTGAGGGGCTCCTGGGCACAAAGGCTTTCTGTGTCCCCCATTTCTTTGATTACAGGAAATAGACTTCATTCAGCCTCCATGACCTTCTCTGAGTTCCAACGGGCAGATTCAAGCAGTTGTTAATCAGGGAAGGGAGGGGATGCGAGACCAGTGAGAAACAGTCAAGAGAAACACAGTGCAGCCTTGGGGCAAGGTCCTGGCTCCCCAACAATGGATATAGAAAACAATTTCTTTGAGCTGTTTTGCAGATACTGAAACCCCCTCCAGGTGGGAGAAGTTAATGATTAACAATGGTGTGCTGCCCACAAGCATGTAGACCCCAGACCAGTTGGAACCTGAAGGTTGATGATGCTGACTCTTACTTACCTCACCCCCACCTCATCAGCAGAACGTCCAAGAGCTGATCATGCCCTCTTTGAACCATTACTATGAAACTTCTCACTATCCTCTCCAAGTAGAGACACAGTTTTTCGAGGCAGGAGCCCACTGTGTCCCCGTTTGCCTGGCAAAGTAATAAAGCTATCCTTTTCTACTTCACCCAAAACTCTGTCTCCAAGATTCTATTTAGCACTGGTGTACAGGGAAGCTGAGCTTTTTGTATCAACAGGGTAAATGAAGTAAATAAGTAGAATTGTTTTAGATCTAATAAGTGGTGTAAAGGAAATAAAACAGGGACATATGCTATTAGAGGTTGCCTGTTTTAGCTCATATGATCAAGTAAAACTCCTCAGAGGAGCAGCTGAGGTGTACATGTAAAGAAGTGAGTCATGCCAAGGTTAGCAGGGAGAGCGAGTGAGGCCAGGGAGGCAGCCAAGGTGAAGGCCCTGAGGTGGCGATGGCCTTGGCGTTTTCAAGCAGGAAGGAGGCCTGCTGGCTGGGATGGTGTGGGTGAGGGATGTAGTAGGAGATGAGCAGAGAGGAATTGGGGCCAACATTACACAGGGCCTGAGAGCCAAGGCAGGGAGTTACGACTTTTTTCTAGGTATAAATGAGAAGGCACTGAGGGTAATGAGCAGGGAACTGGCATGACTCCTGCTTTAAAGAAAACACTCAGACAGCTATGTAGAGACTAAAGTATAGCACACAGGGTGGGATCTCAGAGACCAGTCTGGAGGTACAGGCAAGCAATTATGGTCTATAGGACCAGGGTGGCAGCAGTGGGGTACCTACAAGGTGCCTGGCCCTGCCCGGGCCACAGGCTGGGATATTAAAACAAGAAAGACAGGGTTTCTGTCCTCAAGGAGGAACAGTCTGTGTGTGTGTGTGTGTGTGTGTGTGTGTGTGTGTGTGTGAGAAATGTGGTGTATGTGTGGTGTGTATGTGTTGTGTATGTGGTGTGAGAATGCTGGGAACCTGGTTGTTTGTCCTATGATTAGGGAGTGTTCATGACATACTAGTAGGCAAGGGCCAGGGATGCTGGCACATCCCACGCAATGAAGACAGGGTCTGTTCAAAATGCCTGTAGCACCTCTGTTGAGAAACACGGTACCAAATTATGACCCTACAAATAATTAAAATATATATTCTTTTTCCCCTTAATTTTGCACCATAAGCATTTCCCCCAACCATAAATACTCCTTTCTTTAATAAAGACTCTGGCTCATAAGTCTTTGCCTACATTTCTCCTCTTTCAATCTTAAAAAACATAATTTTTTTCCTGCGTTATGCAGTGCACCTAACAAGCTTCCAAAGTAGATAGCTGAGCTGCGTTGGGAGAAGAGCAAAGTGAGGTTCAGAGAGTGAAACACTCTTAAGTCATAATCATTCTAACTTCATCAGGCAGGCTCAGAGGTCAGAAGTCGTACGTGTGTTTTCCTTCCACTTTTCCCAAGCTCCTCTTATGGCAATGGGAAATCAGGGTGTTTGTTTGTCAGTGGCCTGCAATGGACCAGGCCCCAAGCATGACCTTTGAGTTGAATCAAGTCATCTCAGATCCATGGTTGATTAAAACCTTGGAATCCAGAACCAGAAAGACTTCAAGAACCCAGAATCTTGATTCCAAAAGTCAAAGATTCCCAGACTTTCAGTGTAAACCTTTGCACTTAGGGAACACTGAAGCTTTACAGTCACACACTTTCAGAACTAGAACTAGAATGGTCCACTCCTCTAGAAATGACGCTTAGTGGGCCAGGGTCCAGTGCCTCTTTGCTTGGGGACCCCTCAGGAGGAGCCACACCTCCCTTCTTCCCTCCTTTGTCCTTCTCCCCTTCCTCCTCCCCACCCTCATCTGCCCCCAACCCGACTCTCCTACACCCTCTCACTTTCTTCGTTGAGCATCCCCCAGCCAGTTATCCAGCAGGATGAGTTACTGGGTAGCTGCATGCCAGGGACTGGGAGGCAGGCGGGGATGATGTAGGAGGTGAAATTCACAGGAAAGAGCAGCTGCAACATGGCTATGTCACTCCCGAAGGGATGTAACTTCTCAAAGTCTGGGTGCATGATAATCCGGCTCAGTGACATCTCTCGGGTGTGCTGGGTGTGCTGGTGCAGCTGGGTGCTTCCTAACAGAACCCGGTAGTTCTCCGGGGCGTGAGATTTTCTGGAGGAAGAGGGCACATTGTCACCGTCGTCTCTGCGTGTGGGCTAGCTCTTTCCCTGCATCCTCATCTAACTGCCCACAGGCCTCTACCCCACATGATGCTAGACAGCTTTTATCTCCCCATTTCTAGCGTTCAGGAGTCCTTCTTTCTTGGGGCTAATTGCTATTCTACTTACAACCTCAGACACACGGCTTCTCCATCACACACTAGAATCAGAGGAGCATTGAATCCTTGTGCTGGAAAGATCCTTGGTGGCATATCAAATGAAGGTCTTTGATTGTACACAGGAGGAGTTCTGGCTCAATCCCAGCTCTAACTTTACCCTTCCCAAGACTCCCTACAGTCCACCTTCTGGCCCCACACTCTTCCTGACCTCTCCTTTCTTTAAACACCTTCCTGCCCAAGGGCTGCTTCTCCACTTAGTTATAAGGACTCACAAAAGATTTGTTAAATAAATGAGCAAATGAGTGCAGGAAACAGAGCCTTGCCTTGTTCCCTGAACACAGGTGCTGAAACTTCCCACCTCCCTGACTGTTTGCACGGCTCATCCACCTGGAGACCCCCTCATGCTCCCCTTGCCCAAACCCTTCCCCTCCAGCAAGCCCCTCGCTCTGCATAGCCCTTGTCCGGAACCCCCAGCCCATGCATCTGCCCTTCTCACCCATGTTGGGCCTTCTCTTGTGACAGGATGGAGACAGGGTGAGGTGGGGACTTGCCACCCCTGATGTCACAAAGGGGCTTGCATGGATCGTCGTATGCAGCAGGCGCCAATAGGACTCTAAGCTCCGAAAGTTCCAGCTCCCAGACCTGGGCTGTGATGCCCCCAACTCCCTGGGGACCCCTCCGCATCTGTTCAGACCCAGGCACTGAGCCAGGCCCAGGACGGCCAGGGGAATTAGACCCCTGAGCAGCAATGTCACTCTCCCAGGGAGCCCCAATTCCCTCCTGTGCAGCCTGGCACCGTGGCTCCCCACAACGCACACCGGCGGCCATGACTCCTCCTGGGCACACAGCTGTGCGGGAGGAATAAGAAGAATTGCCCAGCTGCTGGCCAGACACGCGGTCCCAGGTCCCCGCCTAGAATCTGACACCTGGAAATGTGGGGACGTTCAGAGGAAGCTGTGATCTGAGATGGGTCCACACCGCACGGCAGCCAGGACGGACGCTGCCACTCTCCTGAGGCACATCTGTGTTGAAGGACAGGCACAGGGGCGGATGGCAGAGCATGAGGCGGGTCTGAGCAGGTGAGCAAGGAGGCCAGTCCAGGTGGAGGGTACACAGGCCAAAGGCAGGAATGACATGCATCTGAAGGCCACAGACTGCCCCAGAGAAAAGCCCAGAGGAGCTGACGTGGGGTGCCCATCACCCCTCTTCTCCTCTTCCCCCATGTCCCCCTCGCCTGCCAGTGCCTGTGCTGGCACCCTGGAAGGAGGACTTACTTCAGAAAGCAGTGGGCAGTGGAAACGACCCAGTGAGAGTTAATGAGGACAGCTCCACAGACGTGCGAGCCCTGGTACTGCAAGCTGGCCTGCCATGGCCACTGGCCAGCCGCCACGTCCTGGCCACCGTAGATCTTCCCCATCACCTTGGGCTTCCCGCACACTGTGCAGACTCCCCTGCCACCTACGATAGAGACACTAGTAGTACCCCAAATGCCACTACCAGGAAGGTCCCGTCCACTTCATAGATGGGAAAACCAAGGCCAAGCGTCCAGTGGCCTAGCCAAAATGACAGCGCTACCTGGACTCTACTTTCACTGGCTGCCCCTGAGAACTGGACAGAGCAAGCCCTGTGGGGATGAGGACCCAGAGGTCTGGTGGGATGGGGCAAGGGGGGACCTAAGGTAGCCACAGCAGCTCACAGCAGCATCTGCAGGGAGAAGGACATCCCCGAGTGAGGCTGCCAAGGGCTGGGCACGTCACAGACCTTATTTCCCTCAACTAGCACACCTCAATGCCTACTCTTGTAGATCAAAGAGCTAAAGGTCTCAGAAGTTGCCCACATTACTTGCTCAAGATCATGGCTTCTAAGGGCCTGTGCCTCCTCCATGTCACCCCGGTGTCTTAGGGAGGGAGATTTGCAGTCTGTGGTGCTGTGTGAGCTGGGGAAAGTCATTCCCCCTCTCTGACTCAGGATTCTACATTTCTAAAAGAAGAGGGAGTGGGCTAATGAAGACAGCCCTGGCTCTAGGACTCACACCTGGGAGGGCAGGGGGTGTGCCCAGGCCCCGTGAGAGCGGGCATCTTGGTCTAGGGCCTGCGCTCCCAGGGCCTCACGGAGGGGAATGAGACCCGCGGCCCTGGACTCAGGGCCACTCGTTCATCAGTCCTGGTGCTTTCCTCCACCCAGCCACCCAGCCTCAGGGTCAGACCCTGCTATGTCCCCACTTCCACAGTCCCACAGAGGTCCCACAGTCGCACAGAGGCACTTCCCACCCAGAGGCTCCACAGTGGGGAGTCGGTGACCCACCTGTGTTGAGGGGGTCTCTGGGCTGCCCGGTTGCTGGCCAGGGCAGAGAAAAGATGAAATTCAGTGACTCAGGGCACCCAGGCCCTGGTCACAGCCGGCCCCCTCAGGCCCTGCAGTTTAGGCCGTTTCCGCCCTCAACAGAGGCCCCAACGCACCTGTGGCTCCCGGGGCCAACCGCTGCGCTTCCGGAGTCGGAGCGCTGCCCTCCACCGCTCCGCCCGCGCCTGGAGCCCAGCCGGGGGCGGCCGTGGCCGTGGCCGTGGCCGGGGACCCTCGCAGCTCCCGGGTGGCCACGGGCAGCAGCAGCAGCAGCCAGAGAAGGGCCACAGGCTGGCCTCGGCCTTGGGCGATCCACGCCTCCGTGCCCATTGCCAGGGTTGCTGACTCCCGCCTGACCCCAGCCTGGCCCTGCCTGACCTTGCCCTGACCCCGCCTCAGCCCAGCCGTCAGCCCACCCTGACCTTCTTCATAACCTTTTAAACAACTCTACTAAGATATAATTTATATACCATGAAGTTCACTTATTATTATACAAGGGACAATTCAATAACTTTCTGTACATTTTTTAAAATTTATTTATTTATTTATATTTAAATAAACTTTTTGTTTTAGATTTATGAAAAAGTTGCAAAGACAGTACAAGGAGTTCCAAGATCCCCCTCACCCACTTTCCCCTAATATTAAGATCTTATATTACTATGGCACATTTATCACAACTAGTGAGCCAATATTGAGACATTAATATTAACTGAGGTCCATTCTTTCTTTTTTTAAATTTTTTTAAGCTTAAGGTGTATAGCATAATGATTTGACTTCCATGCATCATGAAATGATCATCAGAATAAATTTAGTGAACATCCATCATCCCACATAGATACAAAATTAAAGAAATGGAAAAAAAAATTTTTCCTTGTGATGAGAACTCTTAGGATTTACTCTATCAACTGTCATGTATAACATACGGCAGTGTTAATTATATTTATCATGTTGTCCATTACATCCCTAGTACTTATTTATCGCATAACTGGGAGTTTGTACCTTTGACTGCAGCTAACCAGTTCTCCCTCCCCCAATCTCCGGCCTCTGGTAACCACAAATCCGATCTCCTTTCCTATGAATTTGTTTGTTTTTGAAGTATAATTGATGTACAATGAAATGCTATGTTAGTTCCTGTTACACAACATAGTGATTGGTTATTTCTGTACATTTCAAAATGGTAAGTATAGTTATGATATGTCACCATACAAATATATCACATAATTATTGACTATATTCCCCACAGTGTACATTTCATACTCATTTATTTTGCAACTGGAATTTTGTACCTCTTCATCTCCCTCACCTGTTGCTTTCTTTCCCCCAACACTCTCCCGTCTGGCAAGCACCTGTTTGTTCTCTGTATCTATAACTCTGTCTCTGTTTTGTTAGGTTTCTTCATTTGTTTTATTTTTTAGATTGCATATATAAGTGTAATCATACAGTACTTGCCTTTGTCTGACGTACTTCACTTAACATAATACCCTCATGGTCCATCCATGTTGTTGCAAACGGCAAGATCCCGTTCTTTATCAGATATGTGATTTGCAAGATTTTCTCCCAAGTCTGTAGCTTGTTTATTCATTCTTTCAACAGTGGTGCTCAAAGAGCAAAAGTTTTTAATTTTGATGAAGTCTAATTTACTAATCTTTTCTTGTATGGATCATGTTTTTGATGTTATATCTAATAGATCATGAAGAGTTTCTTCTATGTTTTCTTTGAGAAATGTTAGGGGTTGTTTCTTACATGTGGATCTGTGATCAAGTTTTAGTTCATTTTTGTCTAGTGTGATGTAAGTTTCTGTTTCTTTGCTTTGGGTTTTTCCTGTGGATATCCATTTATCCCTGCACCTTTCCTTGGTTAAAAAAAGAAAGGTTAGTCTTTCTTGTATTGAATTGTCTTGGGACCTCTGTTGAAAATCAATTCATAATAAAAATTGTTTTATTTCTGTACCCTTAATTCTGTGCCATTGTACTGTATTCCTTTCCTTGTGCCTGAAACCCACTGTCTAGATTAATACGTATTATAGTAAAATTTGACGTCAGGTGGTGAAAGTTCTCCAGCTTTATTCTTTTGCCAAACTGTTTAGGCTATTCTGCATCTTTTGCATTTCCATATGAATTTTAGGATCAGCTGTCAAATTCTACACAAAAAGAGCCTGCTAGAATATTCACAGGGACTGCATTGAATTTATAGATCAATTTGAGGAGAATTGCTTTCTTTTTTTTACTTAAAAATTTATTTATTTATTTATTTATTTATCTAATTTTGGTTGCTTTGTGTCTTCGTTGCTGCGTGTGGGCTTTCTCTAGTTGTGGTGAGTGGGGGCTACTCTTGGTTGCAACGTGCAGGCTTCTCACTGTGGTGGCTTCTCTTGTTGTGGAGCATGGGCTCTAGGCACGTGGGCTTTAGTAGTTGTGGCACACGGCTCAGTAGCTGTGGCTCACCGTCTTTAGAGCGCTGGCTTGTAGTTGTGCCTCATGGGCTTAGTTGCTCCGGGACATGTGGGATGTTCCTGGACCAGAGCTCGAACCTGTGTCCCCTGCATTGGCAGGAGGATTCTTAACCACTGCACCACCAGGGAAGTCCGAGAATTGCTTTCTTGATAATATGAAGTCTCCTGATCTATGAAAAAGAAATGTTTCTGTTTATATAGATCTTTAATTTCTCTCAGCAATGTTTTGTAGTTTTCAGTGTACAGATCTTGCAGCTCTTTCTTAAATTTATTTCTAAGTATTTTATTCTTTTCCATGCTACTGTGAATGAAATCATTTTGTTAATTTCCTTTTCATATTTTTGTACTCAGTATATAGAAATGAAATTTATTTTTATAAGAAATGTTTCCTGTGACCTTCTTAAACTTGTTTATTCATTCTAGTCTGTTTTGTTTTGTTGTATTTTGTTTTGGTGGGATCATTGGTGTTTTCTAACACATAGGATCATGTCCTCTGTAATAAAAGTTCGAATTCTGCCATTTAAAGTTGGGTGCCTTTAATTTCTTCTTTCTCTCCTACCTTCTTTTTTTTCTTTTTCCCTTCTTTCCTTCCCACCTTTCTTTCCTCCACTTCTTAGAGACTATATTTTAAGGACCTTGCTTTTCAAATATGGTCTATCAATCTTTGTCTTTAACTTTGTTTCATCTATTCACATTCAATGTGATTATTGATATGGTTGGAATTACATTTTCCACTTTGGTATTTGTTTTCTGTATGTCTCTTATCTTTCCCCCCACTTTTGAGACAGGCTGGGACCTGGGACCCTTTGCTGCAGTGCTACAGCAGATTTCTATAAACTGGTGTATGCATGGGTGAGAGTCCCACCTGTGGGTTAGGTTCCTACAGATGAAATACAACTGTCTGGTTTCCAGGCTCGATCACCCCGGTGGGCAGTGGACGGGGTGCACCCTCCTTCAATGGCCCTTTCTGAAAGCTTGCAGGTTGGTGCCTGAAGAGACAGCTGCAGGGTCAGGTTGAAATGGCAATCTCTCTCTTTCTCTTTCTCTTTTACAGTCTTTTCTGTCCCTCCTCCCTTTACCTTTCCCTTGGTCCTTATACCTGCACTCCCATCCCCTTTATCCTGAAAACTTCTTGTTTGTGTCTAAGTTTTTGTCATTGGTATCTTTGTTTTATGAGTTTTGTCTGTCCAACTGCTCCTACAAGTCTCTGCTAACATTGTGGGCATGGTGAAGCTCTTAAACCCTGAAATACAAACAGATCCCACATTGTCTGAGACTCGACTCCAGCCTTGGGTTACTTAGTGGGATTTTAAAGAACAAAAAAAGAAGAGAGGGGCTTGCACCTCTCTCCTCTGCCTTTGCAATGTAACTATTCTGCCTGGACTCTCAGGGACTCCCTGATCCATCTGTAGTCCCCAGACTGAGGGAAAAAAAGAGACCTTTTTAAATTCAAGCAGGAAAGCTAAGAGATCTCTGATTTTGTAAAAATTAACTTGTGTGGCTTAAGCTTGTGGGTTTAATTAATACAGACCTGTCTGTATTATCAACATTAAGTATAATACTTCTATCGTACCTAGGGTTACTGGAAGTCAATAAGTGCATATTGTTTCTGTGATAAAATCTGTTAGCAAGGAAAATAACCTGATATGATTAAACTTTTAAGTAAATATAACTGGATAAGAGCTTTTTAGTAAACTCAATGGGAATAATCATGTTTTCAAAATGTCCATCTAGAACAGTCCCTCCAAATTTTGGTAACTTGAAACTAAATTAAGTTAAAGGATAGGAATCCATTGAGTATCCAGGCCGTTTCAAATAAGATGAAATATTGGAACATCAATTGCTAAACAGGTCTAAATTTACCTACTTTTGTTTTCTTGTGAGAGGGAAAGTAAGGATGTTTGGGTTTATTAGACACATATCTTACATCACCTTAAGGAAAGAAATTGTGCTTTGGGAAGATACATGGGATCTTCCCAAGAGTTTATGGGATATTCCAATCAGGGAATGCTAATGTAAAAGACATTTCATTGTGACATAAGGAAGGTAGGATGTGTGCTTTCAGAAAAGAAGGTATGTGGAATGGAAATGTATTTTGTTAAATGGAAAAATGTGATTTTGTCCTACAGCTGGTTATTTCTGAATGGAAAAAAGAAGGGACAAAATATGGCTACACAAAGTTACAGAAGATTTGCAGAAAAGGAACACTGAGAAGAGAATTTTTTATGTGGTTGGAATTTTCTAAGGTTGGATTAAATTTAATTAGGTAACCGGATTTTATCAAGGGTAGGCTGATATAAGACTGGATTTGGTTTCTTTCTCTCATAAGAGAACAAAGATTTCCTCGAATGCTCCTTTTGATAACAGATTGTGTGAGTTTCTGTGCCTTTAAGTGATCTGCATTTACTTTTGGAATCCTTTTTTTTTTTTTTCACCTTAGCTCAAGGAATAATTGTTTCACAGCAGCCTATGATTCTATTTGACTGGATGTTTTAAAACTTTTGGAAATTTTTGACAGATTTCCCAAATATCAAATTCTAATTGAAATTCTTTTGACTTCCAGTTAACTTTGGGATGCTTCATGGGGCCCCTGGAGACTCCCAAAGAGAGATCCTAAACTAATTGGGTTCATTTGGTGTGTTAAATTACATGGGAAACATTGTCTAAACTCACTGTTGCCTGTGTCAGATGGAATCATCAGGCTCTCCCCAGTTTTATCATAGCTGTCAAACAGAGAGGGGAAAGGGTTTTAGGTTTTTCTGCTGTCTAGTCTCTCACCTTATTCTATGTCCAAAAAAAATCCCCTGTGGGAATACTCCCAACGTAGGCCCTTAGGTCCTGACCCCAATGGCATTTTCCATTGCACCCAACTCCAATTCCTCCAGGAGTTCCTTTTTTGCACCTCTAGGACCCCTTTCACTCAAGGCCTTGGCAGCCCATACCTTGTTACAGATCACCTATTGGGTGGCCACTTCCAAGCAGCCCACATCCTAGGTTTTATAGATGCTCAAACTCGAGGAATACCCCCAGCATAGGGAAACGTTATAGGACAAAAGCCTCCTGGTAAATGTCTCTGGGACACTGGACTTCATTTCTAGGAGCACTTTTTCTCGGTTGCATGTTATTCAACATGGGATGATCCTCTTCTAAGCCAGAAGAAACACCTCTGGAGAGTATCCTTAAAAATTGGAAACTTTCAAAATAGACGGGCTGAAAAGGGAAACGTTTAAACTCTATTGTAACATTGCCTGGCCCTTGTATAAGTCGGGGAATGGAGAAAAATGGTCTGAAAATGGGTCTCTATAATACCGTGTTGCAATTGGATCTCTGCTGTTGCAGGACAGGAAAATGGACTGAGGCTCCCTATGTTCAAGCCTTCATGGTCCTGGGAATTCCCTGACGGTCCAGTGGTTAGAATTCTGAGCTGTCACTGCTGAGGGCATGTGTTTGATCCCTGGTCGGGGAACTAAAATCCCACAAACCACATGGGGCTGCCCCCACCCCCCAAAATAAACCTTCATGGTCCTTTACCAAAACCCCGCTCTATGGGTCTCCTGTAATCAAAAGCCTGGGGAATCAGAAACACTCCCGACATTTTAAATGATCCCCTTCTAGCTTTCTCCGACTCTCAGGGGGGAAACCAAGCTTCACCTGCTTCCCCGGAGCCACCTACTCCTCCGGAGCCACCTACTTCTCCGGGTCCCTCTGACCAATCCCAATCTCTGCCTCCTTATGTCCCTTTATATCCTCCGTCGCCCCAGGAGGGAGAGACTAGTCCCTCCAGGGTAACTCGTAGTGGAACTTCCTGTCGCCCAGGATCAGGTTCAAAGTTAGCCCCCACCTCTGCCCCACAAGGCCTTTACCCCTTCAGGAATCAGCTGATGGAAACTGAAGCACTACTGGAGTGCATGTCCCCTTCTCAATGAGAGACTTAGGAATTTGTAAGGAGAATTTTGACAGGATCTCAGAGGACCCTGACAAGTTTAGGGACGAATTTATCAGGCTGGGGTTGACATTCTCTCTCACCTGGCAGGACATCATGGTTATTCTGGCCTACTGTTGCACCCCAGATGAAAGGGAGCGTATACTGAGAAAGGTCAGGTAACACTCAGATGGCCTATTGGCCACCAATCCACACCGCCAAATTTTTCAGGTGGGTGGGGATCCAGTCCCAGAACATGACCCACACTGGGACTATGAAGATCAGGTAGGCCAGGCTAGGATGAGGCATTATATGACTTGTCTATCAGAAGGACTGAAAAGGTGTATGGTGAAGCCTGTAAATTATGATAAGGTCTGAGAAGTTGCAAAGGAAAAAGATGAAAACCCAACAGTCTTCCTGAGCCGAGTGACAGAGGCATTCAGGAAGTACACCAGTACAGACCCTGAGTCCGCAGAAGGGAGGACACTATTGGCCATGAATTTTATCACCCAGGCTACTCCTGATTATCAGGAGAAAATTACAAAAGCTTGAGTCTGGGCCCCAAACCCCACTGTCAACCTTGGTAGAGGAGGCTTTCAAGGTCTATAACAACCGCGACTTAATGGAGGAGTCCAATAAGGATAAGAGGCTAAAAAAGAAAACACAACTTTTGGCTGCTCTGATCCACCCACCATCTCGAAGGGACGCTGGAGGGCCAAGAAGCCTGGACAGACTGCCAAGAAGCTGCCTGGGCTCGAACAAGTATGCCTTTTGTTGGAAGGCGGGGCACTGGAAGGGGGAATGTCCTGAGCGCTTTCCTGTGAGACACCCAAGGGGCAACCTTGACTGGCCCCAGGTCCTTACAATTCTCTCCAATGAGAGATTCCTGCACACCAACTGATGGGGCCTGAGTGCCTTCCCAGCTCCAGATCCCACTCGATCCATCCTCATCACTCCAGCAGAGCCTCGGGTCAACCTCGATGTGGCAGGTAGGAGAACTGAATTTCTTGTAGACACTGGAGCCACCTGCTCTGTTCTGACTTGGCCAGCTGCCCCCCTCTCCAACAGAGACTGTACTGTGACAGCAGTTGATAGACAGCCAAAGGTAAGGTGATTTACATCTCCCCTTGCCCACAGAGTCAGGCCCATTATTATTATTCACTCCTTTTTGTATATGCCAGAATGCCCTGTCCTCCTCCTCAGAAGAGATTTGCTAAATAAGTTAAGAGCTAGTATATTCTTAGGAGGTAGAGAATTCAAGCAGAGAATGCATCTGTTAGTAGCCCCAGATGACCCACCTGCTGGTCATCAAAATATTCCCCAAGACATTCCCCAAGAAATTAGGGAACAAGTAGATCCTGCAGTTTGGGATACCTCAGTGCCAGGAAGGGCAAAACCTGTTCCCCCAATAAACATAAAGTTAAAGCCTGGGGGAAAATACCCCTGGAAAAGATCTTTTAAAGCCTGAGGCCCTGAGGGGAATCCAACTGCTGCTCAGCAAGTTCCTAAAACACAGACTCATTAGGCCTTGCCAATCCCCTTGCAACACCCCGATCCTCCCCATTCAGAAGCCTAATGGGGAGTTTTGGTTTGTGCAAGACTTACAAGCAGTGAATGAGGCACTCATCCCTATTCACCCATTGGTGCCAAACACATACACCTTCCTCACCCAAGTGCCAGGGAGCACCCAGTATTTCTCTGTTTTGGACCTCAAAGATGCACTTTTCTGTATTCCTCTACATCCTGAGTCTCAATACCTTTTTGCCTTTGAATGGAGGGACCCTGACACCCTGGAGGCTACCCAATATATGTGAACAGTGCTTCCTCAGCGATTTGGGACAGCCCCCATCTTTTGGAAACACGTTAGCAAGGGAACTGAGGGAACTGAGCCTTGAGAAGGGAACTCTGCTACAATATGTTGATGATTTATTGATAAGTAGTGAGACCGAACAAGATTCAGATCAAAATACCATTAGGTTCCTAAATTTTCTGGCAGAAAGGCGATATAAAGTCTCTCCAACAAAGGCTCAGATCTCACAGCAGTGGGTTCAATATTTAGGATTTGTTTTGACCCCAGGGGCACAAGCCCTGGCCATAGATCAAAAAACAGCAATTAGTGCATTACCATCTCCAACCGCAAAGAGGCAACTTCGAGGCTTTCTCAGGATGGCTGTGTTCTGTTGTGTCTGGATTCCAAATTATGGCCTTATAGCAAAACCCCTATATGAGGCTCTAAAGGGAGAAGAAAGAGAACCCCTTCAATGGAATAAGGACCATCAGTGGGCCTTTGAGACTCTAAGGACTGAATTAAGTAGAGCACCAGCACTGGAGCTTCCAAATTTGGACCAACCCTTTACCCTACACATTCACGAGAAGTCAGGGATAGCACTAGGAGTCCTGACCCAAAAGCTGGGACCAGATCAGAGAACAGGGGGCTTACTTTTCAAAACAACTGGACTCAGTGGCCCTGGGATGGCCAAGCTGCCTGCGGGCAGTAGCAGCCACAGCCCTGTTAGTTAATGGGTCTTCCAAGCTCACCCTGGGACAACATTTAGATGTGTTAACCTCTCATCAGGTACAATCTGTGCTGGAAGTCAAAGGACATTGGTTGACTGGAGGAAGGTTAACAAAATAACAGGCCCTCCTAATGGACACCCCCAACATTACCTTAAAGGTGTGTCAAACCCCAAACCCATAAACTCTTCTTCCAGTGGTCAAGAGTGGAGACTTATTGCATCAGTGTATAGAGACCATAGAACAAACTTACTCCAGTAGGTCTGATCTTCTAGATGAGCCTCTAGACAGCCCTGAGGTCGAATGGTTTACTGATGGGAGCAGTTTTGTAGAAATGGTAAACTGAAAGGTGGTGTATGCCATAGTTAGCCTAGATGAAGTCATAGAAACCAAGGCCCTGCCACCCCAGACATCAGCCCAAAAGGCTGAACTAATTGCCTTAACGAGAGTTTGCAATTAGGGAAGGATAAGAAATTAAATATTTTTACTGACTTTAAGTATGGGTTCCATGTGTTCCATGCTTATGCTGCCATTTGGAAAGAAAGAAGAATGGTAATCGCTAGAAGTTCCCCCCTAAAACATAAAGATTTGATTTTGACTCTTTTAGAAACAGTGCAGCTCCCGACCTAGGTAGTAGTAGTCCACTGTAGGGGCCATCACAGGGAGGGGCCTTTTGTTAGCCAAGGGAACAGCAAAGCTGATCAAATTGCAAAACAGACAGCTCGATTGCAGGAACCTGAACAAGTTATGGCCCTAGTGATTGGCCCCCTGAACTCCCTAGCTCCCCCACTATTCCCCACAGGAACAAGAAAATTCTGAGAAATGGAGCTATGAGCAAGGAAGCACAGGCTGGTATAGAAAGGAGGATAGGGTGCTAATCCCTGAGGCCCAACAATGGAAACTCACTAAGAGCTTACATGATGCCACCCACTATGGGAGGGGTGCACTATGGGACTTGATGCAAAAGGCTTTTTCAGGGAAGGAGCTTAAAAGAACAATAAAACAAGTAATGCTTGCCTGGAATTTATGTGCCCCTAATAACCCACAGACCTATCTACTCCCCACTTCGTTACTCAGGCCAATTCAATGCCGGGGGACATGCCTGAGGGAAGACTGGCAGTTAGATTTCACGCAAATGCCCTCACGATCAGGATATAAATATCTTCTGGTGTCTGTTGATACTTTCACAGGATGGGTTGAAGCCTTCCCCACCCGATCTGAAAAGGCCATGGAAGTGTGTAAGTTCCTTTTAGAAGAAATAATTCCTCAGTTTGGATTTCCAAAGTCCCTCCAGAGTGATAACGGGCCCTCTTTTATAGCCAAAATCACACAGGGGCTCACAACGGCCCTAGGGATAGACTACAAGCCACTTCTCGGCACCCTCAGTCTTCAGGGAAGGTAGAGAAAATGAACAATACTTTAAAGAAAACTTTAGTGGCATTTCCCTGGTGGTCCAGTGGTTGAGACTCCTTGCTCCCAATGCAGCAGGCCTGGGTTCAATCCCTGGTTGGGGAACTAGATCCCGCATGCCACATCTAAGAGATTCCCGCATGCCGCAAAACTAAAGATCCTGCATGCCACAGCAAAGATCCCATAGGCAGCAACTAAGACCCAGCACAGCCAAATAAATAAAGAAACAAATACGTAAATAAATAAATATTTTTTAAAAAATAAAGAAAACCTTAGCAAAGGTCTGCCAAGAAACTCATGAACCCTGGACCAACTTGCTTCCTATTGTACTCTTCAGGGTCTGTGTAGCCCCCAGGAGTGGTCTGAGGCTTAGCCCATTTGAAATGACCTATGGGAGGCCTTTTCTTACTACTGATGTTCTATCAGATGAGGAAGTGAACCAGACCCTGAGATATATTATTAATCTAGAACAAGTTCAGAAGGCAATCCAGGATTATGCTCACAAGGCACTGTCAGCTCCCACTAAAGATACAGAGGAAGGAGCAGTTCCTTCACAAATAAACCCTGGGGACTAAGTTCTTCTTAAAACATGGAAAGGGGGATGCCCCAAAGACCAACAATTGCCAAGATGAAAGGGCCCTTATAAAGTAATTTTAGCCACCCCTACTGCTGTCAAACTTCAAGGGATATATATCTAGTTGCGTATATTTGTCCAGACTAAAGTTTTACCTCCAGAAACCCCACAGGTCACAACCGAAGAACAATACACCTCTGAGTCAGTGGAAAATCTGAGATACCTATTCAAAAGATAGGCACCATCGACAGATAAGTAAAATGACGTAGTGGGTTGGACTCCTATTTGAAGCCTTAACAAGACTTGGAACCTCTCTTTTTTCCTTGGCTGATGCGGTTCTTGACAATTGTCTGGCTTTTGTCTTGCAGAACAAGACAGAGCTTGTGCGATAACTAATACTTCCTGCTGCACTTGGTTAACTAATACTTCCTGCTACACATGGATCAATGTGACAGGACAGGTAACAGTTAATATTAAGGAAATATACACCCAGGCAGAGTGGGTTCACAATTTCAACAGGGGCGATATTGCCTCCACTGTCTGGTCAACAGTTAAAAAAGAAGAAGAAGAAAAAAAGAAGCCCTCCCAAAGTTAAACTGGTTCCTTCCCTTTCCAGACCCTTTAGTGGCTATTGTTGTTCTTTCTAGCCCTTGTTTGTTTAACTTTTTGGTTAAGTTTGTGTCTTCTAGGCTCTAACAGTTTGAAGTAAGACTCATGAGGGCTCAAGGAATTCAGCCCATTCCAGTGGAGAGTGGCCCAGCTCCCTACAGGTCGTTGGAACAGTCAGCAAGGGATTTCTATACCTCTAGGGTAGGCTAGGGTCTGCAGACCCTGTCCAGCAGGAAGAAGTTTCAAAAGAAGAGACCTTTGGCCCCTCACCCCTTAAGAATAAGGGTGTAGAGTCTCTCAGGGGGAAATGAGACAGGCTGGGACCTGGGACCCTTTGCAGCAGTGCTGCAATGCTTGCATCTGGACAAACATTTCCTCAAGCCAAAAAATACAAAGAAACTATAAGGGACTAAAAATAACTGCATGTATGCTCAGTTGGGACTAATTATGGACAAAAAATACAAAAAGACCAAAAAAGCCCAAATGCCACTTCTGAAGAGCCAGGAGAAAAAACAGGGGGTTGGGAGCAAAAACAGGGTACTGTGCATGCCCCCTGCACACAACATCACAAAGGGGTGGGCAAACCACCTAAGCCACCCCTCTGGCCCAACCCCTGGACACACCCTTACCCTCACCCCCATATAAGGAACCAGCTCGCCCCCCCCTCAGGGAGCAGGTTAACAAGGGAAACTGTTGTTTGTTCTGGCTCCCCCCTTGCTGCAGCAGGGGCTCCAATAAAGCCTTGCTTGAATTTCTTGTCTGGCCTCTTATCATTTTCTATTGATTAAGGAGGGCAAGAACCCTGGTCGGTAACACTTTCACTTCTCTACTTCTTTCTTTTCCACTATATACATTTTTTTATTGTGCCCTACTAATTCCTTTGTTGATTTTGTAGCTGTATTTTTAGTTACTTACATAGTGGTTGCTGTATTAGTTGGGGTTCTCCAGAGAAACCGAACCAATAGGAATCAGGAGAGAGGGAGAGAAGAGGGAGAGAGAGAGATTGATTTTTATTATGAGGGGTTGACTCACATGATTATGGAGACTGAGAAGTCCCATGATCTGCCATCTGCAAGCTGGAGACCCAGGAAAACCGGTGGTATAATTTCAGCCTGAGTCTGAAGGTCTAAGAACCAGGGGAGGCAATGGTGTAAATCCCAGTCTAGGGGCAGAAGAAGACCAATGTCCCAACTCAACCAGGCAAATAAGAAAGAAAAAAAGGCAAATTCTTCCTTCTTCTGCCTTTTGTTCTATTCAGGCCCTCAACAGGTTGGATGATGCTCACCCACCCTAGGGAGGGCAGTCTACTGAGTCCACCGATTCAAATGCTGATTTCATCCAGAAACACCCTCACAGACACACCCAGAAATAATGTTTAATCTGGGCACCCTGTAGTGCAGCAAAATTGACACAAAGATTAACCATCATAGTTGCTATAATCATTACACTGTGCATCTTAATTTACCCGAATCTACTATAGATTATTAAGTTTGGTAATAGAGAAACTCATCCAATATAGTTCCATTAACTTTCCCTCCTTTGTGCTGTTATTGTCATTTTTATTACATCTCTATGATATATCATCAATACAATATTTTAATTTAAACTTTATACATTCTTTAACCTTTTTAATTCAGTTAGTAGAGGATAGGGAAATATATTTATGCAGTCTTTTACAGTTACCCTTATATTTACCATTTCCTTGCTCTTTATTTCCTCCTGTAAATTTGATTTAACATCCTATATCCTTTTCTTTCATATGGAAAGACTTTCTTTAGTATTTCTTATAAGGCAAGATTGCTAGCAATGAATTATCTCAGTCTTTGTTAATCTGAAAATACCCTTATTTCAACTTCATTTTGAAGGATAGTTTGACTGGGTATGGAATTCTTGGTTGACAGATTTTTCCTTTTAGCACTTTGAGTATTTTATCTAACTGTCCTCCATTTTTTTTTTTTTTCTAATGAGAAGCCAGTTATTAATTGGAATGTTGTTCCTTTATGTAAGATAAGTCTTTTTTCTCCTGCTGCTTTCAAGATTCTCTCTTGGTCTTTATCTTTGATTTGATATGTCCAGATACAGATTTCTTTGATCCTACTTGGTGTATGTTGGGTCTCTTGAATTTTAGATTAATTTTTTTAACATCTTTATTGGAGTATAATTGCTTTACAATGTTTTGTTAGTTTCTGCTATATAAAAAATTGAATCAGCTATATGTATACATATATCCCCATATCCCCTCCCTCTTGTGCCTCCTTCTCACTCTCCCTATCTCACCCCTCTAGGTGGTCACAAAGGACCTAGCTGATCTCCCTGTGCTATGCAGCTGCTTCCCACTAGCTATCTATTTTACATTTGGTAGTGTATATATGTCCGTGCTACTCTCTCACTTCATCCCAGCGTACCCTTCCCACCCCATGTCCTCAAGTCCATTCTCTATGTCTGTGTCATTATTCCTGTCCTGCTCGTAAGTTCATCAGAACCATTTTTTTTTTTTTTTTGGATTCCATATATATGTGTTAGCATACAATGTTTGTTTTTCTCTTTCTGACTTACTTCACTCTGTATGATAGACTCTAGGTCCGTTCACCTCTCAGAAATAACTCAATTTCATTTCTTTTCTATAGCTGAGTAATATTCCATTGTGTATATGTGCCACATCTTCTTTATGCATTCATCTGTCGATGGACAATTAGGTTGCTTCCATGTCCTGGCTATTGTAAATAGTGCTACAATGAACATTGTGGTACATGTCTCTTTTTGAATTACAGTTTTCTTAGGGTATGTGCCCAGTAGTGAGAATGCTGGGTCATGTGGTAGTTCTATTTTTAGTTTTTTAAGGAATCTCCATACTGTTTTCCATAGTGGCTGTATCAATTTACATTCCCACCAACAGTGCAAGAGGGTTCCCTTTTCTCCATACCCTCTCCAGCATTTATTGTTTGTAGATTTTTTGATGATGGCCATTCTGACCAGTGTGAGGTGATGCCTCATTGTGGTTTTATTACATTATTATTTTTCATCAAATTTGAAAAAATTTTGGCTATTGTTTCTTAAAATTTTTTTTACCCATTTCTTCCTCTGCTTTCCTTCTGGGATTCCCATTATGCATATATTAATATGTCTGATGACTTTCTGAGAGTCTGTTCATTTTTCTTCATTTATTTCTCTTTCTATTTTTAGATTGGATAATTCCTATTAATCTATCTTCAAGTTCATTTATTCTTCCTTCTGTCATCTTGAATCTTCTGTTGAAATTAGTGAATTTAAAAATTTTCATTTTTGAAGCCTTCAACTACAGACATTCTACTTGGTTCTTTTTAAAAATAATTGCTATCCTTTTATTAATATTTTCTATTCAGTGGGTCATTACCATCATACTTTTCTTAAATTCTTTAAACATGGTTCCCTTCTCTTTTTTTTAGACATATTTATAATAGATGTTTTCAAGTTTTAGTCTGCTAAATCCAATATCTAGAGCCCATGCAGTTTCTATTTTCTGGGTTTCAATTTCTTGTCTCCTAATGTTTTTTGTTGAAAATTAAGCATTTTAGAAAAAATATTACAGCAATTCTGTATTCTGATATGCCTCCTCCTACCTCTCAGATTTGTGGCTGTTTCTTCTTTTCAAAAATATACCTAAATTAATTATATGATATCTGTCTCCCTGCTGATGTCTCTGTTCAGATTTTTAATTTTTAAAATTCTTATTTTTAGGTAACCCTATCTTTTTAGGGGTTAACCCTGTGTCAGCATAGCTTAGCAGTCAATTGAAAACGTTTACACTAAAACACTTTCCATCAGTAAGGTTTCCATCCTTTCCCAATGTATCTGTATGTGGGTTGCAGAATGTATTCGGAATTCAAGTTTGCTAGCTTTTGCTAGTCTTTCTAGCTTTTATTTTCTATTGGACACCACCCTGTCTCTCCCATGCCTGCACATAAGCTTACATTCAGCCAGGAATGTGTAGATAGCTAAGGTTGTCTCCAATTTTTTCCCAGCATGTATGCAGCCTTACACATGTGTTCACACATCCAGACCACCAAGGACATGTGGGAGTTTATTATGGCCCACTCTAGTGGTCTCATTTGGGGGATTTTTCTGTTAAATTTTTGGTTAGTCTGCCAGTCTGCTGTTAACCTCAACTAACATCATGACTTCATACTACCTGCAATGTTGCCATTCCTCATTGGTTTCCACCAAAATTGCTTTCTGACAATGACCAAAGGTATTGGGTATCTAGAGTTCTGTTCCAAATCAAGTCAGACCTCTTCAGCAGTAAACTTCTGATTTTCACAGCTTGCCCCACCCTGGCAGAACTACTGTTGCTCATGGAACCAGGGAAGGGGGTGGTGGTAAGAACTGACACAGGCAATAATGCCACAGACTCCCACTGTTATTGCTCAAGGTTTACTAGGGTTTTTTTTGTTATTTTTGTTTTACTTCAATAAGCACTTCTCAATTTACTGATACCATAGTCAGTTTTTAGAGTCCTGGAATTGTTGCTTTTGATAATTTTGTCCAGTTTTATCATTGCTTTTCAGGAAGAGGATTTGATAAGCTCCGCATGCCATTATTCTAGAAATATCACCAATATTTCTTTCCAATAAACAAAACAAAAAACTATCAAGAGTGAATATGTTTACATACCCAAATACAGTGCTTTTTACTTCCTGGAATAATTAAAGTCTTCTGTACGCAATTCCAATTAATTTCCATCCTTTAAATATAACTTGTGTGGGCATGATCTGGCCAGTTTACCTCAGCCAACACAAAAAGAAAGCACTGCAACCATAACCAATTATTTGTCTGAATAAGTTCATTGAAAGTAAGATGCTCTGGGGAGGACACCATCTGATCACTACAGCACAGTCCTATTTTTGTGCACCACACTCCTTGTTCTAGCACTCTTTTACCCTTTCAGTATTTAACTCTCTTTTTCTTACATAACAACATATATACATATGTTTAAATTAATGGTGTGGTTTTGTCTCCTGATTATATTCTGAATGACATAAGATGAGAGAAAGGTAAGTGTATGGGAGGAAATTTATTTCTAGTTACCACGGGCATGTCTGTTGACACATGGAGCTGACTGGAATCAAGTTGGAAAGAAAGTTAAATTGAGTAAGATTTTTGTCAGAGTCATATTATTAAAAGAGGTCATCAACCTGCGCTAAAAAAATAAAAAAGCATTTATTTTGAGACATAAAACAATCCTTGTGCCCCAACCACCTATGTGCAGGAAATTGGCTGAGAAATCTCATTACTCCAAGAAGCATAAGGATATATTACCTGATGCCTTTTTAAGAAGTGGCCAAAGATAATGGATATCATCAAAGAGTCTATAAATAATAAATGCTAGAGAGGGTGGGGAGAAAAGGGAATTGTACACTGTAGATGGGAATGTAAAATTGGTGCAGCCACTATAGAAAAGAGTATGGAGTTTCCTTAAAAACTAAAAATAGAACTACAAACGATCCAGCAATTCAACTCCTAGGTATATATCCAGAAAAAATGAAAATTCTAATTCAAAAAGACACATGCACCCCAATGTTCATAGCAGCACTATTTACAATAACCAAGACATAGAAGCAACTCAAGTGCCCATCAACAAAAGATTGGAGATTTTTGAGAAGATGGCGGAAGAGTAAGATGCTGAGATCACCTTCCTCCCCACAGATACATCAGAAATACATCTACACGTGGAACTGCTCCTATAGAACACCCACTGAACGCTGGCAGAAGACTTCAGACCTCCCCAAAGGCAAGAAACTCCCCACGTACCTGGGTAGGGCAAAAGAAAAAAAGAAAAAACAGAGACAAAAGAATAGGGACGGGACCTGCACCAGTGGGAGGGAGCTGTGAAGGAGGAAAGGTTTCCACACACTAGAAGCCCCTTCGCAGGTGGAGACTGCGGGTGGCGGAGGGGGGAAGCTTCAGAGCCACGGAGGAGAGCACAGCAACAGGGGTGCGGAGGGCAAAGTGGAGAGATTCCCGCACAGAGGATTGGTGCCGACCAGCACTCACCAGCCTGAGAGGCTTGTCTGCTCACCCGCCGGGGCGGGCGGGGGCTGGGAGCTGAGGCTCGGGCTTCGGTCGGATCCCAGGGAGAGGACTGGGGTTGGCAGCGTGAACACAGCCTGAAGGGGTTAGCGCACCACAGGTAGCCGGGAGGGAGTCCAGGAAAAGTCTGGATCTGCCGAAGAGACAAGAGACTTTTACTTGCCCCTTTGTTTCCTGATGCGTGAGGAGAGGGGATTAAGAGCGCTGCTTAAAGGAGCTCCAGAGACGGGCGTGAGCCGCGGCTATCAGCGCGGACCCCAGAGACGGGCATGAGATGCCAAGGCTGCTGCTGCTGCTACCAAGAAGCCTGTGTGTGAGCACAGGTCACTATCCCCACCTCCCCTCCCGGGAGCCTGTGCAGCCCGCCACTGCCAGGGTCCCGTGATCCAGCGACAACTTCCCCGGGAGAATGCACGGCACGCCTCAGGCTGGAGCAACGTCACGCCAGCCTCTGCCGCCGCAGGTTCGCCCGCATCTGTACCCCTCCCTACCCCCGGGCCTGAGTGAGCCAGAGACACCAAATCAGCTGCTCCTTTAACCTTGTCCGGTCTGAGCGAAGAACAGACGTCCTCAGGCGAACTACACACAGAGGCGGGTCCAAATCCAAAGCTGAATCCCAGGAGCTGTGCGAACAAAGAAGAGAAAGGGAAATTTCTCCCAGCAGCATCAGGAGAAGCGGATGAAATCTCCACAGTCAACTTGAGGTACCCTGCATCTGTGGAATACCTGAATAGACAACGAATCATCCCAAATTGAGGTGGTGGACTTTGGGAGCAAGATAGATTATTTTCTCCCCTTTTCCTCTTTTTGTGAGTGTGTATGTGTATGCTTCCGTGTTAGATTTTGTCTGTATAGCTTTGCTTTAACCATTTGTCCTAGGGTTCTGTCCATCCGTTTTGTTTTTTTTTGTTGTTGTTGTTTTTTTTTTTTTTACTTTAAAAAAATTTTTTTAATAATATTTTTTTATTTTAATAACTTTATTTTATTTTATCTTACTTTATTTTATTTTACCCTCTTTCTTTCTTTCTTTCTTTCTTTCTTTCTTTCTATTTTTTCTCCCTTTTATTCTGAGCCATGTGGAGGACAGGCTCTTGGTGCTCCAGCCAGGCATCAGGGCTGTGCCACTGAGGTGGGAAAGCCAACTTCAGGACACTGATCCACAAGAGACCTTAGAGCTCCACGTAATAACAAACGACAAAAATCTCCCAGAGATCTCCATCTCAACACCAAGACCCAGCTTCACTCAACGACCAGCAAGCTACAGTGCTGGACACCCTATGCCAAAATACTAGCAAGACAGGAACACAGCCCCATCCATTAGCAGAGAGGCTGTCTAAAACCATAATAATGCCACAGACACCCCAAAACACCACCAGATGTGGACCTGCCCACCAGAAAGACAAGATCCAGCCTCATCCACCAGAACACAGGCACTACTCCCCTCCACCAGGAAACCTACACAACCCACTGAATCAACCTTAGCCACTGGGGACAGACACTAAAAACAACGGGAACTAGGAACCTGCAACCTGTGAAAAGGAGACCCCAAACACAGTAAGATCAGCAAAATGAAAAGACAGAAAAACACACAGCAGATGGAGGAGCAAGGTAAAAACACACCAAACCTAACAAATGAAGAGGACATAGGCAGGCTACCTGAAAAAGAATTCAGAATAATGATAGTAAAGATGATCCAAAATCTTGGAAATAGAATACAGAAAATGTAAGAAACATTTAACAGGGACCTAGAAGGACTAAAGAGGAAACAAGCAATGATGAACAACACAATAAATGAAATTAAAAATACTCTAGAAGGGATCAATAGCAGAATAGCTGAGGCAGAAGAAGAAATAAGTGACCTGGAAGATAAAATAGTGGAAATAACTACTGCAGAGCAGAATAAAGAAAAAAGAATGAAAAGAACTGAGGACAGTCTCAGAGACCTCTGGGACAACATTAAACGCACCAACATTTGAATTACAGGGGTCCCAGAAGAAGAAGAGAAAAAGAAAGGCACTGAGAAAATATTTGAAGAGATTATATTTGAAAACTTCCCTAATATGGGAAAGGAAATAGTTAATCACGTCCAGGAAGCACAGAGAGTCCCAAACAGGGTAAATCCAAGGAGAAACACACCAAGACACATATTAATCAAACTATCAAGAATTAAATACAAAGAAAACATATTAAAAGCAGCAAGGGAAAAACAACAAGTAACACACAAGGGAATCCCCATAAGGTTAACAGCTGATTTTTCATCAGAAACTCTGCAAGTCAGAAGGGAGTGGCAGGACATATTTAAAGTGATGAAGGAGAAAAACCTACAACCAAGATTACCCAGCAAGTATCTCATTCAGATTTGATGGAGAAATTAAAACCTTTACAGACAAGCAAAAGCTGAGAGAGTTCAGCACCACCAAACCAGCTTTACAACAAATGCTAAAGGAACTTCTCTAGGCAAGGAACACAAGAGAAGGAAAACACCTACAATAACAAACCCAAAACAATTAAGAAAATGGGAATAGGAACATACATATCGATAATTACCTTAAATGTAAATGGATTAAATGCTCCCACCAAAAGACACAGACTGGCTGAATGGATACAAAAACAAAACCCGAATATATGCTGTCTACAAGAGACCCACTTCAGACCTAGGGACACATACGGACTGAAAGTCAGGGGATGCAAAAAGATATTCCATGCAAATGGAAATCAGAAGAAAGCTGGAGTAGCAATACTCATATCAGACAAAATAAACATTAAAATAAAGATTATTACAAGAGACAAAGAAGGACACTACATAATGATCAAGGGATTGATCCAAGAAGAAGATATAATAATTGTAAATATTTATGCACCCAACATAGGAGCACCTCAATACATAAGGCAAATACTAACAGCCATAAAAGGGGAAATCGACAGTAACAAAATCATAGTAGGGGACTTTAACACCCCACTTTCACCAATGGAAAGGTCATCCAAAATGAAAATAAATAAGGAAACACAAGCTTTAAATCATACATTAAACAAGATGGACTTAATTGATATTTATAGGACATTCCATCCAAAAACAACAAAATACACATTTTTCTCAAGTGCTCATGGAACATTCTCCAGGATAGATCATATCTTGGGTCACAAATCAAGCCTTGGTAAATTTAAGAAAATTGAAATCGTATCAAGTATCTTTTCTGACCACAACGCTATGAGACGAGATATCAATTACAGGAAAAGATCTGTAAAAAATACAAACAAATGGAGGATAAACAATACACTACTTAATAACGAAGTGATCACTGAAGAAATCAAAGAGGAAATCAAAAAATACCTAGAAACAAATGACAATGGAGACACGACGACCCAAAACCTATGGGATGCAGCAAAAGCAGTTCTAATGGGAAGTTTACAGCAATACAATCCTACCTTAAGAAACAGGAAACATCTCAAATGAACAACCTAACCTTGCACCTAAAGCAATTAGAGAAAGAAGAACAAAAAAAAAACACCAAGTTAGCAGAAGGAAAGAAATCATAAAGATCAGATCAGAAATAAATGAAAAAGAAATGAAGGAAATGATAGCAAAGATCAATAAAACAAAAAGCTGGTTCTTTGAGAAGATAAACAAAATTGATAAACCATTAGCCAGACGCATCAAGAGAAAAAGGGAGAAGACTCAAATCAATAGAATTAGAAATGAAAAAGGAGAAGTAACCACTGACACTGCAGAAATACAAAGGATCATGAGAGATTACTACAAGGAACTCTATGCCAATAAAATGGACAACCTGGAAGAAATGGACAAATTCTTAGAAATGCACAACCTGCCGAGACTGAACCAGGAAGAAATAGAAAATATGAACAGACCAATCACAGGCACTGAAATTGAAACTGTGATTAAAAATCTTCCAACAAACAAAAGCCCAGGACCAGATGGCTTCACAGGCAAATTTTATCAAACATTTAGAGAAGAGTTAACGCCTATCCTTCTCAAATTCTTCCAAAATATAGCATAGGGAGGAACACTCCCAAACTCATTCTACGAGACCACCATCACCCTGATACCAAAACCAGACAAAGATGTCACAAAGAAAGAAAACTACAGGCCAATATCAGTGATGAACATAGATGCAAAATCCTCAGCAAAATACTAGCAAACAGAATCCAACAGCACTTTAAAAGGATCATACACCATAATCAAGTGGGGTTTATCCCAGGAATGCAAGGATTCTTCAATATACGCAAATCAATCAATGTGATACACCATATTAACAAATTGAAGGAGAAAAACCATATGATCATCTCAATAGATGCAGAGAAAGCTTTCGACAAAATTCAACACCCATTTATGATAAAAGCCCTGCAGAAAGTAGCCATAGAGGGAACTTTCCTCAACATAATAAAGGCCATATATGACAAACCCACAGCCAACATTGTCCTCAATGGTGAAAAACTGAAACCATTTCCACTAAGATCAGGAACAAGACAAGGTTGCCCACTCTCACCACTATTATTCAACATAGTTTTGGAAGTGTTAGCCACAGCAATCAGAGAAGACAAAGAAATAAAAGGAATCCAAATCAGAAAAGAAGAAGTAAAGCTGTCACTATTTGCAGATGACATGATACTATACATAGAGAATCCTAAAGATGCTACCAGAAAACTCCTAGAGCTAATCAATGAATTTGGTAAAGTAGCAGGATACAAAATTAATGCACAGAAATCTCTTGCATTTCTATACACTAATGACGAAAAATCTGAAAGTGAAATTAAGAAAACACTCCCGTTTACCACTGCAACAAAAAGAATAAAATATCTAGGAATAAACCTACCTAAGGAGACAAAAGACCTGTATGCAGAAAATTATAAGACACTGATGAAAGAAATTAAAGATGATACAAATAGATGGAAAGATATACCATGTTCCTGGATTGGAAGAATCAACATTGTGAAAATGACTCTACTACCCAAAGCAATCTACAGATTCAATGCAATCCCTATCAAACTACCAGTGGCATTTTTCACAGAACTAGAAAAAAAATTATACAATTTGTATGGAGACACAAAAGACCCCGAATAGCCAAAGCAATCTTGAGAACGAAAAATGGAGCTGGGGGAATCAGGCTCCCTGACTTCAGACTATATTACAAAGCTTCAGTAATTAAGACAGTTTGGTACTGGCACAAAAACAGAAATATAGATCAATGGAACAGGATAGAAAGCCCAGAGATAAACCCACACACATATGGTCACCTTATCTTTGATAAAGGAGGCAAGTATATACAGTGGAGAAAAGACAGCCTCTTCAATAAGTGGTGCTGGGAAAATTGGACAGGTACATGTAAAAGTATGAAATTAGAACACTCCCTGACACCATGCACAAAAATAAACTCAAAATGGATTAAAGACCTAAGTGTAAGGGCAGACACTATCAAACTCTTAGAGGAAAACATAGGCAGAACACTCTATGACATACATCACAGCAAGATTCTTTTTGACCCAGCTCCCAGAGAAATGGAAATAAGAACACAAATAAACAAATGGGACCTAATGAAAGTTAAAAGATTTTGCACAGCAAAGGAAACCATAAACAAGACCAAAAGACAACCCTCAGAATGGGAGAAAATATTTGCAAATGAAGCAACTGACAAAGGATTAATCTCCAAGATTTACAAGCAGCTCATGCAGCTCAATAACAAAAAAACGAACAATCCAATCCAAAAATGGGCAGAAGACCTAAATAGACATTTCTCCAAAGAAGATATACAGATGGCCTACAGACACATGAAAGAATGCTCAACATCATTAATCATTAGAGAAATGCAAATCAAAACTACAATGAGATATCATCTCACACCGGTCAGAATGGCCATCATCAAAAAATCTAGAAACAATAAATGCTGGAGAGGGTGTGGAGGAAAGGGAACACTCTTGCACTGTTGGTGGGAATGTAAATTGATACAGCCACTATGGAGAACAGTATGGAGGTTCCTTAAAAAACTACAAATAGAACTACCATACGACCCAGCAATCCCACTACTGGGCATATACCCTGAGAAAACCATAGGTCAAAAAGTGTCATGTACCACAATGTTCATTGCAGCTCTATTTACAATAGCCAGGACATGGAAGCAACCTAAATGTCCATCGACAGATGAATGGATAAAGAAGATGTGGCACATATATACAATGGAATATTACTCAGCTATAAAAAGAAATGAAATGGAGGTATTTGTAATGAGGTGGATGGAGTTAGAGTCTGTCATACAGAGTGAAGTAAGTCAGAAAGAGAAAAACAAATACAGTATGCTAACACATATATACGGAATCTAAGGGAAAAAAAAAAAAAAGGCCATGAAGAACCTAGTGGCAAGACGGGAATAAAGACACAGACCTACTAGAGAATGGATTTGAGGATATGGGGAGGGGGTGGGGTGAGATGTGACAGGGTAAGAGAGTGTCATGGACATATATACACTACCAAATGTAAAATAGATAGCTAGTGGGAAGCAGCCGCATAGCACAGGGAGATCAGCTCGGTGCTTTGTGACCACCTAGAGGGGTGGGATAGGGAGGGTGGGAGGGAGGGAGATGCAAGAGGGAAGAGAAATGGGAACATATTGTATACGTATAACTGATTCACTTTGTTATAAAGCAGAAGCTAACACACCATTGTAAGGCAATTATACTTCAATAAAGATGTTTAAAAAAAAAAAGATGATACAAATAGATGGAGAGATATACCATGTTCTTGGATTGGAAGAATCAACATTGTGAAAATGACTCTACTACCCAAAGCAATCTACAGATTCAATGCAATCCCTATCAAACTACCACTGGCATTTTTCACAGAACTAGAACAAAAAATTTCACAATTTGTATGGAAACACAAAAGACCCCGAATAGCCAAAGCAATCTTGAGAACGAAAAACGGAGCTGGAGGAATCAGGCTCCCTGACTTCAGACTATACTACAAAGCTACAGTAATCAAGACAGTTTGGTACTGGCAAAAAAACAGAAACATAGATCAATGGAACAGGATAGAAAGCCCAGAGATAAACCCATGCACATATGGTCACCTTATCTTTGATAAAGGTGGCAAGCATATACAGTGGAGAAAAGACAGCCTCTTCAATAAGTGGTGCTGGGAAAACTGGACAGGTACATGCAAAAGTATGAAATTCCAACACTCCCTAACACCATACACAAAAATAAACTCAAAATGGATTAAAGACCTAAATATAAGGCCAGACACTATCAAACTCTTAGAGGAAAACATAGGCAGAACACTCTATGACATAAATCACAACAAGATCCTTTTTGACCCAGCCCCTAGCGAAATGGAAATAAGAACACAAATAAACAAATGGGACCTAATGAAACTTAAAAGCTTTTGTTTTTTTGTTTTTTGTTTTTTTTTTTGTTTGTTTGTGTTTTTATACTGCAGGTTCTTATTAGGCATCAGTTTTATACACATCAGTGTATACATGTCAATCCCAATCGCCCAATTCAGCACACCACCATCCCCACCCCACCGCAGTTTTCCCCCCTTGGTGTCCATATGTCCATTCCCTACATCTGTGTCTCAACTTCTGCCCTGCAAACTGGCTCATCTGTACCATTTTTCTAGGTTCCGCATACATGCATTAATATACGATATTTGTTTTTCTCTTTCTGACTTACTTCACTCTGTATGACAGTCTCTAGATCCATCCACGTCTCAACAAATGACTCAATTTCGTTCCTTTTTATGGCTGAGTAATATTCCATTGTATATATGTACCACATTTTCTTTATCCCTTCGTCTGTTGATGGGCATTTAGGTTGCTTCCATGACCTGGCTATTGTAAATAGTGCTGCAATGAACATTCGGGTGCATGTGTCTTTTTGAATTACGGTTTTCTCTGGGTATATGCCCAGTAGTGGGATTGCTGGGTCATATGGTAATTCTATTTTTAGTTTTTTAAGGAACCTCCATATTGTTCTCCATAGTGGCTGTATCAATTTACATTCCCACCAACAGTGCAAGAGGGTTCCCTTTTCACCACACCCTCTCCAGCATTTGTTGTTTGTAGATTTTCTGATGATGCCTATTCTAACAGGAGTGAGGTGATACCTCATTGTAGTTTTGATTTGCATTTCTCTAATAATTAGTGATGTTGAGCATCTTTTCATGTGCTTCGTGGCAATCTGTATGTCTTCTTTGGAGAAATGTCTATTTAGGTCTTCTGCCCATTTTTGGATTGGGGTGTTTGTTTCTTTGATATTGAGCTGAATGAGCTGTTTATATATTTTGGAGATTAATCCTTTGTCCGTTGATTCATTTGCAAATATTTTCTCCCATTCTGAGGGTTGTCTTTTCGTCTTGTTTATGGTTTCCTTTGCTGTGCAAAAGCTTTGAAGTTTCATTAGGTCCCACTTGTTTATTTTTGTTTTTATTTCCATTACTCTAGGAGGTGGATCAAAAAAGATCTTGCTGTGATTTATGTCAAAGAGTGTTCTTCCTATGTTTTCCTCTAAGAGTTTTATAGTGTCCAGTCTTATATTTAGGTCTCTAATCCATTTTGAGTTTATTTTTGTGTATGGTGTTAGGGAGTATTCTAATTTCATTCTTTTACATGTAGCTGTCCAGTTTTCCCAGCACCACTTATTGAAGAGACTGTCTTTTCTCCATTGTATATCTTTGCCTCCTTTGTCATAGATTAGTTGACCATAGGTGCGTGGGTTAATGTCTGGGCTTTCTATCTTGTTCCATTGATCTATGTTTCTGTTTTTGTGCCAGTACCATATTGTCTTGATTACTGTAGCTTTGTAGTATAGTCTGAAGTCAGGGAGTCTGATTCCTCCAGCTCCATTTTTTTGCCTCAAGACTGCTTTGCCTATTCGGGGTCTTTTGTGTCTCCATACAAATTTTAAGATGATTTGTTCTAGCTCCGTAAAAAATGCCATTGGTAATTTGATAGGGATTGCATTGAATCTGTAGATTGCTTTGGGTAGTATACTCATTTTCACAATGTTGATTCTTCCAATCCAAGAACATGGTATATCTCTCCATCTGTTGGTATCATCTTTAATTTCTTTCATCAGTGTCTTATAGTTTTCTGCATACAGGTCTTTTGTCTCCCTAGGTAGGTTTATTCCTAGGTATTTTATTCTTTTTGTTGCAATGGTAAATGGGAGTGTTTCCATAATTTCTCTTTCAGATTTTTCATCATTAGTGTATAGGAATGCAAGAGATTTCTGTGCATTAATTTTGTATCCTGCAACTTTACCATATTCATTAATTAGCTCTAGCAGTTTTCTGGTGGCAGTTTTAGGATTCTCTATGTATAGTATCATGTCATCCGCAAACAGTGACAGTTTTACTTCTTCTTTTCCAATTTGTATTCCTTTTATTTCTTTTTCTTCTCTGATTGCCGTGGCTAGGACTTCCAAAACTATGTTGAATAATAGTGGTGAGAGTGGACATCCTTGTCTCGTTCCTGATCTTAGAGGAAATGCTTTCAGTTTTTCACCATTGAGAATGATGTTTGCTGTGGGTTTGTCATATATGGCCTTTATTATGTTGAGGTAGGTTCCCTCTATGCCCACTTTCTGGAGAGTTTTTATCAGAAATGGGTGTTGAATTTTGTCAAAAGCTTTTTCTGCATCTATTGAGATGATCATATGGTTTTTCTTCTTCAATTTGTTAATATGGTGTATCACATTGATTGATTTGCGTATATTGAAGAATCCTTGCATCCCTGGGATAAATCCCACTTGATCGTGGTGTATGATCCTTTTAATGTGTTGTTGGATTCTGTTTGCTAGTATTTTGTTGAGGATTTTTGCATCTATATTCATCAGTGATATTGGTCTGTAATTTTCTTTTTTTGTAGTGTCTTTGTCTGCTTTTGGTATCAGGGTGATGGTGGCCTCATAGAATGAGTTTGGGAGTGTTCCTTCCTCTGCAATTTTTTGGAAGAGTTTGAGAAGGATGGGTGTTAGCTCTTCTCTAAATGTTTGATAGAATTCACCTGTGAAGCCATCTGGTCCTGGACTTTTGTTTGTTGGGAGATTTTTAATCACAGTTTCAATTTCATTACTTGTGATTGGTCTGTTCATATTTTCTATTTCTTCCTGGTTCAGTCTTGGAAGGTTATACCTTTCTAAGAATTTGTCCATTTCTTCCAGGTTGTCCATTTTATTGGCATAAAGTTGCTTGTAGTAGTCTCTTAGGATGCTTTGTATTTCTGCAGTGTCTGTTGTAACTTCTCCTTTTTCATTTCTGATTTTATTGATTTGAGTCCTCTCCCTCTTTTTCTTGATGAGTCTGGCTAATGGCTTATCAATTTTGTTTATCTTCTCAAAGAACCAACTTTTAGTTTTATTGATCTTTGCTATTGTTTTCTTTGTTTCTATTTCATTTATTTCTGCTCTGATCTTTATGATTTCTTTCCTTCTGCTAACTTTGGGTTTTGTTTGTTCTTCTTTCTCTAGTTTCTTTAAGTGTAAGGTTAGATTGTTTACTTGAGCTTTTTCTTGTTTCTTTAGGTAGGCTTGTATAGCTATAAACTTCCCTCTTAGAACTGCTTTTGCTGCATCCCATAGGTTTTGGGTCGTCGTGTTTTCATTGTCATTTGTCTCTAGGTATTTTTTGATTTCCTCTTTGATTTCTTCAGTGATCTCTTGGTTATTTAGTAACGTATTGTTTAGCTTCCATGTGTTTGTCCTTTTTACGTTTTTTTCCCTGTAATTCATTTCTAATCTCATAGCGTTGTGGTCAGAAAAGATGCTTGATATGATTTCAATTTTCTTAAATTTACTGAGGCTTGATTTGTGACCCAAGATGTGATCTATCTTGGAGAATGTTCCATGCGCACTTGAGAAGAACGTGTAATCTGCTGTTTTTGGATGGAATGTCCGATATATATCAATTAAATCTATCTGGTCTATTGTGTCATTTAAAGCTTCTGTTTCCTTATTTATTTTCATTTTGGATGATCTGTCCATTGGTGTAAGTGAGGTGTTAAAGTCCCCCACTATTATTGTGTTACTGTCGATTTCCTCTTTTATAGCTGTTAGCAGTTGCCTTATGTATTGAGGTGCTCCTATGTTGGGTGCATATATATTTATAATTGTTATATCTTCTTCTTGGATTGATCCCTGGATCATTATGTAGTGTCCTTCCTTGTCTCTTGTAACATTCTTTATTTTAAAGTCTATTTTATCTGATATGAGTATAGCTACTCCAGCTTTCTTTTGATTTCCATTTGCATGGAATATCTTTTTCCATCCCCTCACTTTCAGTCTGTATGTGTCCCTAGGTCTAAAGTGGGTCTCTTGTAGACAGCATATATATGGGTCTTGTTTTTGTATCCATTCAGCCAGTCTATGTCTTTTGGTTGGGGCATTTAATCCATTCACGTTTAAGGTAATTATCGATATGTATGTTCCTATTACCATTTTCTTAATTGTTTTGGGTTTGTTTTTGTAGGTCCTTTTCTTCTCTTGTGTTTCCCACTTAGAGAAGTTCCTTTAGCATTTGTTGTAGAGCTGGTTTGGTGGTGCTGAATTCTCGTAGCTTTTGCTTGTCTGTAAAGCTTTTGATTTCTCCATCAAATCTAAATGAGATCCTTGCCGGGTAGAGTAATCTTGGTTGTAGGTTCTTCCCTTTCATCACTTTAAGTATATCATGCCACTCCCTTCTGGCTTGCAGAGTTTCTGCTGAGAAATCAGCTGTTAACCTTATGGGAGTTCCCTTGTATGTTATTTGTCGTTTTTCCCTTGCTGCTTTCAATAATTTTTCTTTGTCTTTAATTTTTGCCACTTTGATTACTATGTGTCTCGGCGTGTTTCTCCTTGGGTTTATCCTGTATGGGACTCTCTGCGCTTCCTGGACTTGGCTGGCTATTTCCTTTCCCATGTTAGGGAAGTTTTCGACTATAATCTCTTCAAATATTTTCTCTGGTCCTTTCTCTCTCTCTTCTCCTTCTGGGACCCCTATAATGCGAATGTTGTTGCGTTTAATGTTGTCCCAGAGGTCTCTTAGGCTGTCTTCATTTCTTTTCATTCTTTTTTCTTTAGTCTGTTCCGCAGCAGTGAATTCCATCATTCTGTCTTCCAGGTCACTTATCCGTTCTTCTGCCTCAGTTATTCTGCTATTGATTCCTTCTAGTGTAGTTTTCATTTCAGTTATTGTATTGGTCATCTCTGTTTGTTTGTTCTTTAATTCTTCTAGGTCTTTGTTAATCATTTCTTGCATCTTCTCAATCTTTGCCTCCATTCTTATTCCAAGGTCCTGGATCATCTTCACTATCATTATTCTGAATTCTTTTTCTGGAAGGTTGCCTATCTCCACTTCATTTAGTTGTTTTTCTGGGGTTTTTTCTTGTTCCTTCATCTGGTACATAGCCCTCTGCCTTTTCATCTTCTCTATCTTTCTGTAACTGTGGTTTTTGGTCCACAGGCTGCAGGATTATAGTTTTTCTTGCTTCTGTTGTCTGCCCTCTGGCGGTTGAGGCTATCTAAGAGGCTTGATGGGAGGCTCTGGTGGTGGGTAGAGCTGACTGTTGCTGTGGCGGTCAGAGCTCAGTAAAACCTTAATCCACTTGACTGTTGATGGGTGGGGCTGGGTTCCCTCCCTGTTACTGTGGCGGTCAGAGCTCAGTAAAACCTTAATCCACTTGACTGTTGATGGGTGGGGCTGGGTTCCCTCCCTGTTGGCTGTTTTGCCTGAGGCAACCCAACACTGGAGCCTACCCGTGCTCTTTGGTGGGGTTAATGGCAGACTCTGGGAGGGCTCACGCCAAGGAGAACTTCCCAGAACCTCTGCTGCCAGTGTCCTTATCCCCACGGTGAAACAGAGCCACCACTCGCCTCTGCAGGAGACCCCCCAACACCAGCAGGTAGGTCTGGTTCAGTCTCCCCCAGGCTCACTGCTCCTTCCCCTGGGTCCTGATGCACACATTACTTTGTGTGTGCCCTCCAAGAGTGGGGTCTCTGTTTCCCCCAGTCCCGTCAAAGTCCTGGAATCCAATTCCCACTAGGCTTCAAAGTCTGATTCTCTAGGAATTCCTCCTCCCATTGCCTGACCCCCAGGTTGGGAAGCCTGACGTGGGGCTCAGAACCTTTACTCCAGTGGGTGGACTTCTGTGGTATAAGTGTTCGCCAGTCTGTGAGTCACCCACCCAGCAGTTATGGGGTTTGATTTTACTCTGATTGCGCCCCTCCTACCGTCTCACTGTGGCTTCTCCTCTGTCCTTGGACGTGGGGTATCCTCCTTGGTGAAGTCCAGGGTCTTCCTGTCAATGATTGTCCAGCAGCCAGTTGTGATTCTGGTGCTCTCACAAGAGGGAGTGACCGAAACTTAAAAGCTTTTGCACAGCAAAGGAAACCATAAACAAGACCAAAAGACAACCCTCAGAATGGGAGAAAATATTTGCAAATGAAGCAACTGACAAAGGATTCATCTCCAAAATTTACAAGCAGCTCATGCAGCTCAATAACAAAAAAACAAACAACCCAATCCAAAAATGGGCAGAAGACCTAAATAGACATTTCTCCAAAGAAGATATACAGATTGCCAACAGACACATGAAAGAATGCTCAACATCATTAATCATTAGAGAAATGCATATCAAAACTACAATGAGATATCATTTCGCACCAGTCAGAATGGCCATCATCAAAAAATCTAGAAACAATAAATGCTGGAGGGGGTGTGGAGAAAAGGGAACCCTCTTGCACTGTTGGTGGGAATATAAATTGATACACCACTATGGAGAACAGTATGGAGGTTCCTTAAAAAACTACAAATAGAACTACCATACGACCCAGCAATCCCACTACTGGGCATATACCCTGAGAAAACCACAATTCAAAAAGGGTCATGTACCAAAATGTTCATTGCAGCTCTATTTACAATAGCCAGGACATGGAAGCAACCTAAGTGTCCATCAACAGATGAATGGACAAAGAAGATGTGGTACATATACACAATGGAATATTACTCAGCCATAAAAAGAAACGAAATTGAGTTATTTGTGGTGAGGTGGATGGACCTAGAGTCTGTCATACAGAGTGAAGTAAGTCAGAAGGAGAAAAACAAATACCGTATGCTAACACATATATATGGAATCTAATTTAAAAAAAAATGGTTCTGAACAACCTAGGAGTAGGACAGGAATAAAGATGCAGACGTAGAGAATGGACTTGAGGACACGGGGAGTGGGAAGGGTAAGCTGGGACGAAGTGAGAGCGTGGCATGGACTTATATACACTACGAAACGTAAAATAGATAGCTAGTGGGAAACAGCTGCATAGCACAGGGAGATCAGCTCCGTGCTTTGTGACCACATAGAGGGGTGGGATAGGAAGGGTGGGAAGGAGACACAAGAGGGAGGATATATGGGGATATATGTATAAGTATAGCTGATTCGTTTTGTTATACAACAGCAACTAACACAACAATGAAAACAATTATACTCCAATAAAGATGTTTAAAAACAAAACAAAACAAAACAAAAAAAAACAAAAGATTGGCTTAATAAGGTTATTGAGTTATTGAGATGTTAACTAGACATGGAACATAATTCAGTTCTAAGCTACTTTTGGATAGTAGACAAGAACTTTCTTTCTCAGTCTACTCATGTTGACTTCTGAATAATAGAAACAAAATGTAATAAAGAGGTAGTACACGAAAAATAATATACCTATCCCAATGCAAAAATGTTTTCTATCATAGTTCCCAGTAAGAATGTTAAATCAAAGGGTTATTGTGACTAGGAAGAAGGATTCAGGTTAAAAAGTTATTTGTAAGATTGTAGGATGAACTTCAAACATTAAATGAGACAGAAAGAGAAGATGAATCTCTCCTGAGACAAAGAGAGAAGGAAAGATATCTTTTGCTCTGGTTTTCTTCAGCATACACTTATGGTGCTTACTATGTGCTGGGCAAGGTTCTAAGTACTTTGCAAATATTACTTTGTTTAGTCTGCATTAACAATCTTTGTGGTCTAGGCATTATGTTACTCATGCTCACTTGAGGAAATAGATGCACACACAGACATTAGGTATTTTTTTCTGAAGTCACAGAGCTGGCCCAGGGCAGTATCAGGCTTCCAACCCAGGCTCATAGTCACTATGCTGTCCAGCCTGTTTTCCTTTCTAGAACCACATGCAATCGGGCAATGTCAAATGCATTGAACATACTTTCCCTTCAAGAAGAAACATATCCATGAAATTCTCTCCCTGTACTTGCATGCAGCACTCAGTTCTCTGCAGCCCCTGAGCCCTTCTGCCTATCTGCATATCCAGGTAGACCAAAGAAAGCCTTAGAGATAGAATACATATATAGATATATATCATATATATGTATTGTACACTAAACACACCTAAATCTCCATTTCCCTAAATCACATGTATACACATACATTCTTGGTCTCTATGAAGGCTAAGCCATTGTGTAGTGGCTTTGGGTTGGCTACTGAACCTTCTAAGTCTGTTTCTGTACCTATAAACTAAGAATAAATGCACTATCTACCTCACTGGCTGAACAGAACTTATATTTTCCTCCTACACACTTACCTCTTGGTGCTTCTCATTCCTTAGAAAATTCAGCTGTCACTAACACATTCCCTATTCTTAACATGAAACATTTCTCCCTCTACTCCAGACACAGATGACTTGATCAGGGCACATGTATTCAGAGGAAGTGTGACCTTATTTGGGCTGAACACATTAGAGACACCAAAATCAAGAACCAGAGATACCAGGACCGAGATGGTCAGAACCAGAAGGTTAGGGAACTCCTGGAGTGAAGGCTGCATTTTAGGGACTGTCCTGCTGGGGTCATGAGCAAGTAAAGGGAACACGTGGAACCAGGAGGATGTGACAGCTGCTCTGAGAAGTAGAGATGGTGCTTCAGGCAGCTCTGAAGGTACAGAGAGGGTACCTTTAGGTCTGAGACATCATTCTGCTACTCCAAGCATGGGGAGGCTAGCTCTGTCACTTTGTCTCCTAGGAAACCCCTCTGCTTTTGGCTTCAGATAGTGTGCATGAGATTGTGGTCACTTGCAATCAAGTGATTTCTAAACTTGTGGGCTTATTGTAAAGATTAAATGAAATTAGGCAAGGAAGCACCCCCCAAGAGAGTTGTAAGGCAACCAAAAGCACCATCCTCTGACATCTGATGCAAGTTAAAACAAAAGGAGCAGAGAGCAGGCCACCCTAGGTTCCTGGAGCATGGGCCCATGTGTGGTGTGGTGAGTCCAAAGGGACAGGGGGTGGGGCCAGACATGATGGGCAGCACAAAAGGTCTGCAGACTTCTCTTGAGATGAGCAGAGGGAGTGAGTCTGTGTTTGGGGAATGGAGAGGAATTGAAGTCATACGCTAAATTCACCAAAACTATTAAAAGATAGTTTGCTCCAGCAGAACCCAGCAGAGGTGGAACCCAGTGGAGGCAGAACCCAGCAGAAAATAATGACCTTTTAGGTTTGGAGTGTCCTTATTTACAAAAGAACCACAAAGGTGGGATCTTTGTTCACGAGCCGGGGGTCAGGCCAAAGCTCCTGCAGTGGGAGCTCTGAGTCCAAACCACTGGACTAACAGAGAAGCTCAGACCCCGTGGAATATTCATCAGAGTGCGGTCTCCCAGAGGTCCTCATCTCAGCACCAAGACCCAGCTCTACCCAACAGCTTGCAAACTCTAGTGTTGGAAGCCTCAGGCCAAACAATCAATAACAGAGGAACAAAATCCCACTCATTAAAAAAAAAAAAAAAGTGACAGCAAAAAAATATGTCACAGATGATGGAGCAAGGTAAAAATTTACAGGACCAAATAAATGAAGAGGAAATAGGCAATCTACCTGAAAAAGAATTCAGAGTAATGATAGTAAAGATGATCCAGAATCGTGGAAATAGACTAGAGGTATGGATTGAGAAGATACAAGAAATGTTCAACAAAGATCTAGAAGAACTAAAGAACAAACAAACAGAGATGAACAACACAATAACTGAAGTGAAAAATACACTAGAAGGAATCAGTAACAGAATAACTGAGGCAGAAGAACGAATAAGTGATCTGGAAGACAAAATGGTGGAAATAACTCCTGAGGAGCAGAATAAAGAAAAAAGGATGAAAAGAATTGAAGACAATCTCAGAGACATCTGGGACAACACGAAACGTACCAACATTCTAATTATACTGGTCCCAGAAGAAGAAGAGAAAAGGAAAGGGTCTGAGAAAATATTGCAGAGATTATAGTTGAAAACTTCCCTAACATGGGAAAGGAAAAGGCCCTGGGTTGGGGGGGGGGGTGTGCTGGGCCTAGGCTCAGTGCGACCAGAAGGGGCCTTGTCTTGTGGAGCATCAGGCCTGGGATCTGCAGGCTCCCCGAGGCCCACTGGGTGGGGGGAAATGCAGGCCGCATTTCCTTCTGGTCCTCCAATCCCCTGAGGGTCTCTCCCTGTCCCTGTTGTTCCCCTCGTTGTGAATGGGCCCCTCTGTGCATGGGAATCCCTCCCCTCCTCCAGCTGCCCCTCAGGGGCACCAGTCCCATCTGGCCTCCACTTCTCCTTCCCCTTCCCTCCCCCATGTCCTACTGGGTCACTCAGGGGTTCCTCCAGTCCTCTTAGGTGTCCGAGGTCCCCCACCAACACCTGGTAGGTGTCCTAGTTGTGAGGAGACGCCAACTCTGCATCCTCCTACTCTGCCACCTTGACTCCAGCCCCCCAGCTTTTTTTCTGATGGAGATTTCCTTGAAGTCTAGGAGCTGAAATAATAAATAAAAACATGTAAAAAGAGGGAACAGCCACCACCAATTACGGCAGATTGGCTCTGTGCTGGGGTCCTTGTTCACCACTTAGCTAGGCTTGCTCTGAGCCTAGGGATTAGCCTGAGGTGAAAGCTTGAGGTCTTCTCAGGACTTTTCTGAGCATGTCATGCCTGGTCCTGCATGTGGCTTTCTAAATTCCCCTGCATACAGGCTGCTTTGAAAGTCCTAATTTCCCAAATAGTCTCACTTCCAGCTTCTACCTTGGGCTTTAAATGGTCTATTATATTTCTCCACCCAGAATCTCTTGACCCAGGCATCTGTTCATTTAGAGTTGCCTTGTAGCTTTACAAGTAGCACCTGCCATTTTTCTGTGTTCTGTGTTATGCAAAACAGACAAGAGCATCTTGCTTCAGGCTTTCAGGCTTTCGGTTTTCCCCCTGACAGGTTGGAATAGTGGTACACAATAATTTGTAAATAAGGTCTACTCTGCTCCAACCAGTTGGAATTGGAGAACTGGAAACCAGGCTGCTGCTGGCTCAAGACTAAGACCACTGTTATGTTGGGAGGAGTGGAACAAGAGTAGGTAAATGGCCACAAAACTTTCCTATCTCTTTGGAGATGATTTTTTCCAATTGGGCATTTGCTTGGCTGTGGAAACCTTTGATGATTTTCCAGAGCTCTTACAGAGTTGGTTTAGAAGCTTCTAATTAGTTTTTGTTTTGAATGTTTCTGTAGGGAAACGAGAGTTTGAAACTTCCTAGACCATCATTTTGCTGCCATCTTTCTTCCTTTAACTTTTGATATAAATTTTAGAATAAGCTTGTCTATTGTGACAAAAAAAAACCTGTTGGGAGTTGATAGGAATTGCATTTAAACCTACAGATCAATTTGGGAAGAATTAATATTTTACCATATTGAATCTTCCAATCCATGAAAATAATATGCCTCTGTACTTTTTTTTTTTACCACTTGTTTAATTGTTTTCATCAGAGTTTTGTAGGTTTCATTATACAGATCTACATTTTTTAAACATTTATATTAAACATCTCAGTTTGAAGGCAGTTATTGTATACATTTATTTATTTATATTTATTTGTAGCACTTTTTATTTTTCTTAAGCTGAGGTATAACTGACATACAACATTATATTAGTTTCAAGTGGACAACATAATGATTCAATATTTCTATATGTTTCAAAATTACGACCACAATAAGTCTAGTTAACATCCACCATCATATATTGTTACAATTTTTTTCTTGTGATAAGAACTTTGAAGATTTATTCCCTTAGAAACTTTCAAATATGCAGTACAGTATTTTTAACTAGAGTTGCCGTGTTTTACATTACATCCACATGATTTATAATATTTATTTTATAACTGGAAGTTTGTATGTTTTGACTACCTTCAGCCTTTTTGCCCACCTTCCTCACGCCCCACTTCCAGCAACCACCAAACTGTTCCCTGTATCTGTGAGTCTGTTTTGTTTGTTTTTCATTATTCCATATATGTGAGATCATACAGTATTTGTTTTTCTGTGTGTGACTTATTTTGCTTAGCATAACACCCTCAAGGTCTATCCATGCTGTCACAAGTGGCAAGATTTTATTCTTCTTTATGACTGAATAATATTCCATTATATATTTATATATATATATTTATATATATATATATATATATACACACACATATATATATATATACATACACACACACACACACATATATATATATATCTCACATATTCTTTATCCATTTATTCATCACTGGACATTTTGGTTGTTTCCATAGTTCGGCTATTGTAAATAAGGCTGCAATGAACATAGGGTTGCATATATCTTTTCAAGTTAGCGTTTTTATTTTCTTTGGCTAAATACCCAGAAGTGGAATTGCTGAATTATATGGTAGTTCTATTTTTAATTTTTGAGGAAACTCCATGCTGTTTTCCATAATGGCTACACAAATTTACATTCCCACAAGCAGTGCACAAAGTTTCCCTTTTCTCCCTATCCTTGCTAACATTTATTATTTCTTCGCTTTTGATAATAGCCATTCTAACAGGTATAAGGTGATACCTCATTGTGGTTTTGATTTGCAATTTCTTGATGACTAATGATGTTGAGCATCTTTTTGTGTACCTGTTAGCCAATTGTGTATTGTCTTTGGACAATGCCTTTTCAGATCCTCTGCTTATTTTTTAATTGGAATTTTTTTGTTTGTTTTTGAGCTGTATGAATTCTTTACATGCTTTGGATATTAACCCCTCCCCTTATTGGATAGATGATTTGCAAATATTTTCTCCTATTCACTAGGTTGCCTTTTCACTCTATTGATGGTTTCCTTTGCTGTGCAGAAGCTATGTAGTTTGATGTACTTCTACTTGTTTATTTTTGCTTTAGTTGCCTTTGCTTTTGGTGTCAAATCCCAAAAAGAAAAAAAAATCATTGACAAGATTGATGTTAAGGAGCTTACTGCCTATGTTTTATTCTAGGAGTTTTTATGGTTTCAGGTCTTACATTCAAGTCTTTAATCCATTTTGAGTTGAATTTGTGTACGGTGTAAGATACTGGTCCAGTTTCATTTTTTGTATGTGGCTGTCCAGTTTTCCTAACACCATTTATTGAAGAGACTGTCCTTTATCTATTGTATACTCTTGGCTCCTTTGTTGTAAATTCATTGACCATATATGAATGGGTTTATTTCTGGGCTCTCTATCTTTTTCATTGATATGTGTCTCCCTTTATACCAATACTATACTGTTTTGATTACTATAGCTTTGAAATATAGTTTGAAATCAGGGAGCATGCATTTTCCAGCTTTCTTCTTCTTTCTCAAGATTTTCAGGGCCTTTTGTGGTTCCATACAAATTTTAGAATTGTTTGTTCTGTTTCTGTGAAAAATGTCACTGGAATTTTGATTGAGTTTTATTGAATCTGTAGATTGTTTGGGGAGTATGGACATTTTAATAATATCAATTCTTCCAATACATGAGCATGGGGTATCTTTGTGTCTTCTCCAATTTATTTCATCAATGCCTTGTAGTTTCAGTGTACAGGTCTTTCACTTCCTTGGTTAAATTTATTCTTATTTTATTCTTTATGATACAATTGTAAATGGGATTGTTTTCTTAACTTCTCTTTTGGTTAGTTTGTTATTAGTGTGTAGAAATGTGACATACTTCTGTATAATGATTTTATATCCTGCAAATTTACTCAATTCATTTATTAGTTCTGACAGTTTTTCGATGGAGTCTTTAGGGTTTTCTATATATTGTGTCATGTCATCTGCAAATAGTAACAGTTTTACTTCTTTCTTCCCAGTTTGGATGCCTTTTATTTCTTTTCCTTGCATAATTGCCCTGGCTAGGACTTTAGTGGTCGTCTTTGTCTTGTTTCTGATCTTAGAGGAAAAGCTTTCAGCTTTTCACTGTTGAATATGATGTTATTTGTGGGCTTGTCATATATGGTCTTTATTATGTTGAGGTATGCTCCCTCTATACCCACTTCATTGAGAGTTTTTATAATAAATTGATGTTGAGTTTTCTCAAAAGTCTTTCTGCATCTATTGAGAGGAGCATATGATTTTCATTCTTCAAGTTGTTAATGTGGTATATCACATTGATTGATTTGCAGATATTGAACCATCCTTGCATCCTAGGAATAAATCTCACTGGATCATGTTAGATGACCATTTTACTGTATTGTGGAATTTGTTGTTTACTCTCCACGTGTTTGTGAATTTTCCAGTTTTCTTTTTGTAATCAATTTCTAGTTTCATACCATTGTAGTCAGAAAAGGAGCTTGATATAATTTAAATCTTCTTCAATTTGTTAAGATTTGGTTTTAGCTTTACATATGATCTATCCTGGAGAATGTTCCATGTGTACTTGAGAAGAATGTATATTCTGTTGCTTTTGGATGGAATGTTATATATATATATATATGTTAAATCCATCTGATCTAACATGTCATTTAAAGCCAATCTTTCTTTATTGATTTTCTGTGTGGATGATATATCCGTTGATGTAATACGATACTCAAGTCCCATACTATTATGGTATTGCTATTTCTCCTTTAAGGCCTATTAATATTTGCTTTATTTATTTAGGTGCTCCTATGTTGGATGCATAAATATTTACAAATGTTATATACTCTTATTGGATTGACCCTTTTATCCATATGTAATGTCCTTCTTTGTCTCTTGTTACAGTCTTTGTTTTAAAGTCTATTTTTTCTGATATAATTATAGATAGCTACCCCAGCTTTCTTTTGGTTTCCATTTGCATGGAATATCTTTTTCCATCCCTTCAATTTCAGTCTGTGTGTGTCTTTAGCTGTGAAATGAGTTTCTTATAGACCACATATAGATGGGTCTTCTTTTTTAATCCATTCAGCCACCCTATGTCTTTTGATTGAAGCCTTTAGTCCATTTACATTTAAAATAATTATTGATAAGTATGTATTTATTGCCATCTTGTTAATTGTTTCCTGGCTATTTTGTGATTTCTCTGTTCCTTTCTTCTCTTGCTCTCTTCCTTAGTGGCTTAATGACTTTCTTTAGTTGTATGTTTAGATTCCTTTCTTGTTATCTTTTGTGCATCTACTCTAGGTTTTTGCTTGGTGGTTACCATGAAGCTCACATTTAACAACTTATATTTTTAACAGTCTATTTTAAGTTGATAACAACTTAAGTTTGAATGCATTCTATAGGTCAAAGTTTTTACTCCTCCCTCCTCACATTTTATGTTTTTGATGACATATTTTACATGTTTTTATGTTGTATATCCCTTAACTAATTATTTTAATTATAAGTCTTTTTACGAGTTTTGTCTTTTAACCTTCATACAGCTTTATAATTCATTAATCCACTACCTTTACTATATACACTTACCTTTACTGGTGAGATTTATACTTTAATGTGTTTTCTTGTTACTAATTAGTGCCCTTTCTTTTCAGCTTAAAGAAGTTCTTTTAACAATTCTTGTAAGGCTGAGTTAGTGGTGATGAACTCCTTTAACGTTTAGTCATCTGGAAAACTCTTTTATCTCTCCTTCAGTTCTGAATATAACTGGGTGAAGTATTTGCTGGGTGAAGTATTCTTGGTTGGAAAGATTGTTCTTTCAGCACTTTGAATATATTGTGCCACTCCCTTCTGAGCTGTAACATATCTGCTAAAAAATCTGATGATAGTCTTATGGAAGTTCTTTTGTATGTAACAAGTTGTACTTCTCTTGGTGATTTTAAGATTCCCTTGTTATCTTTGACTTTGACATTTTAATTTTAATATTTCTTGGTATGGATCTCTTTAGGTTGATCTGCTTTGGAGCTCTCTGGGCTTCCTGTATCTGGATGTCTGTTTCTTTCCCCAGGTTAGGAACAGTTTTCAGATATTATTTCTACAAATGTTTTCTGCCCCTTTTTCTCTTCTCCTTCTGGAGTTCCTATAAGGTGAATGTTATTCCATTTGATGTGCCATAAATCCCTTAAGCTATATTAATTATTTTCATTCTTTTTTCTTCCTTATTCTCTGATTGGATGAGTTCCTCTGACCTGTCTTTGAGTTCACCTATTCTTTCTTGTGCTTCATCTACTGTATTTCTAAGTTCAGTTATTGCGTTCTCCAGTTCTGTGACTTCTATTTGGAACTTTCTTATATCTTCTATTTCTTTGTTGAAGTTCTCACTGTTTTCATCCATTTTCCTTCTGAGTTCAGTGAGCACTTTTATGACCATAACTTTGAACTCTTTATCAAGTAAATTACTTATGTTCATTTCATTAAGATTTTTTCCTGAGGTTTTATCTTGTTCTTTTTTTGGAGTATAGTCCTCTCTTTCTTCATTTTGCTTGACTCTCTGTGTTGGTTTCTACGCATTAAGTGAAATAGTCACATCTCCCAGTCTTGAAGAGCTGTGTGACAGATGAACCTTGTCATTTAACGCTGTGTACTCTTGGTTGTCTCTCAAACCTTTGTGATTGTCTAAGCAGTTTATTTTTAATAGACTTGGCACACCCTCCCAGCAGTTGAGGGTGTGCCAAGACCAGTGAGCATCCCAAACTGGAGGATCTCAGTCAGCACCTAGATTCAGGTTGATAGGAAGCCAGACAATTTGGTAACAGCTTTTAAAGAATACAAATATATTCAGTCCTGTGAGATTGCAAGTGTAAGCCTTGCTGGGCCCCAGAAGCAAGTAATCTGAAGATATTCCCTGGGGAGCAGTCACAAGAAAACAGGGCTTCAGATAAGTGTACAAGCTCCATTCTGGGAGATACCAGTGAACTGTAGTAAGGCAGAGTGAGGGTGGAAAGATGGTACCCCCAGCCTACCTTCCTTGAGAGCACATCCGTAGCCTCTAGATGTGTGCTGAACCTGAAGCCTGTTCTTAAGTCTTGTCCCTACTAGCAAATAGGCCTTTTTCATGTAAAGGCTGGGACTGTGTCTCAGTCTGATGTGTAGTGGTACATCCTAGGGGTGGTATCCTGCCAAGAACTGTCTCTCCAATTGTTACAGTCCCATGGGATGCAGAAAAGAGATCCCTCCTGGCCTCTAGAGCCAGGTGATCAAGGAGCATCCCCTGAGTGGAGGCCACAAAAGTGGGATCTCCCGTCTTGGAGATTCTGACTCTCTGGAGCACATCAGAAGGAAAGTGTGAAGATGATGCTTACTGGCTGGAGTGAGGCGGTGGGAAGAGTGCAAAGATGATACCATCTGAATGAAGGGGAAAAGGGAAAAGAAAAAAAGAAAAAGAAGAAGAAAAATATATATATATAGCAAGACAGAGGAAGAGCAGGGAAGAAGGAGCCAGCTGGCTGGAGCACAAAGTTGTCACCTGCAGGAAAGGAAAAAGGGGGAAAAAGATGGCACCTTTCAGCTTTATCAAGGCAGAGAGAGAGCAGGAAGATGGCACCCGCCAGCCTCTGTCCCTGGGGAGTATTCCAGCAGGCCCCTGTTCCTCAGATTAATGCTTTAAAATTGGGAAGTGAGTCTCTTTCACAAAAAGTCAGAGTGCTTTTCAAAGGGCTGCTTCTGCACTTGGCCCTGGGGCAGGTGAGTCTGTGCACAGGCCCTTTAAGAGCTGTTCCTCAGTCCACCACAGCCCTGTGGGTCTCATGGGATGTGCCCTGTTGGTCTTCAAAGTCAGATGTTTTGGGGGTCTATCTCTCAGGTGCCAGCCTTAAAAGTTGGAGTGCCCAGTGTGGGGTCCAAACCCTTCACCTCTCAGGGAGAAGCTCCAGGTTTTGAGCTCCTTCTTGATTGTGTGTCTCCACACCAGGGATGGGATTTATGGAAAAATTGTGTCTCAGCCTTTCCTACCTGTTTTGATGTGGTTTCCCTCTGGTTTTCTTGATGTGAAGGGGTTGCTCCACCATCTTTTAGTTTTTTTCAGAGGAAATTTTTCCATATGTAGCTGTAGATTTGGTGTGTTTGCGGGAGGAGGTGGGTTCAGGATCTTCCCATGTTGCCACCTTGAACTGGAACCTATTTACTATGTTTTAAATTTTGGTTTTCAATCGTTCAGTTTGTTACTAGTATATGGAAATATGATCAATGTTGTGTATTAATGTTTACGTATAGATCTTATATTCTGAGATCCTGCTAAAGCAAGTTATTATAATTTATTATGAGTTTTCTTATACATTCCTTGGAATTTTCTATGTAGACAATTATGTCATCTGTAAATAATGACAATTATATTTCTTCTTTTCTAATATGTATGCCTCTTTTTTCCTTTTCTTGCTGTACTACACTAACTAGAATCTAAAGTACTACATTGAAAACTAAGAGATGAGAGTGGACATTCTAACCTTGTTTTTGAACTCAGGGAAAAACATTCATTCTTTCACCATTTCATGTGATGTTAGAAGTAGGTTTTTTGTAGATGTTCTTTATTAGGTTGAGGTAGTGACCTTCTATTCCTAGTTTTCTGAGCATTTTTAATATGAATGGGTGTTGAATTTCGTTAAAAGCCTTTTCTGTATTAATTGGTGTGACAGTATGTGTTCCTTTAGACTCAATATGGTAGATTACATTGATGATTTTTTACCATTGAACCAGGCTTGCATCCCTGGAATAAATTCCACTTGGTCATAGTCTGTTATTCATGTGGATTCTGATGGTAGGTATTCTTGTGGATTTCTTCTAGTAGGGTAAATTACGGTTCCCCAAAAAGGTCCGTGTTTAACCCCTCCTATGACAATAAGTGAATGTCACCTTGTATGGAAAAAAGGACTTTGCAGCTGTGACTAAGTAAAAACTCTTGAGATGAAGAGATTATCATAAATTTTCTGGGTGGGCTATATATAAACACAAAGATTTGTATAGGAGGGACACAGGAAGAGTCAGAGTTGGAGAGACCATGTGATGAGGGAAGCAGAGATTAAAGTGATGCACTTTGAAGATGGAAGAAGGGACTAATTCCAAGGAATGCAGGCAGCCTCTAGAAGACAGAAAGGGAAAGGAAACAGATTCTCCTGTAGGGCTTCAAAAGGAACAAGCCCTGAGACACCTTGACTAATAGACTACTGAGCTGCAAAAACTTTCTTTCACAAAGGGTCAAGGAGGGCTGGGAGCACATATGTGCTGCCCACCTGGACAGAGGAGGACCTGTGAGGCTGACCTACAGATTAGTGGAGGTGGAGAGACATGAGCCCCTTTCTTCTCCAAGCTCTTTGCAGGGTCCAGCAGAGAGCCATGCCACCTGTGAAAGCCTGCGGCCCCAGTTTGCATGCTGATGGTGTAGGGGTCATGTTCAGGGAGTCCCTGTTGTCCTAACCCCTGCCTGGGTCCTGGGGAAGGAATCAGAACTCAGAACCGGGAGAAGAGCCTTTGGCCAGCAGGGAAGGGGGGTGAGGCCCAGGGCAGGTCTACAAAAGATCAGAGCATCTGAGTGCTTTAGGAGGAAGGGGCTTCAGAGGTGGGCCAGCACAGGCTGTGACGGAAGCTAAGCAGACTGGGAGGGGGGGCAGTTCGGGGAGACAGCAGGGGTCTGCTCCCTGCCCCTCATTGTTTGCTCGTCTCACCCTTATGAGCGGGTCATTTCCCCTGCTCTGATGATTCGAAGTCTCTGCCGGCAACCGCAGGACGGTGACTGAGGCCTCCACACTCCTCAGCATGGATCCCAGCTCCCACCCAGATCTGGGGCCGCAGACACCCCTCCCCCACCCCTGCTGCCCCTGTGAGCAAGCTGTTCTTGTGAAACACGGTCATAGTTTGTCAGGAGGAACTGTTTTCTATGGGAATACAAATCAGTGTTGATACCAATACACACACATGTCCAGCCATGGGTGGAAAGGGAAGGGACAGTAGTTCTGGGGTGTCTTTGCACACCCCTAGGCCCCTAAGGCCAGTCCCCACAGCCACAGCCAGATGGGTCCTCCTCCCTCAGTTGAACGAGATGCTGCTGCACAGAAATCCCACAAGTTCCACAAAGGGGCCCAACTGTCGTTTCCCTTAGACACACCTGTAACGGGTGCCCCATGAATTTCCCCGCGCCCATTCCCCTCGTTGCATCCTCACTGGGATTAAGAGGTAGCTGCCTCAACCACTCTCCACATTGCAATAATCCCAGTGGGACTAGAGAACGCTCCCGCTATGACGAGGCAGACAGTCCTGTCCCCATGGCCAAGACTTTTCCTCTCTGGTCAGGCCACCCACACAGGAAACCCTGGATGAGCGGAAGGTCACCCCAGCGCCATCGCCTGGCCACTTCAGGGAAGCAGAGAGCAGCTCCATAAAGACAAGGGCCGTCTCCAGGCTCCGTCCTAGAAACTGGTTAGTGTCCAGAGGGCTGAGAGGCACAAAAGCAGCTCTCCCTCCCCAGACGGTTCAGGGATGCAGAAGATGGTACAGATGCCCCAGAAGGCCCCTAGCCAAGCAGGCTTTAGAGAAGGGGATGATGAGTGGGTCCGTGGGGAAAGTGAGAGCTGTGCGTTCCCAGGGGCAGCCTGAGGAGTCCTTGTCTATGTAGAGGAAAGGTTTGGCCACCTGTAGATCCATAGCTCCTGTGACCTCCCTCACCCTTCCTTCCTCTCAGGTTCGCTCTCTGCGGAGCAGCTCCACACGAAGAAGATGACAGTGGCCTGAGAGCATTTCCCACCAAAACTATCTTTATTCACAATTTACATATATCACTCCAAAGGTCCTGCCCACACCCACCTCCCCCACCTCCCTAACGCCCCACAATCGCACTTCCCCTCCCCGCCCTGCTGGTCCTGCAATCCCTCCCTTCCTCCCACATCCTCCAGGATCAGCACTGGGGTGAGGAGGAGCCCCTAGGCTCCCCTGGGGGCCGCCCTGGGGGGCTCGCCCTGGAGGGCCGGCCCGGCTGTTCCCTGCTGGCTGCAGTGCTTCCTCTTCTTCTTCCTCCTCTTCCCTGTGACAAACGGGTCACGCTTTCTCTTTCTCGGCTGTGAGGGGCGAGCCAGGCCCAGAGCCAAGGCTGGCCTCGCAGAGACGCCGTGGCCAGCCCCGGGGATGGGCAGCTTCTCAGCAGCGGCTGGGCGCCCACACAGAGCCCGCTTCCTCGACTTGGGAGCGGCTGGTGGAGCTGGGCTGGGGCCTCTTCTCTGAGGGGAGGGGGCCTGGGGAGCTCTCTGGGCACCCCAACCTCCAGGGGAGGCCAGGCCTGAGGCAGGGGCAGGACTCTGGGACAGCCAGCAAGGCAGCAGGCTCTGCGGGGAGGCAAAGAGGAAGGCCAGGCTGGGGAGCTCCTCCTCGTCCTCACTGGACGCGTCCCTGGGCCCTCGGGCCTCCCGAACAGGAGACACCTCTCTGAGAACAGACGCATCCCTGGGTCCCAGTAGAGGGCCAGTGCGCCTTTGACCCTGGGGAGGGGAGGGCCGTCCGGCCCGGAATGGAGAGACCTCCTGACGTCCTCGAGAGGGAACAAAGACTTTGGGCCCGAACGGGCCAGTGTCTGCTCGGATGGGCCTATGAAGAGCCTCACAATCAATCTCTGGTGGCCAGGCTTCATCACTGACCCCTCGATGGCGGTCTTGGTCGTGCCTCTGGGCACCTTGGCCGGCGTGGGACTCAGATGGACTTGAGCCCATTCCGGGTGCACTGTGGCTCGGGGCTGCCGGCCCACCCTCGTCCTCTTTCAAGGCCAGGAGTCGTTTCTGCACCAGCTGGTAGGAGGGAGGAGGACAGTGACGGCTCCACGCGCACGTGTGAGAGGAGGGGCACTGGGCAGTGGGACAATAGCCCTGGGGGGAGGACGGGACGGGTGACCCCAGGACTAGACTCCAAATACAGACACGGTGGCATTCCTGCCATCCTCCTGCACCTTATTCCCAGCTGTGTGTCCTTCCCTCCGCTCCCGGCTCCCCATCCTCTCCTTCCTATCACCCTGCGCTGCACCCACCCCAGAGAGGGCCCTTCCCCATGCCAGGCCTCCGAGGCAGGGAAGGGACGGACAGAGCCATGTGGGCCTCCTGCTCTGGGGCCCTACCTCTCCCCTGCTCACTGAGGTCCCTCCGTGCCCTGGTCTTCCTGGGTGTCCCTTGTCTCCCCTGTTCTACCTGCGATCCCTCCCTCCTCTGGCTCCCCTGGGCCACCTGGTTTCCTCTGTCCCCTGGATCACCTGGGGTCCCCCCTCCCCTGGAGTCCCCTGGCTCCCTAAGTGTCCCTCTCCCTCCCCTGGCTCACTTCTTCAGGGGTGAGTCCTTCCTCCTGCTCCAGCTCCTCAGCAAGGGCCAAGAGATCCAGCTGTGGGTCTGGGGAAAGCAATTCTTCCAGGAATCGAGGATGAATGACTGCCTCCACCTTGGACAGAAAGAAGAGGCTGTGAGCATCCTTGGCCAGGAGTGGCCTGTGACACAAGAAGACCAGGAGGGAAAGTGAAAAGCAGAGACCCACCCCCACTCTCCTCCACAAGGCGGGGATGGTCAGCACACACACACACACACACACACACACACACACACACACACACACACAAACATGCACATACACAGTCACACACAAAAGAACACATATACAGATGCACATACACAGACACAAAGGCATACACACAGACACAAACATATACACACATACATCTGCGTAAACCTCCCCTAACACCAGGCTCAGGAACAAGGAGCTGAGCTTAAGTCCCATCGGCCTGAGCAGAACCCAGATCTTGGGTGCTGAGAGTTCCATGCCCTGGCATCTTGTAGACCCCAGGTTCCAAGCCCAGCCTACCATGGTGACAAAGTCTTCCTGGGAACACAGCTTGTCAATGTAGCTCAAGAGACCCGGGTCCAAGTAGGTGCTGTCCTCTTCCTGCTTCAGCTCATTTCCGTCCTTTCCACATTCTGCATCTGATTCGCCAGTGGCTGAGTGGACGGGCCCCACCAGCGCCTCCATGATGTCCACATACTCCCTCACAGCCTCAGGGGGAATCTCCTTGGGCGCCTTGGGCTCCGGGGTCCGCTGGGATCTGTGTGGCTTCGGGTGCGAGGGCTGGGCCCTGGGGCCGCACATCCTGGGAGCACAGGCTGAGGCAGAGCAGGAGGAAGGGAAGGAAGGTGAGGGACTCCCGGTCCACCTCCTGACCACCGACCGCACGTTGGTGAGGGCATTGTTTGGGGGACATTGATGTGGGTGTGGGAGGGGTCAGGATCATCTGAAGCCTCATGCACAGTTGGAGAGGGGAGGTTAGGGGGTCATCTAAGAGAGTCACAAGTAAGGAAGTGGGGAACCTCCAATTTTCTAGGGGTCTCCCCTTCAAGCCCACTACTTAGGCAGACTTCGTGTGGGGTCCTTTGACAGGGAGGTGTGAGAGGAGTTACAAAACTGACCAAGTCAATACCCCGTAGTGACAAAGGGCAGCTGAGACCCCACCCCCCCCACCCCCGCCTCGGTGGCTGTTTTGGTTGAAAGACCAATGCCCCTGTCTTGAAGGAAAAGGATCCACATGGGGACGGTGGCCAACCCTAGGCCCCTGTTACCTGTGCCTTCAGCTCCAGTGGGAAGCTGGGTGCCTGGCTGAAGGCCCACTTTCGGGGCTGGGGGCCCCCGAGGATCCAGCTTCGGTGGGGCTGGAGGAGGCAGGTCCTGCGCGCACTGCATCCACTGCAAATGCTGAATGTGCGTCTCCTCCTCGGCCGCAAATTCCATGAACCTGGGGGGTGACGGAGGCACAGGCCACCCTGAGAAAAAGGCCTGGGTTCTGGAGCCCAACAAAGGCAGCCAAGAATGAGGCACTGGGAGAGGATGTGCCTTGGGGCCGTCAAGGCCCTGTGAGGTGCTGTCCACAGCAGAGAGCTGCTCCTGGAAGTGATAACAAGGTCTGGGACCCTTCCTGCCTCACCAGCACTGGAGGGCATTCAACAGCATAGACGCAGGTCGCTGAATTGAACCAGGTCAACGGGACACATGGCTGACCCAGGGGGCACCCTCCTCATGCACCCCATCCCCATCCAGAACCACATGAAGGGCTGACAGCCAGAGGCTGGAACAGGCATGTGTTCCCCACAGGGGTCCTTGCCCGAATCCAGGACCCTGGGCTGGGAATGAGAGTCCTGGAAGATAAACCTGGAGACAGGGCCCAGGAGAAGCTGGACAATGTGGATGCTGAGCTTAGAGGAGAGGCCTTCCTTTTCTCTGAGAGGCACTCGTTTGTTTGGTTTTGTTTCTTAAACCAAGGGGATTACCATGGAGCAAACACTGAAAGGGCCGGAGACCCTTGGGCTGACGACAGCTGGCTTCCCCAGCTTCTTCAGGGATTCCAGGGTACCCACTTAGGCCACTTTTCATAAGGAGAGGGGGTCCCAAATCTATGTCAGTGGCCGCCAGCCACCCACCACTAAGGAAGCAGCAGGCTGGCGGGTGGAGCTCTTTCCCCGGCCCAGCCCATATGGCCGGAGTTGGACCCCTACTGGACTCACAGCTTCACCCTGCCCCGTCCTGAGACCTTCATATCAAGGCAAGGGTAGGTCAAAATCAGGGGAAGGCAGAGCTCCTGGTGGAGGAAGGACAGAAGTCTCAAACTCTCAAGGTGAGGGAGGGGTTTCTGGAGGACAGTAGGGCCCCTGGGCTGCAGGGACCCTGTGCTGGGTGACAGCCCTTCTCCTCTGTCCTCTCTGATGAGCACCCCCACGGCCAGACCCTGCCCTCACCCACTCGCCTCACCCTCCACGCAGCCCCTGGGCCCAGGACGCTGACTCACTTTTCCGCCATCTTGTAGTAGATCATCCGGTCAAGGTTGCTTATGCGCCGCCATTCCTGCACGGCCCTCCGCAGTCCCTCCTCCTGCGTCATGCTGGGCTTCAGGCGGGCCAGGGATCGAAGCACTGGGCTGTAAGCCCTCGGGGTCAGTCTCCGGGCACAGCCCAGCCCGCACCTGCCTGACCCCACCCGCCCATGTGGACCACACATCACTCAACACAGCATGACTGAGCAACAGGAGGGTGAGAGGCGGGCGTCTGGGAGGGCAAAGACAAGCCTTCCCAGCCACTGCTGTCACCGCCTCACACTCACTCAAGGATGACCATCCTCTCCCAGGCTAGAGCTGGGACATTTTGCCTTGGGGAGCTCTTTTCCTCTTCAAGCCTGCATTTTCATCATAAAAATCACTATCATCAATGAGGCGTGGCATGTGCCAAGCAATCTGCTAACACTTCATAGATTAGCCCAAGGCGTCTTCTGCACAGTCCTCTGAGTGAAGTGTAAGTGTCCCCTTTTTACGAGGGACCGGAGGTTTAGGATGGAAATGCCTGCCAGGCTCACAACTCTAGTGGGAGAGAGCCCACGCCCTTAGGAGAGCTCTACCATCACCCTGTTCCTCGTGGAATTCTCCACAACGAAGTGGAGGCATGCATAAAGCGCCCTCCTGGGCCCCGCGCTCCTCCCCCTCCTCTGAAGTGACCTCCCCTGGCCATGTACGCTCAAGTCCTGTATGAAGGACACGGCACCACAGGAGAGTGCGGCATCCACTCCTTGGCTCCTCACCTTACACCACGACCCTCTCTGACTGCAAGTCTTCAGTCCATATTACCATGAGAATCATGGAAGAGCAAGCTGGCCAGACTCACAGGGTGGTGGGGCCAGTTGAGATAGGGCACATTTCAGTCCTGATGTCACGGACTGGCAGGCCCACCCATGTGACCGACAATGTGCCTTCTCATAGCATGGACATCGCCCTCACACATTCCTTCCAGTATCCCTAGAAACCTAACGTGCGAGTCCATCCCCAGTTCCTCTTTATCTAAAAGCTCCCTTATAAGCTCAGGATACCCTGAGCGTTCACTCACATGAGAAAGCAGGAAAAAGCTTCTGCATCAGGACTCCGGTGAAAGTGTCTCCGGGCCAGGGGCTTGAGGTGTTGCCAACGTCGGAAGTTACTGTACACGCTCTGGGTGTTAGAGGAGCCATCCTGCGAGGCGTTGGACTGGTTGGTGGCCAGGCGGCCCTCCCTGGAAGTGCCATGTGGCCATGGCCCAGAGTTCACTGGGCGAATGATAGGGGCCAGCTGGGCAGCTGGTGGTGGCACTTGAGGAGGAAAGCCTGGGGTCCAGCCTCCCTTGCCAGCCTGACTAACTCCAACAGCTGGAGCAGTCACAAAGGTCCCCATCACAGGGGTTGCTATGAATTCGGGTGCAGGACATGCAGCACTCCTGCTGAGGGCCCCTGGAATGCTCCAGTTGAGGGGGGCCTGAGTAACGACAAAGGTCTGAGTCTGGGGGGCATCCACTGGCCTCCCTTGTGACCTGACTTGGACAGTGAGGTTGCAAGCCCCAGGGGCACTGGGGCCACGGCCACCATTAGCCACCAAAGGCGTCCTGGGGAAAGCTGGCAGCAGCAGGCTGCTGCCAGGAGGGAATGCTGGGGTGAGGGGACGTGGCAGGTGCTGCTGCCAGGGTGGCCGGTGCTGGGCGCCAGGAGTGGGTGGAGGGAAGGGCACTGCCGTGAAAGTAGACAAGGAGGCACCGGGGTTCATGGTCACATCCGTTCCCAGCACTGGCCATGCTGTGGAGGCAAAGGAAAGGAGTGAATGGAGGAGGAGAATGGGCAAGTGGGACTGAGGCTTTCTGTGGCATCAGAGTGTACATCTCCACAGGTCAGGGACACTTGGACAAGGGAAACTGTGCAGCGTGCAAATGTCTTCAAGTGATTTTCATGCCCTGACCTCCAGTTGAGAATTATTCCACTGGTGACCCCGTGCCCATCCACCAAGGTCCCTGACCCCTGTCTGCCGAGAAGAAATCGCCTCAGCAAGCACTGACTTGGAGAGCCTCCCTAAGGCACCCCCTGGCACCTAAGCCTCACAGGCTGTCTCTCAAAACCTGGAACTGTGTGGACATCCGCTCTGTGAGAAATGCCCCTCAGCCGGCGTACTAGCAGGTAGGGACCTTCTCCAAGGTAAGTTCTAGGCCCCCAAAGGCCCTTTGTGGACAGGCACTGTGTAAAATATTGGGGCCCCACCTCCTCCTCAGTCCTCCTTTTCCTGATGCTCAGTATAAATCCCCTCTTTCTTTCCTAGCCTCGCAAAACAAAACAAAATGCTGGAAAATATCTCTCTAATGGAATCTTGATACAAACCCTTAACACTGGCCCAGAATGCACCTGCATCTCAGAACAACCCACAGCAGACATGTAACATGGGCCAGGTCCTGCCACCCCCTCCCCAGTGCCCAGAGTCACTGTCATCACTCAGGAGTTCTGTTCCTAGGAGGCGGTGCGGGTTGGGGGGGGTCTGAGAAGTAGGCGCGTGTCCCTTAGATTCTGTCATTTCACAGCCAGTGATGGCTGCAGAGGATTAAACAAGGGCCAAAGAATTGTCATGTTACATTGGTCGTGGAAGTACAGACCGCCTGTGGTCCTTCCCCTTCCAGCTCCCAATAATGGAAAGACAATCTAAGAAGCAGGCATAAGCCAGGTGCCATGGCGATCAAGTTGTCTGGAACACATCCTTGTTCAGGAGAACAAGGTACACACCACGGTGCACCTAATTAATTAGAACAGGTGTCATAGGACGTTTAATAATAACACAGAAGATCGTCTTCCTGCCCCTGGGCTACACTCCTTCCCCCTTTAAAAGAGGAAGCAGCCTTCACAGGCAATCCACCCGAAACAACCCCACTCCACATCTGTTCCCCTGTCCATGAAGGAGTGACATGAAATATGAACAAACTCTTCCTCTCAAGGCAGCCTGAGAGTCCACCATGAGATATGGGACGAGATGAAGTAGGTCTGAAGTACTGCGATTCCACAAGAGGAAGAACAATTCAGAGCAACTCAGGAACCTGAGCCCTCTCTTGGCTGAAGTTAAACGGTTGCCCATCCCCTGTTGAATCCCAAGCAACAGTTGCCTGAACTGAGAAGTGAGCTCTGGGCTGGGAGGAGTGGACGAGGTGTGGGCTGCGGCAGTTAGAGTAACCTCCTGCCTAGCTCTCGGAGAGGACACTTCACTGCAGGTGTGGCCACACACAGCCCCACTGAATAGTTTTCTCACCAAGACCATCTCTCCCCACGGCCCCCTTAGATACAGTATGCTCCTGTTCAAATCCCTTAGAAAGATATGGTGAGGCAAGCTTCAGGTGTCTCAGGAACACAAGACAGGTCTAGGCTTTCCTCATGACCCTCCCTGTGTCACCACCAGGACATCACACACATCCTTACACACACGTTTCAAAGTGGCTTGTCTCCCTTCTAGAAAGAATCAACCTGCCTGCTGCCATCCTTTCTCCATAGCCAGGGCAATTCCTCTTGATCCACCACCAATGACCCCTCCTCCCCAGTGCAGTCTCGGGTTTCTTCAGGCTCCCCAGTCTCCCCAGGTGAAATGTCCTCGTGTGTCCAGGGCTCTCTTCTCCCTCTACTTCAGTCCAACTGTGTGCCCACCGTGAAGTGTCACGTGTGAACCCGAAGCATGTGAGGGATGGCAGGGTCTCTGAGAACACACCCCCAGCCTATAGGCTTACCTCCTTCTGAAGCCATCCTGCAGGCTTGGGCACGGACTACTGCTGCCTGGTAGCCTCAATGAGAAAAGTCAAGACCAGGACCCAGAGAGTGACCTGCTTCAGCAGACGCTCAGGATCCAAGTGAAGGAGGGGCAGGTTTGAATCTAAACATTCTGCAGTGAGGGAGGGGCAGAGGGCACGTGGGTCTGGGTAGGGTGGGGGTGGGGAGACATTCCACGAGGGCTCTGGCAGGTAGGCAAGAACCGGAAGTTCCTTCCACCTCACACAGTGGCAACACAATTGGCGTGTGCCTCTTTACGCAGTTTATAAACTGTTTTTTTGATTCAAGGCACCGAGGTTGGACTTGATGTTCCCTTCCTTTCACTTCTTTTTCCATCAACCTAGTTTTGTGTCCCTCAACACACTCTGCTTCCTACCTGGCTCTTGACTTACTTCAACAGAGACTAGACTTTCTGAACAAAATTCAGAACTGTTAGTCTGATAAACACTTGGGTATTTATGGCCACATGGAACTGAGTATTTGAAATTAGGATTGTCTCAGCAGATCCAGTGTCTTTGACTACTGTATGTACATCACTCCTAAGGGAGTGGTCCTTGTGCTCCAACCAACATCCAGCAGGACCAGCCTTACTAATGATCCTTTGTGCTGGAAAGCCCCCGTCCATCAAAAAACCGTCATGCAGCCCCCATGTCCAAGACCAGAATTCACTAAATGTCTTTCTCATAGTATTCCATGGTTGTAAAAGATTTAGTTTTTTACCTTTTAAATGATTTTAGTGTAATATTTTAAGCGAGTAACACCTTCTCATGGTTCAAAATTAAATTGTGCAAAATGGAATATGCAGTGGCGAGTCCTCCTCCCACCTCTTTCCCCTGTCAACCCAATCCTCTTTCCCGGAGGAAACCAGTGTTATCTCTTTCATTAAAATCTTCCCAGAGATACGTCATGCAACTAAAAACGAAGGCAATCTGTTTTCATTTTTTAAAATGCCTTCATTTTTTTTTCTAGTTGAAAATTCATATATGTTCCTATATATCTGAGGATATTTCCAATGATTGTCTTTGTACAGGTATCGTGGCTCCTCTGTTTCTGCACTAGATTCCTAGAACAACAATTTCTAGTCTCTTACATTTCAAAGACCTGAAAGAATAGGGTGGCTCGATCTAGTAAAGAAAAGTAACAAATGCCTAACTGAATTTGACTTTTGAATTTCACATAAACAATGAATTCATTTTTAGTACAACTTTGTCCCATGCAACATTTTGGACATAGTTTTACTGCAAATTCTTTCCCTGTTTATCTGAAATTTATGTTTAACTCGAAATCTGTATTTTATCTGGCAACACTACCAAAAAATTAGAACATACTAAGCTATTATCAGTTACTCATCCTTATGAGAAAGAGAACTTGGAGTGACGAGACTCAAGTGTGCATCTTGGCTCCAACAGAAAACACAACTGTAAACATACACAAAATCTGCAGGCTCTTTGGATGAAATGGATTTGGAAGAGCCATCATATAGCACTGAACATCTTGGCTTAGTAGGGGTAAGGACAGAAGTAAGGAACAAGAAGGCAGAAAATCTTCTTCTCTTTCCTTATGTTAAAGGGACTAAACATCCTAGAGCCCTGGTTTTTCTAGGTGTTAAATGTCCACTACCCATGAGATGGATGTGCACCTTGACACAATGCCAAGAGTTTATCCACCAGTGTCCAATCCCCATTCAGACAAGCCCACTTCCATCTAAATCCTAGCCTGCAAGCCCTGCTTACAAGTTTGTTAATTTCCTGTCTGCATTACATACACTTGCTCTTTAGAATCTAGGCTCATCGTTGCATATGGCCCCATCTGCATGGGAATGATGGTAGCATTCCTTTTACAAAACTTGTCTGATTATTATTTTCATATTGAGAATCCATGTCAGTCAGTTTACCACTATCAAAATGATATGAAAGAGTATTCGTGGTTTGTGTTGTGAGAAGAGAGGACTGTTAGGAAACTTGTCAAGGGAGATGAAGGCTGAAAACCTCAGAGGAATGCAACCAAATCTCTTGGGAGATGAGATTCTCTCACTGCTGTAGCTGCAGTAGAACTCCAACTGATTGTGGGGTGTTGCGGAAGGAAACAGAGGTTTAGAAGGACTGTTCCACAGTGTGAAAAAGATTCCTGTTGGTGCTTAAGAAGTTCCTTGCCCCTTGTCAGGAAAAATTGACCCAGAAGAAGATGAGAAGATAAGGTGAGAATATTTCAAGCAACAGCATGGTGAACTTTATATCCAAGGAAACTCCTGTCGGGGACTGAAAAAAAAATAAACAGTTTGGGAATATCGCTCAGTACTGGAGCTTTTACAATGAAGGAAAACTCATATGATTTTCAACCAGTAACTTCATACTGGAGGGATGGTGAGGCAAAATATTGTACCCAGGCACTCGAGAAAGGCAGGCTTCCTTGTTGCTTCCTCCCTTTGTTCAGTCATTCAACCAATTATTTACAAGATTCTCACTCATAATTCTGATACAGTATTTGAAGGACTCTTCTCAAGGCCACTGATACAAAAATTGCACTGTGCAAAAATTAGCCAGTCCCAATTCTGCAATCACTTTTGTAATACTTCAAAATCCTACACCCCAGAGACAGAGATAATCAAATTAGCCCAAATGTAATTTGGGAAGAGTAGTCACAGAAGGGAGTATCTAAAAGTCCTTTGGATCATGATCTCTGACTATTCCTGCACAGAGGCTGTGGGCAGGCATTGACTGCTGAGAAAAAACATCTCTGGACATGCATCACAAGCCTCAGAAGACAGTTCATCTTCCACTCAATCACGAAACGTTAAAGAAATGAAGAGATACCATGTTTGTGTCTTGTGGAGTTTTCAAGTCTGTGCACTTGGAGGCGCTTAGTGCTGTTAGACGTGAGGGGTCTTCAGAGGCATCCTGTTGAGTGAGAAATGCTCTAATCTTGCAATTGACCAGAAAGAGGATCTGATGATTGAAGTTTCTTTGGGAAGTATTACAAAGTCAGGTCAGTAAGTTGATCCTGCTACTATTTTTGTTGTTGTTGTTGTTTTTAATGCCAACTGAAAGTCTGCAAGATATTACAAAAAAGGAGGGAGGGAAAGTAAAATTGTTCCCATACTACCTGCTGTGTTGAAATTGGCCCAGATTGTCCACTCTCTCTCAAAGTTATTAAAAAAAAAAACCGTACAAAGGAAACACCTGTGAATCAACATTTATTGAAAAACCTCCATGTATTAAATACACTGAGAAAAAATATTCTAGTAGAGTAAATACGTTTGGAAAAACTCTAGGAATGGAGTCAGGAGACAGTATCTTAAGAGTGTTTCCCAGGTCTGAATTCTTGGCTAGAATTGTTCTTTAGCGGAAACTTCAGGCTTGCTAGGAAAAAGGACCTACTGTTTTTTGAAAGGCATAAACAAGAACCAAGGAACTGCAGTCCAAAGGGCATGAAAGCACTTGCCCCAATTTGAGGCTACTGTGCTTAGAGCGGAGCTCTCCAGAACTCTTTGTAGCTAAGTGCATGGGTTTCAGGTGTGCAATAGAAAAATCACGAGTGCACATCTCACAAGAGCTGGTTTTAAGAAGACACCGTCACGAAGGTTCCCGGCGAGGAGCGTCGCCAGAGATGCTGCGTAGTGTGCCCGACCCTGCATTTCTCTCCTCTCCTGCAGAGACCTCCTGGAACAGATCCCCGCGTGCCCCGCGCCTGCACGCCTGCGCACGCCCACTGGGGCGGGGCTCTCAGGCACGCGGACCGCCGTCCTCCAACAGCTCCTGGCGTCTGTTGGGGCAGTTGGCTCGGCTCCAGAAGACAGGAGCGCATGCGCGAGCGCGGAGGTTGGGGCCCCAATGGCTGTCCAGCGGGGGCGGGGCCTGTCATGGCCGCCTCTGGAGTCAATTCTAGGAACCCTGAGGTAAGGGGTACGGGGACTTTTCACCCCTCAGGTGTCACCGCTCTGCGCTGTTGTTCACCCTGTGGGTTATTTGTGCCCTTGTCCGTGTAAGGAGACTCCCCACAATGTGGATTCACGCCCCCATAGAGCTCGATTCCCTTGAGGGGTTTACCCCAGGGCTATTGGCACCACTGGGGAGCCGGCTGCATGAAGGGTTCAGTGATTGCGGGGCCTACGGTGGGGGGTAAGTAGTGTGTGTGAGCTATTAAACAGGTGCCGTTCTAGGCTGCACGTTCTGAAGAGTCCAAAAGCTAGAGGGACGTTCTTGCGAGTTGAAAACCCTCATCTGGTTCCAAAGGTGTAGCTCAGGTGATTGGAAAATGAGTGAAGATCGAAGGAACACACTCATGGTTTCACTAGTGTCTTCCTTCTTATCATAAAAACATCAATCAACACTTATGTCCAAACTGCATTCTTTTGTCAGTGATGGGAGCAACTTTGCTGAATGTGGTAGTAAACATGTATTTGTAGTCTGATGTCAAATCATGATTGATTTGCAAGCATAGATGGGGTCTGTACATATTTAATTGGTTGGTGGGAATCTGATATGTAGTCAAATGTGTGGGTTGGTTTTGTCTGTGGATGTTTGTGTCTGAAGGGAGGTCATGCCTGTGTTTTTGTGAGAGTGTGTAAGAGTGAGTGTTGTACTTGGAGGGTGTTGAGATGTGACGCAGGCATACTCAAGGAGTTGGTGGTTAGGTGTTTGTAATTTGGTGTTTGGGGAATATGTTTACATGTGTTTTTATCACCCATGAATTTGGGGATTTATGTGTGTCTAATGGTGGATTTGGAAGGATTATCTGCATATGCATAAGGGCAATGTCAGGAAAAGTAGTGGTGTATATTACTTTGGGTGTCCAGTCTGTTTATTTTGTATATTTGGGGAATGTAGGATGATCATTTGTGTATTCAGGGCATGTTGTATGGTTATGGGGTGTTTGTGTGTGTGCATTTTCAGGAGCTGTCTATGTATATTTGGATGTGTAGAGGGCAAGTCTGTGACTATTTTCTGGGACTGGTGGATGTTGTATATGTAGGTATGTTGTGTTTGTATGATTCTGTATTCTGCAAGATGGCAGAGTTAATTGTGTGTGAGAGGTTGGGAATGTGGGGTTATGTATATGCCAGTAGTGTGGTACTGTATGTGTATTTGGAACAAAGGGCATATAGGGTGATATTATTGCATATTTGTAGTGTTCTGGGTAATTGTGGTTGCATTTGGGACTTGTGGAGAGTTATGTGTTAAATGAGTTTGTGTGTGTATTCAAGGGGCATGGCCACTTGGAGGAATATTTGCTGAGGCTGTGCATTTGTAATTTTCAGTAGGAGCCTCTGAAGCTTATGTATTTTGGGAAGTGAGTATATGTATATCTGATAAAGAGGTGGGGTTCTATGTTTCTACAGGGAAGTTGGACAATTGCATTTCTATATATTAGAAATATGTGATACGGGTATTTGTGAGTATTTGCATATGTGTGAGCTGGCTCCTAATAGCTAGGGATAATTTGATATATGGGAGTTGTTTCATAAATGGTTTGCTGGAGATACTTGCATGTATCTTACTTGTGTATTCTAATCTGTGTGTGTGTCCATCATCAGGTTCATGCATTATCAAAGTTTGTTCATAAGGTATGGAGTTGTTAGGAGTATTCAAAGTGTATTTCTTTGGAGAATGCTAGGGTGTTTATACATGTGTTTGGTAGGAGTAAGAGGTGGTCTGTCTATATATTCAGGGTGAGGGTAGAAATATATATATATAAACACCCCCACACACATATACAGTTTATATGTTGGGGTAGTGGTGGGGAGCTTGTATTCTGGAGAGGTAGCATAATGTATAGTGTTTGGGAGGGGATCTGTATGTTCAGGGCTTGGGAATATTTGCATGTGTGTGTCCATAGGTGTGTGAGAATTGTGTATGTATATTAGTAAGACTGCAGAGGTTGTCGGTGTTTTTCTGTTTTGAGTGTGTCTGAGCATTTGGGGTGTATAGTCATGAGTAGTTTGTGGGTGTGTGTATTTGTGATTTGTGAGTATATCAGGAGGCTTAGAGTCCTCTGTGTGTCTATTTCAAAATGTAATGCCTGAAGAATTTAGTGGTGTTGCTTGTATGTGTGTTCTCAGTATTAGTGAGGTGGACTTATATGTACAGTTGACCCTTGAACAACACACGTTTGAACCACACGGGTCCACTTCTAGTGGATTTTTTTTCCAGTAAATACTACAGGACTACTACACGATCCATGGATGCAGAACCACTGCATGGAGGGTTGGCGCCCTAACCCCCAAGCTGTTCAAGGGTCAGCTGTATTTGATAAGTATAGGTTATTTGTGGCTGTGTGTGTTTTTGAGTTCCTGGGGCTTCTGGGGTATGTATTCTGGGGGATGTGAGAGTTTAGTTTGTGTGTTTGGAAACCAGTAGACGGTGTAAGTTATGTGTGTGTGCAGGAATCCTGGAGTATATGTATCTTAGGGCTGTGGGACTGCATATGGGTCTTTTTTGGGTTGCACATGAGACAGTTGTGTACTTGGTGAGCCTGTGTGTTTAGGTACTCAGTGTGTACATCTGGATGGCATATTGGTTGCACATGTTTGTTTTCAGGCCCATGTTGTGTGTGTATATATAGTTGTGAGAGTGGAATGTGAATATTCAGGGTGAGTAAGGTTTCGTCTGTAAAAATTTAGGTAGTAAGAGGTGGTCTGTTTGTGTATTTATTCAGGGTGAGGGTAGACATGTACGTGTGTGTTCAGGATATATATATATATATATATGTATATGTACAAACACATATGTATATGTGGTATCATTTTGGTTATATATCTGTGGTGGGGGTTGAGGGTTCTACTTGGGGTGTAAGTGGATTGTGTGCACAAATTCATAGGAAAAAGTATGGGATGTGCTGGAACTTGTTCATGCTATCTTGGGATAGTCAATGGTGCATATCTCTTCCCAGCTCTGTGTTCAGTGATGGCAAGTGGGTAGCTTGCAATTGGTCATGCTGGGAATATTTATACCATGTAGATAGCCTAAGTGAAGTCTTTCCCACCTTTCTCGGAGAGTTTTTTAGCACTTACCAGCACACCACTGTTGTGCGTGTTTGGATGTATGTATGTATGAAGCAAGAATATTTGGGCATCGGTGGGTACGTATGGGACACCCATGTGAATTGTGAGTGGGGCATCTGGGGCTATGGGCCCCTGTATATGTGCATTGACCCTGGTAATTGTGAATCATTGCATTGCTCCTATCAGGTTGGTCTGTTCTTTAGGGCCAAAGAATCCCCATAAATGTTGTTGATTCCCAGTAGAAATCATGCAGATGGATACAGGGGTGTCTGTACCTTAGGCAGGTGGACACTCCTTCAGCATTTGGGTGGTCCTAGCATCTGGGTCCCTAGAAGGGGGGGCCTGGAGGACAGATGGCCATGCAGAGCAGAACCTTCACAGGTGTGTTGTTGGTGTGACAGGCAGCAGTCAGAAAGTCACGGGGCTTCCTGGATACGAGGTCAGATGACCAAGGGCTCTCCCAGGAAAATACCCTGAGAATCAGTTGGACAGCTACAGGCGTTACTGGCTCTTCTGGGGCACAACTGACGTGCAAGAACACCCTCCACATGGGGTCCAGAGCCACGTGTCCCTGAGCCCAACTGCCCCAGGGTGGTGGGAACTGTTGCGTTTCAGGCTGGTCAACTGTATCACTAGGTCTCAACCAACCTGTCTCCATGGAAACCTAAGTCCTCAGGGATAGGCAGGACCTCTAGGGATCAGTGAGCTGACAAGGACAGAGGTGGGGAGGCTTTGTCCCCGAGGGAGGGTTGGGGACTGAGACCTGGAGAGCCTGGGGAGTCCCACTCTGAGGAGATATGACTCTGATGTTCCCAAACCCTTTAGACATGTTCTCTGTTCTTTTCTGAAGGCTCATGATGCTTCCAGCAGTGGGAAGCTTATCTCAGTTTCATGTTTCTCTGATAGGATGAACTGACCCTTTTATTCACTATTCCACATCGAGCTGCAAACCCATCAGATGGAACCATGTGATCATTGTGGCCGCCAGCTGACCCCACAGCCACCTTGTGCCTCCCTTGGACCCACCCAGGAATTTCTGAGCCTTCTTTATGGTGAGTCTTGTGGCCTTTTCTCCCTCATTGTGAATCCTCCTGCCAATAAAACATGCTGTGAATGTTAACAAAAGGAAACCTCAACTAGAATTGGAGTCTGGAAGGCCCGTAGAGGGAGCTCTCATGCCGTGTCACTCATCATCAATTACCCCAACAGGAAGAGGTCATTTACTGACCCCAAACAGGAAGTGCAACCACTTTACTACCCCAGCTGGAGGAGGGAAGACTTCCTTCCTGGCCAGCAACAAGAAATAGAAAATAGAAATAGCTAATAGAAAATTCCACAGTTCAGCCAATGAGAAGCCATTGTCACCTGAAGTTTCACTTTCCTCCAGTGAACTTTCATTTTTTCCCTTGATGATGACTTTCTTTCCTTGTCCCACCCTCTTTACTTTAAAAGCCTTCTGGGACTTCCCTGGTGGTCCAGGGGCTAAGACTCTGCTCCTCCAATGCACGGGGCATGGGTTCGATCCCTGGTCAGGGAACTAAGATTTCCACATGCCATGTGGCGTGGCCAAAAAACAAAAAGCCTTCCATGTTGTGTAACCCGTTGGAGTATCTCCCTTTCTATCAGATGAGATGCTGCCTGATTCATGAATCGTTTAATAAAGCAAATTTATTCAAAATTCAAAGTAAATCTTCAAATTTACTCAGTTAAATTTTGTTTTTTAATACATCGGTGGCATTCAGAGGTGGCCACTAACAGTTTAATATGTATCCCTCCGGAAATGTTCTGTATAAAAATATATATGTGCACTTTTCTAAAATCCACTCTTATGATTCCTCCTGCTAACAGGATGATTTTATGATTAATTGCTTATCTTTTTAAAAAGAAAAAGATAAATATATTGGTGGCAGTGATGGGATCTGAAGCAAATTTCTGATAACATTTGGGACAAGGAGAAACAGGTGTGGTGCCCACAACTCCTTTGAGTTCACTGTCTTTCTTGCCATTCCTGAAGGTTGTTGGTAAGCTCCTCTTGGTTTGAGCTCCATTCTCTTTGATTGAGTTTGTGCTCGCAATCTAACTGGCTTTCCTTTACAGGGCAGGTCAGTTTGGCTGGTAGAGGATTCTCCCTGAGGCCAAACCCCTAGCCTTTCAGATGGAAATTCCCAGGACACAGTAACATCTCTTGGTTATTGCCAGTACATTTTTGAGTGGTAAACCCTAGGCCCTAATTTTGTTCCCTGGATTCCACATTGGGCACTGCTGGCAGTGTAGTCTGCACTTCCCCATCTGTTTGGAATCAGCCCTCAGTTTCCATGCTTGGAACTGTTGGTGGCGGCTATAGTTCTCCATTTTGTTTGGCATCAGTTTGCAGTCCCCATTCCTTGGGATTTGCTGGTTGGATCTTTTTCCTCAGTCCAGGGATCCCTGGGAATTAGTGGTGGTGCATACCAGGCCTTCTTTTGGCCAGGACATAGTAACATCTCTTTGTTACTGCTGATATATTAAGGCGCAGTTCTTTTGTGTGTTCTTTTGGGTTGACAAAGGCTAGCTAAGGAAATGAGATCCTTTATCACCAAAGAGTTGAGAATGCCAGCTTCTGGCACACCTGCTTATTTTATATTTGAGAACTATGGTCCTGGAGGCTGTAGATATTTAGAAAGATGGCAAAATTATACTAATATTGATCTAGAATTACAGTGGACATTGTGGGGAATGTTCCAGTTAGACAAGATTGTTCATTTAAGGAAAACACTAGAGAGCAAGGGTTCCCAAATTGGACAGGGAGAATGAGATGCCTTCTTTAATTGGTATGTAAAAGTTTACAGAAGGTTTCAAGATTCCAAAATAAATTCGTTTAGAGACTTAGAACAAAAAGCTAATGAAAAATTAAAGAGAAAAAAGGTACCTGAAACAAAAGACCATAGGACGGATGTGACTGCAGATTTAACTCCTACTGTCCCCCCCTTTCCTTTTTCACCTGAGTACTCTTGTTTTACTCATTTTCTGTCTGAAATACTTTTCGATTCCCAAGAGAATATTTAACAATTGCCATTTAAAGTAAAACTAGCTGAGGTTGCAGGTGAGCCCCCTCAGGTGTCCTTTACCCCTTGGTCAAAGACTGAACTGAGAGCTATAGTCAAAGAATTCTCTAAACCTAGGGAGGAACCCCCAACATTTTTTGAAGAATTTAGAGTCACTGTCACGGCCTATGTCCCCAAACTGCTAGATCTTTATCCGCTTGTACACATGTTGGTAGGACTGGGGGAAGCCCCAGAATGGACGCGGGAAGCAAAATGACATAATCCCTAGGATGATATTCAAGATCCTCAACCTAAAAAGGCTTGCAGAATAACAACTAACCTTTTATAAGCTATTCCTAAAATCTTCCCTGCTCATACTTGGTCTATTATTAGTTGGCCTAATAATGATTGGCCTGTTATTCACTCATACAAACAAAAGAGGGGTGAATCTGTGGAAGACTTTCGAGCCAGTTTGTAGGGTCTCTTTTTACAGCATTTGGGGTTGCAAGCAATAAAAAGGCCACTCAGCCTACTTTAACTGCCCTCTTTGTAAATGGATTATCTTCTGAGATTAGTGGATTGATAAAAGGGCAGAAAATAGGCTGGGAGGCTGTAGGCCTGACTGAACTCCTGACTATAGCTGAGCATTTTGAAAGGACCTTGGAGCAAGATCACAAACAGAAATCCACCAAGCTCATAGCCTTACAGTTACAACAGCTCTAAGGCAAGAGACACAAAATAACACCTAGGCCTCCCCCATTACAACCTCCTAGGGGTCCATGATCAATTTGATGACCCAAAGTTAATGTTTCATTTGTAATCAGTGAGGACACTGGACAAAAAGGTGTCCTCAAAGGTCCTATGCAAACTCTTCACAAATGCTCTCATATCTGTCTCAAAGGGAGGGCCCCCCCATGACCCTCTCCCCTAGTTGGCAGAACTCCAGAGGTTCTCTGGTAAACTATTACCAGCAATTACCTTAAACAGCCCAGAGGAAAATAGAATGAAAATTGATGAAAAACTGCCAAATTTTAGTTGATACTGGAGCTATGCTTTCTACTTTAAACCCCACTCTCATATTTTACTTTGAAATCTACATTAAACCCTAACCCTAACTGTAAACATAATTACCTAACCCTTTAACACCCTATCCGTAGCCCGAACCAGAGCTGTGCTTTCTACTCTAAATCCCACCCTCAAAGAACAACAGGCCCCTCTGAGTCAAGAGGATGTTTCCATAGTGGGAGTACCTAATAAAGTTCAGAGAGAATTTTTATCTCAACCAAGATTCCTTTTTGCTATGCAATATAGCCCCAGTTAATCTATTCGGTAGAGATCTCTTTTCTAACTTAAAAGGGCCAGTACATTTTGCCTCCAGTGGAGATCTCACCTTAAAGTTTCCTGATCAACCTGAACCTGATTATTTATGTTCCTTACAATCTGTCCTGGACATAAAAGAGGAAGTTCAGCACAAGTTCTCTAATTTGGTGGAGATGCCTGCAAATTTGAGGGCTACTTCTGACAGTGTTAACATCAGAAGAATAAAAAAATGCAAACCTATAAAGATTCAGATAGGTGTAGCTAAACCTCTCCCTAGGTTTCCTCAACAACTATTAAAGCCTGCGGTCATACAAGGTCTCACACCTATTGTAGAAGACTTAATTTCCCGGGAGATAGTCATTCCTGTACTCGTCCCTGCAGCATGCCAATCTTGCCTGGTTGGAAACCTGGCAGGATGGCGATTTGTCCAGGACTTGGGAGCTGTTAATACAAATAGTTATTCCCTGTTTTCCTGTTGTTCCAAACCTAGCCACCCTTCTGTCACAAGTTTCAACTGACTTGGAATGGTTTACTGTTGGAGACCTTTGTTCACCTTTCTTCAGCATCCCGGAGACCCAACAGCCAATATCTATATGCCTTTACTTGGAACAATCAACAATATACCTGCACTTTTATGCCTCAAGGGTTCACTGGGACCCCTTCTTTTTTCTCCCAAGTACTTCACCAAGATTTAAGTACCCTCTAGTTCCCTGAGAAATCAACCTTTTTACCATATGGAGATAACCTCCTGCTGTACTCAGCTACTGTAAAGATTCCATAAGGCATGCATAAAAGATTCCATTTATTTCCTGCAACAGTTAGCTGAGAAAGAACACAAAGGAAAAATTACAATTATCTCTAGACACTGTTCATTACCTAGGACATAATCTAAGCACTGAAGGAATTCAGCTATCTCCAGAGAGAATTAGGCTGATACAGGAACTTCCTAGACTCACAACTAAGTGCTAGCATTGTGGATTTCTAGGTTTAGCTGGTTATTGCAAGCTCTGGGTTCCAAATTTTTCTCTGTTACCTCTTCCACTCTATGAACTTATTAAAGATTTAGTCCCTGAATCCTTTGCTTGGGAAGATAAACATAAGCAGGCTTTTATAAGGCTAAAACAAGCACTGCAAGAGCTGCCTGCCTTAGGGTTACCCAAATGATCAGGTTCAGGTTGATCCGGAAACTTTAAGGTGAGATCTCCACTGGAGGCAAAATATATTAGCCCTTTTAAGTTAGCAAAGAGATCTCTACCTAATAGATTAACTTTAGGTTATGCAGAACCTTTTACTTGATTTGTGCATGAATGGCATAATCAGGCCCTGCGGAACTATGTGAGCATGGTAGTAAACATAGGCCTTTTGCCTATTATAGCATGCAGCTTGAGTCAGTTGCTTATGCCTATCTCAGTTGTCTTAAGGTTATAGCCACAACTGCAAATTTAGTGGAAGCCTTGGCAGATTTGACTCTAGAAAATGAAGTTTATTTGCAAATTCCACACATCGTCCACAGTCTTCTTAACTCTGAATTGACAACGTTTCACTGCAAGTGTCACTAGATTCACTTCCTGTGAAATCCTGCTTTCACCACCTAAACTTTATCTTAAACTTTACAACGTTCTCAATCCTGCTACACTACTACCTCTGTCTCACAAAGGTGAGGACCATGACTGCAAGGTAACAGTGTCCCATGGGAATTCCCTGGTAGTCCATTGCTTAGGACTCCGAGCTTCCACTGCAGGGAGCGTGGGTTCGATCTCTGGTCGAAGAACTAAGATCCCACAAGCCACGTGGTGCAGCCCAAAACAAAAACAAACACAAAACACAAAAACAAAACAAACAAACAGAAAACAATGTCCCATTTTGTGACACCGTGTCCTGAGTAAAGATGTTACCAAGTCCAAGCTTGCTGTGCTTGCCGCACGACAGGCCAATAAGTCGGAGATGAGGTGTTGAGGCAAGGAATATGACTTTATTCGGAAAGCCAGCAGGCCGAGAAGATGGCGGACTAAAGTCTCAAAATAAGCATCTTATCGGGGTTTGGATGCCAGTTTGTTTTATAGCACAGAGATGGGGAGGAGATGAGGAGGTAAAGTAAAAGGGCCATAAGTTTTGCGAATATCCCCTGGAATGGCCAGCCTCAGGGAGGGGATGTGTTAATTTCTTCTTAATTGCAGCCATCCACAGGTGGACAGAGTCCGTATGTTTCCCTGAACAAAGGCACTTTGGTTTAACATTCAGGCAGAGGAAGAGGGTTCCCCGAGGCAGGCCATTATGTACAGACAGTATCCTTTTAGTGAACAAAAGCAGCAGAAGGCAAAAGTTAAAGTCAAAGAAACAGATCCAACGTGTAGTCAGATTTGGCTCCTCCCTGTTCCAATTCCCTACTGTCAATGTCCATTCCACAGTCTTGTGGAAAAAGGGGTGACGGCCCTTTTAATTGCTTCGTCAGATGGAACTTTCCGGGAGTGTCCACCATCGGTGCCAGTGTTCCAAACGTTGTTTTTTTTGTTGTTGTTCCTCTCTGGAAAGTGTCTCCTTTACACCTGTAGCCTTAAAAAAATATTCTCAGCCTAAAAGTTGAGAGTTATGATCTATTTGATGGGAATTTTGAGAGCTTCAAGCCTGGGAAGCAGCGTCTCAAGTTAAGGAATTTAGCAGTTTTCTATGTATGGGAAGATGCAAGAGTCTGGGCTCACTGAAATCATTCATTTGATATGTACCTCAGCTACCCGGGGCCTGTATCCTATATTCTCATATCCTGAGTTTCGTCAGGGCTCACCGGCTCACGTTGGAGGGCTGCAATCGCTAATGACTGATGTGTCAGGCAATATTCCATTTCTCAGATCCTCTCGTCTTGGTCAGGATTTTGACCAATATTTGGGAGACATTTTAGGATCAAATTTTGTCCCACGGTGCTGGGAGGCTCATCCCAGGTCAGGGGAGAATGCTTGATATGCCACTCCAGGTGCTAGTTTTTGGACTAGGCCCTATTGATAATTAAAGATCCTCTGGATCCTCTATCTAATTATGACCCAGGAGACATTTTCCCTTGTTGCTTCCTCCCATACCTAGAATCACACTATTACAATTATTTTATGTTATAAATGTGATCTATTTCCTCAAGATGTTTAGCCATAGAAGTATTGTTGGAGGCCTGGTTACATACTGGGTACTGTAAGAGACACCAATCTTATAAAATAGACAGGATATAAGTAATGCAGCTAGTAACGTTAACAAAGACACAGTGCAGCAGGGAGACACAAAGAGCAAACAATCTGGAAACAAAGAACAATGATCAGTATAACTACTTGTAATCCAGTTGCAATAGCGAGCGACCAGAGGTACCATAACTGAGTTAGTGAGCCATCCGCTGTTTCAGTGTACCAGCAGTGCATACTTAGACATGCACGGCTTCATCTTTGAGACAAGCATACGCTACTGGCAGGATCAACCAGGTAGAGAGAAAAAGATAAATGTTTCAATTCTGCTTACAAGGGTATAATTTAACAAATTACTGTAAGTCATAGTTAGTTTAAGGGGAGGGTTTTGCTTACACCTGGAAAACACAGATTTAAAGCAGTCATTTTTCAGATAGAAACCATACAAATTATAACCATAGTCACCAGTTTACCCAGTCATGTGCAACTAATCGTTTTTGTTAACAGCTTTATGAAGCCATCAGGTTTCCCATTAGAATTCTTCAAGATCTTACCCGGTTCACCTTTATGGTCTGAAAACCAGAAACTTGTATTTATCCAAAGGTCCCTTCTATAAATCTTCTTGAAGAGGAAGCATTTTTGCAAAGGCATCAGAGTGATACCATAACTGTGTACAATGACGAAAGACTTAAGAAGGCACTTTTTTTGGGGGGGGGGTGTAATCCAGATTTTATTGCTTATTATGTCATTCCATACAACTTTAGGTAAACACGTTGAGAAAATATACTGGGAGTATTAAACAGATGATGGCAATATTGATGAAAATGTTCAAGTGTTTTACATAAGGTAGTAAGAGGCACCGCTGCCACCATCACCACGCCCCCCCCCCCGAAATTTGTACATTTCGTATAAAAAGAGTAAAAATAGTTCATTGGCATTTAACTAGCATTATTCTTTGTAATCTATGAACCACGATATGCCTGAATAATTTCAGAATCTTCAGAGCAAAACAAAGCATTTTCTTCCACTAGCAGACATAGCAGTTTCCGTTTCTTTAAAAAACAAGCAAACAAATCAGCACAACAAAAACTATACACACAACCCCAAAACAAAAAAGTTGGCATATTCCAGTGGTCCGGAATTTTGACGTTTCTATCGCATTAAATCAAGAAATAAAATGTGATTCAGCATTTAAAAATGAGACAAGCTTCTTCACCATAGTTATACTTACTTTATAATTGAAACGATTTAACTGAAGCCAGTGTTAACCCAGCAAAAACCATGGCTATAACTCAAACTGCTCTTTTGATAAAGAAACTTCTTTAAAAGTTAACTATTCTTTAAAAACTCAGACCCGAGCTGCACAGGTGTAATTGAGGAACCAACAACTGACTCTTCCAGAAACCACAGCAGCAGTTCTAAGTGTTTTTGAAGCTGGGGAGTATATACAGAATCACTGTAAATGGCACATACACATCAGTAACTTCCTGCTAAAACAGCATTTGAAAGACTTCTATGTCTATTTTTACAAAGATGAGTGGGCTGAGACATACATTTGGCTACTTGAAAAGAAACAAAGAGAAGGCACGTTTAAATCTGATTACGATGCAATTGACAAAGTAACGTGGTTACTGCGGTGACATGCAGCACTTTCAGATAATAAAGAGAATTCTGACTGGTAACATTTTACCAGGGCATACCAAATTTTAGGAACTCCATATAATCTGTAGAATACCCGTATCATTTGGCATACAATATAACCAAAGAAGATTTATTGCTTATTTGACAACACTTCCCGTGTAATTCAACATACCAAGTCAACCTAATTAGTTAATATCTCTCTTTGGGGGTGTTTCAGGGGCCCTTTGAAGCACCCCAAAGTTAGCTAGAGCTCAAAGGAACTTCATTATAATTTGATTTGGGAAGTTTTGTCCGAAAAATAAGAAAAGGGTTTAAAACTGTCAGATAGGATCACATGTCACTGTGAAACAATAGTTATTCAGTTAGCCAAAGTAACAATAAAAGATTTCAAAGGCAAGTACAGAACAGATCTCTTAAAAGGTAGAAAAACTTAAAATCTGGTATCAAAGGCAGTCCAAAATCTTAAGAAACCTTGTCTTCTTAACAGAGAGAAAAGCGAAATTCAAGTTTTGCACCAGCTTACTTTTAAAATTTATTGACTCAATTAAACTTATTTTAAACTTAGTCAATCCTGACCACGTACAGAACTCTTTTTTTCAGGGTCCACTTTCCATAAAACTTCTGTCACTTATTTTAGCACAATTCTGACTTTCAAGTGGTCAAATATCTGGAGAGACTTATTTTAGATAGACCTTCCTAAAGGATAAGTATTTTAAAAAGTTCACCTAAAGCTCTTATTTCATTTGCATTTTCTTTCCTTAAAAGTTTCTTCACATCAGGTTATTTCCTTGCTGACAAATTTGCAATAGATATAACAAGATTTTATTTAGCTTATAGTAAACCTAGGCACAATAAAAGTATTATACTTAATGTTGATGACTCTAACAGCATGTCTATATTAATTAGATCAACAAACGAACGTTAATACCAGGTCTTAATTAATACTGAATATTTCCCAGTTCACATGAACCTGAAGCTCATTTAGCTCAATTTCTCTTGTATTTAGAATAGTTTGGTTTGTAAGTGCTCACTTTTCTTTAAGCCAATTAAATAGAGCTCATCCACAAATCCACCTCAGCAATGTTATCCAAAGACAAAGACACATACAAGGACACAAACATACAGAGACGTCATAGTTGTCATTTCCAAATTTCAGCACGGAGTCAGGTACAGCCATGTGAAACCCATCAGTTTACAAAAAGAGTTTGGATTCAAATTAGGTTTCTGACAGATGGAAAAAATCAAACTCACTTGTCTAGATGGCTGAATTATTACAGAAAAGACACTTAGGTTTTTTATTTATCCTTGATAAGTCAATTTCAAAATTACTTTACCCTCTTTTAAAAAGATGCATTTTAAAAAGATGGCAGAGATGAGGGTTCCTGAGAAGACCAGAAAGGACGTTTGCATCTCAAAGATACAGGCAAGTTTTTCCTAGGATGACTTTGTTTCCCCTTTGTTTAATATTTACAAGCCTCTTAAGATAAACAGGGAGGGTTTGGGGAGTGGTATCTATTGGAGAGTCAATCAACTCGTTCCCCACTGTCAAAGTTCCCTGGGGCTCCTGTGGGGAAATTAGAATAGACGCCTCAAGTCCAAGGGCGTCGCCTGGCCTCCTATAGGATGTCAGCACAAGGGAAATTGCCCTGCTGTGGTAGTGGCTCCCGGTCCAAATTGGGTGGCCTGTGGAGTCTTAGATGGTGATACTAAATCCAGCTCCTGTGCTCTGGGGGTTAACACAGAAACTTCTATTTGATCCCTGTGGGTAGGGGAAACAGGAGGTGGTGAATATGATGGCGGCATGGGGGGAGGGTGGGCAGTTGGAACAACTGCCGGTGCAGCTTGCTGTTTTGCAAAACACCTGTAACTGCGAGATCCTATAAAAGTTGAGTGAGCCATTCAGGGGCTATCGCCCTTCTGATCCTATATTTTGGGTCCGCACCCTATTACAATAGTATATCATGTGTTTCTTAGTCATAGGCTCAGGGCTATGTTTCACCCATTTATCTAATATAGGCCCCAAAGGGCTCTCCTTCAGGGTAGATGGAGTATTTCCCATTGTGTACACCAAAACGCAAAAGACGCAAGCAAACTCTGGCATCAGTGCACACCAAACCAAGACCAAAACCAACGAACCAGTTCCCAAATGGGTTCTGAGGGGGTGTAGTGGTGTAGAGAGCAGCCGTCTGGTCCAGAAGCCCACAGGCAGCTAGGAGGAGCTGTGTTAGTCCAAAGGCTCCCGGACACATAGTCCATTCTCAGCCCAGAAAGAGCAGCCAGCGGGAACCAGTGGGAGGGCTTGACTAATTGACCTTTGTGCCTGCTATAAAGCTTATTGTTTAGCTCTTCACCAGTAAAATGTGAAGGGTTTGTACGTGGCTGCATAAATGGGTCTACGAATGATGGACAAGTGTGGTATTTGTTGCCTCCGAAGTGTGAAGAGACCTAAGTAAGACGAGTTGGGCTTGCTATAGTGTGTTGGGGAGCGGAATAGTTAACAGCTGAGGTTTAGCTGCAAGAGGAACTTCCTGGCTTTTAAAGGATCAGTTAATGCCCAGAAATTTAACAGTTGTGGACAGCCCTTGAATTTTCTGTGGGGCAGTAGCCCACCTGTATGTTATAGATGGGTCACCAACCATGTTAGGGCCTCGTGCACCAATCTCCTGAGGGGCTCTGGATTAGAACATCAGTATAGTGCCAGACGGTGCAAGGGGACACCAGGTCTTGCCAGCAAAGACTGTGGGCAATAGCTGGACTGTTAAGATAGCCAGTAGGCAGACGGGTTAAAACATACTGGGTGCCTTCTGCAGTAAAAGTAGACTGCAGCTGGGACTCCTCAATAACTGGTACTGAATAGAACATAATAGCTAGATTGTCACAGCAAAGTAATTCCCTGGAGCCCTTTGGATATCCTTAATTAACTGGACAGTGTTGGAAATGGGAGCCTTAATAGTGGGGATCAGCATTGATATTTCCGTAGTTGCTTATAAGGCGCCACTCATTAATAGCAGGCTTTAATAGCAGCCAAATGGGGGAATTGAAAAGGAGAAATTGTGTGTTTAATGACTTCTTCTTGTCATAAATTTTGAATTTTGGGCTGCAATCCCACAGCCCCCTGTCATACATGTTATTGGGTGATATTTACTGTCTTAGGTGGCAGTCGTATGGGCTCCCAATATTCGGCTTCCACCAGGAAGACCAGGGATTTGGGTTTGTTCCAAATGGCGTTGCGGTACATCAAGGCATCCGTAGCTGTACCGGGAAAGGGTAGGGCCAAAGGGGCTACCACCACTACAAGATTTTTAATAAAGATTGTTTCAGTAGTGACAGTCAATGGAAGCTGAATGCTTTCCACTCCCCTGACTATTATGCGTTGTAATCTAACGTGTGGCCCTTGTTTATAATTGGAGGGTTTCCCAGGAAGCACTGTAATTTGAGCTCCAGTTGTCAATGAGAGCCATGAGAAAAGTTGTTTATGTGTGTCCCAAGGATAATTAGAGAAGTATATGGGCAATTGTCCCAGAGGAGGGCCACGCTCCAGGGATCTGCCAGGTCCCTAAGGCAGAGGCCTTGGCAGAGGTCAGGGTACAGGATTCGGAGAGGTGACAGCTGCCCATCACTCCAGTCTGCTGAAGAGTCTGTAACGGCTGAGCAAAAATTTCTACCTTGTGCTTGGGCTGTCCCAGGGTTATGTCATTAGGGACCCCGATCTCCAGAGCTGCCAATACAGGGAGGTCTGTTAGTCATCCCATGAAGGATGGAGCTGGGTGAAGCACCACCCCTTGGTGGAGACCAGTAAGGGTCCCAGAAGTCCCTCTATCCCTTAAGGGTCCTCTGTTGGGTTCCTGGCCGATGGGGCAGCGGGGCCCATGTGCCTTTACTGGCAAGCGAGATTTGGGGCTTCAGAAAAATTATCTTTCTCATATCTAGCTACAACATGGATGCAGTCCAATGCCTGTTGTACTGTATCTGACGTTTCTTTGAATTGTAACAGCATGGCTTTATAATTAGGGGGAACACAGTTCTCCCCCTTCCCTTGGACAAAGTTTTTCTAGAAAAATTTGCATTTCTATCATGGTATAGTTACATGTCTCTGTTTCTTGTTCATGCTGGTCATCCGATGTTTTGGTGCAGTGGACGGTGACAGGGAATACCTGGAAGGGAGTTTTCCTCTTCCCTGACTCATATGCTGCCACTTCCCGTTTAGGGTGTCCCAGTCAGCCTCGGTGGGGTCAAGGGATGATTTGCAACAACAGCAAGAATTGCAGCAACATAGGAGGCACTTACCTCAGCGGCATTTCCCCGCTCGGGGTGCCATGATGCCCCTGGTAGAGCTGCCTCTATCATGGGTTAGGGCTGTGTGGGGAACTCATGGATGTATGTTTGGGGTATAGGACGCTTTGGGGTAATAGTAAAGCTGCGTAGAGACTGTGTATGTGTGATCTAGGGAGAGATGAGGGGCCTGAGTGCCTTTATGAGTGTACGGTTGGTGTAGCATGGTGCGGCTGGGTGGTGGGGCTGGTTCTGGGTGTTTTGAGGCTCTGTGTGCAGGCATTTGAGAAGAGGTAGGGGTATGCATTTTAATGCTTTGTGTGTTGGATCTGTGTGTATTCAGAGTATAGGGGTTATACATATGCTCATCCTGTAGGGTAAGAGTTTAGGGAGTGTATTTTTGGTGTGGAGGAATTTGCAGAGATTGGGGTTGTCAGTGTAAATTGGGGTTGCTAGCTGTGTGTGTATAATCAGGGGATGTGACAGAGGCTGTTTATAGTATCTCAAGAGGGAGATGGGTGTATGTTTGTATTGGGGGTGTGAGTTCATCATGTGTTCTGGGGGGAGTATTTAGGAGAAGGTTGGAAACATTGTGTCTCTCTGATGGTATTTTGTGTTTGTCTCAGCTTCTGAGGCATTGTACATATGTGGATGTTCATAGCTGTGGGGGGACTGTATGTGTTATATTTGGATTTTGGGGTTTGTGTCTTATATTACAAAGTATGTGAGTTTGGTTTGAATGTATTTGGCTATTGTTGAAGGGTTTGTGTGTTTGCATTGGGGGGTTATACGGGGTTGGGTGGATTTTTGTGAGATATGAGGATTTAGGTGTTTGATTATCGGGGGCCATTGGGGGTGTGTTTTTGTATTCAAGACTGTGGCTGTGATTTTATTGGGGTTTGTAGTGCATGTATATTGGAGCAGGAGGGTTTTGGGCACACAGGCATCTGCTTATAGGTAGGGAGTTTGTGTGTTTGAGGATGTTTGGAGCTCTGTGGGGCTGTGTGATGGTGGCACAGGCGACTGTGGGCAGGTGGAGTGTGTGTTGGGCTGGAAGGGAAACTCGAGGGCATGTTGGTGACTGTGAGGCGCCCATGTGAACTCCCACGTGGACTGACCCTTGTTCCTTCTGATCTTCTATGGCTTGGACCCATCCTGATCTTCTGTGGCAGCTACTCCCCTGGAATGGTCAGCAATACTCTGTTCATTCTTAGCCAGATGAGTCAGGAAATGTCACTTCCTCTGGCAGCTGGATGTGTCTCTTGCAAGTGAGTGGTCCTGGAGTCCAGGGTGCAGGACTGGTGGACAGATGCAGAGTGAGGCTGATTCCCGCATGAGCCCTCTCCTCAGTGAGGTGACCAGGGGGTCAGGGCTGTATCTCCAGAAGGTCAGACATGGCCAGTCCTCTCTAGAATGTGCTGGAGGGGCCAAATCATTGAACAGACCCTGCCAAGAGATAAACAGACCCCGAGGACAATTCCTAAGGGAGAAGTCTATACCTACCCATCTTCCACTTTCTCCTTTGGATGGCCTCTACCACAAGGTAAAAGCTAAGCCCCCTCACATGGCCCTTCTTGGCCTGGTCTTACTGACCGGCCAGTCTCTCCCCACATCCTGGCTCACTCTGGACCCTCTGGTGATACCAGCATGAGGCCCCCTTGCATGTCAGTTCTCACCTCCTTGCCTTGGCCCTTGCTGCCCTTGCTGTTTGTCCTGCTCTTCCTCCCCCAAGGCCGTGAGTCACCTTCTCCAGATGGGAAGGATCCACTGAAAATGCAAATTTGGGTAATTACTGCATCACCTGAGTCTCTAGCACGTGCCAGGCACTATGACGCTTGCCAAATCCATAAAAACCCCACAAAGCGGATGTGCTATTAGTTGCACTTTGCAGGTGATGAAGCTGAGGTTCAGAGGTGAGCAACCATGACCAAGTACCCTGTATGTACCAGAATATCAATCAGACTGGTCAACGTATCCAATAAAGCCAAACATTAGTCTGATCAAGACGCCTAGATGCCAGGCTGTAAAGGCGCAAAATATGTCCCAGCAAGAGAAGGAGCAGTGCCAAGTACCCCAGCAAAGAAGCAGAGTTCATATCCTGCTTTCTTAATCAAAATAGCTGCAGATCAACCCACAGTTTCCTACTCTGTTAATAGGAGGAAAATACCAATGTGCATTGTCCTATAAAACTACCTTAAGATAGTGTGTATGATCCCGAGTGCTTTGGTAATGACCCCAAATCATCATCATGAAGTTGGGATACTTCTTAAAACACTGCAAGTCTTACACACTGGCATATAGAATCTGTCAAGTCAGTTCTTTGGGTAATGATGGTAGATAGAAGTGGCCCAGAAGGACAGAAGACAGAAAATAGAGCAGAAACTATTTGTCCAGAGGTGACAATGGGTCATAGCCAAGGTTCAAGCATTACTAGGGAGGTGGTGAAAATAGTAATGGGCATAGAGTGTAATAAGTCAAGGATATCTAATGTAGTTTCCAATGAAAGTTTGTGAAAGACATATAACTAAAAAGATAATAGGCTAGGGGGTGAAATAGTACAAAAAATTTGATATATTTTTTACAAGAATAAAAGAAGATAGAAATGAACATTAAAGAAGTGGTCAAATAGAAAAAATGTAAGATCATAATAACCTCACAATATGATGAGGCAACTTAGATTTATTTTGTTTAAATAAATTGGTAGACTATATTTAGAGTAGTTTTAAGTTTAAAGAGAATTTGAGCAGAGTATAGCGTTCCCATACACCCCCTCCCATCTATTCCCCAAACCAAAGTTTCCCCTCTTATTAACGTCTTGCATTAGTGTGGGGCATTTTTTACAATAGATGAGCCAATGTTCATACATTACTATTAACTAATATCCATAGTTTACATTACAGTTTACTCTGTTGTATATCCTATGGGTTTTGACGAATGTATGACAAGCATTGACCATTACAGTATCATACAGAATAGTTTAAGCGCCCTACCTTTTCCAGGATGTCATATAGCTGAAATCATACAGTATGTATCCATTTCAGTTTGACCTCTTTCATTTAGCAATATGTGTTTAGGGTTCCTTCATGTCTCTTCCATTTAGTACTCTTATAGCTTAAGCTGCCATAACATAATACTATAGGCTTGGTGACTTTAACAACTCACAGTTCTAGAGGCTTGGAAGTCTAAGATCACGGTGCTGGCCAATTCAGTGCCTGGTGAGGGCTCTCTTCCTGGCTTGCAGACAACTGTCTTTTCACTGTGTCCTCACATGGTGGAGAGAGACAGAAAAAACTCTCTGGTTTCCTCTTATAGGGGCACTAATAGAGCCTAATCCTCATGACATCATTTAATCTAATTACCTGCCAAAGGCCTCATCTCCAAATACCATCACTTTGTTAGAGCTTGAATATATGAATTTTGGGGGGACAGAATTCAGTTGCTAGCCTCATTCTTCTAACAGTATAAAATATGACTAATAAAGAAAGCTCATCATTAAATTATGTCTTTTCTAGCCATACATAGATATTTACTTGCTTTTTATAAACCATTTACATATTTTAAGATAAATGAATTAAAGATTTTAAAAAGTCAGGTAGAACAAGATAAGAAATTGTAGGTACAAACATGTTGAAGCAAAAACACATAACCCACCCCACTCCGCCCCCCGCCCCGTTGCATTGTCTCAAAAATTCAGTTAGAGTTCTAAGGTCTGATTTAGGTTTCCACCTCTGGTTCATGACATTTGCTCTACCACAACAATAGGGATGGGGTAGTATGCTAAAGTTAGGACATTAAAAAAACCATTGGAAAACAGATACCTCGTTAAACTGAATGTTTATTTGGTGTGAATTGAGGCTGTTTCTTCTTAACGATATGATTCATATTAAAACTTGTCAGGACACAGTAAATTAACTAAACGTAACTTGGGGAGAAGTTTTACTTTTTACGGAGATAAAATTAACCGTTTTAACTCGCACGATTCAATAGCATTTAGTACATTCACCGTGTTGTGCAACCCTTACTTCTATGTGGTTCAAAAATATTTTTATCGCTGTAAAGGGAAGACCTACCCATGCTTTCTTCTACCTAACCCCTGGGCAGTCACCAATCTGCTTTCTGTCTCTATAGATATATCTATTTGGATATTTCATATAAGTGTAATTTATACAGTATGTGACCATTTATGTCTGGCTTCTTTCACATAGCATAATTTTCAAGGTTCACCCATATTGTAGTATGTATCATTACCTCATTTCTTTCTTCTTCCCATCTTTAATGAGGTATAATAGAGAAATAAAAATATATATTTAAGATATACAACTTGATGTTTTGATATACATATACATTTTTGAAATAATTGCCACAATCAAGCCAATTCACGTATCCATCACCTCATATAATTACCATTTTCTTTTTTCTTTCTTTATGGTGAGAACACTTCAGATCTACCCTCTTAGCAAATTACAAGTACACAATACAGCATTGTTAACTATATGCACATTGTTGTACACTAGATTTCCAGAAATTATTCACCTTGCCTAACTGAAACTTTGTACCTCGTGATCAATACCTGCCAATTTTCCCATCCCCTCATCTACTGTCAACCACTGTTCTGCACCCCACATCTATGACTATTTCAGATTCCACATAAAAGTAGCATCATGAAGTGTTTGTTGCTGTCTTTCTGTATCTGGCTTATTTCACTTAGCATAATCTCTTTCAGGTTCATCCATGTTGTCACAAATAGCAGCATTTCCTTCATTTTAAAGGCTGAATAATATTCCATCGTATACAGGCATACCTTGGAGATATTGCAGGTTTGGTGCCAGACCACCAAAATAAAGCAAATATTGCAGCAAAGCAAGCCACACGAATTTTTTGGTTTACCCATGCATAGAAAACTTATGTGTATACTATATTATAGTGTGTTAATGTGCGATAACATTATGTCTAAAAAACCAATGTACATACCTTAATTTTAAAGTAATGCTAATTGGGAAAATGGCACCAATGGACTTACTCAATGCAGGATTGCCACAAACCTTCAATCTGTAGACAACGTAGTATCTGCAAAGCACAATAAAACGAGATATGCCTGTTTGTATACCACACTCTATTTATCCATTCATGAATCTACAGACACTTCAGTTGATCCAATATCTTGGCTACTGTGAAAAGTAAACATGGAAATGCATATGTCTCTTCACGATACTGGTTTCATTTCCTTTTGCTGTATACCCAGAAGTGGGATTGCTGAGTCATAAGGTAGTTGTATTTTTAATGTTTTGAGGAACTTCAATACTGTTTTCCTTAGTGGCTGTATCAATTTACATACCCAACAAAAATGCACGAGGGTTCCCTTTTCTCCACATCCTCATCAACACTTGTTATCTTTTGTCTTTTTGATAATCGCCATTGTAACAGGTGTGAGGTGATATCTCATTGTGGTTTGACTTGCATTTCTCTGACAGTTAGTGATGTTGAGCACCTTTTCATACATCTGTTGGCCATTTATATGCCTCCTTTGGAGAAATGTCTATTCAAGTCCTTTGCCCATTTTTAAAAATAAATTTATTTTATTTATTTATTTATTTTTGGCTGCGTTGGGTCTTTGTTGCTGAGCGTGGGCTTTCTCTGGTTGAGGCGAGTGGGGGCTACTCTGTTGTGGTGCACGGGCTTCTCATTGCAGTTGCTTCTCTCATTGCAGAGCACAGTCTCTAGGTGCGCAGGCTTCAGGAGTTGTGGCTCACAGGCTCTAGAGCGCAGGCTCAGTAGTTGTGGCGTGTGGACTTAGTTGCTCCGCAGCATGTGGGATCTTCCCGGACCAGGGCTCCAACCCATGTCCCCTGCATTGGCAGGTGGATTCTTAACCACTGCACCACCAGGGAAGTCCCCCATTGGGATTTTAATAGGGATTGCATTGAATTTGTGGATCACTTTGGGTAGTATGGATATTTTAATGATAGTAAATCCTCCAGTTCATGAACATGGGATGTCTTTCCATATTATCAGTGTCATCTTTAATTTTCCTCATCAATTTTTTATACTTTTCAATGTAGAGATCTTTCACCCCTTTGGCTAAATTTATTCCTAAGTATTTTATTCTTTGTAATGAAATTAAGAATGGGGTTGTTTTCTTAATTTCCTTTTTGGGTAGGTCATTCCTTTTGTATAATGACTTCTATATGCTGATTTTATATCCTGCAACTTTACTAAACTCACTTATGAGTTCTAACAGTTTTTTGGTTTTTTTTTATTTATTTATTTATTTATTTATTTATTTATTTATTTATGGGTGTGTTGGGTCTTCGTTTCTGTGCGAGGGCTTTCTCTAGTTGCGGCGAGCGGGGGCCACTCTTCATCACGGTGTGTGGGCCTCTCACTATCGCGGCCTCTTGCTGCGGAGCATAGGCTCCAGACGCGCAGGCTCAGTAGCTGTGGCTCATGGGCCCATTTGCTCCGTGGCATGTGGGATCTTCCCAGACCAGGGCTCGAAGCCGTGTCCCCTGCATTGGCAGGCAGATTCTCAACCACTGCACCACCAGGGAAGCCCCTCTAACAGTTTTTATTGCTGTTGTTGTTGAATCTTTAGGATTTTCTACATGTATGATCATGTCATCTGCAAACAGAGGTAATTTTACTTCTTCCTTTCTGATTTGAATGCATTTTATTTCTTTTTCTTGCCTAATTCCTCCGTCTTCCAGTGCTATGTTGAATAGAAGTGGTAAGTGTGGACATTCTTGCATTCTTCCTGATATTAGAGGGACAGCTTTTAGTTTTTCACTGTTGATTAAGATGTTTGCTGTGATCTTTTCTTTTTCATATGCCTTTATTGTGTTGAGGTACATTCCTTCTACACCTAATTTGTTTAGAGTTTTTATCATGAAAGGATGTTGAATTTTGTCAAATCCTCTTCTGCCTCTATTGAGATGATCATGTGATTTTTCCTTCATTTTGTTAATGTGGTGTATCACATTGGTTGATTTGTGTATGTTGAACCATCCTGGCATCCCAGGAATAGATCTGACTTGAGCATGGGGTATGATAATTTAAATTTATTGTTAAAATTGGTTTCCTAATACTTTGTCGAGGATTTTTGCATCTATGTCTATCAAAGATATTGGCTGTAATTTTCTTTTCTTGTAGTGTCTGTGTCTGGCTTTGGTATCAGGGTAATGCTAGCCTTGTAAAATTAGTTTGGAAGTGTTCCCTCCTATCCAATTTTTTGGATGAGTTTGAAAAGGATTGGTAGTAATTCTTCAAATATTTGGCAGAATTCACCAGGGAAGCCATCTGGTCCTGGATTTTCTATTTTGCTTTTTTTTAAAATATTGATTTAATCTCCTTATTTGTTATTGGACTGTTCAGACTTTCTATGTTATCTTGATTCAGTGTTGGTAGGTTTTATGTTTGTAGGAATTTATCCATTTCTTCTAGATTATCACATTTGTTGGCTTAATTGATAATGGACCCTTATGATTCCTTTATTTCTAAGGCATCACTTGTATTGTCTCCTCTTTCATTTCTGATTTTATTGAGTTGTCTTTTGTATTTTTTTCTTAATTCGTGTAGTCAAGAGTCTTTCAAATTTATCTTTCCAAAAAACACCGACTTAGTTTTGTTTCTATTTTCTATTGTTTTTCTATTCTCTATTTGATTTATTTCTGCTCTAATCTTTACTATTTCCTTCCTTCTGCCAAATTTGAGATTACTTTTTTCTTCTTTTTCTAGTTCCTTGAGGCATAAAATGAGATTGTTTACTTGAGGTTTTACTTCTCCTTTAATGTATGCATTTATCACTACAAACTTCTCCTGTAGTACTGCTTTTGCTGCATCCCATAAATCTTGGTGTGTTGTGTTTCATTTTAGTTTGTGTCAAGATTCTTTTAAAATTCCCTTTTGATTTTCTTTTTGACCCAATGGTTGCTCAAGACTGTATTATTCAACATGATAAATATAATTAACATTGCTGTGTGTTATGTATGAAGGTTAAGAGAGTAAATCCTAAGAGTTCTCATCACAGGGAAAACATTTTTTTCTTTTTCTTTTATTTTGTGGCCATATGAGATGATGTTCGCTAAACTTACTGTGGTAATCATTTCTTGATGTACATAAGTCATATCTTTATGCTGTACACCTAAAACTTTTGCAGGGCTCTATGGCCGTTATATCTCAATAAAAGTGGATCGGGGGAAAAGAGTATATTGTTTAGTTTCAACATATTGGTAAATTTTCTTGTTTTCTTTTCTTTATTAAAATTTTGTTTTTAATTTAATTTTTTGCTGTCTGGGTCTTCATCGCTGCATGCAGGCTTTCTCTAGTTGCAGTGAGCAGGGGCTACTCTTTGTTGTGGTGCACGGGCTTCTGATTGCAGTGGCTTTTCTTGTTGCAGAGAACAGGTTTTAATGCACGCAGGTTTCAGTAGTTGCAGCACTCGTGTTCAGTAGTTGTGGCATGTGGGCCCTAGAGCGCAGGCTCAGTAGTTGTGGTGCATGGGCTTAGTTGCTCTGCATCATGTGCGATCTTTGCTTACCAGGGATTGAACCCATGTCCCCTGCATTGGTAGGCAGATTCTTAAACACTGTGCCACCAGGGACGTCCAGATATTCCTGTTTTGTTACTATGATGGGATTTCTAGTTTCATACCATTGTGATCAGAAAAGATACTTGAAATTATTTCAGACTTTTTAAATTTGTTAAGACTTGATTGTGGCCTAACATATTATCTATTCTGGAGAATGGTGTGTGTGTACTTGAAATGAACGTGTATGTGCTGCTGTTGGATGAAATGTTTTGTATGTGTCTGTAAGGACCATATGGTCCATAGTGTTGTTCAAGTCATGTTTGTTGATTGATTTTCCTTCTGGGTGTTCTATCCATTATTGTAACTGGGTTATTGAAGTTCCTTACTATTCGTGTACTGCAATCAATTTCTCCATTTAATTTCGATATTTCCTTTAGAGCTTTCTGTGCTCTGATGCTGGATGCATATATAATTGTTATACCCTCCTGTTGAGTTGACTCTTTTATTATCATATGGAAACCTTCTTTGTCTATACAGACAATTTTTGACTTAATGTCTATTTTGTCTGTTATGCATATAGGAACTCTCACTTTGTTTTGGTTGCCATTTGCATGGAGTATCTTTTTCCATCCCTTCACTTTGAGCCTATATGTGTCTTTTAATCTAAAATGAGTCTCTTGTAGACAGCATAAGGTTGGATATTTTTTTTTATCCATTCAGCCACTCTATGCCTTTTGATTGGGAAGATTAATCCATTTATATTAAACTAATTATCGATCAGTAAGGACTTACTATTGCTGTTTTGTTGATTGTCTTATGTGTGTTTTGCCGCTGTTTTGTCCTCTTTCTCTGTAGCTTTATTTCATTGTTGTTTGATTATATTTTTGTAGTGATTTACTTTGATCCTTTTCTCTTTATCTTTTGTTTATTTATAATAGGCCTTTTCTTTGTGGTTAGCTGAAGGCTACATAGAAATCTTGTAGTTCTAAACATCTATTCTTTTACTCCCACCCACACTTTGTGTCCTTATAGTCAGTTTCCTTCTTTTTATATTGTTAACAAATTTTAACTTTTATATCAGGGTTAAAACACTTTATACAGCACCACTACAGTATTATTATGCTATATTTGTGTGTGTGTGTGTATGAGTTTACCATTGAAATTTATGCTTTTGTTTGCTTTTGCATTTCTGTTAACATGTTTTCATTTCAAGGTGATCTCCCTTAAGCATTTCTTATAAGGCAGGTCTAGTGGTGATGAACTCACTTTGATTTTGTTGACTTTATCTCTCCTTTATTTTTAAAGCATAATTTTTGCTCACAGGTTTTTTTTTTTTTCAGTACTTTGAATATATCATCCAACTCTCTCCTGGCCTGTAAGGTTTCTGCTGAGAAATTCACAAATTGTTTTCTGGGAGTTCTCTCATATGTGCCAAGTCACTTTTCTCTTGTTCCTTTCAATATTCTCTCTTTGTACTTCACGTTTAACAAGTTGATTATAACGTGATTGCGTGTAGTCTTGTCTGTGTTGATCCTATATTGAGCCCTTTGAACTTACTTCTGCTACACTATTTATTTTCTAGATATCTTATATCCTTTTTGTTCTTCAGTTCCTTCATTATTACATTCTTTTGTGGTTGATGTTTTTCCCAGTTTACCATTTTGATTCTCTTCTTATTTCTTTTCTGTATATTTGTGAGGTAGTTTTCTTAGTGCTTATCCTAGGGGTTAAAGTAAATATCTTAATTTTATGAAAAAACAAATTTGAAGTAATAACATTTTCATTTAATAATAACAAAAATTCTGCTTATTTACATCCCGCATCCTCGTTTACACTGCACTTGTCACAAATGACATCCTTATGTATTGTGTGCCCATTAATAGTCTTATAATAACTATTTTATATATGTCTTTTAAATCACATTTTGAAAAGAGGCATTACAAACCCTAACTGCAAATGTGTTGGCCTTTTAAACTTAGTGTAGTTACCTTTACCATTGTTCTTTAATTCTTCATATGGTTTCAAGTTACGTTTCATTTCAGCCTGAAGGATTCCTTTAACGTTCTTATTGAGCAGATCTACTAGTAATGAACTTCATCAGTGTTTCTTTATATGAATGTCTTAATTTTCCTTTATTTAAAAAAATTCTGGTAAAATATACATAACATAAAATTTATCATCTTAACAATTTAAGAGTGCAGGCCAGAGGCATGAAATATATTTACACGGCTGTGCTATCATTACCATCATCCATCCACAGAACTTTTCATCTTGCAAAACTATAATAGTCTGTACTCATGAAACAACAACTCTCCATTTCCCTTGCCCCCTCACCCCTGGAAACCACCATTGTACTTTCTGTCTCTGTGAATTTGATTACTCTATGTACTTCATAGAAGTGGGATCATACAGTATTTGTCCTCTTGTGACTGGCTTATTTTACTTAGCGTAATGCCTGAAGGTTGATCCATGTTGTAGCATGTGTCAGAATTCCCTTCCTTTTTAAGACTGAATATTGATTTATTGTTTGTATAGGCCACATTTTGTATATCCCTTCATCCCTCAATGGACCCTTGAGTTTTTTCACCTTCTGCCTATAGTGAATAATTCTGCTATGAACATGGGTAAACACATAACTCTTTGAGTTCATAATTTCAATTCTTTTTGAGTATTTAATAGGAACTCAAATTATGGGATCATATGGTAATTCTATTTTTAATGTTTTGGGGAACCACCATACTGTTTTCCTTTCTGTGTGCACCATTTTCCATACCTACCAACAGTGTACAAATGTATACATACTGGATATTAACCTTATCAGCTATAGGATTTGGAAATATTTTCTCCCATTCAGCAGGTTCATTTTATTTTTTGATGAAAGAAGTATTTTTAAATTTTGAATACCTAGTTTATGTATTTCTTTTATTACCTCCACTTTTGGTGTCATATTCAAGAACTCTTTGCCAAATTTCATGTCATGGTTTTCTTCCCAGAACTTTCTTCTAAGAGTTTTATAGTTTTAGGTCTCACATTTAGGTCTTTGATTCACTGAGTTAATTTCTATATGTGGTGTAAGGTAAGAGTCTACGGTCATTCTTTTGAATGTGGATATTGTTTTTCCAGTACCATTTGTTGAAATTGCTATCCTTTCCCCATTGGGTGGTCTTGGCACTCCTGTTGAAAATCATTTGGTGATGTATATACAGGTTTACTTCTGGGTTTCTATTTTGTTCCACTGGCCTATTCTCCGTCCTGTATGTGTGTTTATGCCAGTACTATTTTGAATACTGTGGTTGTGTAGTAGGTTTTGAAATCAAGAAATTTGAAACTTTAAATTTTGTTCTCTTTACACATTATTTTGACTATTCAGGCCCTTTAAATTCCATATGAACTTTAGGATGAATTTTACTACGTCTGAAAATAACCTCACTGTGATGTTTAAAGAGATTGCTTTTAATCTGTACATCCCTTTAAGTTGTCTTGACATATTAACAACATTAAGTCTTCCAATCTGTGAACACAAGATGCCTTTACATTTATTGGTGTCTTCATTAATTTCCTTCAGCAGCGTTTTCTAGTTTTCAATGTACATGTCTTTTGTCCCGCTGGTTAAGTTTTTCCTCGTCTTTTACTATATTCCATGATATTTTAAATGGTATTTTTTTTTAGCTTTCCTTTTCAAACTTTTCATTCTTAGTGTATAGAGAAACAACTGATTTTTGAGTGTTGATTTTGTATCTGGCAAATTTTCTAAATTCATTTATTAATTCTAACAGGGTTTTTTTGGTGCATGTGTGTTGTCTCTGAACAAATACAATTTTATTTCTTCCTTTCCGATTTAGATGCCTTTTATTTTTTTTCTTGCCTTATTTATTTGGCTAGGAATTCCAGTACTTTGCTGAATAGAAGTGGTGACAACAGGCATCCTTCCTTTCTTCCTGATCTTAGGGAGAAAGATTTCACCACTGAATATAATAGCTGTTGTTTTCTATCTGTGACCTCTGTTATGTTGAAGTCATCAACTTGTATTCCTGGTTTGTTGAGTTTTGTGGGTTTTTTTAAATCATAAAATGGCATTGAATTGTGTCAAATGTTTTTTCTGCATTAATTAAGATGATCACATGGAGTTTAGTCCCTTCAATCTGTTTACGTGCTATACTACATTGATTGATTTTCATATATTGAAGCAACCTTGCCTTGTAAGAATAAATCCCATTTGGTCATGATATATAATCCTTATAATGGGCTGTTCTGTCTCTTATTATTTTAAAGGGTTTTTGCATCAGTATTCATAAGGGATATTGAACTGTAGTGTACTTTTCTTGTAGTGTCTTTAGGTTTGTAATTGATGTAATGTTAACCTCATAAAATGAGTGAAGATACATTCTCTCCTCTTAAATTGTTTGGAAGAACTTGAGAAGGATTGGTGTTAATTCTTCTTTAAGTTGTTGGTAGAATTCACCATGAAGATACCTGGTGCTGGGCGTTCAGTTGTTGGGAGATTTTTGATAACTGATTCCATATCTTAACTTCTAGCTCTGTTCAGATTTTGTATTTCTTGGTAGGATGTGTGTTTCTAGGAATGTGTTCATTTCATCTAAGTTATCAAATTAGTTGGTATACAACTGTCAATAGTACTCTATTATAAGCCTTTTTATCTCTACAAAATTGGTAGTAATGTCCCTTTCTTCATTTCTGATTTTACATATTTTGTTCTTATCTCTTTTTTTCATAGTCAATCTAACTAGTTTTGTCAATTTTGTTGATCGTTTTCCTCTTTTTACAGCTATTTTGAGGCATAACTGACAAAACTGTAATATATCTAAAACGTATAACGTGATTATTTGATATACGTATATATTGTGAAAGGATTCTCACAATCAAGTTAATTAGCATACCCATCACCTGTCATATATTTACTTTTTGTGTGTGAGGACACAAATTCTACTCTCCCAGAAATTTTCAGTTACAGAATACGGCATCATCAGTTAGTCCCCATGTTATACATTAGCTCCTCAGACCTTATTCCTTCATTTTATCCCTCATGTTATAACTGAAAATTTGGATCCATTTACCAGCGTGTTCCCATTTCCCCCCATGCCCAACTGCAGGCAACAATTTCTGCTCTGTGTTTCTATGATTCCAACTTTTTTTTTAGATTCCACACATAAGTGATACCATACAGCATTTGTCTTTTCTCCATCAGGCTTATTTCACTTAGCATAATGTTCTCCAGGCTCTTTCATGTTCTTGCAAGTGTAAGGATTTACTTTAAGGCTGAATAATATCCCATTGTGTATGTTATGTATGTATATTTGTGTGTGTGTGTGTGTGTGTGTGTGTATGTGTGTGTGTGTCTGTGTATCAGATTTTGTTTATCCATTCATCTGTGAGAGACAGGCAGGTTCTTTCCATACCATTACTGTGAATAACATTTCAAAGTTTTTTTTTGTTTTTGTTTTTGTTTTTTTCCCATACCACGTGGCTTGTGGGATCTTAGTTCCCCAACCACGGATTGAACCCGGGCCCTCCCCTTCAGCAGTGAGAGCACAAAATCCTAACCACTGGACAGCCGGGGAACTCCTAAAAAATTATTGTTTCTTTTTGCTATATGACCAGAAGTGGAGTTGCTGGATCACATGGTATTCTAATTTTATTTTCTTGAGGAATCTCCATACTGTTTTCAGTACTGCTTGTACCAATTTACATTCCCAAAAACAGTGCACACAGATTCCCTTTTCTCCACATCCTCACTGGCATTTATCTCTTGTCTTTTTCATAATACACATACTTACAGGTGTGAGGTGATATCTCATTGCGGTTTTGATTTGCATTTCCCTGATGATTGGTGATGTGAACAACCTTTTCATATACCTGTTCCCCCAATATTTGTCATCTTTGGAAAAATGTCTTTTTAGGTCCTTTGCCAATTTTTAAATTGTGTTATATGGTGTTTTTGCTACTGAGTTGTATGAGCTCCTTGTATACTTTGGATATTAACTTCTTTTTAGATACGTGATTTGCAAATATTTTCTCACACTCCACAGGTTGCTTTTTCTTTTTCTTAATGGTTACCTTTGCTGTTCAGAACCTATTTCGTTTGATGTAGTCCCACTTGTACATTTTTGCTTTTGTTGCCTTTGCTTTTGGTGTCAAATCCAAAAGAACAGTGATGAGATTAATGTCAAGGAGATTACCCCCTATATTTTCTACTAAGAATTTTAAGGATCAGGTCCTATGTTCATGTCTTTAATTAATTTTGAGTTTATTTCTATGTCTGGTGTAATGTGACTTTTGCATGTGGCTATGCAGTTTCCCCAAAAACCGTTTATTGGAGAGACTCTCCTTTTCCCATTGTTTATTCTTGACTTCCTTGCTGAAAACTAATTGACTATATAAGCATGGGTTTATTTTTGAGCTCTCTATTCCTTTTTGTTGATCTGTGTTTCTGTTTTTTACCAGTACAGTACTTATTTGATTACTATAGTTTTGTATTATAGTTTGAAATCAGGAAGTGTGATGTCTCTAGTTTTGTTCTTCTTTCTCAAGATTACTTTGGCTCTTTGGAGTCTTTTGTGGTTTCATGAGTTTTAGGATTTTTTTTCTATTTCTCTAAAAAATGCTTTGGAATTTTGATAGAGCTTGCATTGAATCTGTAGATCACTTTGGATGGTATGGGCATTTTCACAATATTAACCCCTCCAATCCATGAACACAGAATATCTATCCATTTGTTTGTGTCTTCTTCAATTTCTTACATCCGTGTTTTATGGTTTTTAGTGTATAGATTTTTAACCCCGTTAGATAAATTTGTTCCTAAGTATTTTACTTTTTTTCATACTATTGTAAATGAGATAATTTTCTTAATTTTTCTTTTTGATAATTCATTGTTAGCTGATATTCTTTGATATACAAATGCAGCTGTTTTTTGTATATTGATCCTGAAGCTTTACAGAATTCAGTTATTCTAACAGGTTTTTTTGTTTTGCAGTGTATTTAGGGTTTTCCACATATAATATCATGTCATCTGCAGACAGACTTATTTTACTTATAACTTTACAATTTGGATGCCTTTTATTCGTTTTTCTTGCTTAATTGCTGTGGCTAGGACTTACAGTCATATGGTGAATGAAGGTGCTGAGAGTTGCATGCTTGTCTTGTTCCTGATCTTAGATGATCCTGTTCCTTGCTTCAGCTTCTCACTATTGCATGTGATGTTAGCTGTAGTCTTATCTTATATGGCCGTTATTATGATAACGTACATTACATCTATACATAATTTGCTGAGTTTTTTTTTCACACACACACACTGTATTTTATTTTTACAAGAGGTAAACTGACACCATGCATTGTAAATGGATGACCACAACAAAAGAAACAATGATTGCAATTACCAAACATGAAACACGCTCATACTATGTCATAATATTGACATTCAGTCCAACAATCCTCCACTGTAACAGCTCCTTTACTTTGCAGTGAAAATTGATTTGTATATTTTTTGCCTCTGAGTCCTTGTGGGATTTTTCTTTTTATTCAAACAGAAAGTCACAAAAATTATAATCAACCTCATCAGTTCACTTAGTCCCATGTAATTTATTTCTTTTTATCTTGATCTTTTGTTAGCACTTTTATGAATTCATCAGTTTTTCATTAGAGTTCCGAATATGCGTATTCATTCAGTTCAGCAGTATAGTTAGTTACCAGAAACCTGTACTTGTCAGAGTCCTTTCCATGAATGCCTTGAATATGAAACCCTTTTATAGGAACATTTTTGCACAAGCATCAGAGTACACCCAGAACTGTCTGTAAATGACAAAAGACTTAAAAATGACCATGGTTAAAGATTTGATGAAAGTTCATAATAATGCAATTGACAAGGAAATTTAGTTATTCCTGAGATATACATTTTAAAGTAATAACTAGAATTATGTCTTATAACATTATACCAGAACATATAAGATGTTTAGAAATTTCATGTAATGTCTGAAACACTTATATTAACATATTTCCATACAAATAACCCAAAGAAAGTTTCGTATTAGTTTTTTTGTTGTTGTCTTTTCTATACTGCAGGTTCTTATTAGTCATCAATTTTATACCCACCAGTGTATACATGTCAATCCCAATTGCCCAATTCAGCATACTACCATCCCCACCTCACCGCGGTTTTCCCCCTTTGATGTCCGTATGTTTGTTTTCGACATCTGTATCACAACTTCTGCCCTGCAAACCAGTTCATCTGTACCATTTTTCTAGGTTCCACATACATGCGTTAATATACGATATTTGTTTTTCTCTTTCTGACTTACTTCACTCTGTAGGACAGTCTGTAGATCCATACACGTCTCAACAAATGACTCAATTTCGTTCCTTTTTATGGCTGAGTAATATTCCATTGTATACATGTACTACATCTTCTTTATCCATTCGTCTGTCGATGGGCATTTAGTAGTTTCCATGACCTGGCTATTGTAAATAGTGCTGCAGTGAACATTGGGGTGCATGTGTCTTTTTGAATTATGGTTTTCTCTGGGTATATGCCCAGTAGTGGGATTGCTGGATCATATGGTAATTCTATTTTTAGTTTTTTAAGGAACCTCCATACTGTTCCCCATAGTGGCTGTATCAATTTACATTCTCACCAACAGTGCAAGAGGGTTCCCTTTTCTCCACACCCTCTCCAGCATTTGTTGTTTGTAGATTTTCTGATGATGCCCATTCTGACTGGTGTGAAGTGATACCTAATTGTAGTTTTGATTTGCATTTCTCTAATAATTAGTGATGTTGAGCAGCTTTTCATGTACTTCTTGGCCATCTGTATGTCTTCTTTGGAGAAATGTCTATTTAGGTGTTCTGCCCATTTTTGGATTGGGTTGTTTGTTTCTTTAGAATTGAGCTGCATGAGCTGTTTATATATTTTGGAGATTAATCCTTTGTCTGTTGATTCATTTTCGAATATTTTCTCCCATTCTGAGGGTTGTCTTTTCGTCTTGTTTATGGTTTCCTTTGCTGTGCAAAAGCTCTGAAGTTTCATTAGGTCCCATTTGTTTATATTTCTTTTTCTTTCCATTACTCTAGGAGGTGGATCAAAAAAGATCTTGCTGTGATTAATGTCAAAGAGTGTTCTTCCTATGTTTTCCTCTAAGAGTTTTATAGTGTCCGGTCTTACATTTAGGTCTCGAATCCATTTTGAGTTTATTTTTGTGTATGGTGTTAGGGAGTGTTCTAATTTCATTCTTTACATGTAGCTGTCCAGTTTTGCCAGCACCACTTATTGAAGAGACTGTCTTTTCTCCATTGTATATCCTTGCCTCCTTTGTCATCGATTAGTTGACCAGAGGTGCATGGGTTTACCTCTGGGCGTACTATCTTGTTCCATTGATCTATGTTTCTGTTTTTGTGCCAGTACCATATTGTCTTGATTACTGTAGCTTTGTAGTATAGTCTGAAGTCAGGGAGTCTGATTCCTCCAGCTCCATTTTTTCCCCTCAAGACTGCTTTGGCTATTCGGGGTCTTTTGTGTCTCCATACAAATTTTAAGATTTTTTTGTTCTAGTTCTGTATAAAATGCCATTAGTAATTTAATAGGGATTGCATTGAATCTGTAGATTGTTTTGGGTAGTATAGTCATTTTCATGATATTGATTCTGCCAATCCAAGAACATGGTACATCTCTCCATCTGTTGGTATCATCGTTAATTTCTTTCATCAGTGTCTTATAGTTTTCTGCATACAGGTCTTTTGTCTCCCTAGGTAGGTTTATTCCGAGGTATTTTATTCTTTTAGTTGCAATGGTAAATGGAAGTGTTTCCTTAATTTCTCTTTCAGATTTTTCATCATTAATGTATAGAAATGCAAGAGATTTCTGTGCATTAATTTTGTATCCTGCAACTTTACCAAATTCATTGATTAGCTCCAGTAGTTTTCTGGTGTCATTTTTAGGATTCTCTATGTATAGTATCATGTCATCTGCAAACAGTGACAAATTTACTTCTTCTTTTCCAATTTGTATTCCTTTTATTTCTTTCTCTTCTCTGATTGCCATGGCTAGGACTTCTAAAACTATGTTTAATAATAGTGGTGAGAGTGGACATCCTTGTCTTCTTCCTGATATTAGAGGAAATGCTTTCAATTTTTCACCATTGAGAATGATGTTTCCTGTAGGTTTGTCATATATGGCCTTTATTATGTTGAGGTAGGTTCCCTCTATGCCCACTTTCTGGAGAATTTTTATCATAAATCAGTGTTGGATTTTGTCAAAAGCTTTTTCTGCATCTGTTGAGTTGATCATATCGTTTTTATTCTTCAATTTGTTAATATGGTGTATCACATTGACTGATTTGTGTATATTGAAGAATCCTTGCATCCCTGGGATAAATCCCACTTGATCATGGTGTATGATCCTTTTAATATGTTTTTGGATTCTTTTTGCTTGTATTTTGTTAAGGATTTTTGCATCTATATTCATCAGTGATATTGGTCTGTAATTTTCTTTTTTTTATAGTATCTTTGTCTGGTTTTGGTATCAGGGTGATGGTGACCTCATAGAATGAGTTCAGGAGCATTCCTTCCTCTGCAAATTTTTGGAAGAGTTTGAGAAGGATGGGTGTTAGCTCTTCTCTAAATGTTTCGTAGAATTCACAGGTGAAGCCATCTGGTCCTGGACTTTTGTTTGTTGGAAGATTTTTAATCACAGTTTCAATTTCATGACTTGTGATTGGTCTGTTCATATTCTCTATTTCTTCCTGGTTCAGTCTTGGAAGGTTATACCTTTCTAAGAACTTGTCCATTTCTTCCAGGTTGGCCATTTTATTGGCATAGAGGTGCTTGTAGTAGTCTCTTAGGATGCTTTGTATTTCTGCGGTGTCTGTTGTAACTTCTCCTTTTTCATTTGTAATTTTATTGATTTGAGTCCTCTCCCTGGTTTTCTTGATGAGTCTGGCTAATGGCTTATCAATTTTGTTTATCTTCTCAAAGAACCAATTTTTAGTTTTATTGATCTTTGCTATTGTTTTCTTTGTTTCTATTTCATTTATTTCCGCTGTGATCTTTATGATTTCTTTCCTTCTGCTAACTTTGGGTTTTGTTTGTTCTTCTTTTTCTAGTTCCTTTAGGTGTAAGGTTAGATTGTTTACTTCAGATTTTTCTTCTTTCTTTAGGTAGGCTTGTATAGGTATAAACTTCCCTCTTAGAACTGCTTTTGCTGGATCCCAAAGGTTTTGGATCATCGTGTTTTCATTGTCATTTGTCTCTAGGTATTTTTTGATTTCCTCTTTGATTTCTTCAGTGATCTCTTGGTTATTTAGTAATGTAATGTTTAGCCTCCATGTGTTTGTGTTTTTTACGTTTTTTTTCCCTGTAATTGATTTCTAATCTCATAGCATTGTGGTCAGAAAAGATGCTTGATATGATTTCAATTTTCTTAAATTTACTGAGGCTTGATTTGTGACCAAAGATGTGATCTATCCTGGAGAATGTTCCATGCGCACTTTAGAAGAAAGTGTAATCTGCTGTTTTCGGATGCAATGTCCTATAAATATCAATTAAATCTATCTGGTCCATTGTGTCATTTAAAACTTCTGTTCCCTTATTTATTTTCATTTTGGATGATCTGTCCATTGGTGTAAGTGAGGTGTTAAAGTCCCACACTATTATTGTGCTACTGTTTATTTCCTCTTTTATAGCTGTTAGCAGTTGCCTTATGTATTGTGGTGCTCCTATGTTGGGTGCATATATATATATAATTGTTATATCTTCTTCTTGGATTGATCCCTTGATCATTATGTAGTGTCCTTCCTTGTCTCTTGTAACATTCTTTATTTTAAAGTCTATTTTATGTGATATGAGTATAGCTACTCCAGCTTTCTTTTGATTTCCATTTGCATGGAATATCTTTTTCCATCCCCTCACTTTCAGTCTGTATGTGTCCCTAGGTATGAAGTGGGTCCCTTGTAGACAGCATATATATGGGTCTTGTCTTTGTATCCATTCAGCAAGCCTGTGTCTTTTGGTTCGAGCATTTAATACATTCACGTTTAAGGTAATTATTGATATGTATGTTCCTATGACCATTTTCTTAATTGTTTTGGGTTTGTTTTTGTAGGTCCTTTTCTTCTCTTATGTTTCCCACTTAAAGAAGTTCCTTTAGCATTTGTTGTAGAGCTGGTTGGTGGTGCTGAATTCTCTTAGCTTTTGCTTGTCTGTAAAGCTTTTGATTTCTCCATCAAATCTGAATGAGATCCTTGCTGGGTAGAGTAATCTTGGTTGTAGGTTCTTCCCTTTCATCACTTTAAGTATATCATGCCACTCCCTTCTGGCTTGTAGAGTTTCTGCTGAGAAATCAGCTGTTAACCTTATGGGAGTTCCCTTGTATGTTATTTGTCATTATTCCCTTGCTGCTTTCAATAATTTTTCCTTGTCTTTAATTTTTGCCAATTTGATTACTATGTGTCTCGGCATGTTTCTCCTTGGGTTTATCCTGTATGGGACTCACTGCACTTCCTGGACTTGGGTGGCTATTTCCTTTCCCATGTTAGGGAAGTTTTGGATTATAATTTCTTCAGATATTTTCTCTGGTCCTTTCTCTCTCTCTTCTCCTTCTGGGACCCCTATAATGCGAATGTTGTTGTGCTTAATGTTGTCCCAGAGGTCTCTTGGGCTGTCTTCATTTCTTTTCATTCTTTTTTCTTTAGTCTGTTTCACAACAGTGAATTCCACCTTTCTGTCTTCCAGGTCACTTATCCGTTCTTCTGCCTCAGTTATTCTGCTATTGATTCCTTCTAGTGTAGTTTTCATTTCAGTTATTGTATTATTCATTTCTGTTTGTTCTTTAATTCTTCTAGGTCTTTGTTAAACATTTCTTGTATCTTCTCGATCTTTGCCTCCATTCTTATTCCGAGGTCTTGGATCATCTTCACTATCATTATTCTGAATTCTTTTTCTGGAAGGTTGCCTATCTCCACTTCATTTAGTTGTTTTTCTGGGGTTTTATCTTGTTCCTTCATCTGGTATATAGCCCTCTGCCTTTTCATCTTGTCTATATTTCTGTGAATGTGGTTTTTGTTCCACAGGCTGCAGGATTATAGTTTTTCTTGCCTCTACTGTCTGCCATCCGGTGGTTGAGGCTATCTAAGAGGCTTGATGGGAGGCTCTGGTGGTGGGTAGAGCTGACTGTTGCTGTGGTGGTCAGAGCTCAGTAAAACTTTAATCCACTTGACTGTTAATGGGTCGACCAGCCCTGTTTTGAAACAAATGCTAAAAGAACTTCTCTAAGTGGAAAAGGAAAGGCCACACTAGAAACTAGAAAATTACAAATAGAAAAGCTCACTGGTAAAGGCAAACATACAGTAAAGGTAGGAAATCTTGTGCACACAAATGTGATATCAAAACCAGCAATTGTGAGGAGAGTACAAATGCAGGATATTGGAAGTGCATTTGAAATTAAAGACTAGCAAATTAAAATAATCTTCTTTATTTATAGACTGCTATATCAAAACGTCATGGTAATTGCAAACTGAAAATGTACAATAGATGCACACACACCAAAAAGAAAAGGGAATCTAAACACAATGCTAAAGTTACTCATCAAATCACAAGAGAAGAGAACAAAAGAGAAAGGGAAGAAAAAACACCTACAAAAACAAATCCAAAACAGTTAACAAAATGCCAATAAGAACATACATATCGACAATTACATTAAATGTAAACGAATTAAATGCTCCAACCAAAAGACATAGACTGGCTGAATGGATATACAAGCAAGACCTGTATATATGCTGTCTACAAGGGACCCACTTCAGACCTAGGAACACATACAGACTGAAAATGAGGGGATGGAAAAAGATATTCCATGCAAATGGAAATCAAAAGAAAGCTGAAGTACCCACATGCCGTAACTAGAGAGAAGCCTGTGCACAGCAAGGAACAGCCTGCATTGCAATGAAAGACCTGACTGCAATGAAGATCCGACACAGCCAAAAATTAAAATAATTACATACATACATACATACATAAAACCTTAAAAAAAAAAAAAAGAATCCTGGAGCAGCAATACTCAAGTCAGACAAAATAGACTTTGAAATAAATTCTGTTACAAGAGACAAAGAAGACACTGCATAATGATCAAGGGATAATTCAAAGAAGAAGATATAAAAATTGTAAATATATATGCAGCCAAAATAGGAGCACCTCAGTATGTAAGGCAAATACTAACAGCCATAAAAGGAGAAATCAACACTAACACAATAATAGTGGGGGACTTTAACATCCCACTTTCATCAATGGACAGATCATCCACACAGAAAATCAATAAGGAAACAAAGGCCTTAAAGGACACATTAGACCAGATGGACTTAAATGATATTTATAGAGTATTCCATCCAAAAGCAGCAGAATGCACATTCTTCTCAAGTACACATGGACCTGTCCCCAGGATTGAATAAATGCTATACCACAAAGCAAGCCTCAGTAAATTTAAGAAAATTTAAATCATAGCAAGCATGTTTTCCAACTACAACACTATGAGATTAGTAATCAACTACAAGGGGAAAAAATGCAAAAAATACAAACACCTGGAAGCTAAACAATATGCTACTAAACAAACAAAGGATCACTGAAGAAATCAAAGAGGAAATCAAAAGATACCTAGAAGCAAATGAAAATGAAAGCACAACGATCCAAAACCTATGGGATGCAGCAAAAGCAGTTCTAAGATGGAAGTTTATGGCAATACAATCTCACCTCCGGAAACAGGAAAAGTCCCAAATAAGCAACCTAACCTTACACCAAAAGCAACTAGAGAAAGAAGAACAAACAAAACCTAAAGTTACTAGAAGGAAAGAAATCATAAAGTCAGAGCAGAAATAAATGAAATAGAAACAAAGAAAACAATAGAAAAAGTCAATGAACTAAAAGCTGGTTCTTTGAAAGGGTAAACAAAATTGATAAACCTTTACCCAGACTCATCAGGAAAAAGAGGGTAAGGACTCAAATCAATAAAAGTAGACATGAAGAAGGAGAAGTTACAATGGACACCACAGAAATACAAAGGATCATGAGAGACTACAACAAGCAACTATATGCCAATAAAATCGACAACCTGGAAGAAATGGACAAATTCTTAGAAAGGTACAATCTCCCAAGACTGAACCAGGAAGAAATAGAAAATATGAACAGACCAATCACAAGTACTGAAATTGAATCTGTGATTTAAAAATTCCCAACAAACAGAAGTCCAGGACCAGATGGCTTCACAGGCAAATTCTATCAAACATTTAGAGAAAAGCTAACACCTATACTTCTAAAACTATTCCAGAAAACGACAGAGGAAGGAATATTCCCAAACTCATTCTATGAGGCCACCATCACCTGATACCAAAACCAGACAAAGATACAACAAAAAAAGAAAATTACAGGCCAATATCACTGATGACCATAGACACAAAAATCCTCAACAAAATCCTAGCAATCTAATTCCAACAATACACTAAAAGGATCGTACACCATGGTCAAGTGGGATTTATCCCAGGGGTGCAAGGATTTTTCAATATTTGCAAATCAATCGCTGTAGTACATCACATAAACAAATTGAAGAATAAAAACCATATGATCATCTCAATAGATGTAGACAAAGCTTTTGACAAAATTAAACACATATTTATGAGAAAAACTCTCCAGAAAGAGGGTACAGAGGGAACCTACCTCAACATAATAAAGGCCATATATGACAAACCCACAGCAAACGTCATTCATAATGGTGAAAAAACTGTAAGCATTTCCTCTAAGATCAGGAACAAGATAAGGGTGTCCACTCTCACCACTATTATTCAACATAGTTTTGGAAGTCCTAGCCACGGCAATCAGAGAAGAAAAAGAAATAAGGGAATCCAAATCGGAAAAGAAGAAGTAAAACTGTCACTGTTTGCAGATGACATGATACTATCCAGAGAAAATCCTAAAGATGCACCAGAAAACTACTAGAGCTAATCAATTAATTTGGTAAAGTTGCATGATACAAAATTAATACACAGAAATCTCTTGCATTCCTATACACTAATGACAAAAAAATCTGAAAGAGAAATTAAGGAAACACTCTCATTTACCATTGCATCAAAAAGAATAAGATAACTAGGAATAAACCTACCTAAGGAGACAAAAGACCTGTTCCAAAACTATAAGGCACTGATGAAAGTAATCGAAGATGACACAAACAGATGGAAAGATAAAATATGTTCTTAGATTGGAAGAATCAACATTGTTAAAAATAACTATACTACCCAAAGCAACCTGCAGATTCAATGCAATCCCTATCAAATTACCAATGTCATTTTTCACAGAACAAGAACAAAAAATCTTAAAATTTGTATGGAGACACTAAAGACCCCAAATAGCCAAAGCAATCTTTAGAAAGAAAAATGGAGCTGGAGGAATCAGCCTCCCTGACTTCAGTCTATACTACAAAGCTATAGTCATCAAAACAGTACAGTACTGGCACAAAAGCAGACATATAGGTCAACAGAACAGAATAGAAAGCCCAGAAATAAACCCACGCACATATGAGCAATTAATCTATGACAAAGGAGGCAAGACTATACAATGGAGGAAAGACAGTCTCTTCAATAAATGGTGCTGGGAAAACTGGACAGCTACATGTAAAAATAAAATAAAATTAGAACCTTCTTTAACACCATACACAAAAATAAACACAAGATGGATTAAAGACATAAATGTAAAACTGGATACTATAAAATTCTTAGAGGAAGACATAGGCAGAATACATTGACATGAATTGCAGCAATATCTTTTCCAATCTGTCTCCTAGAGTAATGGAAATAAAAACAAAAATAAACAATGCGACTGACAAGGGATTTGTCTCCAAAATTTACAAACAGCTCATGCTGCTCAATACCAAAAATAAAAAACAAACAACACGGAAAATGAAGTTTTTTGCACTCTACTTTGAACTTTTTTGTAACTTTGAGATTGTTCCCCAGTTTTTTAAAGTAAAATAATTATGATAACATGAAAAAACATCAACAACAAAAAACCCAATCAAAAAATGGGCAGAAGACCTAAATAGACATTTTCCAAAAAAGACATACAGATGGCTAACAAACACATGAAAAGATGCTCAACATCACTAATTATTAGAGAAATGCAAATCAAAACTACAATGTGATATCACCTCACACCAGTCAGAATGGCCACCATCAAAAAATCTACAAACAATAAATGCTGGAGAGGGTGGGAGTAAAGAGAACCCTCCTAAACTGTTGGTGGGAATGTAAATTGGTACAGCCACTCTGGAGAACAGTATAGAGGTTCCTTAAGAAACTAAAAATAGAGCTACCATATGATCCAGCAGTCCCACTCCTGGGCATATATCCAGAGAAAAACATGGTTCAAAAGTATACATGCACCCCAATGTTCATTGCAGCACTGTTTCCAATAGCCAAGACATGGAAGCAACCTTAATGTCCATCGACAGAGGAATGGATAATGAAAATGTGGTACATATATACAATGGAATATTACTCAGCTATTAAAAAGAATGAAATCATGCCATTTGCAACAACATGGTTGGACATGGAGATTATCATACTAAGGGAACAGTAACATTGACAAAGTCATAGTGCAGCACAAAGCATAAACACAATGCATAAACAATTTGGAAACAAAGAACAAATTAAAACAATGATTAGTATAACTAGTTGCAATCCAGTTGCAGTAAACCACCAAGTCCACAGGAGAGCCAGCTGGAGCAGCCAAGTTCTGGAAGGATCAGGTAGAGAGAGAAAAATAAATAAATGTTTCATCTTTGTTTACAAAGGTATACTTTATCAACTTGTTGTAGGTCATAACATAAGAGGAAAGGTTTTTTTTCTGGAAAACAAAAATTAAAAACCAGTATATTTCCCCAAAAGTCATAAAGTTATAAATTATATTTATCAGTTCATTCAGTCTCATGTAATTAATTCCTGTTGATCCTGATGAAGTCATCAGGTTTTCCATTAGAGTTTTGTCATTTGTTACCCAGTTCAGTGGTATTATCTAAAGGCTATCAGAAACTTATACTTGTTTTTTAAAATAGTCCTCTTTATGAGTCTTCTTGAAGATCTTCATTTTGTAAAACCATCAGTGTAAAATAATGATTGTCTATAAAAGACAAAACTTAAAATAGCATGGTTAAAGATTTTAGTACAAGGCAATTGGCAAGAAACTTGGATATATCTGTGACACATAACTTTTTTTTTAACATCTTTATTAGAGTATAATTGCTTTACAATGGTGTGTTAGTTTCTGCTTTATAACAAAGTGAATCAGTTATACATATACATATGTCCCCATATCTCTTCCCTCTTGCATCTCCCTCCCTCCCACCCTCCCTCTCCCACCCCTCTAGGTGGTCACAAAGCACCGAGCTGATCTCCTGCTGCTATGCGGCTGCTTCCCACTAGCTATCTATTTTACGTTTGGTAGTGTATATATGTCCATGCCACTCTCTCACTTTGTCCCAGCTTACCCTTCCCCCTCCCCATATCCTCAAGTCCATTCTCTAGTAGGTCTGCATCTTTATTCCTGTCTTGCCCCTAGGTTTTTCTGACCCTTTTTTTATCCTTTCTTTTCTTTTTTTTTTTTAGATTCCATATATATGTGTTAGCATACGGTATTTGTTTTTCTCTTTCTGACTTACTTCACTCTGTATGACAGTCTCTAGGTCCATCCACCTCACTACAAATAACTCAGTTTCGTTCCTTTTTATGGCTGAGTAATATTCCATTGTATGTATATGCCACATCTTCTTTATCCATTCATCTGTTGATGGACACTTAGGTTGCTTCCATGTCCTGGCTATTGTAAATAGAGCTGCAATGAACATTTTGGTACATGACTCTTTTTGAAGTATGGTTTTCTCAGGGTATATGCCCAGTAGTGGGATTGCTGGGTCGTATGGTAGTTCTATTTTTAGTTTTTTAAGGAACCTCCATACTGTTCTCCATAGTGGCTGTATCAATTTACATTCCCACCAACAGTGCAAGAGGTTTCCCTTTTCTCCACACCCTCTCCAGCATTTATTGTTTGTAGATTTTTTGATGATGGCCATTCTGACCGGTGTGAGATGATATCTCATTGTAGTTTTGATTTGCATTTCTCTAATGATTAATGATGTTGAGCATTCTTTCATGTGTCTGTTGGCAATCTGTATATCTTCTTTGGAGAAATGTCTATTTAGGTCTTCTGCCCATTTTTGGATTGGGTTGTTTGTTTTTTAAATATCTAGGAATAAACCTACCTAAGGAGACAAAAGACCTGTATGCAGAAAATTATAAGACATTGATGAAAGAAATTAAAGATGATTACAAATAGATGGAGAGATATACCATGTTCTTGGATTGGAAGAATCAACATTGTGAAAATGACTCTACTACCCAAAGCAATCTACAGATTCAATGCAATCCCTATCAAACTACCACTGGCATTTTTCACAGAACTAGAACAAAAAATTTCACAATTTGTATGGAAACACAAAAGACCCCGAATAGCCAAAGCAATCTTGAGAACGAAAAACGGAGCTGGAGGAATCAGGCTCCCTGACTTCAGACTATACTACACAGTTACAGTAATCAAGACAGTATGGTATTGACACAGAAACAGAAATATAGATCAATGGAACAGGATAGAAAGCCCAGAGATAAACCCACGCACATGTCGTCACCTTATCTTTGCTAAAGGAGGCAAGAATATACAGTGGAGAAAAGACAGTCTCTTCAATAAGTGGTGCTGGGAAAACTGGACAGCTACATGTAAAAGAATGAAATTAGAAGACTCTTTAACACCATACACAAAAATAAACTCAAAATGGATTAAAGACCTAAATGTAAGGCCAGACACCATCAAACTCTTAGAGGAAAACATAGGCAGAACAGTCTATGACATAAATCACAGCAAGATCCTTTTTGACCCATCTCCTAGAGAAATGGAAATAAAACCAAAAATAAGCAAATGGGACCTAGTGAAACTTAAAAGATTTTGCACAGCAAAGGAAACCATAAACAAGACACATAACATTTTAAGATAATAACTAGAATTATGACTGACAACATTACATCAGGGCATATCAGATTTTAGTAATTTCATATAAGTTTTGGAATATTTATATTAATGACATTTATCCATACACTATAACCTAAGGTTCATCTCCAATCACTTGACAATGTTTCTCAAGTAATTTAGAATACCAAATAAACCTAATTGTTTAACATTCCTCTCTGAGGTGTCTCAGGATTCCTTTGAAGCATCCCAGAGTTAGCTGGAGGCTAAAAGAACTTTAGTTAGGGAATTCCCTAGTGGTCCAGTGGTTAAGACTCCACACTTCCACTGCGGGGGGCATGGGTTCAATCCCTGGTTGGGAAACTAAGATCCTGCATGCTTCACGGTAGAGTCAAAAAAAAAACTTTAGTTAGATTTTGATATTTAGGTCACTGTGAAACAATACTTATTCATTTAACCAAAGTCATGAAATGATTTCAGAAAACCAATACAGATCACTTAAAGACACAGAAACTCACACAATCTGTTATCAAAAAGGAGCACTCTAAGGAACTTCTCTTAAAGAGAGAGAGAGAAATCAAACTCCAGTCTTGTACTAGTCTACTTAACAACAAAATTCATTTGCTAAATTAACTTCAATCTAAAACCCTGAGGGAAAAAAAGTTTTACCATGGTCAGGGTTAACTAAACCCTGGTTTAGTTAACCCTGACCATGGTAAAACTTTTTTTCCCTCAGGGTTCCTTTCCACAACCTTTCATCACCTTCTGAATCCACATTACTTTGTCCCTTATTTTTCCATCCAAAAACAACCAGCTCTAAGACATTCTTTCTTTTCCCTCAATAAAATGCAATTCCATTCCTCATACCTTCTTTACTGAAAACACACATTGTACTTTCCTACTGTATACTGAAATGCTTCCTCATTATTTCTATTAGCTTTATTTTTATTTATTTTTGGCTGCATTGGGTCTTTGTTGCTGCGTGTGGGCTTTCTCTAGTTGCAGCGAGCAGGGGTTACTCTTCGTTGTTGTGTGCGGGCTTCTCATTGTGGTGGCTTCTCTTGTTGTGGAGCATGGGCTCTAGGTGTGCAGGCTTCAGTAGTTGTGGCACATGGGCTCAGTAGTTGTGGCGCATGGACTTTGTTGCTCCGTGGCATGTGGGATCTTCCCAGACCAGGGCTCAAACCCATGTCCCCTGCATTGGCAGAAAGGTTCTTAACCACTGCGCCATGAGGGAAGCCCTCTACTAGCTTCAACTGCATGTTTAAATTAGAATCCTCAACTCTTAAAAGCCTTCATTTCTAGTGAAAACTAAGAAATAAGCAATTATGAACTGTTAGCATTCTGTAGATTGGTGAACATAAATACCAGTGATAATTTCTAAAAACATTTGTTTTCTTATAGAGAACATCTCAGGGTGGCACCAAACATATTCATTGATAGTCCTAAATACCTTTAGTTTCTCTGTTTAGTAACTGATGTCTCAGTATCTTATTTTATTTGGGAATGACCTAGTTATTCAATAAACTTCCATCACTTATATTAGCACAACTCTAGCACTTTAAGTTACCAAATATCTAGAGAGATCATTTTAACTAGACATTTCTAAAATGTAATTATTTTTAAAGAGTTTACCCAAAGCTCTTATCTCATTTACATTTACTTTAAAGTTTCATTATATCAAGTTATTTTCCTTGCAACAGATATAATAAGTCTTATTTGACTTCTATTAAACCTAAAGACATGTCTACATTAATTACATCAACAAACTAACTTTAATACCAGGTGTCAATTTATATTAAATATTTCCCAGTTAACGTGAACCTGAAAGTCATTTTGGCTGGTTTCTCTTATGTTTAATTTGTAAGTGCTTACTTTTAAATTAAATTGAGCTCTTTATAACTTCAATTTTGATAATACTTTCCAGAGGTAGCGATATCTCATATATATAATGTGTACACAGACATATGAACAGGAAAAACTAAAGATCTCCTGGCTTCACTTATAAAAAACTTAGTTATGAATCAGGTATTACAATATAAACTTACTAGTGTACAGTGAACAATTGGAATACATTAAAGTTGCTTGCTCAGATGACTAAGGTTCTATAATTTGTAAATCTTGGCAGATGGAGCATTCAGAGTGGTTTGAATTTTAAAATGGCCACTCTGTCATTTTTTTCCCTTGGTTTCAGGTTCTGCCGAATTGAGCTAATTAAGCTCAGCCTCAGGTCCTGTGGCCTGTATTCACATTTTTGTTTTGTAGAGATTTGCAAGAGAAAGACAGTTGCTTTTAGTTCCCCCAAAGAACTGGTCTGTCATCTAAATGATGTTAAAAGATTGATTTGCCCACTATATATTATATCAGTGAGAAGATGTCTAACTAAACTGAAATTTATGAGTTCTATGTTCTAGAACTTTAAAGTTTAATTTATCATGCATTCAAAATCTTGTATACGGCATTCAGCAAAGACCTTTATGAGTTTACAAGTTAAACCTGGAGCAAAATCACTGTTTTTATTTTTCTTAACCCCTGAATGTTAGTTCCCAGTTTTTACTTATTTGTATGGCTTAGGTAACCCTAATGGTTTCCTTTAGAATGTAATTTAATTCATATTTCCTGAGGGGCAGATCTATATGCCTTGTCTTATAATACCATGCAGAGGAAGTATTCCCTCATGAAACATGTCTATCTTGCAATATAATTAAACAAGAGAGATATAACCATCTTATATAAAGCCCACTGATATATATATATGTATGAATTTTTATATACTTTATCTCAATCCTATCTACTTTTATACCTTTAATTTTAACCTTCATTAGGATCCAATCAACAAGTTTTGATCTTACAGGAGGAGTTCTAGAAGTTTTTCTTTCTTTTTATTCCTTGTCCAATTTACCTATTTTTATATAAAAGGTTCAGGGATCCCCAGAGGGGGTTTGAGCCAAGGAACTCAGGCCCTTGGCCTAACTATTGCCCCAAGTAATAGCTGGTCAGGTATCTCATTGTAAAATTTTTTCCAGCCCCTTAAATATATAGTTTTAAAAACTGGAGTAAATAGAGTGAACTTGTTTGACTTTTAGTATTGGGGACCAGTAGGGTGTCCCTTCTGGCCCATTTAACCTTAGGTAGTGTAATATCAAAACATTGTGTTTTAATCTCATACATGTCCATTTTATTTATTCCATTTTAAATAACCATCTGAAGATTTCTTTATTTATTTGAGATAAGTCCTTTTAAAAATTTTTATCTTGTTGGGAAAAGTATCTAGACTTTCCTTACAGGTTTTTTTTTTTTTTTTCCTATTAACATTAATTACTCTAATGTTTTTATTAGCATCCATAAGACCCATTGAGGGGAAACAAAGACAACAAATAAAACTTCCCAAACTGGTTTTTCTTGCTTGTTTTAATCTAAAGGTATTCTTAGGTTAACCGTTAGATATACTTCTTTTTTCCACATTTAATTTGATTTTTTAAAAATATAGGTACCAATAAAACAGCTGTTTATAATAAGAGCTCTCTAAAAATTTACCTGTTTAGAAGTTTCTCCAATTTAAAGGCTCCATCCGTCATTTGGCCATTAATGAAATATATATTAATAGTGATTCAAACCAATAAGATGCAAAAGTCTTTCCCATAAGAGGATGGGAGAGAATGCCTCCTTAATAAGAAAGTTTACTCCCAAAAATAGTATGGCAGAGATCAAGTTTTCAAAACACATACACACACAAACAGAACACCCTAAGAAGATCATCAGGTAGAACATTTACATCTCAAAGACACAGAAAGAGAAATGCAAGTTCCCCCTTGAAGGCCTTCGTTTAAAGTCAGAATTTTGAAAAGAAATTTTTATCAAGCCAGCTTATTAAACTTGATTTAATTTAACTTAACTGTGTATGCAATAAAAGAGGCCCCTCATTTTTAGAGTGAGATTTCCTTTAATTCCCAACTAAGTAAGTACTTGTAAGTTTAAGTTTTGTCCATACATAAACCTGACTGGGGTGTTAGTTGGAGGCTGGCAACCTGTTCTTTCTTTTTCTTTTGCTTTGAAAACTTTTATACCCCATTCAGAGGTTGGTTTGTTGAATTACCATCACTAGTATAGCCAATTCAAGGAAAAACAACAGGCCAGTCTTCCCCCTAATTACCCAGTTCAACACTAATCAGCCTTTAACTGAGCAAAGTCTTCCCCGTCTTTCAACTGAGGATAAACCACTCAGTGTCTAAACTGAGTAAGACCTTCCCAGTGCCTTTCACTGAGGATAACCCACTCAGTGTCTAAACTAAGCAAAAATCTTCTCATTGTCTCTTACACTGAGGATAAACCAGGTACCTCTTCTTGACACTAAGTTTCAAGGAAGACCTACTCCTCCAGAGAGGAGTTTAACATAACTGAATAAAACTTAAGATCATCCACGTAGGAGATCTAGTTGATCCTAGAACCAGGAGAGACTCACCCAAATTCATGGAAGAAAGTGGATGGGCCCAAGAGGCCTCTGCTGGTACCAAGGCTCTGGATCCTCATAGAGTTCAGGCAAAGGAGAGAAGTCTGCTTTGGTCCCTTCATGGTTGCCATAACACCATAACTGTCAACTGAAAAAAAAAAAAGCACAACCTAAAAGTTGAGAGTTATGTTTTATTCAGCAGACATTCTTAGGACTTCAAGCCCTGAAGAGAGCCTCTCAGATAAATGCTGAGAAAACTGTTCTGAAGAGGAAGGGGGAAGGCCAGAATATATAGGAGTTTTTGCAACAATACCACATAGTCAGAACAAAAGGCTACTGTTGATAAAAACAAAACTAGATATCTCAAGTTAAAGAATTTATTGCTTTTCTCTGTATGGGAAGATGCAAGAGTCTAGGCTCACTGAAATCATTCCCTTGATATGCACCTCAGCTATCTGGGGCCAGTATCCTGAGTTTTCTCATCCTAAGTTTCCTCAGGCTGCACCATCAGGGGTGGCTGCAGTCTGATGGCTGCAAGATGGTGGGCATTCCTTGTTGCCATCCTGAACTCCCTCAGAGCTCACTGTTTTGGGTGGCTGCAATTGCTGCAACATCCTTTGTTTACTGATATGGCAGGCAATATTTCATTTATCATTTTCGTTAGATGAGATTAAGAATATTAATGATTTGCTATCAAAAATTTAGCATTGTCATTTCTTGTTTTCACTGCATAATAAAATTCCTTGTAACAAGTGACCCACTTTTGTTGAAAAGATGTTTCCATACGCCATTTCTGGTCATAACTGCAATGCTACGTGGGAAGAACAGTTCTGCTTAGAAGCCACTTACAGTCTGTAACTCAGACAGTTTTACTTCCTCAGAAACTTCACAGAATCAATAAGCAGCTTATCTAAGAATGACATTTAGTGATCTGCATATGAAATTGTGACCAGGATTGATTGCAGCATCAGGAAGAAGTTTCCCTGCCTCTGCAGAGTTAGGCAATGCAAAGGGTGTGGAGGGGCTAGTGTCTTGGGCCTCCAACTCAACAGGTTTCTCTGGGTCCCAGTTCTGTGAGCTTCACCAGTATCTAAGGTAACAAATGCTGTAACAGAGGACAATTTGATACAGTCTAAAATATATTTGGAGTTGGTTTTGTTTCCCTAGTGATCAGGCTCATTATCCAGAATTGTGGGCTTACCATCTAGCTAACATTTGTGGATGGTTACACTGTATTTCCTAGCCACTCTCAGAAGAAGTCAGGGCAACCAAGACTTCTGTGGAAAAGGAGGGGGACTCTACCAAGACTCTGTCTTGTCTTAAGATTTTATGAATGAAAGGAAAGTTTTTCTCCTTTTATCAGGCCTTGTGGAGACCCTTGGAAAGTCTGGACTCCTGAGGAGGAACATGTGGTCGAAGATCTCCTTTAAAGGGAGATTCTGGGTCTAGTATGCAGAATATATAAAGAACTCTTACAGGATAGAACAGTGGCTGCCAGGGTCAAGGGGTGTGGGAAATGGGGAGGGTTTGTCAAAATGCATAAACTTCCATTTATAAGATGAGTAAATTCTGGGGATGTAATATAAAGCATGATGATACAGTTAATAATACCACTTTATATACATGAAGTTGCTAATAGAGTAAATTTTAAATGCTCTCACCAAAAAAAGGTAATTATGTGAGGTGATGGAGATGTTAACTAATCCAGCAAAATGGCAATTATTTTGCAGTATATACATGCATCAAATCATCACCTTAAATTTACACAATATATATGTCAATTCTGGAAAAATCATTTTTTAAGAATTAAAAAAAGAAAACTTTTACAACTCAACAACAAAAAGACAAGCAACTTAATCAAAATATGGGCCAAGGACTTGAACAGACATTTCTCCAAAGAAGATTACAGCCAATAAACACTAAAAGATGTTCGACATCATTAGTTGTTAAGGAAACTCAAGTCAAAACCACAAAGAGTTACCACCTCACACCCAAAATGATAACTATGACAAGATAAAGCAAAAATAGAAAATAAGTGTTGGCAAGGATGTGGAGAAGTTGAAACCCTCCTACATTGCTGGTGGAAATGTAAAAATGGTCTCATCACTGGGGAAAAGAGTTTGAGAGTTTCTCAAAAAGTTACACATAGAATTATGATGCAGCAATTGAACTCCTAGGTATAAAATCAAAAGAATTGAAAAGTGTTCCAACAATTTGTACACAAATATTCATAGAAGCATTATTCATAACAGTCAAAAGGTAGAAACAAAAGAAAAAAAATAAGGTAGAAACAACCCAAATGCCCATCAAATGATGAACAGATAAATAAATGTAGGGTATACATACAATACAATATTATTCAGTTAAAAAAAGAAGAAAATTCTGCAATATGCTACAGCACAGATGAATCTTGAGGATATTAGGCTAAGTGAAATAAACCAGTCACACAAAAAAAAATACTGTATGATTCCACTTACATGAGGTTCCTAGAGTAGTCAAATTGATAGAGACAGAAAGTAGAATGGTGGTTGTCAGGGACTGAGGTGAGGGAGAAGTAAGGAGTTATTGTTTAGTGGATTCAGAGTTTCAGTTTCATCTTTCATTGGGAAGATGAAAAAGTCCTGGAGATGGATGGTGGTGATGGTTGTACAGAAATGCTAAAATACTTAATGGTGCAGAACTGTAAACATAGTTAAAATGATAAAATTTTATTTCATGTATATTTATCACAATTTTAAAAAAAGAAACGAAGTGTGCTACATACTACAATGTTGATGAACCTCGAAAATGTTATGACAAATGAAAGAAGTCAATCACAAAAGGTCATATGTTGCATAATTCCATTTATATGCAATATCAAGTAGGGATATCCACAGAAACAGAAAGCAGATTTGTGATTGCCAGAAGCTGGGGAGGAGGGATTAGGGAGTGACTGCTTGATGGATATGGGGGTCTCCTCTGGTGTGATAAAAAAGGTTTTTGAAATAGATAGAGGTGATGGTTGCACAACCTTGTGAATGTTCTAAATGCCACTGAACTGTATGCTTTAAAATGGTTAATTTATGTTACGTGAATTTCACCTCAATTTTTTTTAAATGCAGGTAAGGCACCTTCAGCGTTAGCAAAGGCCTGTAGACCAGTGTGCAGATCATGAAAAAGAGGGAAAAAAAGAGACTTTCAATGCAATGCAAGTGATGCAGGTGTACAGGCTAGGAGCTTGACCGGCCAGCCTCCCTTAATAGCACAGTTATTGACCATGTCATCCTTATCCAAAACCCTGGCTTTATTTTGTTATTTTCTTGTCATAAGTACCAGTGTTATCCGCAAGCCTATACTAATGTTTTCTTAAATATTGCAACCAATATCTTACCTTCAGAACCAAAATCCTTAGAAAACCACAGCAAGGAACTGTGTGTTGCAAACAGCATCAGACTGGGGAATATGGAGCAAGAAGTGATATGCAGCAAATGGAGCAAGAGTTGAGAGCAAGAATGCAGAGCAAAAGAGAGCTTAGGCAACCTTCAGGAAAGACATGTGGGACAAGCACAATTTCAGGGCCTGATAAAGGGCTAGACTTCCAGCATTCACTCAAGGGGGCTAAACTCTTATTATATAGAAATTAAAGACTAGAGAAGCTGAGGTCATCTGGTTTATACTGAAAAACACATATACAGAAGTTTTCCTGTGAAGTGGAATTCTGGAAAAGATCATGGCCCAAAACATAATGCATGCTCGCAGGCACAGCACCTGCCAATCCTGAAACAATGTCAATTCTCTATCTAGGCAAGGACTCTCCCATAACACCCAGGGAAGGGAATTCACATAAAGGTCAGACCAACTTCTCCAAATCTGGCTTAACCATCCTTGCCTATTGATGGCACTTGTGGGTACAGGGTGAAATCCTAAAAGTTGCAGGGAAAATGGTACAAAAAGTGTCACAACAGGAGTTTCCTGGGAAGGTGGGGGCTTGGTATAAACTGTCATTTGTTCTGGTTGGAGGCAAGTATGGGATGACAGCTTGTCCCAGCACCAGGCACATGAAACTCTCCAGTGCCTGAAGCCAAGCAGGACCCTGTGGGTCCCTCATGGATACAAAAGCCTTTATGTTCCCCCCATTTCTTGTTTGTAGCAAAAGGTCTGTCAGCCTCCTAGACCTTCCCTGAGTTCCAAAGGGCAGATTCAAACAGTTACCAATTAGGGAAGTTTGGGCTTTTTGAGCATGAGCTGCCTGTTCTCTTTGCTTGGCCCTTGAAATAAAACTTTTTCTGCTCCAAACGCCGATGTTTCAGTTTGGTCTCACTCTGAGTGGGGCACACAATCTTGGGTTTGACAACATGCCCAGGACTTCTGATGATGACTCCAAAGTACAGTTGGGGAGACACATGAAACGCAGACCCCATGTGGATAGGTCATTAGCTTTGTTCATGGCAGTGTTCCTAGTGCTGAGAACACTATCTGGCACATAGTAGCTGAAAAAAATAATTGTATGTATCTGAATGAGTGAGAGGTAGGGAAGAGGAATTGATCCCAGCTAGAAACTAAAAGACCTCATTTAAAAAAAACAAAACCAAAAACAAACAAACAAAAAAAACAACCTCCTGTGTAGAAACACTAAAAAGAAAGCTCCTAAGTCAGAAAGAACCCAAATCTATCTCAACCCAAAATGGGGATCATCACTGCAGTTCCTTCACTCAAGTTGTTTTGGATTGCTTTGTATGTAGCACCTCTATTTTAAGATAGAAATCTCTCAAAATTCAGATTGTTTGTCATTTAAGTCCATAAAAATTCCCCTCACACACACAAAATATAGGAATCAGAAAAATATGGCTTAAGGAGTTTTACTATGTGTGTCCCCTTCTAGCAGTTTCTAGTATACTCCACAAGGTGCAACAAGAGTTTACTTTAAATGTTGGATAAGTTCCAGCTGTGGGATTGACTGGCCACACACCATGAAGGCGAAAGTGTGACAGAATGTTCTCAGTAGGTACCAAGTGCTATGAGCTTAGTACAACCCCATAGGATTAGCCCTAATTTTCACATGAAGGGGAACTTCAAGGAGGTTGAGAAATTCCTTTCGATAGTAAGAAGGAGCTAAGTCCTCTTTGACGTCAAAGGTGAAACTCATGCGCCAGACAGTGTGGTGTGTCAGCTTCTAGCATCCAAGGATATGGGATTCTGTGTCATGTTCTGCTCCAAAACATCCTCTGCTCCCTTCTCAGCCAAAATATCTACATTTTTATTATTAAACATTGTACATAGAATATTGGTAAATCCATAAGATTTCCATGACTACATTTTTGGAAGGTAACTTGACACTGTTAATTAATTATAACTGATAACATAACCTTATACCCAGCCATCCGTTTCAGGCACTCTAAAAATGTATGTGCAGCCTTACTGATTTTGTCCTTCCCCCCACAAAAAAACCCCCAAAAATAAAAAATGAAAAACAAATTGAAAATAAGTTAATGCCTATCCACAGGAGAAAGATGAGTCAGTCATGATCTATGCAGACTGTGAGATATGTGGAGGCTCCCAAGAATGGGCTGGGGCCATGTTGGCTGCCCAAGGCTTGCTGTCAAAAGTGTAATGACTTCACCAGGCTTTCAGATAACTTGGTGCTTGCTTCCTTGCTGAGAACATCCTGCTCTGACCTCCAGACTGTCCCTCATGTCCTGCTCACCTTTGTCATATCACAGGATCCCAGTATCCTCATACAGCGCATATCCACAAGCTCTGTTCATGTAGTCTGCTTTGGTCTGTCTCAGCCTCATACCCCATCCATCAAACTTTTCCTCCACAACACTTTAGAATTCAGCCACTCACAATCCCCACTACCACTTCTCATCTGGACTCTGGCAACAGCCTCCTAACTGGTCTGTGTGTCCACTCTGGCCCCTACACTCTATTCACTATACTAGAATTGGAGAAATCATTGCAAAACAAAAATCATTGTGTCGCTCTTGAAACCTTTGATTGCCTCCAGCACATTTGGACATTGACATTGCCTCATGGAGGCTACACCTCTTGGCTTCATCTTTCTCTCTATTGCTCTTAGTTATGATGCTCCAGTCACACTGGCCTTTGCCTCTCAACCACCCTAAACTCATTTCCTTTCTGGGCCTTTTACACAGCCTGTTTCTTCTGTTCTGACTGCTTGCCTCTCAGATCTCCCCATTGCTGCTTCCTCATCATCATTTAGATCTTAACTAAAATGTCTGCTTTTCAGAGAGGATACCTCAAACATCAGGCAAAACCACCCTCACAAATTCTCTACTTTATCTTTTCCATGGTAATTATCAATATCCTTAATGATCTTGTTTAAATGTTTATTCCCTATCTTTTTGGCACAATATGAATCTTTATAGGCAGGACTCTGGCTTATGATTAGAACAATGCCCAGCTCACAATAGGGAATCAATACATGGAGGAAGAAAAAAAGATAACACACCAAAGTGGTCAAATTGGTCTCCCTGAGCACAGAGTGGGCAGGAGAGATAAGGGGGAGGAAAGGACTGTAAACTAAAAAGAAAAATGTCCATTGTAAGAATGCACACATAGTGATAAATGTTTTTCACATGCATAAAACTGAGCATGTGTGAGTTTGTGTGTGTGTGTGTTATTAAAGAAAAAAAATATTTATGACACTTGTTAAAGATAGTAATGAAGACTTTATTCAAGGGGGCTACTACAATGAGGTTTTATAGTAGGGGAGAGAGATAGGGCTCAACTCAGTATACAACAAGGAAAAGTGGGAATTTATAGCCACAAAGCAGCTCAGTGGATAGAAAATTACTGAGAGGAAACCTCAGTAAGAGGGGATTCTGTCTAAACCAACCTAACAAGATTCCTACTGAAGGCAGGTCAGGGTGATCAGATATAAATCTCAACACCCCTGGAAGAGGTCATACCTAGAACTCCAATATTTGGCATTGTTGTCAACCAGTTAACATCATGCTGAGAGCAAGCAAATCCCTGTATGGACTGTCCATGGGCATGAGTCACAGGGAATAGAGGTGAGGGTGCAGGGATAGGAGGTGAGGGGTGTCAACAGGGAGGGGAAAGAGTACCGAAGACAAAAGTCAACCAGGAAATCTCTGCCCCAGCTGCCCAGCTTCAGCCTCCTCCAGTCCTCATGAAGCAAGGTCACCTGGGGTTATAGTTCAAGACAACTCCAGTGCAAGAGCAGGATGTCCCAGAGGCATGACTCTTCACCATGTAGCCCTGTGACTGCCTGGGAGAGCCTTTTATGCAAGCAGAAAAGTACCAGGATAAAGATGTACAAATCTTCCATACATTTTAAAAGAACTTAGAGGTGTATAAAAGACCAACAATTTCAGTATGCCCAGGGTTGCCCTGGTTTTAACACTGAGTGTCCTATGTCTTGGGAAACCCTCAATCCTAGGCAAACCAGGCCAGTTGGTCACCTAATTAGAGGTTGTGAGGTAGAAGATGGGTTTTGCATCACCTTCCCTCCCTGTACACTGATATTATGAGATGCTGTTTAATATACCTGACAATTTCTATAAGAAAGGCAGACACTGAATTAATAGGTTGCTCATATTTGGTAATTAAATGGGACAATATATAATCTGCATGATAACTTTATTTCCATTATACAATGACACCAAATATCGCAATGATTTTTCATTTTTGTCTCTACTATTAGATCACTAAGTGATGAAATATTTTTAATACACTCCCATAAAAACATTTGTACAAAGAATTTTATCCTCCACATACTATTTCTAAAAACTTACTATGAAATTCTATGACTGAGAATTTTTTGGACAGGGGAGGTGGGAGACAATATCTTTTGGCTGTTATATTTCTTATACTGCAGTGCCAATGAAACTGTATCACTCTTTGAAAAATTGATAAAATCCCTGATAATTTCTCGATCATTCAATATTTTATTATGTGTAATCTTCCAACACATCAATTTGGTTGACGTGTATTCATTAATTGATGTATTGCACATCTGTCTGCTTTGGTGATTTAGATTGCATTTTCCTCTGAGTTTATCCTCTCTGTTTTATGGGTCAGTGGTTCTCAAGTTGGATTAAAAGAAGCCCTAGCTTTTCACACAGGGTAAAATTGGCCATTGGTCTAAATTCAGGTCATGGTAGTTGCATTTCTATAGAAATAAAGCTAAAGTTTAAATTGCACTCAGACCAAAACCTGACTAACAGCAAGTAAGTGATAACCCGGTAAGTAATGTCTTAAAGGCAAAAATACTACAGTATCCCACTTTGAGCATTTAAAGAGTCATGCTGTCATTGTCTTTGAGATTATGAAAGGAGAGTAGAAAACAGTTCATGTTTAATACAGTAGATGAGGACACTGTGTCCCATGGAGATGAAGTATTTCGGTCAAAGTGACACTGGTTTTAGTGGCTAAATCTGTGGGAATTGGAAAACAATGGGAGCATTGTTGGAGCTTTACAATGGTGTTGTAATCTGATTTCAAACTGCTGAGTCAATGTATGAGGGCAAGGACTTCAGAAACTTAACAGCAAAAACGTTCTAATGGGAAATGAGAGACAACTTTATTCAGCACTTTATTTTTTTGCAAAAGATTTAAAATAAGAGTAAATAAGATTGATGCACTAAGAGAACTGTGGAATACTTCCATAATTTCTTTTTTTTAATTATTATTATTTTTGACTGCGTTGGGTCTTCGTTGCTGTGCGCGGGCTTCTCTAGTTGCAACGAGTGGGGGCTGCTCTTCGCTGCGGTGCACGGGCTTCTCAATGCGGTGGCTTCTCTTGTTGCAGAACATGGGCTCTAGGCACGTAGGCTTCAGTAGTTGTGGCTCACGGGCTCTAGAGCGCAGGCTCAGTATTTGTGGCACACGGGCTTAGTTGCTACGTGGCAAGTGGGATCTTCCCGGACCAGGGCTCGAACCCGTGTCTCTTGCATTGGCAGGCGGATTCCCAACCCATGCACCACCAGGGAAGCCCTATTTTCATAATTCCTTAAAGAATCATAGTGAAACAAGATTATCCCGAGCTTTCTCAGCCTGTTACTAACAGTGCTACCACATGAACACAAATGCTATAATCTCACAGCTCTGAGCTCCCTGCCACCACCATCATACACATCTACATATGCTGGCACTCAGTCCCTACCAACCCCCCCCCCCACTCTTGTGGATAAGTCCCCAAAGGCACATCAGTGGACTCAAATGCAAGCCTCTTCTACTCTTGGGCCTCTCTCTGGTGGTGGCACCCTTTGCTGTGATGTTCTCATGCCCTTTGAGCCCAGTTGTAGAGGCTCAGCCTCCCTGTTGCCCCATAGTCCCCAGATGGGAAGAATGTTCCTCTCTCACTCCAGGTCAAGGTGAGTCATCTGGTCCCTGATCCTCCCAAAGTCTATTGAAACCATGTCAGTAGCACAAGGCTGTTTTGTTCATTACTCATCCAATTTTATAAATCAAATTTGTGAGATAATATCAACCTGTGGTCAATAATTCTGGGGTCATTCTCCCTCAGGTTGAATCCTGGCACCACCACTCATTGGCTATGTGGCTTTTGGTGTCATAACTAATCTCTTTATTTCTGTTTCCCTGCATTTAAAATGCAGACAATGCCTACAGGTTTATCCTGATGCACCAATAACTGTGTATGAAAGGGCTTGGTACAAGCCTGATTTTCAGTTAGCTATCAATAAGTGTGCTATTATTCTTTCTGTTAACACTGGCAATTGTGAATAAGACACAGATTTGTCCTCAAGATGCTTCTAGTCTACTTGGATTTATTTGGGTCAGTTGAGTTTATTTTAATTCAATTATTTGTTAATAGATGAATAACACAAAGTATTTTTTTCAAAAATATAAAACTCTACAAAGAAAGAGAGGCTGTTCGGTACAAAAATAATTGTAATAAGGACAATAAAAAAGAAGTGTGCACAAGGAAAAAGGTAGCAGACACAGGGAAAGTGGCCAGGAAATCTAAATTTTATATCAATAGTAATATAATCCAGGCTACCGGTTGACCTACACTTCCCAAACACATACCATGGGAAGCCAGGATGAGATCAGGTTTTAGGACCTTTCCACCCATTCAACTAGAGGCATTAAGTAATGGGGACAGATATGTGAGTTTTGAGCCAACTTTCAGAGTGCTAAAATCAAATCAGTGGAAAAAAGATGAGCTGACCAGGCTGAAGGGAGAGGCAGCACTAAACTAGGGAGGCACCACTATGCTCAGCGAGTCAACAACAAAAAGATGAGTGTCTTGACTGTGGCTTCAACTGGAGTTCGGATGTCCAGAATTTTCTTCCTAGGCAGTGGTCTTCATTTTTTTGCTTGTTGCCTCTTAAAACAATATTAAACAAACAAACAAATAAAACCTATTCAACCTCACATACATTTTTAGGTTGACATTTAAATTGCTTTATCATTAGTTTACAGATACAAAGGATATATTTTCCAGGATATTGCAGACAGGATTTTAAAATTTTTTGTAAAGTTCTTGGGGTCAATTTGGCTTTTTCACTTTACGGAAAATAAACACCCTTTGACTTATTTGCCAGAACTAATCCTCATTATCAAACAAGTCAGCCAAATCCAACTCACATTCTGAAAGAAAAATTCTTATTTTATTGTTTAATTCAAATAAACATGGTGTTAGGAGTCTCTGTGACTGGAGACTTGACAAGAGCCTGTTGCTTAAATGAAATGTCACTCTCTCAGGGATGAAGCTTTCTCAAACTGTCTCCTTGTTTGGCCCTTGGAAGTATTTAAAACCAGGGTCTGTGATCAGATTTGGAATGGGTGGAGAGGCTTTAGTGAAGTGGGTGAAGGATGACTATGGAAGGGGATGTGGGAAAGAAGAATATGCAAAGCAGTGACACTTTTTGGAACACGCTATCTGTAGTAAAGAGTACCTGCCTAAGGTGAGAATCTGGAAATTAGGTATTTAAAACTATCAATGGCCATATAACCCCTGGGAAGTCTTCCCATATCACAAGGGGTACACATATCCTAGTCTGAATAACAATAATCTAAGTTCCCTCAAGTTCAGTGTGTGTCAGGATTGAATGAATTTAAAAGTACACTATCAAGGTAGTCAATAACAGTACTAAGAAAAATTACTCCAAACTTGGAAATAAAGCAAGGAGATGCCATATCAATACATCATGCTAGAAGACATTGTTGAAAAAGTCCATCTAAGGGTCATCTGACTCTTTAGGGAAAAGTTTGATTATTTATTTTTAACTATTTATTATTGACTAAGCCCAGATATTTTACAGCCCTGCAAAGTTAGAAGTTATCCCATAAGAAACTGATGAGACGATTTTCTTTTTAATGGTGGGAAAATAAGATAAGCCCAAATGTTACATTTAATTACCCTATAGGACATAAAGTAGGGCTGCATCTAATTTAGCAATCTTAATTCATTATTCCTTTTTGTTCTCATTCATTGTAACAATCAGTTTTTCAAATTCTCTTTGAACTCATTTTATGGGTTCCCTTAATAATGAGATAATGAAATATTGGCATGAGAATTATGTTTTAATATTTAGAGAATTACATGTTGACAGAAAAAGTATACACAAAGTACCAACAAGTTGCAAGGAAAGTGTATGTGATACAGAAGAAGACATATGAGGAAGACCTGGCAGAGATGATACCTGAGTTGAGGGAGAAAAGGAGGCTCTTCTACACAGGAAGAGCCTCAGGTTTGGGAGCACAGTGGCATGGTTGTAGAATGTACTAGATGATCAGGCTGAGAGGTGGGAAAAAGCTATCCTGGGCCATGCATATCATGCTAATGGGTTGGAGCCTTGTCTTGCATAAAAACAGGAGACATTGAAGAATTTTTAGCAACAGAGTGACATAATAAGATGGATTTGTATTATAAAGACCAATTTTGTTTGAGGAGAGCATGCATAGGTGGAAATAAACCCAAAGATAAAGACACTAAACTACTGAGAGATGAGAAGGTTATGAACTATGGCAGTGTCAGTAGGAACGAGCAGGTGCAGAATGATTTGCGATACAGAATAAATAGGACACGATCGTTGCTTCAATGTGGGGGTGGGGAAAGAGAGATAGGAGGTGAGAAAATGCATAGGTAACGTTTGATAATTGATTATGAGGGGGTGGCAAGGAGCAGGAGGAGCTGACCCATATCAGCAATAATTACTGCTAGAGGCATAGAATTGTATCAGGTGGCAGGAACACAAATATCTAGCATGTGAAACACACAGAAGTAGGGCAAGGGGAAAAGGCTTTAAATTTCTAACTTTTTGCATAGTTCACATACATTGTAGAATAAACTCTTTGTCTGCCTGGATTACTCAAAATTCCATCCTTCCTTATGGAATGTTTGCTCACTCGATCTGATTCTGAATCATCCTAGTATGCATAACAGCATAACATTTTTGTTTCAGAAGGTAAATCACATTTGCCTTTTAGCCAAATTTCCCAAATAGAATGCTTTGCTGGATGGAATGTAAGGAATTGAAAAGATTAAGTAAGGATAGTTCTCCATGAGAAAAAAAGCCAACTAAAATGAATCCTTTCAAACAGACAAATACAAAAATATAGATTTGTGTATACATGAAATGACCTAAAAGCATTGACAACTCAGTGACAATGAGCACACCCACCACCCAAATCTTGGTTTCTAAGAATCATTCTGTAATAAAAGAAACCAGAAATGGCTGATCCTAAGGCTGGGCTGAGAAAATACTAAATGAACCTGGAGCATCCTGTAGTGTCAGAGAGTAACAAAGTTCTAATGAAAAAAAAAAAATTCTCAAAAGGACACAGGAGAAAAACTGAAAGAGTTCCCAATGGCCAAAGATGGAACAATTTGAACAACAAAATAAATAATGATAGAATTCTAGGGTGAGGTTGACTTTTTCTCTTCTTTCAGTACTCTAAAGATGTTGCTCCACTGTCTTCTACCTTGCATTGTTCCCAGTGAAAAATATGGTCTCATTCTTAACTTTGTTCCTCTGTACATAATTGTACATAATGTGTTTTTTTACTTGGGCTGATTTTAAGATTTTCTGTTTACAATTAGTTTTAAGCAATCTGATTATGATGTACTTTGATGTTGTTTTCCTCATGTTTCTTGTGCTTATGTATTATTGAGCTTCTTGGATCTCTGGGTTTATAGGGTTCATTAAATTTATACAATTTTGGTCATTATTTTTTCAAATACTTTCTATGCCCCTCCCTATTCTCCTTTGGGGACTCAAACTATAAATTAGACCAGTGTGTGTGAAATTGTCACACAATGAGGCACTCTTTACTTTTTTCCAATCGTTTTTTCACTCGGTATTTCATTTTGCATAGCTTCTATTGCTGTTTTCAAGTTCACTAATCTTTTCTGCCAGGTCGAAACTGTCATTAATCCCATACAGTGTACATTTTATCTTAGATATTGTATTATATTACTAACTCCATCTGACTTCAAACTATACTACAAAACTACAGTAATCAAAGCTATGGTACTGGCACAAAAACAGAAATATAGATCGATGGAACAGGATAGAAACCCAGAGATAAACCCACGGATCTATGGTCAACTAATCTATGACAAAGGAGGCAAGGACATACAATGGAGAAAAGACAGTCTCTTGAATAAGTGGTGCTAGGAAAACTGAACAGCTACATGTAAAAGAATGAAATTAGAACACTCTCTAACATCATACACAAAAACAAACTCAAAATGGATCAAAGACCTAAATGTAAGACCGGACACTATAAAACTCTTAGAGGAAAACATACGAAAAACATTCTTTGACATAAATCACAGCAAGATCTTTTTGACCCACCTCCTAGAGAAATGGAAATAAAAACAAAAATAAACAAATGGGACCTAATGAAACTTCAAAGCTTTTGCACAGCCAAGGAAACCATAAACAAGACAAAAAGACAACCCTCAGAATGGGAGAAAATATTTGCAAATGAATCAACAGACAAAGGATTAATCTCCACAATATACAAGCAACTCATGCAGCTCAATATCACAAAAATCAACAACCTAATCCAAAAATGGGCAGAACACCGCAATAGACATTTCTCCAAAGAAGACATACAGATGGCCAAGAGGCACATGAAAAGCTGCTCAACAACACTAATTATTAGAGAAATGCAAATCAAAACTACAATGAGGTATCATCTCACACCAGTTAGAATGGGCATCATCAGAAATTCTACAAACAACAAACTCTGGAGAGGGTGTGGAGAAAAGGGAACTCTCTTGCACTGTTGGTGAGAATGTAAATTGATACAGCCACTATGGAGAACAGTATGGAAGTTCCTTAAAAAACTAAGAATTACCATATGACCCAGCAATCCCACTACTGGGCATATACCCAGAAAAAACCATAATTCAAAAAGACACATGCACCCCAATGTTCATTGCAGCACTATTTACAATAGGCAGGTCATGGACTCAACCTAAATGTCCATTGACAGACAAATGGATAAAGAAGATGTGGTACATATATACAGTGGAATATTACTCAGCCATAAAAGGGAAGGAAATTGGATCATTTGTAGAGACATGGATGGACTTAGAGACTGTCATACAGAGTGAAGTAAGTCAGAAGGAGAAAAACAAATATCATATATTAATGAATATATGTGGAATCTAGAAAAATGGTACAGATGAACCAGTTTGCAAGGCAGAAATAGAGACACAGATGTAGAGAACAAATGTATGGACACCAAGGAGGGGAAGCGGTGGGGGGGGGGGTTGGTGGGATGAATTGAGAGATTGGGATTGACATACATACACTAATATGTATAAAATAGATAACTAAGAACCTGCAGTATAAAAAAATAAAATAAAATTCAAATAGAAAAAGAGCTATTAAGCCACAAAAAAATAAAATGTTACTGCTACTTGCAAACCAACCAATGTTTGAAGTTCGAGGAATGTTAATTCTGTATGAAAATAGATCTATATTTAATAATAATCCTTTGCACCTCTAAAAAAAAAAAAAAAAACCAAAGCAGGATTTCTTTGTGTAACTTGGATGGCTGATTCTATATTTCTTCTTAGAAGAGATGTGGTAGGTATGACAAATTTCTTTAGCACTGGTGTTTTACCAGGATCCTTGTCTTTGAATAGCTCTTCTAGGAGCTGCCTAGAAGGAATACTGCAGGTCTGTGTATGTGGTTGAAGAAGTTCTTTTGGACAGGTTTATATTTATGTGTTTGTTAAGGGGAAGGTAATGGGGAGTGGGAAGGAATGCTGGGATATCAAAGTAAGTAAGGCTTACAGTGGTGGTGGAATCCTAGTATGTTTCACTCCTGCACTTCCAAGTACAGTCCCTTTTACTTTTTGTTTTCTTAATGTCTGCCATGGCACTTCACTCACAGAACTTCAACAATTTCTCTTTCAAGCCCCATGAATCTACCAGAAGCCCAGTGTTTTTAGTAAACAGTTCACAGACTTTAGCCTCAGTGAAAATTTCACCATTCTAGGTGTTCCACTTCTACATAGAGAGCTCAGCAATCTGACTGTTTTAAGTGCACTTTATTAACTGCTCCCACGTCCAGTCCATAAGCAAGGCCTTTTGGTCCTGTTTCCAATCCGTCCTTTTCTCTCCATCCCCATTGCCATCACCCTATTCAAGTCACCACCATATCTTACCTGGACTATTGAAGTAGCCCTGTACCTGGTTCTCTTCCTTCTGTTCTTGCCTACAAAGCTACCAAAAGATTTTTTATCCATTTGTTTAATTATTGCCTTTGGGCAGATTCTACAAATTGTTAAACTTGTAGAATAGGTAGGTCAAAGGAATATTTATGTAAAAATTTGCTCATATTGTCTAATTCATTACCTCCAAAAAGTTGAACTAATTTACACTTCACCAGTATTTACACCTTCACCAACTTTGAATATTATTATTATTCTGTTTAATCTTTGCTCTTCTTAAAATGGAAAGTGATGTTTCATTATTCTAATTTACATTTCTTTGGTTACTAATCAGAGTGAATATATCTTTTTATGTTTTTTAACAGTTTGTATTTCTTATTTTGAAATTGTGCTGTTCATGATTCTTTGCTCATTTGGGGGGAAGAGAAGATTATGTGTCTTTTTAAAATTGATATATAGAACTCTTAGTAAAATACAGATACTAACCTTTTCACTGCCCTCTATGTTACATATTTTCTCCCCAAAATATATTTTATTGCTGCCTTTATTTATTATTTTTTTAACTAAGGATCCAATAAAGGTTGCTTATATTTGGTTATTAGGTACCTTTAGTTTCTTTTTAATATAGAAGAGTCTCTCAAAAATTTTTGTATGCATATAGTCTCTTACTTTTCACTGTTGCATAGTGTTCTATACTATGCATCTGTCACATTAAATTTATCCATCCATGGAGGCCTAGATTGTCTCCAACACCCTCGTCCCACAAATAATGGTACAATAAAAATTCCTGCCACTATCCTTTTATGTGTTGATGTGAGAATTTCTCTGAGATACATAAGTATGGTTTGTTTGGTTGCTGAGCAATGCATATTAACATCAATAAGAATTACCTGATTTCTTTCCAGAAAGGCCTTACCAGGCTAAATTCCCACCAGCAGTAGACTACCAAGACTTGTATCTTGTTTAACCATTTACTGGCAGCAAAGCAAAGGTAAATTTCTAAATATACCTCACTTGGTTTTCTCCATATGTAAATGAAGATTAAAATGCCTACCTTATAAAGTTAAGATGAAGATGAAAGGTAATATATAAATCACTTATCACCAATCACTCACTAAATGGTAGCCAGTGTTATTATCACGTCTCTCCTATTAGACTGTCCGCTCTTTGATAGCATGCATAAGTCTTCACCTACTTCTGCCTGTCTCTCTTCTCCCATTCCTAATTCTTTGAGTTACAAATTGTGATGGGGGTATCCTTATTAACCTGACAATTTACTTCTAGAAGTCACAAATTGAGTAGCAAGAGTCTTGGTTCTAGCACACATTATAAAACATTTTGGTTTGGAAAAATCACATTTAAGTTGTTTATTTTATTAGATTCTGTGCAGTGAAGGACTAACTCAGCAGGCCTGGCTCACCCAAAGCCTACATATTCCAAACAAAGGTTTGGCCTGGAGGAGCTTCAAGATGGCAGAAGAGTAAGACATGGAGATAACCTTCTTCCCCAAAAATACATCAGAAATACATCTACATGTGGAACAACCCCTACAAAACACCTACTGAACTGGCAGAAGAACTCAGACCTCTCAAAAGGCAAGAAGCTCCCCACATACCTGGGTAGGGCAAAAGAAAAAAGAAAAAACAGGGACAAAAGAATAGGGATGGTACCTGCACCAGTGGGAGGGAGCCGTGAAGGAGGAAAGGTTTCCACACACTAGGAAGCACCTTCGGGCAGAGACTGTGGGTGGCGGAGGGAGGGGGGAAGTTTCGGAGCCATGGAGGAGAACGCAGCAACAGGGGTGCGGAGGGCAAAGCAGAGAGATTCCTGCACAGAGGATCAGTGCCGACCAGCACTCACCAGCCCGAGAGGCTTGTCTGCTCACCCACTGGGGCAGGTGGGGGCTGGGAGTTAGGCTCCGGTTTCATAGGTCAGATCCCAGGGAGAGAACTGGGGTTGGGTGCATGAACATGGCCTGAAGGGGGCTAGTGTGCCACAGCTAGCCGGGAGGGAGTCCGGGGAAAGGTCTGGAGCTGCCGATGAGGCAAGAGACTTTTTCTTGCCTCTGTTTCCTGGTGCACAAGGAGAGGGGATTCAGAGCACCGCCTAAATGAGCTCCAGAAACTGGCGCAAGCCGCGGCTACCAGGGCGGACTTCAGAGACGGGTATGAAACGCTAAGTCTGTGGTTGCAGCCACCAAGGAGCCTGTGTGCAAGCACAGGTCACTATCCACACATCCCCTCCCAGGAGCCTGTGCAGCCCACCACTGCCAGGGTCCCGTGATCCAGGGACAACTTCCCCGGGAGAACACAAGGCATGCCTTGGGCTGGTGAAACGTCATGTCAGCCTCTGCCGCCGCAGGCTCGCCCTGAACTCTGTACCCCTCACTCCCCCCAGCCAGAGTGAACCAGAGCCCCCGAATCAGCTGCTCCTTTAACCTCGTCCTGTCTGAGCAAAGAACAGATGCCCTCTGGCAACCTACATGCAGAGGCGGGGCCAAATTCAAAGCTGAACCCCAGGAGCTGTGCAAACAAAGACGAGAAAGGGAAATTTCTCCCAGCAGCCTCAGGAGCAGCAGATTAAATCTCCACAGACAACTTGATGTACCCTGCATCTGTGGAATACCTGAATAGACAACAAATCATCCCAAATTGAGGAGGTGGACTTTGGGAGCAATGATATATACATATCGTTTCCCTTTTTCTCTGTTTGTGAGTGTGTATGTGTATGCTTCTGTGTTATTTTGTCTGTATAGATTTGCTTTTACCATTTGTCCTAGGGTTCTGTCTATACATTTTATTTTTTATTTTTTTAGTATAATTTTTAGCACTTGTTATCATTGGTGGATTTGTTTTTTGGTTTGGTGGCTCTCTTCTTTCTTTTTTTCTTTTTTTTTTAATTACTTAAAAATTTTCTTTTAATAATTATTTTTTATTTTAATAACTTTGTTTCATTTTATTTTTACTTTATTTTATTTTATCTTCTTTCTTTCTTTCTCTCTCTCTCTCTCTCTCTCTCTTTCTTTCTTTCTTTCTTTCCTTCCTTTTATTGTGACCATGTGGATGACACGCTCTTGGTACTCCAGCCAGGCATCAGGGCTGTGCCTCTGAGGTGGGACAGCCAAGTTCAAGACACTGGTCCACAAGAGACCTCCCAGCTCCACATAATATCAAATGGCAAAAATCTTCCAGAGATCTCCATCTCAACGCCAAGACCCAGCTCCATTCAACGACCAGAAAGCTACAGTACTGGACACCCTATGACAAACAACTAGCAAGAAAGGAACACAACCCGATCCATTAGCAGAGAGGCTGCCTGAAATCATAATAAGGCCACAGACACCCCAAAACCCACCACAAGACGTGGACCTGTCCACTGGAAAGACAAGATCCAGCCTCATCCACCAGAACACAGGCACTAGTTCCCTCCACCAGGAAGCCTACATAACCCACTGAACCAACCTTAGCGACTGGGGACAGACACCAAAAACAATGGGAACTACGAACCTGCAGCCTGTGAAAAGGAGACCCCAAACACAGTAAGTTAAGCAAAATGAGATGACAGAGAAACACATAGCAGATGAAGGAGCAAGGCAAAAACCCACCAGACCTAACAAATGAAGAGGGAATAGGCAGTCCATCTGAAAAATAATTCAGAATAATGATAGTAAAGATGATCCAAAATCTTGGAAATAGAATGGAGAAAATACAAGAAACGTTTAACAAGGAACTAGGAGAATGAAAGAGCAAACAAACAGTGATGAACAACACAATAAATGAAATTTAAAATTCTCTAGAAGGGATCAATAGCAGAATAACTGAGGCAGAAGAACGGGTAAGTGATCTGGAAGATAAAATAGTGGAAATAACTACCTCAGAGCAGAATAAAGAAAAAAGAATGAAAAGAATTGAGGACAGTCTCAGAGACCTCTGGGACAACATTAAACACACCAACATTCACATTATAGGGGTCCCAGAAGAAGAAGAGAAAAAGAAAGGGACTGAGAAAATATTTGAAGAGATTATAGTTGAAAACTTGCCTAATATGGGAAAGGAAATAGTTAATCAAGTCCAGGAAGCACAGAGAGTCCCATACAGGATAAATCCAAGGAGAAACATGCCAAGATACATATTAATCAAACTATCAAAAATTAAGTACAAAGAAAAAATATTAAAAGCAGCAAGGGAAAAAAACCAAATAACACACCAGGGAATCCCCATAAGGTTAACAGCTGATCTTTCAGCAGAAACTCTGCAAGCCAGAAGGGAATGGCAGGACATATTTAAAGTGATGAAGGAGAAAAGCCTACAACGAAGATTCCTCTACCCAGCAAGGATCTCATTCAGATTTGACGAAGAAATTAAAACCTTTACAGACAAGCAAAAGCTAAGAGAATTCAGCACCACCAAACCAACTTAACAACAAATGCTAAAGAAACTGCTCTAGCCAGGAAACACAAGAGAAGGAAAAGACCTACAATAACAAACACAAAACAATTAAGAAAATGGCAATAGGAACATACATATTGATAATTACCTTAAATGTAAATGGATTAAATGCTCCAACCAAAAGACGTACACTGGCTGAATGGGTACAAAAATAATACCTGTATATATGCTGTCCACAGGAGACCCACTTCAGACCTAGGGACACATACAGACTAAAAGTGAGGGGATGTAAAAAGATATTCCATGCAAATGGGAATCAAAAGAAAGCTGGAGTAGCAATTCTCATATCAGACAAAATAGACTTTAAAACAAAGAGTATTACAAGAAACAAAGAAGGACACTACATAATAATCAAGGGGTCAATCCAAGAAAAAGATATAACAATTGTAAATATTTATGCACCCAACAAAGGATCACCTCAATACATAAGGCAAATACTAACACCCATAAAAGGGGAAATCGACAGTAACACAATCATAGTAGGGGACTTTAACACCCCACTTTCACCAATGGGCAGATCATCCAAAATGAAAATAAATAAGGAAACACAAGCTTTAAATGATACATTAAACAGGATGGACTTAATTGATATTTACAGGACATTGCATCCAAAAACAAGAGAGTACACATTCTTCTCAAGTGCTCATGCAACATTCTCCAGGATAGATCATATCTTGGGTTACAAATCAAGAATTGGTAAATTTAATGAAATTGAAATTGTATCAAGTATCTTTTCCAACCACAATGGTATGAGACTAGATATCAATTACAGGAAAAAATCTGTAAAAAATACAAACACATGGAGGCTAAAGAATACATTACTTAATAACCAAGAGATCACTGAAGAAATCAAAGAGGAAATCAAAAAATACCTAGAAACAAATGACAATGAAAACACAATGACCCAAAACCTATGGGATGCAGCAAAAGCAGTTCTAAGAGGGAAGTTTATAGCAATACAATCCTACCTTAAGAAACAAGAAACATCTCAAATGAACTACCTAACCTTACACCTAAAGCAATTAGAGAAAGCAGAACAAAAAAAACCCAAAGTTAGCAGAAGGAAAGAAATCATAAAGATCAGATCAGAAATAAATGAAAAAGATATTAAGGAAACGATAGCAAAGATCAATAAAACTAAAAGCTGGTTCTTTGAGAAGATAAACAAAATTGATAAAACATTAACCAGACTCATCAAGAAAAAAAGGGAGAAGACTCAAATCAATAGAATTAGAAATGAAAAAGGAGAAGTAACAACTGACACTGCAGAAATATAAAGGATCATGAGAGATTACTACAAGCAACTCTATGCCAATAAAATTGACAATCTGCAAGAAATGGGCAAATTCTTAGAAAAGCACAACCTCCAGTGACTCAACCAAGAAGAAATATAAAATATGAACAGACCAATCACAAGCACTGAAATTGAAACTGTGATTAAAAATCTTCCTACAAAGAAAAGCCCAGGACCAAATGGCTTCACAGGCGAATTCTATCAAACATTTAGAGAACAGCTAACACCTATCCTTCTCAAACTCTTCCAAAATATAGCAGAGGGAGGAAAACTCCCAAACTTATTCTATGAGGCCACCATCACCCTGATACCAAATCCAGACAAAGATGTCACAAAAAAAGAAAACTATAGGCCCGTATCACTGATGAACATAGATGCAAATATCATCAACAAAATACTAGCAATCAGAATCCAACAGCACATTAAAAGGATCATACACCATGATCACGCGGGGTGTATCCCAGGAATCCAAGGATTCTTCAATATATGCAAATCAATCAATGTGATACACCCTGTTAACAAATTGAAGGAGAAAAACCATATGATCATCTCAATAGATGTAGAAAAAGCTTTCGACAAAATTCAACATGCATTTATGTTAAAAACCCTCCAGACAGTAGGCATAGAGGGAACCTCGCTCAACATAATAAAGGCCATATATGACAAACCCACAGTCAACATCGTCCTCAGTGGTGAAAAACTGAAACCATTTCCACTAAGATCAGGAATAAGACAAGGTTGCCCACTCTCACCACTATTATTCAACATTGTCTTGGAAGTTTTAGCCACAGCAATCAGAGATGAAAAAGAAATAAAAGGAATCCAAATTGGAAAAGAAGAAGTAAAACTGTCACTGTTTGCGGATGACAAGATTCTATACATAGAGAATCCTAAAGATGCTACCAGAAAACTACTAGAGCTAATCAATGAATTTGGTAAAGTAGCAGGATACAAAATTAATGCACAGAAATCTCTAGCATTGCTATACAGTAATGATGAAAAATCTGAAAGTGAAATTAAGGAAAGACTCCCATTTACCTTTGCAACAAAAAGAACACAATACCTAGGAATAAAACTACGTAAGGAGACAAAAGACTTGTATGCAGAAAACTATAAGACATTGATGAAAGAAATTAAAGATGATACAAATAGATGGAGAGATATACCATGTTCTTGGATTGGAAGAATCAACATTGTGAAAATGACTATACTACCCAATGCAATCTGCAGATTCAATGCAATACCTATCAAACTACCACTGGCGTATTTCACAGAATTAGAACAAAAAATTTCATAATTTTTATGGAAACATAAAAGACCCCGAATAGCCAAAGCAATCTTGAGAAGGAAAAACGGAGCTGGAGGAATCAGGCTCCCTGACTTCTGACTACACTACAAAGCTACAGTAATCAAGACAGTATGGTAGTGGCACAAAAACAGAAATATAGATCAATGGAACAGGAATGAAAGCCCAGAGATAAACCCACGCACATATGGTCACCTTATCATTGATAAAGGAGGCAAGAATATACAGTGGACAAAAGACAGCCTCTTCAATAAGTGGTGCTGGGAAAACTGGACAGCTACATGTAAAAGAATGAAATTAGAATACTCCCTAACACCATACACAAAAAGAACCTCAAAATGGATTAAAGACCTAAATGTAAGGCCAGACAGTATAAAATTCTTAGAGAAAAACAGAGGCAGAACACTCTATGACATAAATCACAGCAAGATCCTTTTTGCCCCACCTCCTAGAGAAATGGAAATAAAAACAAAAATAAACAAATGGGACCTAATGAAACTTAAAAGCTTTGCACAGCAAAGGAAACAATAAAGAAGACAAAAAGATAACCCTCAGAATGGGAGAAAATATTTGCAAATGAAGCAACTGACAAATGATTAATTTCCCAAATTTACAAGCAGCTCATGCAGCTCAATATCAAAAAAACAAACAACCCAATCCAAAAATGGGCAGAAGACCTAAATAGACATTTCTCCAAAGAAGATATACAGATTGCCAACAAACACATGAAAGAATGCTCAACATCAATAATCATTAGAGAAATGCAAATCAAAACTACAATGAGATATCATCTCACACCAGTCAGAATGGCCATCATCAAAAATGCTGGAGAGGGTGTGGAGAAAAGGGAACCCTCTTGCACTGTTGGTGGGAATGTACATTGATATAGCCACTGTGCAGGACAGTATGGAGGTTCCTTAAAAACCTAAAAATAGAACTACCATACGACCCACCAATCCCACTACTGGGCATATACCCTGAGAAAACCATAATTCAAAAAGAGTCATGTACCACAATGTTCATTGCAGCTCTATTTACAATAGCCAGGACATGGAAGCAACCTAAGTGTCCATCGACAGATGAACGGATAAAGAAGATGTGGCACATATATACAATGGAATATTACTCAGCCATAAAAAGAAACGAAATTGAGTTATTTGTAATGATGTGGATGGACCTAGAGTTTGTCATACAGAGTGAAGTAAGTCAGAAAGAGAAAAACAAATATTGTACGCTAACAGATTTGTATGGAATCTAAAAAAAAAAAAGGAAAAGGTCATGAAGAACCTAGGAGCAGGATGGGAATAAAGACACAGACCTACTAGAGAATGGACTTGAGGACACGGGGAGAGGGAAGGTTAAGCTGAGACAAAGTGAGAGAGTGGCATGGACATAGATACACTACCAAATGTAAAACCAATAGCTAGTGGGAAGTAGCCTCATAGTACAGGGAGTTCAGCTCAGTGCTTTGTGACCACCTAGAGGGGTGGGAGGGTGGGGGGAGGGAGACGCAAGAGGGAAGAGATATGGGGATATATGTATATGCATAGCTGATTCACTTTGTTATAAGGCAGAAACTAACACACCCTTGTAAAGCAATTATACTCCAATAAAGATGAAAAAAAACCCCAAAAAACAAAGTTTTGGCCTGTGACTGTCTTTTGGGAGATAACCTCTAAGCCCTTGGAATATCCCTATAAGCCTGATAATAATGGCTTTGTTTACCTGGGGCCTTGGGGTATGCTAGGAAGCTTATGCTAACAATGTGACTTATGATGGGGTCTTTGGGCCACTTGGTATCAATATCATCTCTGGAGGGGCTGAGGACTGAGTACCTAAGGTCAGTCACTTGGTGCTCCATGCTATGTGACTGACCCCCAATAAAAACCTTGGATACCAAGGCTTAGGTAAGCTTCCTGGGTTTCATGCGTATTGTCACACATCATTGCTGGGGTAATTAAACGATGTCCATAGCCTCCACTCAGAGAATACAACTGGAAACTTGTTGCATGGTTTCTCCTGGACTCTGGCCTATGTGCCCTTTACCTTTTCTGACTTCAATCTGCATCCTTTCACTGTAATAAACCATACCATGAGTTTAACAGCTTTTCCTTTTCTGAATTAAAATGTTTACTAAATTTTTTTATTAATTATTGCTCCAGCTTTATTGAGGTATAATGAATAAAAGTTGAAAAAATTTATGGTGTTCAATTGATGTTTTGATATTCATATAGATTATAAAATAGTCACTCCAACCAAGCTATTAACATATCTATCACTTCACAGTTGCCATTTTCTTTCGTTTTTCTTTTTGTAATGAGAACACTTAGGATCAACCCTCTTAGCAAATTTCAAGAATACAATACGGTACTGATAATGACAGTCACACTGCTGTACATTAGGTCTTCAGAACTTATTTTGCATAACTGAAATTATATACTCATTGACAAACATCTCCCATTTCTCTCTCCCTCAAACCCCTGGAAACCACCATTCTACTCCACTGCTTCTAGGAGTTTGGCTATTTTAGATTCCACATGTAAGTGACATCATGCAATACTTGTCTTTCTGTGTTTGGCTTATTTCACTTAGCATAATGTCCTCCAGGCTCATCCATGTTGTCACAATGGCCATATTTACATCGTTTAAAATGATGAATGATATAATATTGCATATACATATATATATATCACATTTTCTTTAAACAATCATCTGAAGATAAATATTTATGTTGTTTCCATGTCTCACCAACTGTGAATAATGCTGCAATAAACCTGGGAGTGCAGTTATCTCTTTGTGATTCTGATTTTATTTCTTCCGGATATATACCCAGAAGTGGGACTGCTGGATCATATGGTAATTTTGTTTTTTTACTTTTGGGGGGAAACTCTATACTGTTTTCCACACTGTACCAATTTACATCCCCACCAGCAGTGTACACATGTTCACTTTTATCAAAATTCTTGCAACACTTGTTATTTTTTGTCTTTTTTATAACAGCCATTCTAACAGATTTGAGGTGGTATCTCATTGTGGTTTTGATTTGCATTTCCTTGATGATTAGTGAAGTTGAGCATCTTTTCATATACCTGTTGGTCATTTGAATGTCTTCTTTTGAGAAATGTCTATTTAGGTCTTTTGCCCATGTTTTAATCAGGCTATTTATTTATCTATTTGCTATTAAGTTGCATGAGTTCCATATATTTTTTAGATATTAACCCCTTATTGGATATATAATTTGAAAATATTTTCTCCCATTCAGTAGGTTGCTTTTTCATTTTGTTGATTATTTCCTTTGCTGTACAAAAGCTTTATATGCAATCTCACTTGTCTGATTTTGCTTTCTGGCCTGTGCTTTTGGTGTCATATCAAAAAAATATTTGTCCAGTCAGATTATTTCCCTGTTTTCTTTCAGTAGTTTTAGAGTTTCAGGTCTTACGTTTGAGAATTTCATCCACTTTGAGTGATGTCTGGTGTAAGACAAGGGTCCAATTTCATGGTCTGCATACAGATATCCTATTTTCTAAATACCATAACACACGTATCCTTCAGTGAGTGCCATTATTTTCCTAGAGCCTAGGATGTTGAATTAAATTATGTGGAATCCCAGGTCTTTGACATTGATTAGTGCAGAATTAATTAGAAGGTAGGAATAAGGGTCTATTTAATTCCTATGGTATAACTATCAACATAATGCAATAAATAATTCATCTCCTAAAATTTACTTTTATGATAATTTACTTTTATGATAATTTACTTTTATGCAAATCAAGGGACCAGACCTCACAGTGCCATCATTAAATATTACTTCCAGTGTTGCATTTTTGGCAATGCATTTTAATTGGGATTTTCACAAACTGGTATGTATTTAGAAGATAATCAAGAAAGATGACAAGTTCATCTTGGAATTTCAAACAAATGGAATTAGACATTTTTGTACAGATATAGAAGGCAGAACCAGAATCAAAGTATGGCTGAAATAGGCAGGCAGTTTTTGGCTTAATAAAAGGACATAATTCCAAAATATGACAGCTATCCATAAATGGATTGGGCCTATTTAACATATCCTCTTCTCTGGCTATATTTAAGAACAGGATAGGGGACAACTGGTCTGAGGTATTGTTGGGGGAATTTCCTACTCACAATTCAAGGCTGGTGGCTTCTAAAATCCTGTCAGTTTCCTAGTGCCGACTAAAAAGCCTTCAGTCGAGGACAAGTAGCAGTAAAGTCCCTGATAGAAGGGGCAGTCTAGGTAGATGACCTGAGCTCAATAAAAGAATTTCTATGTTCTTTCAGGAAAAACTGATTTTGGACATCAATATGCTTTGGGAAGCAATGTCTGATCAGTGAGTGTAAATGAAGCTATAACTCAGTACACCAAGTGCTATGGACTGAAGCCCTGGAAGGGACCTAAGCCAATGGATACACTATAACAAATCAAACAAAAATCTTTAGGATTGTACAAGACCCATTTGAAACAACAACAATAATACAAGATGCAAATCAATAGTGAAATGACTGGACTTACTCCATTCTTCAATTAAGTCCACCTGGGTCTCTTTAATAAGGAGGAAGACATAAGTTCTTCAGAGTTTCAGTGTTTGTCTTCTTTCAAAGAGGCATCGAATGCTCAAACACCTAATAAAAAATATTCTCACTATATTTGTTCCCCAAATTCGTGGAGCAGGTCCTATCTGTCACATTAACTCTTTAACTAGCCAAGCCACTTTACTTTTGGAGCTTGGGTTGGCATCTGCAAAGTAGGATGTAATATCTCACAAGGTCCTTTCCAGCCAGTAATCATAACATTTATAGAGCCAAAATTAGTGTTAGCTGATTTCTGCACTTTAGCACATCAGCACTTTACCCAAACATGATCTGAGGCTTTGAGTAATCAGTTCATATACACCGTGTTGGTACCATCAAGTAGTTCTGGATTGGAACAGGGACCTGTATGTTTCCTAAGACTGTCCTTCCCATGAATCCCACAGCCCAGGTAAGCTCTCTGTCAGCTTCTTTATAGATTTTGAAGAGGAACAGAATATCGTAGTTATAGCATACGGCACTTCCCCAGTTCGGGATTCCAGATCCCGGGGCTCTGTATCCGTGTCAGAACGTGCCCATCCATATACTTGTTGGGGGCACCAAACCAAGACCAGAAGTGCAGTCACTAACAAAACCCCCAGCACCTGACAACCTCAGTTCGCCAGATCCGGTTCTGTCTCAGGAAAAAGAAACTACTCCTGGGGTCCTTGGGAGATGACGCATTTCCAGCGTGCCGCGGAGTCCTGACGCCAAGGAGGCCCCGGAAACGTGGAGGCGGGGCCTGAGGTGGGCGGGCACTGCTGAGGCTTTGAGCGCAGGCGCAGAGCTTGTGGCGGGAGCTGAGATCCGGGGCGGGGCCTCCTGCCCCTAGCCGGCCTGTGGGGAAGCGGAGCGGGGCTACCTCGGCCGCTGGAGACGCTGTTGGCAGCTCTCTGAGTTTGGTTCTGTTAGTGGCTGTGGCTTGTGCCCGCTTTTAGCTGCTCTCCTCGCCTCGTTTCTTTTGCGGCTCCGGCCTCGGCAGCGCTCACAGCTCTCGGCGCCGCCGCCTGACCCGCAGGCCGCTTTGGGCCGCGGAGCCCATGAGAGCGCGGGCCCCGCCGCCGCATTTGCGGCGTAGCTGTAGTCCCGTAACCCCCCCAGCCGGCGCGGGCATGGCAGCGGCATGAACGCGGAATCTCCACTGGAGAGGGAGGAGAAGGCGGCGTCGGAGCCCGAGGCGGGAGCCATGCTGGAGAAGCGCGCGGGCGCGCGGGCCGCGAGCGGCAGCTCGGTGAGCGCGGGCTCGGAGTTCGGACGCTTTTCTCAGCCCGAAGCCCCAAGCCAGGGGAGGTTGGGCGGCGTCGCGGCCTGAGTCCGGGGACGCCTGATGCGGGGCTGGGGCCTGGGTCCCTTGGGGATGAGGATACACTGACCCTTCGCCTCGGCTCGAGGGGCTCAGGCTGTCTGAAAGCCTGTCCTTTTCCGTGTCAGCCAGCCGAATTCATCACTGCTAGGCTTTCCTAGCGCTGCTCATCGCTAGACAAAAATTTAGGCGACTTGGTTATTGTTTCAAAAGACGCCCGACGTGGGACCGTGAATATAAGTAATTTGGTTCTTTCAGAGCTCTCCATACGCGTGACAGTGGATCCTGTTTTCATGGTGCACTTTCTGGCTTGAGCCTACTTAGAAGATGTGTGGAGAACCTTTAGAACCGGCATTGGGCCCTGGACCGGGAAGTTGGCGGTGGAGGCTGGGCAGCGCCTTCCTGTTCCTTCCTGGTTCTCTAGGCGGTCACAGAAGCGGTTGGTGAGCAGGATTTCAGAGGAAGCTGCCTATCCTAGGGCCCAACTGAGGAGCGTATTCAGGCTAGTCTCTTAACAGTTTCACGTGAGAGTCAGATGGCTTCCGAAGCACTGGTTTAATTGGCCTGGATTCGGCAGAGCAGGCTGTCAGTGGCGCTTAGGTGTCTGACGTTGGAACTCTTAGCATAGAGTGTCATTTCTCAAAGATATATTTTTTTCTTTTTTGCTCTATTTAGGACAGGAAATATAGAAACGGTACAATGAATAGAAACTAATGCCAAGGAGACTTTTTCCAAAGAAAATAGAAATTTTAGGAAAATTAAATTATATGCAATCGGCTTCAGATTTAATTTGCTTTTAAAGAATGCTAAATGATGTTGAGGGCCCCTTCCTGCCCAAGTGACTTCTTATTTTTGAGGAAAAAAATTAGGAGTTCCTCATTTCAGGAAAGTGTTTTTGGTAGGAGGAGGGAAATTCTGTAGAATTGGTTTCTCTCGTTTTGTTTTTGATTACATAAAAGGTAGACTTATCTTCCTGCCGACTAAGGGAAACGAAACTGCCAGCTCCTCCTCCTGTCTTTGAATTGATAGACCATAATTACTGACCAGTGGCCAAGCTAGTAACCTGAGAGGTAGACTCCATCCTTTCCCATCCCTTCATCCAATATATTAATAAGTCTAGCTAAGTTTACCAGATAAAGATTTTAGGTTTTTTATCCTTTCTGCGTTCCTGTGGTTCAGTTCCTTAGCATTTTTGACCTAGATTTTGACTATCTCTTGAGACCCTTGCTTACTTCATCATCAGGCTGCTCTCCACAGTATTGATTAGTGTAATCTAACATGTAAATATGATCATTACTGCTGTCCTTAAATATTTTCATTAGCTCTCTTTGGCTTATAGGATAAAAAAATAACCTGGCAGGTTGAAGCATTAAAGCATAGTGATTAGGTGAGCATGCTTGGAATCCCAGTTCCCACTTTTTATTACCTGTATAACTTTGGGCAAGTTATATAACCTCTCCAAATTAATGATAGTGTTTACCTCAGAGAATTGTGAGGGTTACTACAACCTGGCACCTAGTAAGTCCTCAATAAATATTAGCTGTTATTGTTATTATTTCTCTATTTTAAGCATGAATGATTGGTCAGAATGTATAGGTGATCCTTGTCTGGTAAAAAACATTCAGTTCTCTCCCATTTACTAATCTATACAGGAACTAGACCCCAACCTAAAAATTAAAGTCGCTGATTTTATGTGCTTAGAACAGGAATTTTTGAGGAATGTGTATTCAAAGAAACTGAGACAGTTTATTCCCTGATTGCTTTCCCTGTGAGTCTTGATGCTAATTTAGGCACAAATAGATTCCTGTCCAGTCTTTCCTTACCTCTTAGGGTGTGTCTCTAGTCAGTACTGATAAATTGCAGCGAATTCTGACAGTGAGTTTTGGTGCTTGCTCTACTTAGATGACTAGCATGGGTAGGTAGCAGGGTTCAGCCACTGGTGCTTTTTGTAATGTGTGTTGCCTGGGAAAGCAGTGAATGTCTTTAATCATATATGTTCATGTCATATGCCAGTACCCCCAAATTATGCATCTTTCCTGTTTGCAGTTTCTTTCTAGTATTGCTTCCAGGTGCTACATTCTTTGTCCTCCAAAACTTGACTTCATTTTAATGTGTTGGAATTTCCTTATAGCTTGATTCTAGTGTATTCATGGTTTCAAGTTCTTAGATGTTACTAATAATCACAAGCAAGACTGCCCACATACAGGGAATCGGCTGAAACTTTTTTCTACCTTGTTTGGCAAAGAGATGTATTGACCTGAATAATAGAAGGGAATCACATATTTATTCTAAGAGACCATTGCAATCTAGAAAAGGGAATTGTGTGTAGTAAATAAGTTCTTGTTTTATTGTCCTTTCTTTGCTCTATCCCTCCCTAATTGTGTGTGTTCATACACCTTGAAATGTTGTGTCAGAATTATTTGCGTTATCATTGAATGCATATCCTTTTGGAATCATTTACCTTTGAGCATCTGAAGAGAATTAAGGATTTTCTGCAAAGAAAACACAACTGAGTTTAGCATACTGTGTATTTCAGAATGTTCATTGACTCCAAAAAGCCAGTACTTAGATACCAGTTAAGATCTCTGATGTAGGGCCTCTCAGGATCAATGCCATTCTGGTGACATTTGATGTGTTTTTAGTTGATTTTCCTCAGACCGTTTTAGAGGGGCTCCTGTAAAGACTAATTTTGATTTATAAGGACAAGAATATTATATATTATATAGGCACAATGGAAACAGTACTGAAGAGCAGCTTGTTACCCAAAAAAAAGGCTAAAAGGACTAGATATGTTTTGTTTGTAAAAAGGTGAAAGAGGGGACTTCCCTGGCGGTCCAGTGGTTAAGACTCCACGCTTCCACTGCAGCGGGGCACGGGTTCCATCCCTGGTCAGGGAACCAAGATCCCACATCCCACGGGTGGCACGGCCAAAAAAAAAAAAAAAAAAAAATGTGAAAGAGGACCTAGGGACATTTTAGGGAAATTTTTTTTTTTTAATTAGCTTTCAATTCTTAACACTGTTAGGAATCAGTATGATCATTTTAGTAATAAAATAGTACTGGGACATTAGCACAACCAAACTCTGTTAAGTAAATTATAAGCAGATAAAAGGAGAAATGGAAAGCATTTGTGAGCAGTTGATCTATCGCAATTTATAAAAGTAAATGCATTGTGCTTTCATAGCAGAAACATTTATATTTCATATTAAGAAGTATGCAGATCTCTAGTCAACTTTCAAGCCTTTATCAGAACACAGACTTGTTGCTGCTGTTGTATTGTTCTTAGGCCTAGTATAGGCAGGATTTTGTAAAACTTGCTTCTTATGATATCTGAGCATCCTTTCCCACTGGTTTTCTTACTAGATTAAGTCTTTGAAGACAGGGACTACACCTGTGTATCTTTTAATCTAAAATAGTCCTTTAATCTAAAATAGTCTAAAATAAATGTATGTTAGAGAAGTAAATTAGTCTAGTTTAAACCAGTAATTATGCTTATCAATGAAATTAGCTTGTTACTTTTATATAAGTTTTGGTTGGCCTTATAAAACAAATTGGAGAGTTCTGTTTTCTTTTATTCTCTGAAGAGTTTGTGTAAGATGGTAATACAGTTGTAGAACTTTATGGTTCTTCAGTTTTTTGGGCTAATGTAGTTCTAGAACAATGTAGATTTTCCGTTTGATTTTCTATTTTTTTCTGTCAATTTTAGTAAGTTGTATTTTGCTAGGAATTTGTCCATTTCATCTAAAATTTCAAATTAATTGGCATAAAGTTGTTCCTAACAGCCTCTTAGGCTCTTTTTAATTACTGTAGGATCTTTAGTCTATTTTTTTTTTATTGCTGACATTGGTAATTTTTACCTTATCTTTAAAAAATATTCTTTAGGGTCTTCTGGATAAATATTCACAAATTTTTCAAGTGGCAGTAATTTCATGTCTTGTTTCTGTATTATATGAACTATATCCAGGAAAATGTTCAGTAGTAATTGTAAAAGTGCACAGCCTTCTCTGCGTAACAGGAATGTATATATTTTTTCCACTGTCAAGGATGATGTTAGCTATACAGATGCGATAAACATGCTTTATTACACTATGGAAGCGTCTTTTTATTCCTCATTCTCCTTCTTGCTGGTGTTTTCTCTCTCCTTTCCCCCTTCTTTCTCTTTCCTTCCTTCCCTCTCTCCCTCCTTCTAGTTTAGTGTCTCATAGAACCTTCACAAGTGGTTTATGAAATCTGAGATGTGCCCTGGGGAAAGAGGTTGTAGCATAGCAAGGGCATTGTTATATGAAAATTGGAAGAGAAATTTGTCCTTAATATCTGTAATCAATTATAACAAATAAGAGTTTCTAACCCTGCAAAAACATATCATATTTGTGAAGTTTGGTCAATTTCCTATCTAGATGCCTGACTTTTTTATATGTAGCTTTGTATTTGCTTCTCTTTTAAAAACAGCTTTATTGAAATATAATTATAAAAACTATATATGTTTAGAGTGTACAGATTTGTGTTTTGACACTTGTGAAATCATTACTGCAATCAAGATAGTGAACATATCCATCATCCCTAAAAGTTTCCTTGTGCCCATTTGTACATCCTCTATCCACCTCCACCTTCCCAGGCAAGCATTTATCTACTTTCTGTTGCTATATATTAGTTTTAATTTTCTAAAGTTTTATATAAATGGACTTATACAGAATATATTCTTTTTGGTCTGGCTTTTTTCAACTCAGATAAATTATTTTGAGATTTATTCATGTTGTTGTATAAATCAGTAGTGCATTCCTTTTTGTTACTGAGTAGTGTTCAGTTGTATGGATGTATCAGTTTGTTTATCCATTCATCCCTCGGTGAACATTTGGTTTATCACCAGTTTTTGGCGGTTACAAATAAAGCGGCGATGAGCATTCATGAACCAGTCTTTGTATGGAGTATACTTTATTTTCTTTTAAGTAAATACTTAGAAGTGGAATGGTTGGATCATATGGTAGGTGTATTGTTTAACTTCTTAAGAAACTGCCCAACTGTTTTTTAAATTTAAAAATTTTAATTTTACATTGGCACTAGCACTATGAGAGTTCATCTACTCCTCATCAACACTTGGTCAGTCAATTTTAGCCCTTCTAGTAGGTCTGTAGTGGTATCTTACTGTGCTTTTATTTTGCATCTCCCTATGGCTAATTATGTTTAACATCGTTCCATAAGCTTACTTGCCATTTGTATATCCTCTTGGTGAAGTGTCTGTTCACATCTTTTGCCTATTTATTTGTTGTTGTTGGGTCGTTTATTATCTTATAATTGAGTTTTAAGAGTTCTTTATATATTGGGGTTGCAAGTCTTTTATCAGATATATGTTTGCAAATATTTTCTTCTGAGCAGAAGTTTTAATGAAATTTAATTTTATCAATATGCTCTTTTAGGGATTGTGTTTTTGGTTTCATATCCAAGAAATCCTAACTCAGTATCACAATAATTTCCTTTTTTATTTTTATAATTTTTAAAAATTTTACAATTAGGTTTATGACCCATTTTGAATTAATTTTTTATATGGTGCACAGTATCAAAGGCAGTTCTTTTTTTGCATATGGTAACGAATTGTTGTCTCATCTGTTGAAAAGACTTATTCACTGAATTGCCTTTGCACCTTTGTCAAAATTCAGTTGTCCATATATGTGTCAGTCTATTCTGGATTCTTTATTTTGTTTCATTGATCTGTTTATCTTTACATCAGTACCATTCAGTCGCTATTACTGGAGATTCATAGTAAGATTTGAAACGAATAGAGTTTGTCCTACAACTTTGTTCTTCTCTTTTAAAACTGTTTTGGCTATTCTGGGTCCTTTGCATTTTAGAATTATAGAATGAGCTTGTCAGTTTCTACAAAAAAGCCTGCTGTTATTTTCGTTGGGATTTTGTTGAATCGGAAGATCAGTTTAGGAAGAATTGAAAACAATATAGTCTTCTGATCCATAAATGAGGTATTTCTCCATTTATTTTAGATCTTTAATTTCTTTCAACTGTGCTTTATAATTTTCAACAGGTCTTTTGTGTCATTTGTCACATTTTCCCTATATCATACGTTTTAGGTGCTATTGAACATGTAATGTAAATGTAATATAAATGTAAATTATTAAGAAATTTTAAATTCACCACTGTTTGTTGCCAATATATAGAAATACAGTTGATTTAAGAAAAAATTTTAATTGTGATATAATATACAAAATTGTAAATTGTAACAAAATTTACAGTTTAATTATTTGTATGTGTATAGTTCAGTAGTGTTAAGTATATTCACATTGTTGTGCAACCAATCTCCAGAACTTTTTCATCTTCTAAAACTGAAACTCTATATCCATTAAACAGCAACTTCCCATTTACTCCAGCTCCGGGTAGCCATCATTCTGCCTTCAGTTTCTGAGTATTGACTACTCTAGATACCTCATATAAGTGGAGTCATATACACAATTTGTCATTTTCTGACTGGCTTATTTCACTTAGCATAATGTCCTCAAGACATGTTGTCTTCAAGATTGTTGAAGGCACGTGTGGCATGTGTCAGGATTTCCATTTTTAAAAAAAAATAATAATAATAATAATTTATTTATTTTTGGCTGCGTCGGGTCCTCGTTGCTCCGCGCTTTTGGCTGCGTTGGGTCCTCATTGCTGTGCAGGGGCTTTCTTTAGTTGCGGCAAGCGGGGGCTACTCTTCTTTGTGGCGCATGGCTTCTCATTACTGTGACTTCTCTTGTTGTGGAGCACGGGCTCTAGGCATGCGGTATTCAGTAGTTGTGACACACAGGCTCTAGAGCGCAGACTCAGTAGTTGTGGCGCACGGGCTTAGTTGCTCCGTGACATGTGGGATCTTCTTGGACCAGGGCTTGAACCCATGTCCCCTGTGTTGGCAGGTGGATTCTTAACCACTGCGCCACCAGGGAAGCCCTTTCCTTCCTTTAAGGCTGAATAATATTCCGTTTTCTGTATATGCCACATTTTCTCTATTTATCTTTTGATGAGCACTTGGGTTGTTTCTGTCTTTTGGCTATTGTGAATAATGCCACTGAACATGAGTGTACAAATATTGGGTTGACCAAAATGTTAACATCTTATGGAAAAACCCGAACGAACTTTTTGGCTAACCCAATATTTCTTTGAGATCCAACTTTCAGTTCTTTTGCATATCTACCCAGAAGTGGAATTGCTAGATTATTGGATAATACTATTTTTAATTTTTTAAGGAACCATTATACTGTTTCCCATAGTGGCTGCACCATTTTACATTCCCACCAACAGTGCACAAGGGTTCTAGTTTCTCCACCTCCTCATCAACACTTGTCATTTTCTTTCTTTCTTTTTTTTTTTTTTACAATACAGAATACAGTTAACTTTTATTTTTTTAATAAATTTATTTATCTGATTTATTTATTTTTGACTGCGTTGGGTCTTCATTGCTGCACATAGGCCTTCTCCAGTTGTGGCGAGCAGGGGCTACTCTTCACTGCAGTGTGCAGGCCTCTCACTGTGGTGGCCTCTCCTGTTGCGGAGCATGGGCTCTAGGCACGTGGGCTTCAGTAGTTGTGGCGCACGGGCTTAGTTGCTCCGCGGCATGTGGGATCTTCTTGGACCAGCACTCGAACCCGTGTCCCCTGCATTGGCAGGAGGATTCTTAACCACTGCGCCACCAGGGAAGCTCAACACTTGTCATTTTTTGTTTTGTGTTGTTTTTGTTTTTGTTGTGGATAGTAGCCATCCTGATGTGTGTGAAGTGATATCTCATTTTGATTTTGCATTTTCCTAATGATTAGCATGTTGAACATCTTCTCATATGCTTGTTTGGCCATTTGTATATTTTCATTAGAGAAATGTATATTCAAGTCCTTTGCCCATTTTGAATTGGGTTATTTGGATTAACTCTTTATCAGATACATGCTTTGCAGATATTTTCTCCATAGGTTGCCTTTTCACTCTGTTGATTCTGTCCGTTGATGCACAAGTTTTAAATTTTTATAAAGTCCAGTTTATCTATTTTTACTTTTGTTGCCTGTGTGTTTTGGTGTCATAGCCAAGAAATCATTGTCAAATCTAATGTTGTGAAACTTTTCCCCTATGTTGTCATCTAAGAGTTTTAGAGTTTTAGGTCTTACATTTAGGTCTATTTTTTTTCCCTGCTAATCCCAAACTCCTAATTTATCCCTCCCCATAGGTCTTTGGTTCATTTTAAAAGTTTGTTATTTCGTTGAAGCCCGATATCTGTTGTTTCTTTTGTTGCTCGTTTTGGAGTCGTGTCTAAGAATCCATTACTAAATCTAAGATTTACCTCTGTGTTCTCTTCTAGGAGTTTTATGGCTTTTAGCTTAGTTCATTCATCTGTTTTGAGTTAATTTTTGTGTGTGGTGTGAGGTAGGGTTCCACCTTCATTCTTTATATGTGGAAATTGAGTTGTCTTAGCACCATTTGTTGGAGAGACAGTTCTTTGCTCATTGATTGAATGGGTTTGGCACTGTTGGCAAAAATCAATTGGGCATAGATATGGATCCATAGATATATGGATTTCTTTGTGGGCTTTCAATTTTATTCAGTTGGTATATATGGTAGACTCTCTCTTTCTTCTGTGTTGACAAGTCGCTGGTGTCTACTGGGTACTGTGATCCTTGAGTTGGGGGTTATGTGGGGGACAAAGGGAGTAGCTTTCAACCTTATCTTTTTCCAGTTGGCAACAGATGACCTGATTGACAAAAGCCAGATGTCCTAGTTCATCTAAACTTTTCAGGTCATGTTGAGAAAGCAGGTGAAGGGGTTGGTGAAGATTGCCCTTTGCCCAGATACACACTATCCAGGCCAGACTTCTTAGTGTGGGTAAGGGATAGGTGGGTAAGTAAAGGTCTGTGCTTTACTTTGCCTGAGACTCCTATTACCACTTAACTCAGGTTGCTGCAGTCCAGGCTACCTACCATATGTATGTGCTGATTCTACTTGTGGAGAAATTCGGGCTCTCTAAGAAAGGCATTGTAAGTAATACAAGTGGCTAGGCTAGTAGCACATACTCTGGAGGTATGTGACTCCCTGGATGTAATACCAGCTTTGCCACTTACTAATCACGTGAATCGGGCAAGTACTTAAGCTCTGTGCATCTGAGTTTTGTCATCTATAAAATGGGGATAATAATAGTTCCTATGTCAAAAGATTGTAGTGAGGATAAAATGATAGTAATGTGCTTTGATCAGGGCTTGGCATGGTGTCTATTGCTGCTGCTGTAAAAGGATAATTTTTGCCTATGTGTATCTCAGAATCCTTTGTAATAGACTGTCCCTGACCTGTGTCCTTGTCCTTCAGAGTGTTTATTTCCATTTTAAATTGTACATTTCATGAGGTGGGAGCCAGGATAGTGTCTTCTATTGCTGCCATTGTTCCCAGCATCTAGCTGACATATAGTAGAGCTCAACAAATATGTGTTGAATGAATTGATCACTTGGAGTTGAATTTTTTTTTTTTTTTTTGGGCTGCGCCACATAGCTTGCGGGATCTTAGTTCCCAGATCAGGGATTGAACCCCAGCCACGGCAGTGAAAGCGCCAAGTCCTAACCACAGGACCACCAGGGAATGCCCTGGAGTTGAATATTTTTATTGTTAAAGAATGTTGATAGAAATAGGAATATTTACAAAAACAGTTCTTGGGATCTTAGTTTGCTTTAAGTTGGTTGGTAGTTGATAAATTAAGTTTGAAAACTTGAGTGAGGGAAAAGCAGTTCTTTTACAAATATTTAATGAATGCTTGGTCTATACAACATGATAGCCATGTCATTTATTCAACTATTTAATGTGAGGCTGACAAATTTTTTATAATTTTTGCAGAAAAGTTATTTCATCTGGAGAAATAAGCAGTAAAATTGTTTTTCTGACTTGCATTCCAATATTATTAGGTAGGAGGAAGAAAAGCAAAGCCTTTAGGTATAGTCATTTGTTTGTTTTTTAAAACCATTTGTGTTCTCCTTGTGTTTATATTTAAAAGCTTTCTAATAAAAAATTTATTTTTGATGGAGCATTTTACTAACCAGGTATATATGATATAAGCAGAAAGTACCATAAGTATGAATTATTAAAATATTGAGGGCTAATAGTGAAACATACTTTTCATACATGTCTTTTATAGTAATGCAGAGATGACTGACTGAACCTTGTGGCAGTACGTTTCAACTATGGAGTACCAATCTTCAATTAGAATATATTTTAAAATAATTTTTTTTTCTGTCCAGAAGTATGATGGAGCCAACAGTTTACATAGTTATAGACTTGGTTCCTTAAAATATCAAACTCAAATATTACATTTTAACATTGTGCATGACATAATAATGTATTTGATAAAGAGGTTTATTATTGTACATAAGAAGTCCAGGAATAGTGTGCTTAGCTTAGCAGTTTAATATCACCAAGGACCTGGTGGGCTCATTACATTCATAAGCTTCACTCTTCCCAATGTGTTGGCTTTCGGTCTTTAGGGTTGATCCCTTGTGGTCTCTTAAGTTCAAGTGCATTTTAACAACCCTTCATTTTTAGTCCTGCCACCCCACATTTACTGCTTTTGACATTGTATTTTACATCTTTTTGTTTTGCGTATCCCTTAACTGCTTATTGCAGATATAGATGATTTTGCTACTTCTTTCTTTAAACTTTCCCTACTAGCTTTATACATGGCTGATTTATTACCTTTACTGTATATTTGCCTTTACCAATGAGATTTTTCCTTTTATAATTTCCATGTTTCTAGTTGTGGTCCTTTTTTTTTTTTCCGCTTAGAGAAGTTCCTTTTAACATTTCTTGTAAAGTTGGTTTGATGGTGCTGAACTCTTAGCTTGCTTGTCTGTGAAACTTCTGATCTCTCCATCAAATCTGAATGAAATTCTTTGTTGTAGGTTTACCCCTTTCATCACTTTAAATATCGTGTCCCTCCCTTCTGGTCTGCTGAGTTTATGCTGAAAAGTCAGCTGATAGTCATGGGAGTTCCCTTGAATGTAACTTGTTGCTTTTAATATTCTCTCTTTACCTTTTATTTTTGCCATTTTAATTACTGTTTATCTTGGTGTGGTTCTCTTTGGGTTGATCCTGTTTGGGATGTCTGTGATTCCTGGACCTGGAGGTCTGTGTTTCCTTTCCCCATTTAAGGAAATTTTCAGCTATTATGTCTTAAAATATGTTTTCTCTCTCTTCTCCTTCTGGGACCCCTATAATGCAAATGTAGTATGCTTGATGTTGTTCTAAAGGTCTCTTAGGCTGTCCTCCTTTCTTTTTACTTTTTTTCCTTTTGTCTGTTCTGCTACAGTGATTTCTACTCTGTCTTCCAGCTTGCTGATCCATTCCCTTGTATCATTCAGTCTGTTGTTGATTCCTTCTAGTGTATTTTTCATTTCACTTATTGTATTCTTCGTCTCTGTTTGGTTCGTCTTTATATTTGCTTGTTATACGTATTATATACACACAAAAGTTTAACTCTTTGTTAAACACGAGTTTTTAACTTTAATGGAGTCCAACATAACAACTTTTTCTTGCATGGATGGTGACAATAGTGTTGTGTATACAAACTCATGAAACTATGGGACCTAATTTTGGGGTCTATGATCTATTTTGAGTTACTTTTTTTTTAGTGTAGCAATATATGCATAACATAAAATTTATCATCTTAGACATTTTTAAGTGCATAGTTCAGTGGCATTTAAGTACATTAAAATTGTTGTGCAACCATTACCATTGTCCGTCTCCAGAACTTTTCATTATCCCAAACTGAATTCAGTACCCATTAAACTATAACTCCTCAATTCCCTCTCCTCCCAGCCCCTGGCAACCACCATCCACAGTCTATCTCTATGAATCTGACTATTCTAGATACCTCGTATAAATAGAATTATACAGCAACTGTCCTTTTATGACTGGCTTATTTCACTTAGCATATTGTCTTCAAGGTTTATCAGTGTTGTAACATGTCAGAATGTCCTGTCTTTTTTACTGCTGAAAACTATTCCATTGCATGCATATACCATATTTTGTTAATACATTCATCCACCAATGGACACTTGGGTGGCTTCTACCTTTTGGCTGTTGTGAGTAATGCTGCTGTGAACGTGGGTGTAGATACCTCTTGGAGACCCTGCAGTCAATTCTTTTGGGTATATACCGAAAAGTAGAATTGCTGGATCTCTAGGTAATTCTATTTTTAATTTTTTTAGGAACCCCATACTGTTTTTCACAGTGGTTGTAGCATATTACATTCCCATTAACGGTGCACCAGGGTTCCAGTTTCTCTAAATCTTTGTCAACACTTGTTTTTTCTGGTTTTAATTTTTGTTTTTAGTCATGGCCATCCTAATGAGCACAGGTAATATCTCATTTTGCTTTTGATTTTCATTTCCCTAATGATTAGTGATGTTCAGCGTCTTTTCATGTATTTATTTGTTCTTTGCCCAATTTTTTTTTTTTTGTCCTTGAGTTGTAGGACTTTTTTTTTTTTAATATACTCTGGATGTTAATTTCTTATCCGATATGTGATTTGCAAGTGTTTTCTCCTATAGGTTGTCTTTTCACTCTGTTGGTAATGTCCTTTGATGCACAAAAGCTTTCTATTTTGATCAAGTCCAATTTATCTATTTTTTTTGTTGTTGCTTTTTCTTTTGGTGTTATATCCAAGAAATCGTTGCCAAGTCCAGTGTCATGAAGCTTTTCCCCTATGTTGTCATCTAAGAGTTTTATAGTTTTAGCTCTTATGTTCAGGGCTTTAATCCATTGTGAGTTAAGTTTTTGTGCATGATGTAAGGTAGAAAAGGTCTACTTCATTCTTTTGCATATGAATATCCAACTTCCCCAGCCCGTTTGTTGAAGAGACTGTCCTTTCTCCATTAAATGGTCTTGGCACCCTTGTTGCAAATGATTTGACCATTATGCAAATGTTTATTTCTGGATTCTATTATACTCCTTAGGTCTATATGTGTGTATTTGTGGCAGTACCACACTGTTTTGATTAGCTTTGTAGTATGTTTTGAAATCAGGAAGTGTGAGAACTACAGTTTTGTTCTTCTTTTTCAGGATTGTTTTGGCTATTCAGGATTCCTTGAGATTCCATGTAAGATCATGACATGCTCAAACAAATAATTTTACTCCTTCCTTTCCAGTTTGGATGTCTTTTATTTCTTTTTTTCCCTAATTACTCTGGTTAGAACTTCCACTACTGTGTTGAATAGAAACTGTGAAAGCGGGCATCTTTTTCTTCTTCCTGGTCTTAGAGGAAAAGTTTTTTCAGCCATTGACTATTTTGATGTTAGGTGTGGATTTTTCATATGTGGCCTTTATTATATTGAGATAAGATAATTTCCTTCAATGCTAGTTTTTTGGAAATTTTTTTTTATCATAAAAGGGTGTTAATTTTCTCAAATGCTTTTTCTGCATCAGTTGAGATGGAGCATGTGGGGTTTTTTCCCCCCTTCATTTTAATGTGGTGTATTCCACTGGTTGATTTTATATGTGAACTATTCTTAACATTCCACGAATAAATCTCACTTGGTTATGGTGTATAACCCTTTTCATATGCTGCTGCATTTGGTTTGCTGGTGTGTTGTTAAGAACTGTTGCATCAACAGCATAAGGAAAAATAGTCTCTAGTTGTCTTTTCTGGTAGGGTCTTTGTCTGGCTTTATACAGGTAATGCTGTTTTCATAGAGAATGTTGATAAAATGTGGTCGGTTGTGAGAAGAGTTTGAGAGGGATTGGTGTTCTTTAAATGTTTGGTTTAAAGTGAAGCCATCAGGTTCAGGGCTTTTCTTTGTCAGGAGGTTTTTGATCACTGATTCAGTCTCTTTATTAGTTCTAGGTTTATTCATATGTTCTGCTTCTTTATGATTCAGCCTTAGTAGATTTCTAGGAATTTGTCTCTTTCATCCAATTAATCCAATTTGTTGGCTTAACATGTCCAAGTACTGCCTTATAACCTATCTTTCATTTCTGATTTTAGCAATTTAAGTCTTCCTCAATTTTTCTTGGTTTTCCAAAGATTTGTCAATTTTTTTCATATTTTCATAAATATCAACTTGATTTTGTTGATTTTCTGTGTTGCTTTTCTGTATTGCATTTATTTCTGCTTTAATCTATTTCTTTCCTTTTTCTTGCTTTGTGTTTAGTTTGCTCTTTTCTAGTTTCTTACAGGGAAAAAGTTAGATTGTTGATATCAGATCTTCTGTTATAATCAGGCATTTACAGCTGTAGGTTTCCCTCTAAGCACTGCTTTAGCTGCATTTAACAAGCTTTGATATGCTGTGTTTTCCTTTTCCTTTATCTGAAAGTTTTGTAACTTTTCGTGTGATTTCTTTTTTGACACATGGCTATTTAGGAGTATGTTGAATAATGTTCATATTTATGAATTTTCCAAATTTTCTTATGTTACTGATTCCTAGCTGCATTGTGTTCAAGAACATAGTGTGATTTTTAATTCTTTTAAGTTTATTCAGATTTGTTTTTCGGTCTTTCCATGTGCACGTGAGAAGAATGTGTGTTCTGCTGTAGTTGGGTGGAGTGCTCAATGTCTGTTACATCTAGTTAGTGTACAGTGTTACTGAAATCTTCTATTTCCTTGTTGATCTTGTCTATTGGAAAAGGGTATTGAAGTCTCCAACTATTGTTGAATTGTCTGTTTGTGCCTTTTATTTTTTTTAACATCTTTATTGGAGTATAATTGTTTTACAATACTGTGTTAGTTTCTGCTGTATAACAAATAAATCAGCTACATGTATACATATATCCCCATATCCCCTCCCTTTTGCGCCTCCCTCCCATCCTCCCTATCCCACCCCTCTAGGTGGTCACAAAGCACTGAGCTGATCTCCCTGTGCTATGCATAGCGCATAGTTTTTTAAGGAACCTCCATACTGTTCTCCATAGTGTCTGTATTAATTTACATTCCCATCAGCAGTGCAAGAGGGATCCCTTTTCTCCACACCCTCTCCAGCATTTATTGTTTGTACATTTTATGATGATGGCCATTCTGACCAGTGTGAGGTGATACCTCATTGTGGTTTTGATTTGCATTTCTCTAATGATTAGTGATGCTGAGCATCCGTTCATGTGTCTGTTGGCAATCTGTATATCTTCTTTGGAGAAATGTCTCTTTAGGTGTTCTGCCCATTTTTGGATTGGGTTGTTTGTTTTTTAGATATTGAGCTGCTTGTACATTTTGGAGATTAATCCTTTGTCAGTTGCTTCATTTGCAAATATTTTCTCCAATTCTGAGGGTTGTCTTTTTGTCCTGTTTATGGTTTCCTTTGCTGTGCAAAGGCTTTTAAGTTTTCTTAGGTCCCATTTGTTTGTTTTTATTTCCATTACTCTAGGAGGTGGGTCAAAAAGGATCTTCTGTGATTTATGTCCTAGAGTGTTCTGCCTATGTTTTCCTCTAAGAGTTTTATAGCGTCTGGCTTTATATTTAGGTCTTTGATCCATGTTGAGTTTATTTTTGTGTATGCTGTTAGGAAGTGTTCGAATTTCATTCTTTTCCATGTAGTTGTCCACTTTTCCCAGCACCACTTATTGAAGAGACTGTCTTTTCTCCATTGCATATTCTTGCCTCCTCTGTCAAAGCTAAGGTGACCATGTGTGCCTGGGTTTATCTCTGGGCTTTCTATCCTGTTCCATTGATCTATATTTCTCTGTTTGTACCAGTACCATACTGTCTTGATTACTGTAGTTCTATAGCATAGTTTGAAGTCAGGGAGCCTGATTCCTCCAGCTCTGTTTTTCTTAAGATTGCATTAGCTCTTTGGGGTCTTTTCTGTTTCCATACAAATTGTGAAATTTTTTGTTCTAGTTCTGTAAAAATGCCATTTTTAGTTTGATAAGGATTGCATTGAATCTGTAGATTGCGTTGGGTAGTATAGTCATTTTCACAGTGTTGATTCTTCCACTCTAAAAACGTGGTGTATCTCTCCATCTGTTTGTATCATCATTAATTTCTTTCATCAGTGTCTTATAGTTCTCTGCATATAGGTCTTTTGTCTGCTTAGGTAGGTATATTCCTAGGTATTTTATTCTTTTTGTTGCAGTGATAATGGGAGTGTTTCCTTAATTTCTCTTTCAGGTTTTTTGTTGTTAGTGTATAGGAATGCAAGAGATTTCTGTGCATTAATATGGTATTCTGCTACTCTACCAAATTCACTGATTAGCTCTAGTAGTTTTCTGGTAGCATCTTTAGGATTCTCTATGTATAGTGTCATGTCATCTGCAAACAGTGACAGTTTTACTTCTTCTTTTCCGATTTGTATTCCTTTTATTTCTTTTTCTTCTCTGATTGCTGTGGCTAAAACTTCCAAAACAATGTTGAATAATAGTGGTGAGAGTGGGCAGCCTTGTCTTGTTCCTGATCTTAGAGGAAATGGTTTCAGTTTTTCACCTTGGAGAATGATGTTGGCTGTGGGTTTGTCATATATGGCCTTTATTATGTTGAAGTAGGTTCTCCCTATGCCTACTTTCTGGAGAGTTTTTATCATAAGTGGGTATTGAATTTTGTCAAAAGCTTTTTCTGCATCTATTGAGATGATCATATGGTTTTTCTCATTACATTGATTGATTTGCGTATGTTGAAAAATCCTTGCATTCCTGGGATAAACCCCGATTGATCATGGTGTACGATCCTTTTAATGTGCTGCTGGATTCTCTTTGCTAGTATTTTGTTGAGGATTTTTGCATCTATGTTCATCAGTGATATTGGTCTGTAGTTTTCTTTCTTTGTGACATCTTTGTCTGGTTTTGGTGTCAGGGTGATGATAGCCTCGTAGAATAAGTTTGGGAGTGCTCCTCCCTCTGCAGTATTTTGGAAGAGTTTGAGAAGGTTTGGTGTTAGCTATTCTCTAAATGTTTAATAGAATTTGCCTGTGAAGCCATCTGATCCTGGGCTTTTGTTTGTTGGAAGATTTTTAATCACAGTTTCAATTTCAGTGCTTGTGATTGGTCTGTTTATACGTTCTATTTCTTCCTGGCTCAGTCCTGGAAGGTTGTGCTTTTCTAAGAAGTTGTCGATTTTTGTCCATTTCATTGGCATATAGTTGCTTGTAGTAATCTCTCATGATCCTTTGTATTTCTGCAGTGTCAGTTGTCACTTCTCCTTTTTCATTTCTAATTCTGTTGATTTGATTCTTCTCCTTTTTTTCTTGATGAGTCTGGCTAATGGTTTAACAATTTTGCTTATCTTCTCAAAGAACAAGCGTTTAGTTTTATTGATCTTTGGTATCGTTCCTTCATTTCTTTTTCATTTATTTCTGATCTGATATTTATGATTTCTCTCCTTCTGCTAACTTTGGGTTTTGTTTGTTCTTCTTACTCTAAATGCTTTAGGTGTAAGGTTAGGTTGTTTATTTGAGATGTTTTTTGTTTCTTGAGGTAGGATTGTATTGCTATAAACTTCCCTCTTAAAACTGCTTTTGCTGCATTCCATAGGTTTTGGGTCATCGTGTTTTCATTGTCATTTGTTTCTAGGTATCTTTTGATTTCTTCTTTGATTTTTTTCAGTGATCTCTTGGTTACTTAGTACGAATTGTTTAACCTCCATGTGTTTGTATTTTTTACAGTTTTTTTTTTCCTGTAATTGATATCTAGTCTCATAATTTTGTGGTCAGAAAATATACTTGATACGATTTCAACTTTCTTAAATTTACCAAGGCTTGATTTGTGACCCAAGATATGATCTATTCTGGAGAATGTTCCAGGAGCACTTGAGAAGAAAGTGTATTTTGTTGCTTTGGGATGGAATACCCTATAAATATCAATTAAGTTCATCTTGTATAACATGTCATTTAAAGTTTGTGTTTCCTTATTAATTTTTTTTGGATGATCTGTCCATTGGTGAAAGTGGGGTATTAAAGTACCCTACTATTATTGTGTTGCTGTCAATTTCCCCTTTATTGGCTGTTAGCGTTTGCCTTATATATTGTGGTGCTCCTATGTTGGGTGCATAAATATTTACAATCGTTATATCTCCCTATTTCATTGACCCCTTGATTATTATGTAGTGTCCTTCTTTGTTTCTTGAAATAGTCTTTATTTTAAAGTCTATTTTGTCTGATATGAGAATTGCTACTCCAGCTTTCTTTGATTTCCATTTGCATGGAATATCTTTTTCCATCCCCTCACTTTTAGTCTGTATGTGTCTGTAGGTCTGAAGTGGATCTCTTGTAGACAACATATATACGGGTCTTGTTTTTGTATCCATTGAGCTAGTCTGTGTCTTTCGGTTGGAGCATTTAATCCATTTACTTTTAAGGTAATTATCGATAATGTGTGTTCCTATTACCATTTTCTTAATTGTTTTGGGTTTGTTTTTGTAGTCTTTTCCTTCATGTTTCCTGCCTAGAGAAGTTCCTTTAACATTTGCTGTAAAGCTGGTTTGGTGGTGCTGAATTCTCTTAGCTTTTGCTTGTCTGTAAAGGTTTTAATTTCTGTGCCGAATCTGAATGAGACCCTTGCTGGGTAGAGTAATCTTGGTTGTAGGTCTTTCCCTTTCATCACTTTAAATATGTCCTGCCACTCCCTTCTGGCTTGCAGAGTTCCTGCTGAAAGATCAGCTGTTAACCTTATGGAGATTCCCTTGTATGTAATTTGTTGCCTTTCCCTTGCTGCTTTTAATATTTTTTGTTTGTATTTAATTTTTGATAGTTTGATTAATATGTGTCTTGGCATATATTATCTCTTCAAATATTTTCTCAGACCATTTATTTTTCTTTTCTTTCTCTTCTGGTACCCCTATAATTCAAATGTTGGTGTCCCCAGAGGTATCTGAGGCTGTCCTCAATTCTTTTCCTTCTTTATTCTGCTCTGTGGCAGTTATTTCCACTATTGTATCTTCCAGATCACTTATCCATTTTTCTGCCTCAGTTATTCTGCTATTGATTCCTTCTAGAGAATTTTTAATTTCATTTATTGTGTTCATCATTGGTTGTTTGCTCTTTAGTTCTTCTAGGACCTTGTTAAACGTTTCTTGTATTTTCTCCATTGTATTTCCAAGATTTTGGATCATTTTTACTGTCATTACCCTGAATTCTTATTCAGGTAGACTGCCTATTTCCTCTTAATTTGTTTGGTCTGGTGGCTTTTTACCTTGCTTCTTCACCTGCTGCATATTTCTCTGTCTTCTCATTTTGTTTAACTTACTGTGTTTGGGGTTTCCTTTTTGCAGGCTGCAGGTTCGTAGTTCCCGTTGTTATTTGTGTCTGTCCCCAGTGGGTGAGGTTGGTTCAGTGGCTTGTGTAGGCTTCCTGGTGGAGGGGACTGGTGCCTGTGTTCTGGTGGGTGGGACTGGATATTGTCTTTCTGGTGGGCAGGGCTGTGTCTGGTGGTCTGTTTTGGGGTGTCTGTGAACTTCTTACGATTTTAGGCAGCCTTTCTGCTAATGGGTGGGGTTGTGTTCCTGTCTTGCTAGTTGTTTGGCATGGGCGTCAAGCACTGGGGCTTGCTGGCCATTGGGTGAAGCTGGGTCTTAGTATTGAGACAGAGATTTCTAGGAGAGCTCTCACCAATTGATATTACATGAGGCCAGGAGGTCACTGGTGGTCCAATGTCCTGGACTCAGCCTCCCGCCTTGGAGGCTCAGGCCTGACACCTGGCCGGAGCATCAGGACCTGTCAACCACACGGTACTCTTGTTTCCAACAGACCCTGCAGGCAGAGATCCAGGAGACTGACTGATGTGGTAGGAATTCTCACCTTCTTCTGGCTTCTGTCCGGTGTCCCAGCATCTCTTACTGCAACAGCTTTGGGGCATGTAGTGTCCAGCCACTAAAGTTGCATCCCATTGTCATCCCAGCTGTTTGGTAGGAAGAAATTGCCCTCTACCCTTCTAGGTTCTTCTGGCTGGTCAAAATGGCTGAAACTCTCACCTTAAATACCGTCTTCTACTAAAGATAAAAGAGGGTGTATCTTTTATTTTTAAAGGGTATGGGTGCCAGTGGATGAGAGAGAATGATTTAATGTTGCACAATATAAATATCTTTGATATTGATTGTAAACAGGTCCTATAAATAAATATGAAAGAAAACACTTTTTATGAAAAAAATGTGCAAAGAAAAATAAATATAAATTCCTAATAATTATAGGAAAGAAGCTCAACTTCACTTGTAATCAGAGAAATACAAAATAAAATGATAATCATTTTAAAAATCTAGCAAAAATTTAAAAATTATTTGTAGTTTAGAATATGGGGAAACAGGTATTTTCAAACACTGTTAATGAGACAGGTTCTTTTTAAAATTCTTGGTAACTTTTAAAAAGTTTTTTGTTTTTTTCTTTTTTTTACTTATATTCAGTTATGAATACACTCATATATTCATCACCCTACTCCACCAGTTGAAACACAGTCTTATTTCATCTGCATTTTGTGTAAACTGGTCCTTAAGTATCAGCTGAGTTGAATCCAAGCTTTTGTTTCTTTTATTTTGGCAAGAAGAATTTATAAGTGGTGTTATTTCTTGTTAGCACATCATGCAAGAAATAATCTTTGACTCTCTTAGTGATGTTATGAATGATTAGGTTTCAGGTGTTAGTCTGATTATTCCTTCATGAAGTACCTTGTTCACTTTTACCTAATGACTTTAACGGCCATTGATGGTTATTGCCTAGATTTACTATTTAAGTGAGCTTATTACAAAGTGTGAGGATTATATGTTAATCATTCCTTCTTCATTCATTATTGAAATTCTTAAAAAGGAGAACTTTAGCTAATCAGTATTTGGTTACCCTGAGATATGGAAAAGCAGAATAAGTGCTTCTCTCTCTCTCTCTTTTTTTTTACTCCACATTTATCAGTTTTCAGAATAATGGCTTAGTTTTCTAGCATCCACCAAAGATTGATGGACTTACAAATTTGAATATATATCTGTTTCAATCTGTGGCAAATATTACTCTTTTTACTCAGTCTTTGCCCAGTGCGGTTTCCTTCAGGTTGGTCCTGAATCCTTTTGATATGACTGTAGTCTGTGATAGCATCTTTGCTTTTGGAAAGATATGTTCCAGGATCATGTACATTTTTTGCCCAAACTTGGAATCAGCTCATTGTCGAAAAAGTTCAATTTTCTTTTAGTAGGAAATGATACTTCAAGACCACAATCTGGGCTCTAGGAGATGTTCGCTCCTGTTGGGTTGCTCATCTTTTTCTAGGTCTTTTCAGTGAATAGAATTAGGAAATCCTAACTATTTTCATTTAAGGTAATGTGTATCATAATCTATATTGATATTTTAAAACCAGATTTAGGATTTCAAGTATTTACTTCTTTGATTTTATATTTGTATCTTTTTCTCTTACAATGAAAATCTTGGTTCCTACAGACAATAGCATAGTACCTTATTTACTGTATTCTACTAGTTACATTTGAAAGTTTCAGGAAGTAAAAACAATGTTATTAATACCAACATGATTATTTTAAAACAGTTGAAGATTTTTTTGACCCTTAGAATATACCCTCTAAGGATGTGCATTCAAATTCTGTGTTTTAATGCAACTAAACAACACATTGATACACAGGTTGATTTATTTCATTTGGATTTAGTTTTGTTTTAGAATTAGGTAAAGCATTTACATGGTTCTGAAGTCAAATATATAAAACAAGGTATGAAATCTTGCTACCATCTCTGTGGCCTCCATTTCTCTCCCTCCTTCCTTCTGTATGTAACTGCTTTTCTTTGGTTGCTTATTTTTCTTTCCACCTGTGTTTTGTTTTTTAATATAAGCAAATATATGTGTGTGCATAGGTATTCATATTATTTGATCATCTCTTAGATTAAAAAGTACTGTACATTGCACAGTATTATGTGCCTTGCTTTTTTTTACTTAACAACATATTCTGATCATTGCTCCAAAGCAATATGTAGACATCTCCTTTTTATTACTGTATAATGCTCTAGTGTGTGGATTTACTATAGTCTATTCTGTCAGTACTTTACTGAATGAACTGAGTCCCTTGTGGAGGGGGAAGCACTATCAAAGTGTTCCCAAAGCCTTGTGCATATGACACCTCATATTTTTGCCGTTTTGTCTTTGGGACAAATCCCTAAAGTGAGATTGTTGCTTTGGAGGATAAATATGTAAGTAATTTTGCTAGATGTTGCCGCATTGTACCATTTTTCATCCCATTAGCAGTGTAAGAGAATATTGTGAAACTTTGGAAGTTTTGCCATTCTGATAGTGAGAAATTATCTGAGTAAAGCTCAATTTTGCATTTTTCTTATTATGAATGAAGTTGTTGAAGGGCTATTTGATACCTTATTCTGTGAACTGTTTGTGCTTACCTTTTGCCCATCTTACTATTGCATTGTTAGTCTTTTTCTTCTTGATTTTTTTTAGAAGAATTTTATATGTTAGAGATATTAGTTGATTAGCTGACGTAAATTGAAGTGTATTTTTTTTACCCACAGTTTGTACAGCTTTTTGATTATAATTGGTTCTTATTATAATTTAAATTGTGTATAACCTTTGGCGCTGCAATTCTACTTCTAGGAATTTATCCTAGAATGCTGTACATTTGTATATATGAAAGGATATTAATTGTCCCAACAATTCCATTCCTTGGTTATAGCCAAGGGAATTGGAAATCTATGTTTCTACAAAAATTTGTACATCAGTGTTTATAGCAGCACTATTCATAATAGCCAAAGGTAGAAAAAACTCAAGTGTCTATTAAACTGATGAATGAATAAACAAAATGCAGTATATCTACACAATGGAATATTATTTGGCCATAGAACTGAAAAATGAACATGGATGAACTTTGAAAATATTGTGCTGAATGGAAGCAGCAAGACACAATAAGCCACACGTTTTATGATTCCGTTTGTGAATTCTATTTATATATGATTCTAGAATAGGCAAATCCACATAGACAGAAGGTAGATTAGCAGTTACCAGGGGATGGGGTGAGGAGAAAATGGGGAGTGACTGCTAAGGGATATGAGATTTCCTTTTAGGTGATGGTTTTAGAACTTTGTGAATATATGAAAAACCACTGAATTGTATATTTGAAAATGGTGAATTTTATGGGATATGAATTATATCTCAATAAAAAATTTTAATGAATATCTCCCACCTAATCATGAGAGAACATTAGACAAATTCAAACTGAAGGACATTCTACAAAATAACTGGTGAAGTATATACCAGAACTCCTCAAAAGTGTCAAGATCATGAAAAATAAAAAATAAAAATCTTAGGAATCATCTCAGATTGGAAAAGCCTAAGGAAGCATGAGACCTAAATGCAGTGTGAAATCCTGGATTAGGTCCTAAACTAGGAAAAAGAAAAAACTAGTGGGGAAAATAGTGAATTCAAATAAGATTTGTAGATTAGCTAAAGTAGTGTAGTAATGTTAGTTTCCAGGTTTGAATAATTGTACCATAGTTATTTAAGATGTTAACATTTGCGGAAGCTGGTAAGGGGTATAGAAGGACTCTGCTGGTTTTACAACTTTCTGTAGGTTTAAAATTATCTCAAAAAGTTTTAAAATGAAAATTATTAATTGCAACAACATTGAAAAAGTGGAAACTCCATTGATATTGATCAATATGGAATGGTTAAAATAATGCTATATTCATACAGTGGAATACCATGTAGCTATTCGTATACAGTGACATGGAAAGAGATAGATAGAATAAGGTAAAAAAAAAAAAAGGTAATATGTATATTCTGTTACCATTTATGTAAAAGGATGTTTTTACCTGTGAATGTATATGCATAAAAATATATGACAGATTTCTAGCATTGTGATTGCCTATGGAGAGTAGAACATGTATATTCCCTTACTTTAAGGTTTTATGACTTTCATTTGTTCATGTAACAGTTGTAATGTTTTTAAGTGTATATATTCCATAAAAAGGAATGCAGAAAGATAATAAACTCATTAGTCTCTACTGTTGTATAAAACATTAGGTGGAAGAGAAGTGCTAAGTTCAAGTATGTAGTTCCCTTAATACTGCCTTTCATGTATTTGATATTTTGGTTCTTTGTATTTAAGCTCATCAGCTAACTTTTAGGAGTATATGTGCAATGATTCATTGGTTTGTTGCTGTGTCCTACTTTGAATGAAATCCAGGGAGTACTTGTTTTGCACTGTGGCTTGTTTTGATGACTAGTTACAAGCTTCTATACTATAGCCAGAGTGATGTTAAACCTCTAGTCATGTCTCCTTAGGAGAGAATCACAGTAGGCTTAATTAAGAGAGCTAAGACTAGAAGTTGTTTTCCTTTTTAAGCAATATAATGTTAATTCCTCATATTAAAAAAATAAAATCAGTGCCTACTGTTTCTTAGGACAGGTAGTATACAGTCTTTTAAACAGAATGCTATGGACCATGCCTTTTATTTACCTATAAGCTAACTTTCAACATGCTAGGAAAATCATCACTAAGTTAAAAACTCCCTGCATTTAGCACCCTGGAGCACCCTACATGTGAGAGGAAGCTCAAAGACAAGTCTAGACCTACAACTGCTCTTGGCTCTTTCTATTTGAAGTTTATGTTTGAAAGAAATAGGTCTTAATCCATATGGATGCCTCATCATCTTTAATCACACAGGCTTCCTTTCCTTCCATTTACAAATGCTCTTCTGGGGTCCCTTACATGACTTTGAATATTCCACATGCATATATATGTATATATGCATTTTTCTTTAATTGTGGTAAAATACACATAATATAAAAATGGATAAGATGGTAAATTTTGAGTGTACAGTTCAGTAGTATTAAGTATATTTGCATTGTTAATCAACAGAACGTTTTCGTCTTGCAAAACAAACTTATACCCATTAAACAACAATTTCCTCTTTCCTTCTACCCTGGCCTGTGGCTTTGGCATCCACCATTCTACCTTTTGTTTTTGTTTTTGGGTTTTTTAAAAATTTTATTTATTTTTTGGCTGCGCTGGGTCTTCACTGCTGCACGCGGGCTTTCTCTAGTTGCAGCAAGCAGGGGCTACTCTTCGTTGCAGTGCGCGGGCTCGGGCTTCTCATTGCGGTGGCTTCTCTTATTGTGGAGCACGGGCTCTAGGCACGTGGGCTTCAGTAGTTGTGGCGCACGGGCTCTAGAGCTCAGGCTCAGTAGTGGTGGCGCACGGGCTTAGTTGCTCCGCGGCATGTGGGATCTTCCTGGACGAGGGCTTGAACCCGTGTCCCCTGCATTGACAGGTGGTTTCTTAACCACTGCGCCACCAGGGATGTCCCGTACTTTTTGTTTCTATGCGTTCTACTACTCTAGATACCTCATATTAGTGGAATCAAAAAGTATTTGTTTTTTTTTGTGACTGGTTTATTTCACTTAGCATAGTGTCCTCAAGGTTCATTCATGTTGTAGCATGTTTCACATGCTTATATTTTAAGTCATTTGTCACCCTTGTTCCCCTGCTTCCGAACACCACTGATACTGTGAAGTGTTGTTTTTTGTTTTTTGTTTTTTTGTAGTCTAGCGTTCAAAAAATGATTTCTCAGACATTTGTGGTTGCTCTTTCTAATCACAAATGTCTGTAACACATATAGTGACTACACAATCTACTCTTTTAAATAAAATAGTAAAAAATGATGTTTGTGATGAAGGGTAATCTCACATTTTTCATTGAGTTATGTTTGGACTAAGGATGATATTGGAGAGCTACAAAAGAGAGTCAAAAATAGTCTTAAGAGTTTAAGATTAATCATGAGGGCAAGGGGGTGGGGAGTTGTATCAGTTTCTATTTGCTACATAAGGAACTACCCCGAAATTCAGTGGCTTAAAACAAGTATTCTTTGGGTTAGCAGTTTGGGCTAGGCTCAGTGTGGGGTTCTTCACTGGATTTTTTTGGAGTTACTCATACTTCTTTAGTCATCTGCAGACTTGATTGGAGTTGGATGATCTCAACTGGCCTTGCCCCTGTATCAGGCAGTTGGCAATGGCCATTCACTGTTTGGTCTGGAGGGCCTCATATGCTCTCATTCTCTTATGCCTAGATGGTATTTCTTCATGCGGTCTAGAAGGCCTCTGAAGGCCTACGTCAGAAGTCTGTGTTGTTACTTTACCTGATATCTGTTGGTTAGATCAAGTTGTTAAGCCACCCCAGATCTAGGGAAGTGGAGAAATAGACTCTACCTTTTGATGGAACTGACAGCACAGTCATGTTGTAAAAAGGTTTTGTGTACAGGAATGGGAGGAATCTGTAGCTCATTTTTTGCAGTCTTCTACAGGAGTAATAGGATAAGATTTGTATTTTAGAATGATCACTCTGAGTGTAGTGTCAAGAAAGATTTGGAGGGGGCAGTGAAGAGGAGTCAAGGCAGAATCATCATCTGTGGGAGAGATGGTAATGTGAGTGTGTAAAAACATCATCACACACTTTTCATCGTCTGCTTCTAAACGTCTCAAGATGTTCCATACTGATTTATAAAGAGGCAAAATGGAGAGGGGAGACATTGAACTGATCCAGAGAGGCTGCACTAGATAATGTTCAACTGGAAATAATCAGTTAAGCTTTGGTAAATACTTTCTAATTAGCTCATAATTTAAAGGAGAAGCCTGTGTCACTTTTTTCATCAGCATACTAGCCACCAAGAGCTTAGGAAGAATTGGAAGGAAAGCAGATTTATTTCTGTCACCATCTCATATCCAGTTGCCCACACAAAGTTCCCACCATACCAGGGCCCGGCTGTCATGCCACATTGGTATTTGCTAGGGATGAATGATAATTCAATTAAAGTAGTTTATGTAGAGGTGAAAGAAAGTGTTTGCATTTTAGAAGAGATGTTTGTTAATTTAAACAATTTCTCACTGACAGATGTAAGCTTTTAATGTTTGAACAAAAAAGGTGGGTTGTCTATTTTTTGCAAGGTGTTAAAAATAGCGTAATTATATAATGATATATGCACACAGACTAAAGTGTGTACCTGTTTTTATATTTAATCAGCATTGCAGCCACATGGATCTCTTTTCCAGTGGTCTCCATAAATAGAGCTTGCCTGGGAAAGAAGCACTAAATCACAGAAATTGCAAATGAGAAATAGGGTGGCCCTCCTATGCTTCCTACTGTGAGTGGTTTTTAGAGGGTTTTTTTGTTTTGTTTTGTTTTTAATTCTTGTGTGCATGATGCTTGATAAACAAAATGAATGATTTAAAAGGAATAGTTAGGCTGTTTGTTGACATATTCACTCGCAGTTTGAGAGCAGTTTCTTTGCAGTGTGGGGTGGGTAACTATCAGAATTTCCACCCAAATAATTTGGAAATTATTAGTAAATGCATATAACCCATTTACTTTTTTAAAATTTATTTTTGCCACCACTTCTGCTTTTGTTTTCATGCTGTAGATTTTAAAACAGATTACAGATATCTTCTTATTTCAAAATTTAATACATTAACATGTGACTCTAAGGTGTGAAGATTTTTTAAAAAGTCTTACTTCAGTACCATTATTACAATGAGTATAAGTCTTGAGTATCATTTAATACTCCATTTTCAAATTTCCATGACTGTGTTGATGAAAAATTAATCAGTCGATCTAAGAAAGAAATGGAAAATTTTGAGCCAAATTTGAGGATTATAACTGGAAAGAGCATCTCAGAAAACTCTGAGAACTGTTTGGCCCATCAGAAGTCAAGACACAGTTATATTAAGCTTTTTTGAGACAGAGGGTTGTCCGTCAAATGACATATTATTGACAGTTCACATAATCCACATCTGAGTGCCATGTGACACCTATCAAGAAAAAAATGTTATCTTTAAGGAGTTGTCTTAGGAGAATGTTGTTCTTCACGGTTGAGGGGAAATTTCTGCTGATGGGGAAGGTTTGGTTGATGCATAATGCAGATACACAGTCCACAGTGGGGGGGGGCCAAATGGTAGAGAAAATTTTTTATGTTTAAATTTTTCTTGTCTTGGCATAAAATACGAATTTTATTTCACAGTTGACTTAATTTTTTTCCAGTTAGTTTGAGTCAAAACCCAAAGCGCACATATTGCTTTTGGTTAATATTTCTTAAATTTGTTTTAATCTATATACTAATGTAGTATATGGTTCCTCCCCGCCCCCCCCATACCGTTTCTTTGAGGAATATGGGTCATTTTTTTCTACATTCTGGGCTTTGCTGTTTAAAAGACCAGAGAAAAGACATTAGTCTCAGAAGAGCTCCTTCTTCTATATCATGTGTATTTTGTCGAGTGCTTGTTATATAGAGAGAAGGGCTATTTGGGATACATCTCTGAACAAAACAGACAAAAAATCCTTTTCCTTCATGGCATTTACATTCCCATTCCAGGGGAGGTAGACAATAAACAGAATGAAGTTTGTTGGACATCTTCTAGAAAACAATAGAGCATAACAAGGGAATCGGGGCGTGTAGGACCAGTTGGATGTGTTAGATGTGTGGCCAAGTGCAGTAGGAGCCAGGGAGGGTGGAGCAGAGGAGTAACATCTGATTTACATTTAAATGGTTGCTCTGGCTGCCCTGCAGAAGGTGAAGGAGCTAAGATGGAAAGCTATTCTGTAATTGGCACAATTACAATGGCAGAGTTTCTGACTCCAGTGGCTGGAACAACTGATGCAGAAGGTCTCCTCACAGGCAGAGGCTGTGAGGCTGACGAGTTGCTACCATTTCCATTCACTATTCTATTGATAAAGGACTGATGAAACTGAAACCTCACAGCTCAGATGGGATTTGAACCCACAGGCTGGGATTCGAACCCAGACTTGAACCCACTGTCTTTTAATTGAGATCACACACCTGGTCTCAGGATTTAATGATGCTCAGGTTCTTTATGTCTTGTCACAGAAAGAATTCAGTGAGAGACAAAGTGATAGGTAAGAAGTGGATTTATTTAGAGAGATACACATTCCATAGACAGAATGCAGTTGTCTCGGAAAGTCAGAGCAGCCTAGGGAGAAACACTCCACAGACAGAGTGTGGGCCATCTCAGAAGGCAAGAGGCCCTGAAATATGGGGTGGTTAGTTGTTACGGGCTGGGTAATTTCATAGGCTAATGAGTGGGAGGATTATTCCAGCTATTTCAGGAAAGTGACGGGGATTTCCAGGAATTGGGCCACGACCCACTTTTTGGCCTTTTGTGATTGGCCCTGGAACTGTCATGGCGCCTGTGGGTATGTCATTTAGCATGCTAATGTATTACAGTGAGTGTATACTGAGGTTCAAGGTCTAGTAGAAGTCGAATCTTCCGCCATCTTGGACCTAGTTGATTCTAACCAGTTTATGCTGTATCCAAGGCTATGTCATTCTTTTAAAGGTTGTGCTCTACCCCCTTCCCTCCTGTTTTGAAACATGGTTTGAAGGTTGGGTTATATTAAAGATCTTTTTTTTTTAATTGTTTGATGCTTAATTGGTTCTTTTTCTTTTAAATTTTGTAAAATGCTTTCTGTTTTGCAAATGTCTTATTTAGTGGCATTTAAAACTACTTATTATTAGACAATGCAAAAATCTAGAAATTTACAAGTTTGAATTTTTAATAACAATTGTTCTTGGCCTGTTTTGAAAATTTTCAAAACTACAAAAAATTAAAAGAATAATAAAATGAATAGTCATTCCCTTCATCTAAATTCAACAATTTAACAAAATTAAATTTTGTGACATTTGCTTTAGAAAGTATATATGTACCTTTTTTTTTTTTTTTTTTTGCCAAATCATTTGACAAGTTGCAGTAACATTAATGCTGTTGCAGGAAAGATAGTGGGGAGTGAGAGGATCGTCACCTCCCATCTCAGGCGAGTCCCTGGGACAGCCACCAAGTGTGGGTTCTTGGCTTTGCACAGGAAAGAATTCAATAGCAAGCCATAGTAAAGTGAAAGAAAGTTTATTCAGGGAGAAACACACTCCATAGACAGAGTGTGGGCCATCTCAGAAGGTGAGAGAGGCACCAGGGTACGGGGGTTGTCAGTTTTTATAGGGGTGGGTAATTTCATAGCCTAATGAGTGGGAGGAGTATTCCAGCTATTTTGGGGAAGGGGTGGGGATTTCCAGGAATTGGGCCATTGCCCACTTGTTGACCTTTTATGGTCAGCCTTGGAACTGTTATGGCACCTGTGGGTGTGTCATTTAGTGTGCCGATGTGTTACAGTGAGCGAATACTGAGGCTCAAGGTCTAGTGGAAGTCAACTTGTCTGCCATCTTGAACCTAGTTGGTTCTAACGAGTTTATCGTGTCCTCAGGCCATGTCATTCTTTTAAAGGTTGTGCCCTGCCCCCTTCCTGTCTCAATGCCAAATGATTATCTAATGTGTAGTACATATTCAAATTTTTTCCTCTTGTCTCCTTTTTATCCAGGATCCAGTTCAGGATCCCCCATTTGTTTTTTATGACTCTTGTTTCCTTTAATTTGTACAAGTCTCCTACCTTTACTTTGGTCTTTTATGACATTGACATTTTTAACGAGACCAGGCCAGTTGTCTTGTAGAATGTTTCACAATCTGAATTTGATCATTTCCTCATGATTAGGTTCTAATTAAACCATGCAGATGTGCTTTTACCTTTTGAAGTCTTAAAAATATAAGCTTAGGAATAATGGGGGTTTTACAAAGCCTTTTGTAAGTATCACTTCCAGTTATTACAAAATGCTAGTACAGCACTTGATTTTGTAATAACCATTGGCACAGAGTCAAAGAACATTAAATTGAGTGGACTTTTAGGTTTTATCTCCAGAAGTCATAAACTGCAGAAAACTAGCAGAATAGGCACAGTTTTCAAACAAAACAGAAACAGAAAGCTGGATTTTGACACCTTGAGGTATCAAAGTGTGTTTTCAGATTTGACCTAGTCCTTATTGTTCTTCCCCCACCTCCTATCATTTTAAGTCATCTATGCTGCCCCTGAAGCGCTTGAGCATATGACCCCCTGCCTACCTCTCTCATGTAGCAAGGGAAACTTCAGGCTTAGAGAGGCCAAATTGCTAAGGAACACGTAATTCGTGTGTTCAGACAGAATATTCAGGTCCTGGAACTCCAGTCTCTTGAAGACGCAGTTGATTTCCTACCAAAGTTCCAGTGATTTGCATTGATGGGACAAGTAGAAAGTCTCATCAATGGCACCTTCCATGATTAGGGAAGATGAAGAAATCAGGGATACCACAGAATTAAGTTTTATCTTAAATAATATAGGTAGGTCCTAAGTTTATTTTATACAGTTTGTGTGTGTGTGTGTATGTTAGATACCATTTTAGGATGATGAGTTTCTTATAGCCGTTTAGTATTTTTCATAATAATTTCCTTCCTTTTTTAGCTACAAGGCTTTGGCCGACCAAGTGTACACCATGCTGCTATTGTCATCTTCCTTGAATTCTTTGCATGGGGCCTATTGACAACTCCAATGTTAACTGTAAGTATTGCTGAACTAGGTCCTTGTTTATGAGAGCAGAGACATTGTTAAGCATATGTCCCCAGAGCTATATGTCTAGGTATGTGTTTGAGAGTAGCTCTTGACAATAATTTAAGACTGTTTACCGTTGGGTTGTTTCCACTGTGTAGACTGTGAACCACCTGCAACAAAATACCTGTTTATTAAATATTCCTGGGTAGCAGGGCCACTCCCAGAATCTTGGGAGTGCTGTGAATGAACTACAGTCTGTATATTTAGGAAAATCTTTAAGAAGTCTTTAAGAAATTATTGCAAAGCTTTGTTGAAGTTTGTAACTTACTTTGTGTGGGTGTAATGACCTTTGACTTAAGAACATAGTAATAGGAGATTGGTAAGTACTGTGTAACAATGACAGTGATGAATGTAAGAATGTCCCGATTTCTGTTTTTGATAGCTGACCTACAGCCATTTCTTTGTAGAAACCATTGAATTTCTTAGTAAGAACTTGGATGTTTGATATATAGTGTGGTTAGAGGGAAGGGAGATGCTGAAGAAAAGATTGGGGTGCAGATTTTAGGTGCCTAGTAACTACTTAACACTTAAGTTTTAATAAAGGTATTTTTTAATTGGCCATACAGTTCAGTTGTCTTAAATTGTTTTTTAAAAATCGTTGGTTAACCCTTCCCAATCACCATTTTGCCTTACCAGAGAATCCCTTTGGGTTCAAATAAACTTTGTTCCCAAATTAGGCAAATTAGAAAATAGAGAACTTTAGAAGATGACTATTAGCCTTACATATGACTTTGCTATACCCTTTTTAAAGTTTTTAATTCTTTTGACACATTTAAAATTACATTTTGGATGGAACAAGTTAAAAAACTGCCTGTGTTTTTAATCCTCTATTTTATTCTTTTTCATTGCATTTCCTTTTTCTTCATAATGCATTACTGCAGGAGGTAACTGGTTATTAGTTAATGGGAGATAAGTGGTCTCCACTTTAAGTTTCATGAAATCCTGCATGCTGTGTGAATCAGTCTCTAGTGCCTAGGGCTGCCTGGGACACAGTTGATGCTCAACGTGTATTTTCTTTGAACAAATGTTTGTGTTGCGGGCACACACATAATGTGTTGTCAAGTTATTGCTTCTCCAAGACATATTTTTAGTGTAAATATAGACACATCAGGCTGCTCATTTTAATAAACTGTTATAATAATAATTTTTAATTAATTTTTAATTTTTGGCCCTAGTTCTCTGATTTTTTTCCCCACAATTTCTTTAGCTTACAAAGTTAAGAGTTTCAAAATAGTATTTTTCTGATGCAGCCCGTTGCCTATAATTGCTCAATGTAGAAGTAATCCTGTAATCATTCTTCATTTGAGAAGAATTCAAATTGAAATGAAGAATGCTTTAGTGTTTTTTGTTTTTGTTTTTGTTTTAAATTTATTTATTTATTTATTTATTTATGGCTGTGTTGGGTCTTAGTTTCTGTGCGAGGGCTTTCTCCAGTTGTGGCAAGCGGGGGCCCCTCTTCATCGCGGTGCGCGGGCCTCTTATTATCGTGGCCTCTCTTGTCGCGGAGCACAGGCTCCAGACGCGCAGGCTCAGTAATTGTGGCTCACGGGCCCAGCTGCTCCGCGGCATGTGGGATCTTCCCAGACCAGGGCTCGAACCCGTGTCCCCCTGTACTGGCAGGCAGATTCTCAACCACTGCGCCACCAGGGAAGCCCCTGCTTTAGTGTTTTTGATACCATGTGAGAAATTCTAAAACCTCCTTCCAGACGGTTAAAATCCTTGGGCCTTTTTGACCCTAGACCAGATTATCAGATCCCTTTTAAATTTGATTAATAAGTTAATGGACTAATTAATGCACCTTCTTCCTTCTTACTGCCCAAAGCAGATAATTTTCTTAGGGTTACTGTGTCCCTGTTAGACCCTGCAGTGCAGTCTTAGAAGCCAGCTTAAATGCTGCTTTACTGCCTCTTTGCAGTTTCTGAGCAATTTTGCTTCTTGCAAAGATTTGGTTAAAAAGAAATTTATGTGAGGAGTACAGAGTTACTAGCGTCACTCTACAGTGTCATAGAAGAAGTGTTGTTGAGTTAGTAGATGTGCTTATTCTCATTCTCTAAGCCCTTGGTGTTGCTAAATTAAGCTAAATGTCCTTTACTTTCCTATCTCCCCCAGATTTTACACCACAGTTTGTTAACTCTGTTTCTTTTTTGACATAGGGGGACTGGTTCATTCCTTTTGAAAAGAAAGATCTCTTTTTTTTCCCCCCTTGCTGTAGCTAGTGGGCAGCACTCTGTCCTGTTTCCAAGGCAAGAAAATACAGTCTTGAGATGAGGATTTGGAGATACAAAACAGTACATACATATTGATATATTGTCCAGTCTGACTATCTCTGCATCCTAGCATTCATTAGGACCCTCTGTTTGAAGTAGTGTAGAACAATTTACTTCTTCTTAGTCATTTTCTCTGAGATTTGTTGCCTGTCTCATGTGGCCATGTCGTAGAGTACAGCTTTAGTTTGCTAATTAAACACCATCAGAAAGGTCTCCACCCCTAATACACTGAAGCAAAACTGCAAAGTTGGCCTTACACAGTGACCTTAACCTTCTAGTAGTACTATTAGTTCTTCGTACATAAAAATGACCTTTCTCTTGTCTTACATCCCTGCCTGACATTCTACCCTCTAGTCAAAATGTGCGTCCTTTTAGAGGGCCTGATCTCATTTTAATATAAATGAAGTAATCTGATTAAGTTTAATTAAAAGTCTTTAGGTATATTTAAATAGAACACTTATTTCAATAAAGATATACCTTAATATTAGCTCTTGTGAGTGAAGAATTTTAGTTTTGCAATTTGCAGATTTTCTTTTGTAAGCTCACCTTCCTGGAATCCTGATAGAGATTCAAGGACTCAGTATTCCCTGGTACACCATCTTCTCTCTGTATGGTGGTCTAATAATCCAAAGAATTCTCTTTAAACACTTCCCTGCCGCATTCAGTTTTCCTATCCCTTCTTACTTACTCTCAAAATATGTTTTCATTTAACAAACATGTATTCTATCTCATCAGCCCCTTATTTGCTCCACAGTCCAGCGCTTCTGCTTCCTTTGCTTTAATCAGTGTTTCCTCTTGGGAGTTGAGGTGTATGGAATGGATAGGTCTGTTTGTCAGGCATTTGGGGCATAATACACAGGCACTTTGAGGCATGATTTGCTCTGCACATGAAAAGGAAGTAAGTTCTAACTATAGTCACATGGACACTGTTTGCTTTCTGGATTCATAAGATTTTCCAGGCTCATTTTTATGGTTTTGACAGGTTCCTAATGGTGTTTTGACCAAAGTACCCAGAACCTACCCTCTTGTGTGTCATATAATTATTAAACTAAGTAGCATTCACTAAAGGTATCTATAATATATGATGACAGTATGTTAAATCTTTGCCTTCTTTTGCCAAGCTGACCGTTATGATATCATGAGTATTAGCTAATTAGACGCAATGACCTTTGTTTGGCATTTATTTCTGTCCTATTTTTGTGTGTTGTATGTTGTAATCTGTACCATGCTTTCATATCTATAAACTTGTGAATGCTTAAAAAAAAACAATGCTGATTTCCAACTTATCTAATTAATACAGTTATAAGAAGAGTTGACATGGAAATACAAGGAAACTGTTGGTGGGTCTCTTCGGCTTAAAATTTGGTATATAAAATATTTAGTGTGCATTCTGGTTTTTTCATAGATTTTTCAGCATTTTAATATATCATTATATTGTCTGGCATCCATTGTATCTGATAGGAAGTCAGCTGTTAATAAGTATTACTGTTCTGTTGATGTCAGGGGGTCTGCAAACTATGGCCCACAGGCCTAATCTGGCCTACTGCCTGTTTTTATGTGGTCTGTGTACTAAGAATGTTTTTTATATTTTTAAAAGGTTGGAAAATATCAAAAGAAGGTATTTGGTGACACATGAAAATTATATGAAATTCAAATGTAAAATTTTGTTGGACCATGACAATGCCCATTGAATGTGACAGCTTTTGTTCTACAATGGCAGAGTTGAGTAGTTGCAACACAGACAGTCTTACCTGAAATATTTACTATGTACTGTATGTTCCTTTATGGAATAAGTCTGTCAGTCCCTGCTGTAAGTGGTAATTCATTTCCTTTTTCTTGCTGCTTTAGAGATTTTCTCTTTGTCTTTCAACAGTTTGACTATGCTATAATGTGTCTAGGTGTGGATCTTTTTGTGTTACATTTTTTTTGGCCATGCCCCGCAGCTTGTGGGATCTTAGTTCCCTGACCAGGGATTGAACTTGCGCCCTCGGCAATGAATGCTCAGGGTCCTAACCACTGGACTGCCAGGGTATTCCCTTTTTGTGTTACTTTTACTTGGGGTTTGTTTGGCTTCCAGGGTCTGTAGATTAATAATTTTTATCAAATTTGAGAAGTTTTTGGCCATTATTTTTTTAATATTTTTGCTCCCCTTTCCTTCTCTTTTGGGACTCTCATTATACTTCATAATGTTTCACAGGTCTTGGAGGCAAAGTTCATTTTTTTTTTTTCCCCCAAAAATTACTGTCAGACTTTTGACTTTTGATATGACAGGAGGTCAACAAATTCTGTCCTAATAAAGCTGGACAAAACAGTCAAAAACAACCATTTCAGTGCTCTGGAATTCAAAGGCACACAACAAACTGAGAAGCATTTATTTATTAAGCTACTGAACTTCAGGCAAGAATAGTGAGTTTGCAGTTCTGAGCTATATCCTTTTGCTATAATTGTAACTGTGAGTATAACAGTTTCTGAGTCCTGTGAATCCTTTTAGCAAATCTCTGAAATCCATTCTATTGTTGATGGACATTTGGGTTTACTGTGTTTGCCTATTACAAATACTGCTTTTGTGATATTTCTTGTATATGTCTTATCAGTTAAGGTGTATACATTTTTTCTTGTTTCTTGTAATACCTAGGAGTAAAATTGCAGGGTTTTGTTCAATTTAGGTATATACTGCCAAAAGTTTTCCAGAGTGGTTGAATCAATTTACCCTCCAACAAGCCAGGCTCTACATCTTCACCCACAGTTGGTATTTCATTTTAGTCATTCTGATGGGTACAGTGTGGCCTTAATTTGCATCTTCCTAATGATCAATGAAGTTAACCCCCTTTATGTATATTTATTTGCCCTGTGAATATCTGATAATATTTTTTTTCCCTCCTTGGATTGCCTTTTCACTCTCTTAATAGTGTCTTTTTATGAACAGTAGTTCATAATCTTTACATAGTTCAGTTAACTGATGTTTTTCTTATGTTTGGTTGCTTTCTTAAAATCATGATAAAGAAACTTTCTTCTTCCCCAGAGCTTTATTGGTTTATTTTACACACACAGATCTACCATACATCTAGAAAAATATCACTGTATTTTATAGTGGTCAAGATTCATTTTGGTTCATATTAATATATAGTTGAACCAGCATCATTTATTTAAAAAATCTTTCTTTCCCCACTGTATGTGTCAACTTTGTCATAAAGCAGGCAGTCATATTCATATGGATTTGTTTCTAGGTTTTGTATTCTATTTGTGTATGTATCCTGTGTCGATACTATGCTGTGTTGATTTCCATAGCAATATCTTGATATCTTATATAACTTTCATAGCTTGGTTCTTCTTCCTCAAGATTGCCTTGGCTATTGTAGGCCTTTTCTATATCCATATACATTTTGTAGTCAGCTCTTCAATATTCACAAAATAACTTGCTGGGAATTTTGATTGTTATTGCATTACTACAGATTAATTTAGGGAGAACTGACATCTTTACACTATTGAGTCTTCTGATCTACATGGTATATTCTCCTTTTATCCAGTCTTTAAAACTTTCTCTGAATAATGTTTTACATTTCTCAGTGCGTGAATTTTTCACGAGATTTATTCCTAGGTATTTGGGTTTTGATGCTGTAGTAAATAATGTAGTTTTAAAGGTTAATTTTCTAATTGTTTGTTGCTGGTACATAAAACAATTTGTTTTTGTGTCCTGACCTTGTGTTTAGTAATTTTGCTAGATTCACTTATTAATCCTTATAGTTTATCTATAGGTTTTCTACACATTCATATCTTTTGTGAATAATGACAGTTTTTAACTCATTCCAATCCTTTTTCTTTTTCTTTCTTTGTTGTATTGATTATGACATCCAGTGTAAGGTTGAATAGAAGCAGTCATAGCAGGTTTCCTTATCTCATAAATGACATAAAATTCTAAAATTCACCACTAAGTATGATGTTTGCTGTAGATTGTTTTTATAGACACTCGTTATCAGAGAAAGGAAGTTCCCTTCTGTTCCTGTTTTGCTTATTGTTAAAATGAATGGGTGTTAACTTTTATCAGATGAAGTTTCTGCATATAACCAGATAATTAGATTTTCCCCTTTATTCTGGTAATGTGGTCAGTTATATTGATTTTTGAATATTAAGCCACCCTTGTATTCTTGTAGTAAATTCCACTCAGTTATGAGAAATATATAATTTAAAAAAATATCACTGGATATGATTTACTAGTATTTTGTTCGTGTCTTTGCAACTATGGACACAATAGAGATTGGAGTGTAATTTTCTTTTCTTGTAATGTCCTCATCATGTTTTAGTATTAAGGTTTTGTTGGTCTTATAAAAATTAATTTGGAAAGGGTCTCCTCATTCTCTGGGAAAGTTGAGTGAGATTGCTGATATTTCTTCTTTAAATGTTTGGAAGAATTTGGTAGAGGCTGAAGCTTTTTGTTCTTTTGTTTATTTTAGCAAAGATTTTTAATAACATTTAATTTTTTTAATGAGGTGTGACTATTCAGATTATGTATTTTTTCTAGTGTCTGTTTTGTAAGTTGTGTTTTTCAAAGAATTTTTTCACTAAATGTATAAGAGTCTAGTTTATTGGCAAAAAGTTCATAATATCTTCTTTCCTTTTTTTTAAATTGAGATCTAATTGACGTATAACGTTAGTTTCAGGTTTACAACATAATGATTTGATGTTTGTATATATTGCAAAATGATCACCACAGTAAATCTAGTCAACTTCCATCACCATACATAGTTACAAATTTTGTGTGTGATGAGAACTTAATTTTAAGATATACCTGCTTAGCACTTTTCAAATATGCAATACAGTATTATTAACTAAAATCGGTATGCTGTACACTACATCTCTATGACTTATTTGTTTGGGGGTTTTTTGTCCTTTTTTATTATTTTTATCAGAGTATAGTTGCTTTACAATGTTGCATTAGTTTCTGCTGCACAACAAAGTGAATCAGCTCAATGTATACATATATCCCCTCTTTTTTGGATTTCCTTCCCATTTAGGTCACCACAGAGCACGGAGTAGAGTTCCCTGTGCTATACAGTAGTTTCTCATTAGTTATCCATTTTATACATAGTAATGTATATATGTCAATTCCAACCTCCCAATTCATCCCCCCTCCCCCCTTGGTATCCATACATTTGTTCTCTACATCTGTTTCTGCTTTTCAAGTAAGTCCATCTGTGCCATTTTTCTAGATTCCACATATAAGCAATATCATACGATATTTGTCTTTCTCTTTCCGACTTACTTTACTCTGTATGACGGTCTCTAGGTCCATGACTTATTTATTTTATAATTGGAAGTTTGTACCTTTTGACCCCCTTCATTAATTTGCCTACTCCCTACCCCCTTGCCTCTGGCAGCCACAAATCTATGAGCTTGGTTTTTTGTTTTTGTTTTTTTAGATTCTACATATAAGTGAAATTATACAGTATTTGTCTTTCTCTGTCTGACTTATTTCACTTAGCATAATGCCCTCAAGTTCCTTCCATATTGTCACCAATGGCAAGATTCCATTCTTTTTTTATAGCCGAGTAATTAATGTTCATATATATATGTATATATACACACATACATACACAGCACATCTTCTTCATCCATTGATGAACATTTCAGTTGCTTCCATATCTTGCCTACTGTAAATAATGACGTGATGAACACAGAGGTGCATAAATCTTTTCAAATTAGTGTTTTTGTTTTCTTCAGGTAAATACCCAGAAGTGGAATTGCTGGATCATATGGTAGTCCTATTTTTAATTTTTTGAGGAACCTCCATACTGTCCTCCAGTAGTTGCTGCACCAATTTACATTCTCACCAACAGTGCACAAGGGTTCCCCTTTTCCCACATCCTCGCCAACACTTGTTATTTCTTGTCTTTTTGATAATAGCCATTCTAACAGGTGTTAGATGATATATCTCATTGTGGTTTTGATATGCATTTCCCTGGTGATTAGTGATATTAAGCATCTTTCATGTACCTGTTGGCCATCAGTATGTCTTCTTTGGAAAAATGTCTGTTCAGATCTTCTGCTAGTGATATTAAGCATCTTTCATGTACCTGTTGGCCATCAGTATGTCTTCTTTGGAAAAATGTCTGTTCAGATCTTCTGCCCATTTTTTAATCAAACTGTTCTGTTTTTTGCTATTGAGTTGTATGAGTTATTTATATATTTTGGATATTAACCTATTATAGTTACATGATTTGCACATATTTTCTCCCAGTTAGTAGGTTGCCTTTTCATTTTGTTGATGGTTTCCTTTGCTGTACGTAATCTTCATTCTTGTTATTAGTAATTTGTGTTTTTTTCCCTTGGTTAATCTTGTTAATAGTTTATCACTTTTACTAAGCTTTCAAAGAAGTTATTTTTGGCTTTGTTGATTTCCATTATTGAATGTTTGGATTTTATTTCATTGATTTCTCTTTTTTAAAACATTACATCATTTCCTTATTTCTTTGGATTGGATTTGCTGTTCTTTTCCTAGCTTCTTTGTAAAGAAGCTTAGAACATTGATTTCAGCCCTTGTTTGGTTTTCAGTTATATGTATTTAAAACTAAATTCCTTTCAAGCATTAATATTGCTATACATATAATTCATGAGGTTTAATTTATTGTATCTTTATTATCATTTAGTTCATTCTTTTTTCTAATACTTCTTATAATTTTGAATCACGGATTATTGGAAGTGTATTGTCTAATTTCTAAACATTTGGGATTCTTCTAGCTTGCATTATTAGAGAACATACTGTGATGAATTGTTTCGGTTCTTTGAAATTTGTTGAAGTTTGCTTTATATTCTAGTATATAGTTAATTCTGATAAATGTTCCATGTGATCTGAAGAGAGCAAATATTTTGTGGTTGGAATAGTGTTTTATATATGTTAACTATTTTGAGTTAATTATGTTTGATGCCTTTTATATAATCACTGAAGTTTTTTTTTTTTAAACATCTTTATTGGAGTATAATTGCTTTACAATGGTGTGTTAGTTTCTGCTTTATAACAAAGTGAATCAGTTATATGTATACATATGTTCCCATATCTCTTGCCTCTTGCATCTCCCTCCCTCCCACCCTCCCCATCCCACCCTTCTAGGTGGTCACAAAGCACTGAGCTGATCTCCCTGTGCTTTGCGGCTGCTTCCCACTAGCTATCTATTTTACATTTGGTAGTGTATATATGTCCATGACACTCTCTCACCCTGTCACATCTCACCCCTCCCCCTCCCCATATCCTCAAGTCCATTCTCTAGTAGGTCTGTGTCTTTATTCCCGTCTTGCCACTAGGTTCTTCATGACCTTTTTTATTTTCCTTAGATTCCATATATATGGGTTAGCATACTGTATTTGTTTTTCTCTTTCTGACTTACTTCACTCTGTATGACAGACTCTAACTCCATCCACCTCATTACAAATACCTCCATTTCATTTCCTTTTATGGCTGAGTAATATTCCATTGTATATATGTGCCACATCTTCTTTATCCATTCATCCGATGATGGACACTTAGGTTGCTTCCATGTCCTGGCTATTGTAAATAGAGCTGCAATGAACATTTTGGTACATGACTCTATTTGAATTATGGTTTTCTCAGGGTATATGCCCAGTAGTGGGATTGCTGGGTCATATGGTAGTTCTATTTTTAGTTTTTTAAGGGACCTCCATACTGTTCTCCATAGAGGCTGTATCAATTTACATTCCCACCAACAGTGCAAGAGGGTTCCCTTTTCTCCACACCCTCTCCAGCATTTATTGTTTCTAGATTTTTTGATGATGGCCATTCTGACCGGTGTGAGATGATACCTCATTGTAGTTTTGATTTGCATTTCTCTAATGATTAATGATGTTGAGCATTCTTTCATGTGTCTGTTGGCCATCTGTATATCTTCTTTGGAGAAATGTCTATTTAGGTCTTCTGCCCATTTTTGGATTGGGTTGTTTGTTTTTTTGTTATTGAGCTGCATGAGCTGCTTGTACATCTTGGAGATGAATCCTTTGTCAGTTGCTTCATTTGCAAATATTTTCTCCCATTCTGAGGGTTGTCTTTTGGTCTTGTTTATGGTTTCCTTTGCTGTGCAAAAGCTTTTAAGTTTCATTAGGTCCCATTTGTTTATTTGTGTTTTTATTTCCATTTCTCTAGGAGCTGGGTCAAAAAGGATCTTGCTGTGATTTATGTCATAGAGTGTTCTGCCTATGTTTTCCTCTAAGAGTTTGATAGTGTCTGGCCTTACACTTAGGTCTTTAATCCATTTTGGGTTTATTTTTGTGTATGGTGTCAGGGAGTGTTCTAATTTCATACTTTTACATGTACCTGTCCAATTTTCCCAGCACCACTTATTGAAGAGGCTGTCTTTTCTCCACTGTATATGCTTGCCTCCTTTATCAAAGATAAGGTGACCATATGTGCGTGGGTTTATCTCTGGGCTTTCTATCCTGTTCCATTGATCTATATTTCTGTTTTTGTGCCAGTACCAAACTGTCTTGATTACTGTAGCTTTGTAATATAGTCTGAAGACAGGGAGCCTGATTCTTCCAGCTCCATTTTTCGTTCTCAAGATTGCTTTGGCTATTCGGGGTCTTTTGTGTCTCCATACAAATTGTGAAATTTTTTGTTCTAGTTCTGTGAAAAATGCCAGTGGTAGTTTGATAGGGATTGCATTGAATCTGTAGATTGCTTTGGGTAGTAGAGTCATTTTCACAATGTTGATTCTTCCAATCCAAGAACATGGTATATCTCTCCATCTATTTGTATCATCTTTAATTTCTTTCATCAGTGTCCTATAATTTTCTGCATACAGGTCTTTTGTCTACTTAGGTAGGTTTATTCCTAGATATTTTATTGTTTTTGTTGCAGTGGTAAACAGGAGTGTTTTCTTAATTTCACTTTCAGATTTTTCATCATTAGTATATAGGAATGCAAGAGATTTCTGTGCATTAATTTTGTATCCTGCTACTTTACCAAATTCATTGATTAGCTCTAGTAGTTTTCTGGTAGCATCTTTAGGATTCTCTATGTATAGTATCATGTCATCTGCAAACAGTGACAGCTTTACTTCTTCTTTTCCGATTTGGATTCCTTTTATTTCTTTTTTTTCTCTGATTGCTATGGCTAAAACTTCCAAAGCTATGTTGAATAATAGTGGTGAGAGTGGGCAACCTTGTCTTGTTCCTGATCTTAGTGGAAATGGTTTCACTTTTTCACCATTGAGGACAATGTTGGCTGTGGGTTTGTCATATATGGCCTTTATTATGTTAAGGAAAGTTCCCTCTATGCCTACTTTCTGCAGGGCTTTTATCATAAATGGGTGTTGAATTTTGTCAAAAGCTTTCTCTGCATCTATTGAGATGATCATATGGTTTTTCTCCTTCAATTTGTTAGTATGATGTATCACGTTGATTGATTTGCGTATATTGAGGAATCCTTGCATTCCTGGGATAAACCCCACTTGATCATGGTGTATGATCCTTTTAATGTGCCGTTGGATTCTGTTTGCTAGTATTTTGTTGAGGATTTTTGCATCTATGTTCATCAGTGATATTGGCCTGTAGTTTTCTTTCTTTGTGACATCTTTGTCTGGTTTTGGTATCAGGGTGATGGTGGCCTCGTAGAATGAGTTGGGGAGTATTCCTCCCTCTGCAATATTTTGGAAGAGTTTGAGAAGGATAGGTGTTAGCTCTTCTCTAAATGTTTGATAGAATTCCCCTGTGAAGCCATCTGGTCCTGGGCTTTTGTTTGTTGGAATATTTTTAATCACAGTTTCAATTTGAGTGCTTGTGATTGGTCTGTTCATATTTTCTATTTCTTCCTGGTTCAGTCTCGGCAAGTTGTGCATTTCTAAGAATCTGTCCATTTCTTCCAGGTTGTCCATTTTATTGGCATAGAGTTGCTTGTAGTAATCTCTCATGATCGTTTGTATTTCTGCAGTGTCAGTGGTTACTTCTCCTTTTTCATTTCTAATTCTATTGATTTGAGTCTTCTCCCTTTTTCTCTTGATGAGTCTGGCTAATGGTTTATCAATTTTGTTTATCTTCTCAAAGAACCAGCTTTTAGTTTCATTGTTTTTTGCTATTGTTTCCTTCATTTCTTTTTCATTTATTACTGATCTGATCTTTATGATTTCTTTCCTTCTGCTAGCTTTGGGGTTTTTTTTGCTCTTCTTTCTCTAATTGCTTTAAGTGCAAGGTTAGGTTGTTTATTCGAGATGTTTCCTGTTTCTTGATGTAGGATTGTATTTCTATAAACTTCCCTCTTAGAACTGCTTTTGCTGCATCCCATAGGTTTTGGGTTGTCGTGTCTCCATTGTCATTTGTTTCTAGGTATTTTTTGATTTCCCCTTTGATTTCTTCAGTGATCACTTCGTTATTAAGTAGTGTATTGTGTAGCCTCCATGTGTTGGTATTTTTTACAGATCTTTTCCTGTAATTGATATCTAGTCTCATAGCGTTGTGGTCGGAAAAGATACTTGATACGATTTCAATTTTCTTAAATTTACCAAAGCTTGATTCGTTACCCAAGATATGATCTATCCTGGAGAATGTTCCATGGGCACTTGAGAAAAATGTGTATTCTGTTGTTTGGGGTGGAATGTCCTATAAATATCAATTAAGTCCATCTTGTTTAATGTATCATTTAAAGCTTGTGTTTCCTTATTTATTTTCATTTTGGATGATCTGTCCATTGGTGAAAGTGGGGTGTTAAAGTCCCCTACTATGATTGTGTTGCTGTCGATTTCCCCTTTTATGGCTGTTAGTATTTGCCTTATGTATTGAGGTGCTCCTATGTTGGGTGCATAAATATTTACAATTGTTATACCTTCCTCTTGGATCGATCCCTTGATCATTATGTAGTGTCCTTCTTTGTCTCTTGTAATAGTCTTTATTTTAAAGTCTGTTTTGTCTGATATGAGAATTGCTACTCCAGCTTTCTTTTGATTTCCACTTGCATGGAATATCTTTTTCTTTCCCCTCACTTTCAGTCTGTATGTGTCTCTAGGTCTGAAGTGGGTCTCTTGTAGACAGCATATATATGGGTCTTGTTTTTGTATCCATTCAGCCAGTCTGTGTCTTTTGGTGGGAGCATTTAATCCATTTACATTTAAGGTAATTTTCGATATGTATGTTCCTATTCCCATTTTCTTAAATGTTTTGGGTTTGTTATTGTAGGTGTTTTCCTTCTCTTGTGTTTCTTGCCTAGAGAAGTTCCTTTAGCATTTGTTGTAAAGCTGGTTTGGTGGTGCTGAACTCTCTCAGCTTTTGCTTGTCTGTAAAGGTTTTAATTTCTCCATCATATCTGAATGAGATCCTTGCTGGGTAGAGTAACTTTGGTTGTAGGTTTTTCTCCTTCATCACTTTAAGTATATCCTGCCACTCCCTTCTGGCTTGCAGAGTTTCTGCTGAAAGATCAGCTGTTAACCTTATGGGGATTCCATTGTGTGTTATTTGTTGTTTTTCCCTTGCTGCTTTTAATATGTTTTCTTTATATTTAATTTTTGACAGTTTGATTAATATGTGTCTTGGCGTGTTTCTCCTTGGATTTTTCCTGTATGGGACTCTGTGCTTCCAGGACTTGATTAACTATTTCCTTTCCCATATTAGGGAAGTTTTCAACTATAATCTCTTCAAATATTTTCTCAGTCCCTTTCTTTTTCTCTTCTTCTTCTGAGACCCCTATAATTCAAATGTTGGTGCGTTTAATGTTGTCCCAGAGGTCTCTGAGACTGTCCTCAGTTCTTTTCATTCTTTTTTCTTTATCCTGCTCTGCAGTAGTTATTTCCACTATTTTATCTTCCAGGTCACTTATCCGTTCTTCTGCCTCAGTTATTCTGCTATTGATCCCATCTAGAGTATTTTTAATTTCATTTATTGTGTTTTTCATCGTTGCTTGGTTCCTCTTTAGTTCTTCTACGTCCTTGTTAAATGTTTCTTGCATTTTGTCTATTCTATTTCCAAGATTTTGGATCATCTTTACTATCATTATTCTGAATTCTTTTTCAGGTAGACTGCCTATTTCCTCTTCATTTGTTAGGTCTGGTGTGATTTGACCCTGCTCCTTCACCTGCTGTGTGTTTTTTTGTCTTCTCATTTTGCTTATCTTACTGTGTTTGGGGTCTCCTTTTCACAGGCTGCAGGTTCGTAGTTTCCGTTGTTTTTGTTATCTGTCCCCAGTGGCTAAGGTTCGTTCAGTGGGTTGTGTAGGCTTCCTGGTGGAGGGGACTAGTGCCTGTGTTCTGGTGGATGAGGTTGGATCTTGTCTTTTTGGTGGGTACGTCCACGTCTGGTGGTGTGTTTTGGGGTGTCTGTGGCCTTATCATGATTTTAGGCAGCCTCTCTGCTAATGGATGGGGCTGTGTTCCTGTCTTGCTAGTTGTTTGGCATAGGGTGACCAGCACTGTAGCTTGCTGGTCGTTGAATGAAGCTGGGTCTTGATGTTGAGATGGAGATCTCTGAGAGATTTTCGTCGTTTGGTATTACGTGGAGCTGGGAGGTCTCTTGTGGACCAGTGCCCTGAAGTTGGCTCTCCCACCTCAGAGGCACAGCCCTGATGCCTTCACTGAAGTTTTTGTCTACCTGTTCTGCCATCTGTTGAGAGAGATGTGTTTCTCTTCTACCTCCATTAATGTTGTGCAACTAAATTATATATTTTTTAAAAAATATAATACATTGTTATATTTTATACAGTCAGTATTCAGTTAGATTTACCCTGATATATTTCCATTCTGGTGCTCTTCTTCCTCTTTCTATATTATCTTCTAATCAATTCTTGAAGACTTTCCTTACTTGTTTTGTTTTGCTTTGCTTTGTTTGGTGCTGGTCCTTGTGTAACACATTGTTTTTAATGCATGTGGCATCCTCTTGAATCTTTTGGAGGACGCTTATACTTATTTTAAAGCTTTCTTCTGTTTCCTACCATGATTTGGTTATTTGGCAGTGAGGTAGATTATCTTTTCCTTTCTATGTTCTTTTTTGTGCCTTCCAGTGGTTTTTCTTTTGTTGAATTTTATACATATTTATATTTACAAATGAGGGGGTAGGTCAGGGATTGTGAAAACAAATGTCTTCTGGGGCTATGCAAGTGTAGTAAATGTGAGAAGTGGGGGTAAGAATGGGTTGGTGTTATCGGTGGAATACATGCTCTTTCTACTGCAGCAGCCACTATCTACTTAGGCAGTCAGTGACATGGCAGTTCAGGCCCCATGTTTTGAAATCTTCTGACTTCCTATGAAATGCTAGAAAATCATATGGAGTTTGGTGAAATTTCCTGAAATCTACACATGACAGCCAGCTCACTTTGGAAAATATGAGTCAGAAAGCATGTCAGTTAACCAATTTGCCACCCATGGTCTAGACACCTCAGGTAGCTTAGAGTGTCATTCTCCAGCCCAGGTGGAAATCCCTGTTCTGTAGTACCGAATGCAAGCACTGCTTGTAGGAGCTCTGAAAGTCTGGGTGCTCTGGGATTTCCTCTATAGTACTGAAGTAGTTTCTCAAGTGATTGTAGGGCTTTATGGCACTCTTGGCAGCCATAAGTGACCTGGGAAACTATAAGTTTTGAATCCCACCCCCATTCAGTTCTGCAAGTATCCCACTTACAAGCCCCACTTCAGAGAACTATGCTTGTGATTGTTATTTTGGGGACAAATATAGAGGTCAGCAGCTTTGAGAGCAAGGTACCAGGGGCTTATTTTGTAACCTTTTACTGACCTATTCAGTTATGGATGTTATTCCTCCTCCTCCAGTTCTGTTTTTTTTTTTTTTTTTCCCTTGGATTCTGAAAATTTTTGAAGACCTTTTTCACCTTAACGTGACTATTTCTTCAACTCATTTAGGGTTCATTGTCAACGTTTTCCCATCTGCTCTGTATCATCCAGAAGTGTTTCACTATTCTTCCAAGTAAATAGTGAATGCTATAAGTTAGTTTCATGTTTTTTCTGTCATATCAGTGATACTTTAGGTAGAAGTGGAGAAGAACAGCTGTACGTGTGCGTATGTTTGAATGTAATATATATATACAAACACAGATGTTTATTAGCTTCATTGTACTGGAAGTCAATTCAGTTCTCTGAAGTTTCTAAATTTTTTTTTAAGTGATAAGCAAATGCCATTGTATTTTATGTTTACTGTATTCCTTGTCAAGAAAAAAGGTAATATCTTTCTTGAAGTTTTTAGTATAGAAAGATATTTAAAATGAAAGCTTTGATCTTATCTGAGATATTTAATATACTTTTTATCATTAGGTTTACTTTATTATGGTAACAGTTATTGTCTTTTGTAGTAAAATTATTTATATACTTTATTTTAAATTTTTTTTAACTTATCATAGGTTTGGAATGTTGCTGTTTTCAGCTGCTTTATTTTATGAAGGTTTAGTCCTTAGCTTTGTAAAAAAAAAATTTATTGACTTGTTTTGTTTTATTTACTTGTTTAATAAAACTTTACTATTTCTTTGTCTTTTTTTTAAATAGGAAAATGTAGAAAAGTTTTAAAAAGCAGATTGAAAATTTTTAGAGGAACTTCCTGCATCATGGCTCTATTACCCAGAAACAGTCTCTCATACTGCCAGAAATTCCATTAGATCTTTTATTTTAATGTGCATTTCAGTAAATCCAAGTTCTGTCATTCATACATGGATATGGTTTTGCCAAATTAAAGAGGTTATCTCTTATTCCTAGATTGCATCACCTGCATAAGTGAATGCATGTTTGGGTCATGTTGAGTGTAGAATTGTTTTAGGGGAGGTCAGAGGTCTGGAAGGGTGAGGACGAAGCTGGGGGCAGCAGAGAAGCATTGCTGCCCCTTTGACAGAATGAAGACAGCTCTGAGGTTATTGGTGCAGTGTTCACCAGCACTACCCCAACCCTATTGTTTCCCACTGGCAAAAACTGAGGAAATCCATGGGCAAGGGGAGGTTGAAAAATATCTGTAAGCTCTCAGCCTTGGTCTGACAGAGTATAATAGGGAAAAAGTGGGGCTAAAAGACAATGGATAAATAACTGGCACACCCAGGATCAGAGGAACATTTTTTAAAATATACTGACTCTGGTGTTTTGTTATTGTACCATATTTCGGTGGTGCATATGACAAATTATTAAACAGTTCTAATATTGATTTGTATTCCTTTTTCTTTAAAGAAAATTTCTGTATCTCTGTATTCTGTGAAATTTGTTATTTAGGGAAGATTTTTCTGAAAACTTTGATGATTTTCTGCTTGAGATATTGGGTGTCCTTCATTTACTTTTCTGTTTTTTCAGTATAGGAAGTAGAGTTCAAATGCCACTAGCTTAGATGACAAATTTTTTCTAAACCTTAAAAATTATGTGTTAGGGGATAGATTGGAAGTAATTTCTGTGGATACATTTTAATTTCATTTTTTGAAGAACGTGTGGAGATAAACTGTCTAAAGTTAGAATACAGTTGCTCTATCCTGCCCCCCTTTTTTATAATTCATAGGACTTCACGTGCATAGAATTAGATTAATCATAACTCTTTGTTCATGATACATAGATTTCATTGTTTCACTCATGGAATGAAACATTCATCCCCCCTTATTTTTTTTTTTTTAGAAATTCACGTTCTTTTATTTATTTATTTATGACTCTGTTGAGTCTTCGTTTCTGTGCGAGGGCTCTCTCTAGTTGCGGCAAGCGGGGACCACTCTTCATCGCGGTGCGCGGGCCTCTCACCATCGCGGCCTCTCTTGTTGCGGAGCACAGGCTCCAGACGCGCAGGCTCAGTAATTGTGGCTCACAGGCCTAGTTGCTCCGTGGCATGTGGGATCTTCCCAGACCAGGGCTCGAACCCGTGTCCCCTGCATTGGCAGGCAGATTCTCAACCACTGCGCCACCAGGGAAGCCCCCCCCCCTTATTTTATGTTTTATCCTTCTTAGTTTGTTTTTAAAATTTATTTCTATAACATATTTTTTAAGGATGTTTAGAACACCTGTGAACCCATGCATAACCCAACAACAATTTATTTCTGTGTCCTCTTTGCCTGTCTCTTTCCCTGCCTCCCCGACAAAGACAACCACAATTCTGAATTTATTTATTTCTCATTTACTTGATTATTTTCTAGTTCTAGCTCGCATTATTATATATATAAACACACAAAGATATATCTATGTTATTTAATTCTGGCTATTTTTGAACTTCTAATAAAGGGTATATAACATGTATAATGTTCATGTTGTCTTCTGGGGCTTCAAGCTTTTTTTTCTATTATGTACTTTTAACACAAGTTATTTTTCTGTTCTCCTGGTAGTGAACATTTGTTTCCAGTTGTTCCATTGTCTATACAGTGCTGCTATAAACATTCTTGTACATGTCCTGGTGTTCACGTGCTTGATTTTCTTTGGTGGTTAAACACTGCTGGATCATAGGTATTCAAAAGTTCAGTTTAACCAGATTTTGCTAAATTGTTTTGCAAAGTGATTATACTAATTTAGATTTCTACCAGCAATATATAAGAGATCCTGTGGTTCCAAATCCTGTGGTTCAGATTCTGTCTAAAATTTGGTTTTAGAGTAGTATACTTTTTGCCTTTTAACTGGTGTATTACGTCTACGTGAATTCAATTACCTCATTATTTTGTTCTGTGTACCACAGTTCTCAGTTGTCATTTTATTCCTTTTTGCCTCCTTTTGCATTGAATAGTTAGGCTAATTTTTCTCCTATTATATTAGAAGTATTCTACTCTATTCCTGTCATTTTTGGTTACCATGGCATTACATGCAAACTTATCAATGTCTAATATTAATATCTTTACTCTCATCTAGGATAATAATATTAGCATAAATGAGGTAAATAAATTTAACACTTTATAGTCATTTACCTCATTTATGCTAATATTATTAAGTATTTTAATTCTGTATAATTGAAAATAAAACCTATAAGACCCGTTATTTTTGTTTTGTAACATCCCTGTTCATTTATATTTACCATTTTCTTTGCTCTTTATTCTGTTTTGCATCTTGAACCTTAATTACATCTGGATTATTTTCCTTCTCCTGGAAGTATATTATTTATATTTTGGGGTCTTTAAGTTAGTAAACTCATTACTGTAAGTTAGTAACCTATTTTTTGCTAGGTCAAAAATGTTATGTTTGCCTTTGTCCTCAAAGGACATTTTAACTGGGTATAGAATTTTAGGTTGGCATTTGTTTTGTTTTTCTCATTATATTGATGATAGAATAGCATGCTCCGTGTCTGGGTTCAGTTGTTACAATTATGAAACAATCTAACTGTTGTTCTTTTGAAAGCAATCTGCATTTCTCTGGCTGTTTATAGGAATTTTTCTTTGGTCTCTATAATTTTAATTGTGAATGTGGATTTCTTTTTATACTGCTTAAAAGTTGTTAGGCTGCTTTAATCTCTGCATTGATGTCTGTCATTGGTTCTAGTACATTCTCAGCCATTGGCTCCTGAAATATTGTCTCTGCCTCATTCTCTCATTACTGGACAAGTTTAACTGTCAGACTTTCTTATTGGACCCTCTGTGTCTCATACTTTCTCTCTTATATTCTGTCTTTTTGTCTCTCTATGCTGCATTCTGGATGACTTCTTTTGACCTACTTTTCGGTTCAGTTACTCTCTTTAAGCTGTGTCTAACCTTGTTAAATATATCCATTGAGTTTCTAATTTAAAGTTAATGCATTTTTTTCTCTTCTAGAATTTCTTTTTGTTCTTTTAATCTACTACAAAGTTTCAAGCTTATTTTATATATCTTGCAACAAAGTAAACATGCTAATTTTAAAGTCTGTTGAGTAATCCCAAAATGTGAGGTCTTTGAGAGTCTGTTTCTGTTTTGTAGTGTTGTTTGCTTGTTGCTGTTCATGATGTCTTATTTACTTTTGTATCTGATTACCTTTGATTATGGGCTTGTCGTTATATTTGAAAAATACACATACGGTTGATTTGAAGCCTAGGTGATGACCTTTTCAGAAATGATTTTAGATTTTTTTCTTCTAGACATCTGGAGGTGCTACCAGTCTGGATCACTGTAATCCAAATTTAAGGCTTGAGGTTTCCTGGACTTCCTAGGTGACATGAAGCTGGGCTGCAGGTTCATACCTGAGTTTGTATAGCTGCTTGTAGTACATACTTAAAATTGTAGGTGGTTGAGGGGGTAGCCAATTTAACAATTTATTTTTGCTACAGATGCTTTTGTAGCAAAAGCAACTGAATGTTGGGCATAACCTTTTTAGGTTATTGCTTTATTTAGATTTCTGCCTCACTATCTTGTTACCTTTTCATAAGTCATTGTTACTTAAAATTTTTTCATTCCAGGGTTTATTTTGTTTACCTAGACTGCCATTAACAGAGGCAGAAATCTTTCCCTTTAATTTGCTTTTGAATTTGTCTTGATGTTTGTTTGCTTTTTGTAGGTTCTACATGAAACATTTCCTCAACACACATTCCTCATGAATGGTCTCATTCAAGGTGTAAAGGTAAGAACAATTTCTGTGTGGTTCACAGTGAACCAAAGCCAGGAACCCTTAGTAGTTTAACTCTGGAAGTTTAAACGGAACATAGGGAAATGGTTACCGTTAGTAAATTCTGTAAATCAAAATTTTAGCTGGATTATCAAAGTTAAAATAAAATATAACCCAAATCCATAAGGCACTGGTAAGAACAGTACTTTATTTTTATTAGCATGTACAGAGCAGTATACAAAGGGTATAATTATGTGAACTTTTAATTGCTGTATCAAGAGAATAAAATGGGCAAGTATTAATATCTTCTTTTGAGATAGACTTTGAGATTGAAGAAGAGGAGCAATCAAGATTTAGTTGGATGTATAGTCTTTTGGCAAGGCTGCTGTTCTAGCCATAACTTTCTGAGCTGTCAACTACTTGACTTAATTAGCCTTAATTCATTGTTTAAATTTAATGTGATATTTGTCAGAAAAGCTTATAAATAAGGGGTTAAAATATTATGTTATGTTCCAGTCCCAATTTGTAGTAATGTATATGGGTATAGCATCTAATTTGCCCTTTTCAACTTAGATAATATCAACCTACATAATTTTACTTTGTGCTGAACAGCACACTTAAAATAATACTCTAGTAATTTGCTGAATTCATAGCTTTGAGCAGCATTAATTGTAATAAATACTATTTATTCTTTCCCTATTTTCAAAAAGCATTTTGAGAATGCTTACAATAATAATATAAGTAAACCAGGGCAATTTAAACAAAGTAAACAAGAAGTTTTTAATACTCATTGGGCGGAGGAATATTATCAAGAATCTGGTGTGTGTTCATTTAAGCACCAGTTTGTGAGCAGTTTTTAACTACATGATAAAAGGAAAAACTAAATAAATGAGAGAAGGCATTGATAAAAAATACAACATAAGTTTATCCTTACAGTAGATTCTTGTGGAAGTTAACATGGATCTTTTTCTTTTGTCTTGTGGAGCTAATAAAATGTGTTTTAGTCTGGTTCTGCAAAATAAAACCAGTTAGGTCTGCACCCTAAAGCCAGGTGGCATGCTTATTACACTTTCACTTAGAGATATCCACAATATTATTCTAAAAAACCATAGAACAAAAAGTATTTGGATTGATTCAAGGGCGTGGACAAGAACTTACTTAACCTTCAATGACTATTGAACTTCAATTTATTGAACTTAAGTAAGGAGTTATATACTTTAATAATTGGCTATTGTTTCTGGGGTGGGAATATAATAAGAGAACCCTACCGCAAAGCACAGCTCTATTAAGATATCTTAATATGGATATGCGCACAGTGGAATGAATATGGCTTTGGATTGCTTTAACTTTAAATCTCTGTCTACATCTTATTAACTGTTACCTTAGTCATATAATTTAATCTCCCCTTCATTATGAAGTAATGAGAAAGATAAAAGATCTCTAGTAGGGTGATTATGAGGATTAAATGAGCTAGTAGATGTAAAGCTGTTAGCATAGTACATTCATTCATGTACTAAATACTCAGTAAATGTTGCAAAGAAGAGTACATAAAAAGCAAAAACTATTAGAAGGAAATCTTGGTGACCATTTTTCTTACCAGTTTGGGGAAAGATTTTCTTTTTTTAGAAAAAGAATTCATAAAGGAAAAAATTGAGTCATTTACATCAATATTTTAACTTTGGTAAGTCAAAGCCACCATCATCAAACTGAAAATACAAATGACAAAATGTTATTGGTAATAGAAGGAGGAATACATAAAAGCACTCTCAAAGTAAAACCATAGGAAAATGACTGATATCCCAGAAGGGCAAAGAAGGGTGTAACCTGGCAGTTTACAAAAGATGTCAGTGTGAAAATAAGTTTATCACTAATAAGCAGTAAGTCTCAAATTAAATGAGATAATATTTTTACATACACATTGGTAAAAAATTTTAAACTGACAACAGCTAGTTCAGTTTGTGATAAATTGGGTCCCCGTGCACTGTTGATGACAGGATAAATACAGCTCTTCTGGAAGGCAGTATTTTAAGAGTTAAAAATATTCACATATTTTAACAAAGTAATTCCATTTCTAGAAAGTTGTTTTTATCAAATAGAGTTATTCAGAGGTTCGGGTAAAGGGCTATTTGTAATAATAAACATAGAAACTTCTAAAATGCCTTAAAATTAAAAGAATAAATATGTTGTGGTATAGCCATATAATGTAATACAGACATATAAAGAACATGTTTTTGAAGAACACCATGTAATGTGTGAAACAAAAAGGATATACAACTATACAGTATGGTTTCAGGTTTGTTTTGACCAAAATAAATGTAAATAAGCAGGGGGAAAAATGATTTCAAACCTGAAGTTTGAAAGTATGTGGATTTACGGATGATTTTTAATTTTCTTCTTTATGTATTTTGTTTATCTTTGTAGATTTTCTGCCGTTAACTTTTACTTTGTAAGTTTACTATCATAATGCTTGGAAGAGAAGGTTTAAATTTAGGGTGAGCATCAATAAAGGATGCAAGAGTAACCAGTTCTGTTTTGTGAATTCTCCAGTTTTAGTTTTGGAGTTTTTTGTTTGTTTGTTTTGGTTTTGGTTATTGCAGCAGCTTTATTGAGATACAATTCACCTACCATGCAAGTCACCCACTTAAAGTGTACATTCAGTGGTTTTTAATATATTCACAGAGTTGTGCAGCCATCAGCACACAGTCAATTTTAGAACATTTGCATTGCCCCTGAAAGAAATCCTGTACCGATTAGTAGTCATTTCTCATTTCCCCCTAACCTCTTCAGTGTTAAGCAAGCACAAATCTACCTTCTGTCTCTATAGATTTGTCTGTTCTGGACATTTCATGTAAATGGAGTCATACAATATGTTCTTTTGTGACTGGCTTCCCTCACTTATAATGTTTTCAAGGTTCACCTGTGTTGTAGCACATATTAGTACTTCATTCTTTTTATGGCCAAATAATATTTTACTGTATGGATATACCACAGTTTATCCATTTATCAGTTGATAGACATTTGGGGTTGTTTCTAGTTTTTGATTATTGTGAATAATGCTGCTGTGAACATTTGTGTACAGGTTTTCATGTGGACATATGTTTTCACTTCATCCTAGGTACATACTTAGGAGTAGAAATGCTGGGTCATATGTTAACTTGAGTTTTTTTTTAATTATGTTTTTAAATTAACTTCTTTCTTAACCCTGTTTCTGACAAGTAATATATGTTCCTCATCTCCTAGACTTCTGACAGATGGGTGGCTGAAGCCATGGACAACAATTTCTTTTATCTCTACACTTACTCCCTTGGTGGTATGGTCAGACTTATCACTTTCAGCTCTCAAATAAATACCTTCCTAGACCTTGGGCCGGTACTTCAGACTTGCCTATCCGGTTGCCTAACTGACATCTCTATTTCCTTGCCTAATAAGTATCTCAAAGTTAACAGCTCCAAAACTAAGATCCTGGTCTTCCCCTCCAGCCTGACCAACCCACAAGTCTTCCTCATATCAGTTACTGGTCATGCCATTCTTGCTCACGCCAAAATTCCTGGAATCAGTCTTCTTTCTCTTCCATATCCCAAACCCAATCCATCAGCAAGTTCTGTGATTCTACCTCAAAATAGAACTATAATCAAAACAGTACCTGGTCCCCTTTCAGTAGAGATCGTGATAAAATATAAGCCAGTTTGTGGCACTCTTCTTAACCAACCCCACCCACACCCCGTTTTCTCCTTCGGTATCATCGCTGTTCTCTCCTCCACTTCCTGCTGACCTTGCTGCAGCCACAGCTTCCTCAGCCAGTGCTTGCCTGAGGGCTTTGCAGGTACTGTTTTTTCTGCTTGCTTTTCCCAGATTTTGGCAAGCTTCACTCCTGAACCCCTCAGCTCTTCACCCAGATGTCATTTTTCAGTGAAGCCTTCACTGACTACCATCTTGAATAATGTGTCCAGTTCTCATCACTCCCAATCCCCCTTCTCTGCTTTTTCTTCAAAGCATTATCTCACCTCTGACATGCTGTATATTTTGCTTTATCTTTATCTTGTTATTATGTGTTCTCATCACCCCTCCTCTTTTAGACTGGAAGTTTCTTAAAGACATGGATTTTTGTCCACTTTGCTCACTGCTGTCCCCAGCACCTAGAACAGTTCTTGGCACATGGTAGGCACTAAGTAAATACTGTTGAAATAACATTTCTTTCCAGTCTTTTTCTATGCATTTTTATATAGTCAAGATCCAGCTTACTCAGAGACTTTAACTGTGTATCTTTTTTTTCTTGTATCAGCGGTCACTAATTATATCATAGTAATTTCCCCATAACATTAAAACTACATAAAATACATCCAGCCCCCTCTTACATGTTCCAATATGCACAAATTTCAGTTACCACCATTCAGTTATATAACATGAGTCTCCCAATTCAGCACAATTCAGAATTCTGTTACCATGGTGTATTAACTGTGAGTAGCTGCATAAACTACAAACTGCTGCTAACTCCTCAGTCCACAAAACACTACATAAATAACAGATGCACATCATAACCAGTCACGACGTTTCAAAGTGTTGGTGACCGGTCACTGTGCATCTTAGTTCATGCACATACAGCAAAACATGCCATTGTGTTGCCTCCTTGATCCAATGATAAACCCACATGACAGTTTACAAAAATGGATCATCGAAAGAAGGAATTGGCCAACAAGGATGAGAATGCAGTAAAGAAATAAATAGTGATAATGCTGGAAGTGGGATTCATACAGAACCTCAGAGGAATTATAGAAGAACCAGCTAGTTGGAGAGACTCTAGATATGTAGCCAAAGGAACTTAGTGAAGGTAAACTTATCAGCATAAATGAGGAAAATGGTTGTGATGAAAAGGATAAAGATGTCCCAGAGGAAGTGATGCCAGCAAAAAGCTTGGACATATATACACTACCAAACGTAAAATAGCTAGCTAGTGGGAAGCAGCCGCATAGCACAGGGAGATCAGCTCGGTGCTTTGTGACCACCTAGAGGGGTGGGATAGGGAGGGTGGGAGGGAGGGAGACTCACGAGGGAAGAGATATGGGGCCATATGTATATGTATGATTGATTCACTTTGTTATAAAGTAGAAACTAACACACTATTGTAAAGCAATTATACTCCAATAAAGATGTTTAAAAAAATAAAATAAAATAAAAGAGCTCTCAGAGATGATGTTGCATGACACTGAAAGCATAAAGGATAAATGTTGGAAGCTGATCCAAACTTAAAAAGGCATATGACAATTATCCAAAGCAAAGAAGATACTGTGCATCATACATTATATGACTTACAAAGAAGACAAGCACTGTTCAAATGACTCTTGATAAGTTTTTTACAAAGAAATAAAACACTTTAATTCTTAATGTTTTACATTACAGTGTACTAAGTAAATACTATTGATAGTTTTACTATTTTTTTCATTTCACTAAACATGTATAACTGATAGTAAAAGAGTTTTCAGTGTTCTGACAAAAATTTCTAAATGTCGTAGAATAAATCAGTTTTTCCCATTGATTAAAATCACTTTACATGGTTTCAGCTTGCACATTTTTTTTCAGTCCTGTACTACCATGCAAAGTAAAAACTGCCTGTATTTGAAGTGGTTATACGTATACTATTCTATTGTATGAATATGCCATAATTTATTTATCCATTTCCCTGTATAAGTGGTTTCTGATTTCAAACTACTGAAGATAATTCTGTAACAAATTTTTTAAAATAAATCTTTACAGTTTTTATTGTTTCCTAAAAAAAATAGAGTTGTCAAGGTATAACTAGTGAGTAGAAAAGTTTGGGCATTTTAAAAGATCTTGATTATATAGTACCACATTATCTCCTACAGCAATTCTGCCATTTCACACGTCCATCAACAGTGTGTGCATCTGTTTCACCATGCTCTAATACAAGTATTACTTTTCAGATCTTCACTAATCTGATAAGCTTGAAAATGATGTCTCAATGTAATTTTATTTGTATTTCTTTGATTTCAAGTGAGGTTGGGGATTTTTACATTATTTGCTGGCTACTTTTATGAAGTGCCTTCAAGTTCTTTGTTTATTGTTTATTTTTCTAATGAGGATTGTTCAGTTCTTTATTTTTAAATGATGTACTTTATTTTATGATAATCCCCTCATTTTAATGATTATTAGTTTAAGTACCTGTTCATCTTAACAATTATAAAGGGAAAAACTCACACTTGATCCCTCTTCTCAGATTTTGAAAGTCCTACTCTCCAAACATTTTTCAATAACATTTTTTATTTTTATGGAATTGAAACATATGGTAGACATTGTTATGTGACTAGCAATAAGAAGTTGTGTTAGCGTTCTCCAGAGAAATAAGACCAATAGAATATATATAAAGAGGTTTATTTTAAGGAATTGGCTCACATGATTGTGGGGCTGGCAAGTCTGAAATATGTAGGGCAGGTTGACAGGCTGGAAACTCAAGCAGGAGTTAATGCTACAGTCCTGAGGCAGAATTCTTTCTTCTACTGGAAACCTCAGATTTTGCTCTTAAGGCCTTCAGCTGATTAAACGAGACTCCCATGTTATTGAGGGTAATACCATTTACTTTAAAGCTAACTGATTGTAGATGTTAGACCACATCTACAAAATACCGTCACAGCAACACCCACACTAGTATTTGATTAAATAACTCAGTACTATAGCCTAGCCAAACTGACACATAAAATTAACCACTAAAGTATTATAGTTTTGGCTATACTTCATTGGAAGTATAACCAGACTGAGATGCTGTGGTTTGACTTAGTAGATGAAGTCTAGGTATTACTGCTGGTTAACATGAGCAGATAGAGTGACTGTAATCATTTCTTTTCATGAAGACCAGCTGGTCGAATTGCCCAATGTCTACCTTGAAACTTCTTGAAGCTTCCTTCTTTAGCATGTTTTATATTTAATACAAAACTAGATATCTTCATCAGTGTCCCAAACTAAAACTAAGTGGGCCAGATGCCCAGGGTTGATTTACACCTGGGTCAATTGATATGAAGAAGATGCCTCTGTAGCATGCAGCTTTAATCTTGTCTATTCACAGCAAGGGGTGGGAAAGGCGAAAAAGTAGAAGACCCAGCAATCCATCCCAGGGCTTGGCCACAGAAGTTCACACGCAGTGCTTCTTAGTCTAGACCTGATGGTCCAGTCTGATCAAGGAGATGGCCATGTAGATCGTCTACCAGGACACTCATCCAGGGACATTTAATATGTCAAGAGTTTCTCTAATCCTAGGAATTGCTGCTGAGCTGTCTCATCCTGCTATTTAATGAATTAAATCATGAAGCAGCACATAGCATAAGCACACAGAGAAACTGTTGGCTGATGTTTCTAAGAATTAAAAAAATAAAAAATAAAAAACAAGATGCCTTTAAAGTCCTCTTATAGCTACCCTTTAGGATTACTAAGTACCGAAGTGCTTTGCATACACACACATACACACACACAGTAATTCTTGCTTTCTTAATTTGGACAGGAACTTGGATAAAGACTATCCTTTTAATTATCTGTAAATAAAATTGTTAAAACAACCTACTTGAGAGAGATGACTTCATAAGTTTTAAATAGTTTTTTATAACCGGCTGCTAATTTATCCATTTATTAAAACATGTTTAAGAGAATTCACAAGTAGATAAGTCAAGTACTTTATATGCTTCAGGATAGAGACACTAAAATGTCAGTAAAAAAGAAGTGTAATAATTGGTTTGAATTATGGGCTTATGGGTTAGTCTCAGGTCCTAGAGCCACCTCACACCTGAGCTGAATCCCGCTTCTACTGCTTATGAGACCTGAGCCTTAGGCTAGTTACTTACCCTAATAGTACCCATCTCACAAGGTAAGACATTTGTGTGAAAGGCATAGAACAGTTTGGCATATAGGAATGCTAGCTGTTATTCTTTCTTGTAATCAATTTGAAGTAATGGCCCTACTACTTCTAAGATTAAGGGAAAGCCTGTGACAGTCTGTTTCTTTATATTTTAATTAAATTTAATTGCACTTTCATATGCTTTTGTTTCTGCTTTCCATGAATCTTCCCTACATCCATCCCCTTTTCTCCTCTGACCAAAAGAAAACACTCCAGCCCTCTTGCCCATATTGTTCTTTCCTTGAAGTCTCAGGATTACCAGCTGTTCTTAGACCTTCTTCATGCTTCACAAATTCCCTTTCCCGTACTTCAGTTGAACTAAAGTCACTTTGTGTATCATGTTTCTCATTTGCCCTGTTAAACTGATTGTTACGCACCCTGGGAAGGGAAGCTCTGTACTCTGTACAGGGTCTTACTGGGTCCTAGGTCTGAAAGGTGACCCCTGTTTTAGTACTGTTTTTTTATGTGAAAGGATTTGCATTTGTCAGTTATGTAAATAAAAACCACAGTTCCATTAGTGTGAAATTTTCTCTTTGATGTCCTTTTAAGAAGTGAAAGAGATAAAAGTCATTATTAGTAAAATACTGTATGAAAAATCAAAGTGAATGAATATGATTTTGGGGTAAACTATGTCTATATGTTGCAGGTTCCTTGCGGCTTATAAAGGATACTGAAAAGTTGTCATAAGATGCGAACTTTTTCATGGAAAAATGAAAATTTTCAGAAGTAGTTAAATAACTGTACTTTATTCTTCATTGGTACCATTGCTACCTCAAACTCAATTGCAAAGTTAATTAAAATATTTGAAGGAAAACAAAAAAAAAATTTTAGTTTTAAAACTTTTTAAGGGTATTGACCCAATTATTTTAGTCAAATGTTTGCCAGCTGCATATGTTAAGGAAAACTTACACTTAAAACCTTTATGATGGCTATATAAAGTATACAATTCATGTACTTTTGCTTCAAATGAGTTGTATTTGCTATTCTTTGTATGCTTTAAAAAGTTTATTGGATAATTGTATTTAATTGAACAATAAAGCTTTAATTGCTGTTTTGTCAAATTAGAGCCTGTAAGGCCATGTCAGAATTACTGGCCAATTAATGATGCCAGTTGGACCGGGAAGCTAATTTACAAAAGTGACGTATTAACTGTTGGTTAATTTTGCCATCCACACCTAGGCTCCTACACATCATGTTTTATCCAGTATTCGTTGGGCCACGATAGCATGGCTTAGTACATTTGGTCCTCATTTTTCCAGGATTTCATATTTGCAGATCTGCCTACTCGCTAAATTTATTTGTAACCCCCAAATCAATACAGTGCTTTCATGTTCATTTATATATGGCATAAGGAGGGAATTTGAGTTGCCCAACTGCGAGTTTCCAGCTGAGGTTGAACAAGGGGACATTCTCTCTTCTTGTTTCAGGTCTCATACTATAAACATGTCCTTTTTGCAGTCCATGTAATGCCATATATTTTGCATTTTTGTTCCTTTTGTTGATAATTTCTCTGTTTAAAATGGCCCCAAGTGTAATGCTGAAGTGTTGTCAAGTATTTCTAAATGCAGGAGGGCCTTGATGTACCTTATGGAGAAAATACTGTGTTAGATAAGCCTCATTCAGACATGAGTCATAGTGCAGTCAGCTGAAACTTCATTGTTAATAAATCAACAATATACATATTAAATAAGGCATCTTTAAACAGAAACACACATTAATCAAGGTTATGTATTGATCAGTTAATGAAACTATGTGACCAGAGGCTTGCAGGAACCCAACCTTGTGTTTCCTCTAGCAACAATGGTTCCGTGTTCTTTAATTCTGTGAATAATGAGAATCAACTGTATTTGTGTTAAAGGCTAGGGCCTTGATGTCAGTCTGGTTTTAATTTTTAAACATTTTGTTCTCATTTGCAAATTGTGCTCTGCATCTTTAGGACTGATGAAGTACTTGCCTAATCAAGGTACAAATATCCTTCTCAATCTACTGTTGTAATAATGTGGCCTGATAGGATCTAGGGCTAGATTGGGTAGTGAAGATGTAACTCTGGGACAGAAGAAAGTCTATGATTTTTAAGAAATACAAGTTTTCCAAAGAGGCAAGTATTTATTAGATTGAATTTTAGCATCTTAATAAAAATATAGGTTCTCCCAGAGGGTATTTTCAACATCTGTTGTCACTGAGAATTTGATTTAAATAATAATTATTTAATGAATAGATTAAATTACAACTTAAATCCAGAATCTAGATAACACTATCTTTTATCTGTAAAAACTACATTATTTTAAATAAAACTTCAGTGCTTGGCCTTCTCATATCCTTTGTTTTAATGGCATGCATTCCATATCTTAAAGCATTGTATGAAATCTAAAATCAGAACTGTCCAAAAAGTTTTCCAGGGTTCTTTGTGTTTAGAGTTTTTGTTACTGTTTTTGTGGTGGTTGTTACTTCTACTGCCTTGTCCTCTTAAATTTCTTTACATATTTTTCTTGACCAGTTCTATACTACCCAAGAACTCAGGCATTTGATATTTTTAGAGAATTTTAAAGCAACGTAAAAGATTTTCGTTTCTAAAATTTATGAAACTGATAGTTGCAGGTTGTGAATTTAAGCCCTGCTTCTGCAGTCATTTAGCTCTTAGTTAAAGGAGGTCATTTAACTGTCTTGATGCAAGAACAGACCGAATGCCCTGGAAATCCACTGTGGCTTATAAATTACAAGGTTTGATGCCTGGGTATGGATTAATATTTTATTTCAGAGGAGCCAAAATGCTTTTCTCCTCAACTTGCCTGCCCTCCATTGAGTCTTCTCTCACCTCCCCTTACATCAGTTTACCTGTCCCCTGGCCCATTGGCTTTGGGTTTACTAGTGGCTGATAAGGGATTAGAATCCTATTCTTTTTCTTCTCAGCCATGTGACCTTGGAAACTACTGTGAGTTGATTTGCTCTTAAAAGTTCTATTCAGTTTACCAAACCTCTTTGAAAGCCCTTATTACCAGACCCTGTGATAGGCATCAAGGGTACAGAGAAGGAAAGAAACCATTCCTCTGACCTTAATGTCAATTTCTAATCCAATAGAGAAGATAGACAAATAACAAGTAATTGTAATAGAGTGTTACAGTTATAATAGAAGCAATATGTACCAGATTGGGCGGGGAGGGTTGTTTGCTTTGCACCCCTCAAAAACCAGTGTGATTAATTCTGTTTGAGTAGCTAAGAAAATAGATAGAGGAAGAGGTGCTCCTTGCTTGGAGTTGAGAAGAATGACTAGTAGTTTGCCAGGTCCAAGCGTGGGAAGCATACAGGCACAACAAGGGCCTTTGCAATGCCTGTTGGCAGAAAGGAACACGGTATTGTATATGTTCAGAAAACTAAGAAGTATTGTATATAGACAAAGCATAGAGGATGTGTGTTAGGTGCTAGATGTTGGAGGATTCTATCTGTATGCTATGCTGAGGAATTTTTTAAATGTATTATGAAAATTCAAATACACAAAAGGAGAGAATAATGTAATAAACGCCCATGTACTTATCACCTAGTTTCTGTTTGTAGTATTTAAAAGCAAAGTTCAGACACTCATTATTTCACCTATTAAATACCTGCTAAAGAATTTCAACTCTGCACAGTGGAGAGTTTTAAACAAAGGATCAGAGAACGGAAGTCTGCAGCTCATCAAGGTTGCTCTTGGGGGTATGTGGAGGACAGATTGGAGGGAACTAGGACCAGGGGCAGGAGACAGTTAGAAAGCAGTTTTATTTAAATCCAGGCAAGAAATGCTGAAGAGTGTCACACAGCAGGGGATGGATAAAGAGAAATCATTACGAGAGAATGGTCTGAAAAATCGCCTTGGGGAGTGGAGGGATGATGGGAAAGCTTTGGACAGCTTCTTAGCAAAGATGGGAAGTGTGGGTGTTTGGTCAGGTTTATAGGGAACAGTGTGCATGTTAAATGTCAAAGTAGGGAAGTCCATTTGGCTGTAGGCACAGAGCTCAGAAGAGAGATTGCAAAGCTGTTCATAATGTAGGTGGTGGTGGCCAAGTGTGCAGACAGAGCATGTAAAGGGAGGATGATAGCACCAACAGGGTCTGAGAGGCAAGCCTGTGGCCACCTCAAAGGACCCTGATTTCAAAAAGGAAATAGATATGGAAATGACCAGCCAGCAGAGTGACTGGCAAATTGTGAGGAAGTGGTAAATGTGAGTTTCTTTACTTTCTTTGCTTATGTGTGGTGTTCTTGCTTCCCCTTAGCCTCAACTCTTTTTTCAAATCTTATGCAACTTGCATTATCTCTGTCCTAAGTTCACCAGGCAAATACAGCTTTAAGTTTGATGACAAGAAAATCTGCTTTTCTTATGGACATTTAGTATATGCATACTTATCCTGCTATCCCTATTAGTTCATCCCTTTGAGAGCAGAAGGTGTGTATTCATTTGAGTGTCTTCATTTCACCAGTTAATTCAGAGCTTTGCACATGATAGATATGCTATACATATTTATTAAAATGAATTAAGTGTCTGGCTTCTTTCCATACCCTTGGTGTGTGTTTACGTTATGGGCCAACTGTGGGTGTATATATTTTACATCACCTCTCTTTTCCAGTTTCTCCCAGAAAACAAACTCTTATCCCTTTCTTCCCTCTCAAACAGCACGCTTAAAAATTTTGTTAGGATTTTTTTTTTTAATGACAGGTTGTATTTAATGTTTCAAATTACTCTGTTTTGGAGCCACTAAAATGAATTGGAGCATTTAGAAATGCATTTAGAAAATAAGAATTACAGGTAGTTGTGGGATCACATTATAAATCTGACCTTTGCTTCTGCTTTCTTCTCCAGGGCCTGCTCTCTTTTCTGAGTGCCCCACTCATAGGTGCGCTGTCTGATGTGTGGGGAAGAAAGCCCTTTCTCCTCGGCACCGTCTTCTTCACCTGCTTTCCAATTCCACTGATGAGGATCAGTCCATGGTGAGTGGCTAGGTCCTCCATCATGACTGTCTGTTTTGGATCACCTGTGGACAGTACACCTGCAGTGTGCTTTTTACCCTTTGCAAAGCAGTTGTACCTGTGTTTTCATTTGAACTCTTCGGTAATACTGAAAGCTAGTAGGCAGTTGCCATCATGCCCACCTAAGTTCTTCACTTAGGTGAAGAAATAGAAAGAAAAGATGTCTCTAAGGGCAGCTATTGTTGCCATGAGGTAAGTTACAAGATTGGGTCCTGGGAGGGGGCAGACAATCCCTGTACTCACTCAACTGTGACTCATTTGACTTTGAAAATGTGTTGTTTTTGTCAGCTCATTGCTCTGGGGCACTGACATGAACATAGTTTATATCAAAAGGCAGGAGTCACTTTTTTGTGTACTGTATTAAGACCAATAGCCTATTCTGAATCATAATGTGAATTTTAATTTGATCTCATTTTTTCATGAGAATAGTTAGCATGTAACCAAGGCTATTTAGTTAATAAAAATGGGTTGGAATTTGCACCTGAGCAGTAACTTAGTTTTTCTGGAGTACAGAGGATGGTATTTTGGCCAAAATTCCTGTTGCTGAGATGCTATTCCTATGTGAAGAACATACTTTAGAATGGAGGGTTTTTGTGTTTCAGTTTCTCGGGGGTTTTTTAAAAATGCGATTAATAGTTTCGGAGGGGGGTGCTCATGTGAAAATACTCTCATTTGATTATCTGATAGGAATTTTATGTCAACATTTGTCATGTTCCAAATATGTTGGCTATCTATAATGAATCATTTTATTTCCTACCAGATGAATTTTTATAAAATACTTTTTGGTATTGAGTCTTTCTGTCCAAGAACAAGTCATGCTTTTCTGATGAATTAGGGTTTTTTTTTAATGTCCTCTCAATACCTTAAAATTTTTTTCTTCAGATCTTTAAATGATTTTACCTCTTCTCTTCCAGTTTTCATGCTGCTGCTTCTGCTACTTGTGTAGACTAATGAATAATGTTAAATAAAAGTAATGATTATGGACCTATCTACCTCATATATATGAAGGAAATATAATGTTTCATCATTGAGTATTAAGCTACCTTTTGGGTTGAAAAATACTTGTTCCTATTTTATTTAGAGATTTTCTTTTTTAAAATCAAGGTTGAATGTCAAATTTTATTTGATGCCTTTTGCATCAGTGGAGATCATTTGAATTTTCTCCTTAGATCTATCAGCATGATGAATCATATTAATAGATTTCTAATATTGAAACATCCTTACATCCTAGGATTAAACCCTACTTTTTGTTCTGTGAGATTCTGTTTGCTAATATTTTAACTAGATTTTTTAAGCATCTATGCATATGATAGAAATTTTTTGTCTTAATTAAATTAATTTTTAAAATGCTTCCTGCTTTTGTGTATATGTATTTTTCTTAGCTAAAGCTAGGAAGTTTAGAAAGTTTTAATTTCTGTTCTGGCTACCTTTAAAAGTATAACTTTACTGCATACCCTTACTCTTTCGTGTTTTTAAACTGCATTTACTAAAACCCCTTGAACAATGGCAAAATTAGTATGTTTCTCCTTCCTCTCCATCTTGATTATAATTTTATTAGTTGTCCTCTATATCTTTAAATATACATGTATTTTTTTAAATTTATTTTTTGGCTTATAGTCTTTACATGATATCTTTGGCTTTGGTTATAAAAGTGTGTATACACTACCTCTCTCATGGGTGTTTAAAATAATCTTTTTATAGGTGGTATTTTGCAATGATTTCCATGTCTGGAGTCTTCTCAGTCACGTTCTCTGTGATATTTGCCTATGTAGCTGATGTTACTCAGGAGCATGAGCGAAGTACTGCTTATGGACGGGTAAGATAATAGATTGTTTTTTAATCAGAGAAATAATGAACATTCTACTAAAAATTCACTGGAAAGTGAGATTTTATTAAAATAGTGTTAAATATTGACTTATGTAAAAGAAAATCCAAAGCAATTGAAATAAAAAAGGAGACTTATGAGAAGTTAAAAATAGCAAGATAGAAATTGCTAGTAATTTGTTTTCTGGTTTTAGTGTTGGAAGATTGGCAGGATGTGTTGAGTTGTCAGTTGCAAAGTTTTTTTAAAGTTGGTTTGATTTGTTTCTTGTTAGCTAATCTCTTGAGGAACCATAAACAGTAAACAGGTGCTACGATCATAGGTCTCTGTGTACCTAATTAGAAAACCTCAGCCATGTTAATCCATTGTTACTCTATTGCTAGTTGTGTGACTCAGGCACTTATTTGGGACATGGTACTACAGAAAAAGGACTACATTCATTCAGCAAATAATTGCTGAGTGTATAACAAAAGTTATAGGAGACCTTTTTTGGGTAATTGACAATCATTTCTAATTTTCTTAGGCAAGATAATGGCACTGTGGTTATGTAGGAGAAGAAAGACCTAAAGAAGATGGCAGGCTGAAGCCATTTAGGTCAGAGTGTCACAACTTTGAAAATTACTTAAGTGGTTCAAGGGGAAAAGATGACAGGCAAGCATTTGTGGGTATGTGTTCAATGTGTGAACCTCTTGGGGTAATTGGGTGTGGACAGGAAAAATTTTCCCTTCTTTCCTTTTAGGTTCTTTGGCCAGCATAATAATTAAATTGACATAAGACAGATTAACAGGAGAAAAACAAATTTAATTTCATATGTATGGGAGTCCCACAAAGATGCGAGATACTCAAGGGAAGTCAGGCAATTGAGGCTTATATACCATCCTGAGCTAAGGAGAAAGAGGGTAGGGGTCTGGGGCTTCAAAGGGAAGGAAGACAATTCACAGGAAGATGAGGAGAGCAAATATCTGGTAAACAAATGTTTGCCATTCCATGCAGATAAGTCTGATATAAAAAGTTATCTTTACTATTTGCTCTCTTCCTGGCATAGGCCTCCTGTCTAAATTCTTTTAGGCTGTTAAGAGAAAGGTAAAAAGCTTTTCCTGAGTTTCCTGGGTCTTAATTGCCTTCAGCTAAAAACAATCCACATGCCAAAGTGGCACATTTTGGGGTGGCTTATTCTGCTCCCCTTCAGCGTGCATTGTGCTCTTCTCTCAACTTTCCTGTGTTTGAAATGTTTATAGTAAGAAGATGGAAGAAGAAAGATGATCTGGCTGGGTTGTTGAATGTTTGGAGGGGGATTGAATGCCGGAAACTCAGGATACTTCTCTCCTGAGTCTTACTTTTTCTTTTAAATCCCACTTCCTGGAAGACAGTAAGTAGTCATTCAGTGTTGACTGAGTGAATAATTGTATGGATCAATGATGGACATATAAGTCAGTTACTGCTGTTCCACAAAACACAACAGCAATTTTTATTTTGTTGACTTTAGACATCAGTAGTTTAAAAACTTCTCCTTCGACCCCACTTACCCTGTAGCTATTACTTGCTCCCCTTTCCTTCTTCCCTCCTCCCCTGAATGTTTCTCATGTCATGTCCTAAAACAGGGGCATCTCCAGAGTGCTGCGGAGGAGGACAGAGGGAGAAGCAGATAGGAAGGCTTCAAAGAAGGCAGGGTGTTCAAGGTGGGCTCTCAGGGTCGGTCAGCAGATTTGAGGGGTGCCAGAAACCTCATTTATCACACTTGTGCAGCTTTTCTCAACATCACAGAAAACACTCATTTCCCTCCAATTTCATTCGATTTTTGTTCCCTGCTTCCACCAGAAAAACCCCTCATGAAGCTGTTGTGCTAAGCAGTGGTACTTAAGGAAAGATTTCAGAGAGAGAGAGTTCCGGAACCAAAGTGACCATGACTTAGTTCCCCTGTCTCTAGCTCAGTTCTTCATCTGTAAAATGGCAGTTATAATAATGCCTGTTCGTAGGTATGTTGAGAGAAGTTAGTGAGAGGAGCGCCCTACTGAAGTGTGCCCTCAACCAGCATGTAAGGCTTCCTGAACTTGGTCACAGGACTCAGGATTTGGTCAGTGGCTAACCTTTACATTTACCTTTACATGTCAGATGTTGAGATGACAAACCTGAAAAAATTAAAAGAAAAAAAGCTTGCAGGCTACCTTACAGATATAGGAGGATTTATTGCCAATTAATTACAGGATTGTCAATCAAGTCTAGCTGAAATTCTCAGAAGCATTTTGAGGTCTGTTAAAGAATATATATGTTTATCTTCCTTACTGAAACTCCTGCAGTAAACAAAGAAAAGTGGTAATTCTTTCAATGGCTGCAATAATGAATTTAAGTTAATGCTCATTGAGAGACTGCTGTGGTGAAGTCATCCTTTAGATTTATTCACCAGTGTCGTATTGAGTGTTAAATCAAAGAGGGATTTTAGATAAATACACAAACTAAGCAAGTAGGCTGCTTTAAGTTTTAAGAAAGATGCAACGTTTTACACAGAATTTCATGGGGCCATAGATTCTCAGAAACTCATTCACCAAGTATTTATTGAGCACCAACTGTGGCAGAGTAATGTAACTAATCAAATAAAACAATTAGGAAACCACTGCTGCTCCCTGTCCCCTTCTGATATTTGAAATTTGGTGACTAACCTTTTTACTTTCATTTCCATATTGCACATGATTAAATTGGCTCCCAGAGTATTCATTATTAAATATTTTAATAACAGATTTTTTCCCACTAAATTCCAATTGTTTCTCACTATTACTACATGTATATAATAATTATGTTTTACTTTTTGCATACTTGAAGAAATTAAACTGATCTTTAAGTATTATACCTGCTTCAGTGTACCACTAAGGGAATGGAGGGAGGAAGATTAGGGTATTATAGGTGGGCATTAGTAGACGGAGAGATGGGAGGAGGAAATCCTGAGCACTGTAGGACCTAACCAAATTGGGCTGTGTTAGGAGGAGGGGGTAGGCCTGCCCCTCTGTGTCTGAGAGCATTTGCCCTGCGGTACCATCTAAGTCAAGTTATGAAGCTTTCGGGTTTTCTGATACATAGACTTGTAAATAATAATGCTCGTGTCTTCTTCGTGTTTTGCAAGACTTAAAGATTCTCATTAAGATTTCTGCCTGTGGTAGTTTCTCCATGGCAATGTACAAATGTTTGAATTATGGAAATACCAGAAAATAGGGCACTTCTCCCTTAGAGCAGTGTTGCAGGATACATCACATGGATGGGAAAGATGAATTTAAAAGTTTACCATGGTTTGGAGTGCATCATTTATTGATAATGAGCATTAATCTCATAATCAATCATTCTTTATCCCCCTTGTTTATATCTGAAGTAGTTACTCTATCCCCTTCAAATTTGTGGGGGAGCTTAGTAGAAGGCAGTCATTTTCTATTCAAAACTGATGTATCGTGTATTCTTACATATTAAATTATTGTTATATAGATAATAATTTAATTCCATTGTTCTTAATGACCAAATCTTGAGTTATTGAACAATCTTTATCTTAGAAAATGTCCAATTGGCTAGAATAGAATTATGATAGTAGAATTAGAAATGTCTGACAAATAATGAAATAAATGATTGAGTGTTTTCTCCTGTATACTCCATGATCTTTAGATTCTTTACACTTGGAATGCTGTGGAATTATAGAAGCAGTTTTAGCTGAAATTTAGGTCTAAGTCTGACTGTGCATTTTAGTGAGAACGATTAACTTGAGAAATTGGAAGATGGCTTCCAGTTCTTGCTCATCTGTGTGAACTTAAGACATATATTGTTTCTTTATTTGTACATTGAGTTGTAGAATATCTTCTCAATTTACATACAGTAATTTGATAAGGATTAAGTAGTGGGAAACTGTTACGAATAAATGAATGAAAGACCCATTTTGTGCAGGTATGATGTTGTTAGTATTAGCACCTGAGGACCCTGCAACAGTGCTTCCGTAGCATGTGAGGATGCTGCAGCAGTGCTCCCATAGCTGTTTGCATGTCATTGCAATTTATAATATAAAGTTACATGATTGCCTTGATCTTCTTAAATAAAATGAAAAAAACCTGAAGGGCAGGAGCTCTGTCTTCTTATTTATCTGGCACATAGTAGATGCTCAATAAATATTGAACCAGGGAATTCCTGTTCCCCAAATTAGAATTCCCTATACCCCCTTTTTTTCCCCAGAAATTTTTTTACTTTTGGCTTTTATAATATTTTTAGTATAATACTAATTTCCAATACGTTGTATTTTCACATTCAGTTAGGGGGTGATGGATGAAGAAAAAGTGTTATTGCCTACCCAGGAGTCATAATTTCAATCATAGATAATGATTTCTGTAGTTTCTATTAAAATCCATTAGAAGTTTAAATAACCAACTTATTATAAATGTGCTTTTGACACTCAGTCTGGTTATAATTTGGAGACTCCCCATTTAAGCTTCTGAACATTCAGATTACATTTCACAATAAAGGGAGCCTTCTACGTGCTTATATGAAAGCAGTGTGAAGAAGCTTCACATGGATTCAAGTTGCAAGGGTGATCAGTTGACTCAGTGGTCTCTGGTATTAGGTGGAGGTTGGGGGTGACAGCATGACAAAAGTCCCTAGCCTGGGGATTTCTCCATTTAAAAAGCTTTGGCGTCTCCCTCAACAAATCTTTTTGGATTTTTTGTTGTTGTTATAGCTTTTTCTAAGATTACCAGAGATTTTTCCCCTCTCAGTGCTAATGAAATGGTGAAACAGTACATGTTTTTGGAAGATGAAATCAAGCCTAGTCTCTGAATAATTTGTAGATTTTATCATCAACCCTGCAGAAATTTTTTTCATACCTTTCTCTCTACATCCCCATTCCCCAAATAAAGAAGATTAAAACATGTATATTTTATTTATGGGGGAGGTTTTACAATTTTTATTTCTAACAAATCATTATTTTGCATTCTTGTAGCTTTCTAGAGTAACTCCAATTAGTTAATAGCTTGTGAACAAGTCCTTAAAACAAAATTACTTTCATTCTTTTTCATTCTTAAAAGTTGTGTGCAACACAATCCTTTTGTCTTTTTTAAGCCAGGGAAGGATGGCTTTAGGTATGTACCTGTGGGAACCTGGATGAGAACAGGAATATAGGTGTGCACCTGCAGCAGATGGGACCCTGGGTGAGAGTGTGCTTTTTCCATAGGTCTCAGCCACATTTGCAGCCAGTCTGGTCAGCAGCCCAGCCATTGGAGCATACCTGTCCGCCAGTTATGGAGACAGCCTTGTTGTGCTGGTGGCCACAGTGGTGGCTCTTCTGGACATCTGCTTCATCTTATTGGCTGTTCCAGAATCTTTGCCAGAGAAAATGAGACCTCTTTCCTGGGGAGCTCAGATTTCTTGGAAACAAGCAGACCCTTTTGCGGTAAATAAAAACATGAAAACATTTACTTTCCTAAATATCTTTCTAAGCCATGCAAATAAAAGAACATTCCTGCAGTCTCAAGCATCCTAGCAGTTGTTGATCTATTTTTTTTCTCCAGTAAAAATAGAAAAAATGTATTTGCAAGTAAGGGACTGAGGTAGACTGTACACCAAGGAATATATAGGATTGCTACTTCTTAAGTCAAGCATGTGGTTATCCTATGGGAAGAGACAAGAAATGTCCAGTTTATCCCTGATGAAGACTTGGGAAGGAAGGGTTTTTTCTTTTTGCATAGTTGTTTTCATCTTTCTTTTAACAAAATAAATGAAGGTGGACATTTGAAGTGGTTGTTTCGATTCACTTAAATTCAAAAAGGTTAAATGCATTTGGACCGACTAAAGTAGTTATTATCTAAGTTGTTAATATACACCCACGTTGAACTTGTCTTTTGCGGATTGAATGGAGTCTTTGTTTTCTCTTTTGTCATGGGGGAATCCCATTAACAACTAGAAGAAGTACTGAGAAGAAGAATCTTCTCTCCCCACCTTCTCTGGTTTGACATTGTTCTTGAAGAAAATATGTGCGGAAAAACATAACCAGAGATGTGATATTTGCTTTTTTCCCTTAAGTTTACCTTTTAGGAAAAATACATATAAGAAAACTAACTCATGAGAAGTTCTTTTCTAAAAAGCTCCCTCATTGTATGACCTGGGGACCCTGCTCATTCTGTTTGTGCTGTAATGTCAGATATCAAGAAATAGGTGTGGAGAGAAGGAAACCAGGAGCGGAGGCAGTCAGACCTCCCACCTTGTCATGTACTGGTCAAGCTACACAGAGAAATTCCTCTATGTAGTGGAACTATTGTGGCTTACTTTTCAGGGCTGTTAATGAGGATTGCAGTGAATGTATATAAGTTAACCAGTCTAGTGTCTGGTATATAGCAAGGTCCCAATAGACATTAGCTACTTTTGCTTTTACTTATATGAAGGTTACAGTTATGATGACCTAGCATGCACTGCAGAACTGTACGCTCTGCAGACGACTTTTGGTGCACCCCTGGTCTACTCAAACATCCTGTGTAGAGAGGGGTATACGATTTTTGGACTAGGTTGTAACATTCAAAAAGTTGTTACTGGTCAGAGAATCTTGTCGTCACTGACCCCATGGCTGGAGCATATTTATTTGTCTACCAATTTTAAAGGCAAATTTAATACCAACATTTTAAAGAATAGAGTAAATTTATGTGTAATTAAAACACTGTGCTGTTTATGGCTTTAAAGGAGTTGTATTATGAATGAAAGAGAAAGATGAGATTTTCTTAAAAGGTTCTGGAGCAATGTTTTTCAGGGTCTGTTCATAGCATGTTCAGGGTCTGTTTCAGGATGTGAACCAGTATTGTTAACAAAGATGAGCAAATTTTTTTTTAAAAAAAAGAGAGAGAGAAAGCTATAATATTTGAAACATACCTCTGAAATTAGGACTTCTAACCTCCCTTAAGAGATGGTGATAGATTTAATGTTAAGGCTCAATTCCTTTTATATATAATCCATTCATCTTTTGTTATCCACCTTAATAGATCAAAACAGTGCAGCCAGTATCCCAGAATATCAGTGACATCAGTATCTATTTGCTTTTTATATGTTTCTATTTCTGCTTATTCCTAGTCACTGAAGAAAGTTGGAAAAGATTCTACCGTCTTACTAATCTGCATCACCGTTTTTCTTTCATACCTTCCTGAGGCTGGACAGTATTCAAGTTTTTTCCTTTATCTCAGGCAGGTGAGTAGTGAGTGCCTAGTAGCTTTTGAAAATGAGGAAAATCAGAGATTGGGATCTGGCTAGAGGTATTTTGTGGGAAAACACTGTAGAGAAAAAAAATGTGTTAACTTGCTTCTAGTTATAAATGTAGGTGCTGACATATAATTAGTAGTCAGGAAACCTTTAGTGCAATAATTTTTAAAATACAATAAAATGTTTACTGTGGAAAAAATTTCTTTGAGAGTTATACAGAAAGAGAATTAGTAGAAACAGAATTTATTAAATCTTTAATAATACCCATTAAATTTCACAGAGAGGTAAAGTTTATTTCAGAAGTGCCCTGACCCCCTGGGTCTGATCACAGCCAGCTTGCTTAGCCATCTATAGTAGGCCATAGCTCAACACCACTGTAGACTGACTTCAAGGTGGCTCACAAACAATAACCAAAATAATCTTTTCTCCCTTCTGATTTTTCTTTTTAAAAATTTACACTTTACTTTGTCCTCCCCAAAAGGCAATTGACTTACGGCAATTAAAAAAAAAAGTTCCCTTTTCCAACTGTTGTTTTAGGTCTCTGGGATTGCTAAGACCTGAGTTGCCTTCCACTGCAGTCCTGTCTTGGTCTTTTACTGATTTCACTGGAAGTCCTCCTCCTAAATTCCTCTATTTTTAGAGATATTTTTAAATAAAATTTGTTAAATTCTCCATTCTCATAGTTTTCCTGAGAGTATGAGACTACAATATTTTATATGGTGGCACGTTTAAGTAAAACTTTTTTTCAAGCAGTTTTATTTTTGTTTTGCTCATTATGGTGGGTGGATGCTGGAGATTTAGAGGGAAGAGTGGTGAGATAGTGTGGTTAATGTAGAAAATTATATATGCATACATTAAATTACATTAAATTTGCATTTAATACAGAAAATAATGTAGGAAAAATGGGAACGTCCAAGGAAGAAAGTGAAAAAACATGTCTCCTTCTCAAAGTGTTCAACATAGAGTTCCCAGCAAATCTATTTCTAGGTATATAGCCAAGAGAATTGAAAACACATACTTATACAAAAACTGTTACACAAATTATTATTCATAGTAGCCAAAAAGTAGAAACTACCCATATGCCTATTAACTGATGAAATGGATCAACAAATGTGAAATATCCATACAATGGAATGTTATTATTTGGCAGTAAAAAGCAATGAAGCACTGATACATGCTACAACATGGGTGAACTTTGAAAACATTATTATAAGTGAAAGAAACCAGACCATATATAGTATGATTCCATTTGTATGAAATGCTCAGAATAAATAAATCCATAGAGATAGAAAGTAGATTATTGGCTGGGTGGTAGAGTAGGCTGGAGGAATGGGAATCCTAATGGGGTACCATGTTTCTTTGAGGAGTGATGAGAGCTTTTAAAATTGATCATGGTGATAATTTCCCAACTCTGTGAATATAAAACTAAAACCATTGAGTTGTACGCTTGTAATGGGTGAATTGTATGGTATTTTAATTCTGTCTCAATAAAGCTGTTTTAAAAAATATATTTACAGGGGGTGTGGGGAGGGGTGGACTGGGAGTTTGGGGTTAGTAGATGCAAACTATTACATATAGAATGGATGGACAACAGGGTCCTACTGTATAGCACAAGGAACTATATATTCAGTGTCCTGGGATAAACCGTAATGGAAAAGAATATAAAAGAGAATGTGTATTATGTATAACTGAGTCACTTTGCTGTACAGCAGAAACTGACGCATTGTAAATCAACAATACTTCAATTAAAAATATATATATATATTTACAAATTAGACTGAGAAATAGATTCCAATTTTTTAAAATTGCATTTGATTAGAGAGTAATAGGATATTGTTAATGTCAGCAGCACTGGTTTGGGAACCAGAGGTTCTAGCTCTAACTCTTTTTATTAGCTAGTTGTGTAACTTGAAGCAAGACGGTCATTTATGAAATGTGAAGATTGTATACAATAACTTTTAAAGTTTTTTTCTGAATTTTATAAAGTTTCAATAGATAGGGCAAATAAAAACTTGATATTTAAAACTTTAAAGTTTTAGTAGGCATTTCAGAGCTGCTGTTAAGATTAAGAGGCTTAGAAATCATTACCAGCTAACTTTGGCTGCTCTTTAGAATTAGAATCACCGTGGAAGCTTTTTAAAACATACCTGTGTCTGGACCCAGAGAGTCTGATTCAATTGGTCTCAAGTGGATTCCAGCATCTCATTTCTCCCCTCTCCCTTCTTCTCTTCTCCCCTTCTCGGTTGCCCACATGATTTTAATGTGCAGCCAAAGTTGAGAGCCACTGACTTTGCCAGTGAGCATACTCTGTGTTGGCAGCATCAAAAATCGAATCATTTTCTTCATATTCTCTCTAACGCTTGATAATGTTATATTTGTCTCTTGGTGGGTTGTGGGTTGCAGATGGGGATGGATATGAAAAAAATAGGTAGGCCTACAATAGAAAATGTTATCTTAATATTTAATATTTGTTAAATTAAGTTGTGCTGCTTATAATTATTTATGACAGATTTAGATATAAATTATTGGTTAAATAGGTTCAACTTTGAGCACTGCCTAATTTGCCATTGTCAAGGTTTTATGAACTTTCCTCAACTATTTTATTCTATGGCTTTAATGGAACATAACATTCCTTATTTTTATAATATCTGTATTACAAAGTGTTTTCATTTCCACAGGTCATAGGTTTTGGATCTGTTAAAATTGCAGCATTCATAGCTATGGTAGGAATTCTGTCTATTGTGGCTCAGGTGAGTGTTATTTTACCCATCCCTTTTTTTTTTTTTTTTTTTCATGTTTTTAATCTGAAGTAACTGTAGATTCATAGGAAGCTGCAAAGAAATATTCATGGAGATCTCCTGCACCACTACCTCAGTTCCCCTCCGCCTCTGCCATGGTAACATCTTGTGCCCTATGGTATAATATCAAACCCAGTAAACTGACATGGATACAGACCATAGAGTTATTCCATTTTTAATAGAATCTTAAGGTTATGATTTAGGAGGAATTTAACACAACTTTTCAATACTTTGTAGAGTACATGTTGTTACCTCTAATGGATCAATTCAGCAAATAAAAATTTGCTTTTACAACCACCAACCACAATCTAACTCCAGTATTGCAAAATTAACCAGAAAAAGGTTTCAATATTATTTTAATATTGAAAAGTAATGAAGGTGAAAAGCAGAAATGAGATTTTGTAACTATTACAATCCTTGCTGTCCCCAGGACTGAAGAAATGTGGTAAGTCAGTACATTAGGATATATGTAATGAGTAAAGAGTATTTATTAAATGTTTCCTCATCTATTATAGGACCACAAAAGGCAGGGCATATGCGCTTTTAAATTAGTTCATTGATATGCTTAGATGCGTTCACTATATCATATGGGACTGTTACGAGGCTATTTCCCTGGAACAGCTATATGCTGCTTTAAAGCATGGTAGGCCAGGTGGAGCACTCTTCTGTGATAACTCTCTCAAAGAGAAATGAGAAGGCTGCAAAACTGCTTTGCCCAAATATTAGAATTGACAAGGCTCATAAGAATGCATCAAACCAAGGGCCTTTTATTTTTTTTAACTGTATCAGCAAATGTAAATTTGCTTGTAAATTTGATTTTGGCTTGTTTTTTATATTAACTCTGGTTAGTCGATTAGCCCAGATTCATCTTTTATCCTATGCCTTTTCAGGCTGTCTCACCTAATTTTTTAGCAGAGTATATATTTGTTAAAATCACATTTGTATCAGTCCAACTTTGTGAAACTGTTAACCCCCACCAAAATCCCACATACTCTGTAAATGTTCATCAGGGGTTTGCTATTCACTGGTGGTTAAATTATTGGCATTTCTCCAAAGAGGCGGAGGCATTTTCTTCTCAATCACAGTAACTGTTGAACAGCTGTGATGACCTTTTGGGAAGTGATAAGCACCAGATAAACAGGTTTCTGGGGAGGAGGCCGAAGGCCCTGAGCCCAGGTTAGTCTGGGAAGGCCCCGAAGTTTCACCCCTTTAGAGCTACATAAGTACTGCACGGCCTCCAAGGTCTTAGGTCAGGTGGTCTGCCATTTTGAGATTCTTGGTCACCATTAATGTGCTTCCCCACAGAACTTGCATCAAATCTTGTGCTTGTGTTCATATGATTACTCAGGATTATCCCCTTTGCTTTGCAGACGGTCTTTCTTACCATCTTGATGAGATCATTAGGGAATAAGAACACCGTTCTCCTTGGTTTGGGTTTTCAGATGTTCCAGTTAGCCTGGTACGGTTTTGGATCTCAGGCATGGTAAGCCTCTCCCATGGATTCTCATGAACTAATAGACAGATGTATCTTTTAGAGGAGCTCGAATTAGTTGAGTGTGATGTGAAGGAAGCAGGAGTTATTTTACTGGCATAGTGTATTCAACATTTCAAAAACGGTTTAGACTTAATTTGGGGAAGGGTAGAGCTGGTAATTTAGGATTATTTGGATAGATTGCCTTCACCTCAGCAGGCTTTCAGTGAGTTGTTACTTCCTCTGACCCTCCGAAAAAAAGTTTTATGCCTAATTTTTAAACACATTTGTCAATTTTTGGAGACAACACATTATAGGCAAAAACAAAACAAGAAGACAAGGAAAAATGACTTGATTATGGTGGGATTTACTACTATCATTAGCTGAGTGACTTTGGACAGTGACATAACCTTTATAATATAAAGCATATGAGTTAGATGAACACTGAGATCTCCTCCAGAATCTTGTGTATCCTGATCAGTTATTACTCCTAGTGTATTAGATTCCCATTAAGAGGAAGGAAGGTCAAATTAAGCCCTGTGGAATAAGAAGAAATAAAAAGAATTTTGAGTGCTATTTTGTTGTGTGGCAAGTTTCCCTATGTGCCTGGCTACCAAATACTACAGTTCATATCTCTGTTTTAGATATTTGAGTTGGTCCCCATTTTGCAGTCATAAATGGATGACACAATTTAGAAGAACTCGAAATGCTTTAGGTGGTCAGTGGTTGATTCTTCTTGTTCTTGGAAATCTTAATTTCAGTCCCATGAACTTTGGTTCAGTAGCTGATTCAGTCAAACTCATGGTACCTTAGAAAGATTCTGTTGACCTAAAGGGTTTTTCCTTTTAAGTAAGGACGTGCATGTCGTCCCCAAGAGAGTCTGGCCAAGCAGGTTTTAAGCCCAGTTGGGGCCTCACTTTGCTCACACTCAATGCCTAATACTGACACACATGTAGGTCCCTTTCATTGAGAAAAAAACAAAGGTCTAAAGGGAGCACACTTGGAAGTCTGCAGGATGTCATCCTGAACTTCAGGTCTCTGAAGTGTTGTGTGCCACCAACTTTTTCTGTCGGTGGCACACAACACTTTATTGAGGGGTAGAAAACTGAGCAACTCAAAGACAGTATGGAGGTGAGCCTTTGAGAAGTACAAAGAAAAAAGTGGAAAATTGGTAGGGAAAATGTGGTACTTATAGAAACAAGAAATCCTTTTGCATTTCATTGAGCTTGCATCTAACTATGGTAATAGGGAAACCAGGAAGAACAGATTTGACAGAGGTAAAATAAAGAAATGAAACTTTCCCAGCCCGTGAAGTGATCAGTATTAACAGATGCATAACCTTCTAGGTTAAAAAAAAAAAAAATCCATTTTTAAAGAGGAAAAAAATAAATGCAACTTAACAGAAGAAAACAGAAAGCATTTTGTGCTTTTGCCATTGTTTGTACTCTGAACAGCAAGCTCGTTGGGGCTGGCCTGCTCCCTGACCGCAGCCTGTCCTGTCATTGCAGGATGATGTGGGCAGCAGGGACCGTGGCCGCCATGTCCAGCATCACATTTCCAGCAGTCAGTGCCCTCGTCTCTCGGAATGCAGAGTCAGATCAGCAAGGTGAGGTCACTGTTTTCCTCCTTCAACGGAGACGTACCTGCCATAAGCATGAGCAACTCTGAGCCTGTCTTCACATCAACAGAGCAAGAGGTTACAGCCATGTGGTCCCTGCTCAACAATCATACCTATTTACTTTGGCAAATAGGAAAATTCTGTTTTCCTTCCTACTTTGATCTTTGATCATATTTTTGAAATATGGACTCAGCATGTCAGAATACTAAGACAACTATCCATTTTCTCTTTTCAGTTTTGACTCCTCTTTTATTTGTCACCGTTAGAATTTAGAATTTACTAGACTTTAATCATATTTTTAACAGACTAGTTAGTAAAACAATGAGTTCTTTATTTAATCACTGAAATTTCTTTAATTTGGAATCACTCAGAGTCTATTACTCAGTTTAGGAAATGATTCTTTGAGTGGATAAAGAAAAATAAATCTGAGTAGTTCTTGATAATTGGATGCAGAGTGAGAGACAAAATTAAGATGACTATGTAGAGTAGCACTCTGTCTAGACTCTTACTTCATCCTTCTGTGCCTCTGGCTTCCCTATCAAGCAGTTCCTACTGCCACAATTAATCCTTTTCTTTCTCCATCACTTAATGACTTACCTGACTGTAGTCAGGAAGTAGTGAATTTTAGAAGAAAAAAATTTTAATGCCTTAGAGATATTTTTAAAGTTTCAATAAAAAACTAGATTGGAAAAGATAGTTTATTCATTGCACCTATTTTTCCACATCAGAAATTTGCCATCTTACTCATATCTACTTTTATTTTTTTTTAATCTTTTTTTTTTTTTTTTTTTACAGTAGATCCTTGTTGGTTATCTATTTTAAATATAGCAGTATCATTTGAAGACCACAAATTCTTTGTGTTACCCTGGTTATGTTAACTTAGCTGACTGCATCCTTAGGGAGGTGTTGTGCTTGAAGTAAAGGCATGAGCTATCTGTGAAGGATGGGCATTGCCTCAGCATCTAAGAGACACTATCCTATCTCTCAGGGCATGAATTTTCTTTGGCCTTTTTTATGCTTACATGTATTAATACAGATGTTTCTGAATGTCAGCATATAAACTTATTAGAACACACTGTATTAGGTTGAATTATATTTGACCATTTTTGATTTACAGAAACATTCATCTCATGGTTCAAGCTAATTTTTTACCTGCCACATTAGATACCAGAGATATCTAGAAATTAGCACTTGTGGGATTTTTCAGTAGAGGTGTACAGGGAGATGGACCTGGAGTATGGAGGTCGCTGGGAGGAACAGAATCTGTCTGAAGGTGCTGGGAGCACACAGCATCAGGACCTCTGGACTCACACATGGGCAGGGGGGATACAAGAGGCAAAGGGCAGATTTTTATTGTAAAAACACCAGTAAATGAGTAGAAAAGGAAAATCTCAATCCACAGAAAAGTGTAAATTGCCTATAAATGGAGAATATTAAAACTTTTTATTATTCCCTGATTATAGGAAGCTCTGCTGTTAGGGAATTCAGCCTCAAAAGGATTTTAGAAACATCACTGTCATTTCATATCCTATAGATCTTAGGACAGGGAGTGAGGATAGCATTAGAAGGACATAGAAAACCAAGGAAACATTTGTGCAATGAATGAAAATATGATGGGTAAAGTCCCTAAAATCTACTTTCCAAAGCCCAGACTACTCAGTCCAGCAGAAGCAGTATTTCATATTAGTAAGAAAGTACTGTTAAGTCTCCAATCTTGAGATGCTTATCTGAGAATACTGGCTCCCTTCTCTTTTTTCTGATTTAGGAGTTGCCCAGGGTATCATAACTGGAATAAGAGGACTGTGTAATGGCCTGGGGCCAGCCCTGTATGGCTTCATATTCTACATGTTCCACGTGGAACTGACTGAGTTGGAACTGGAATTGAATTCTAACAATGCTGCCCTGCAGGTAATTTGGTAATAAGTCTAGGTTTACAATAGCAATTGTGTCTGATTATAGCAAAATCTTCTGACCTTAAATTTGGAAAGTGTTCTTATTTTTATAATACTATTGTATTTGACAGTAGTAAGTGCTATGTTCATTGCTTCCTGCGACTAGGGAGGGATCATTTCAGTGATTTAATATCTTATGTAAAAGATTTGTCTTAACTTTGTTCAGATTCTGTTTTCACCTATATAATTACTCTGATCAGAATGCTGTCCTCTGGTGAAGCTCAGGCCAAATAAAAGATGAAATGACCTAAAATTCCAGCTAGAATTTGAGCTAGAGTGCTTTTTCTACTATTTATTTGCTATTACTTCCCTCCTTCCAAGCTATATTTAATATAGATTTCTATACAAAATTGGAATTACTGTTCATGTACATAGTGCATAATCTCAGGTCACAGGGCAGGATTAGAGATAAACAACTGTTGTTTACATGTTTGGTTAAGCTGTTGGAAAGTGGTGCACAAAGCAGTGATTAGTTGCCCTCCATCGTATTCCAGACACCAGGCTTTGTTAGAATTTGCTATGACACTTAATGAACATTTGCTTATGAGAAAGTAACTCACTTTTCAGTGGTGTGCTTTTTTGGGGTCGTCCAGGACTAATTTTGATTTGAAAGACTAACCAAATTCTTCATCTTCATTTGTTTCCCACACCCATCAGGGAGCTGTCATCCCAGGCCCACCGTTTTTATTTGGGGCATGTATAGTTCTTATGTCTTTTCTGGTTGCCTTATTCATCCCTGAATACAGTAAAGGCAGTGGAATTCAAAAACATAGCAACAGCATCAGCGGCAGCCTGACCAACACTCCAGAACGAGGCAGTGATGAAGACATTGAGCCACTACTGCAGGACAGCAGCATCTGGGAGCTCTCTTCCTTCGAGGAGCCTGGGAATCAGTGCACTGAGCTATAAACTCTGCAGAAACGAGAATTCTGTAGACTCCATCTCTGAGAGCCATGGGGGAGCCACACCACACTGGAGACTTCATGGTGCTGGAGGGGAGATACTAGTGGCATCCTTCAGGGCCGAGTTTGAGAAGTAACCACCTCCATCCCTCATCTCCCTCCCCTTCCTCCTCCTGTTCCTTTTCTACCATTCTTTTTCTTTCTGTTTATATGTTAGAACAAGCTAAGGTTTGAAATACTTTTCTGCAAATATATGCAACTCTCAAAGTTATCTGGAGTCCACACTTTGAAACTCAGAAAAAGTCATCTCTGGTAGAAAGGATGACTTTCCTTTAATAACTCCAGAGTAAGAGTGACCATGTCCTTTTCGGTAGAAGGTGCAGGATTATAGTACAACTGCCTTCTCTGGCAAAATTTGAGATAAAGAATCCCATATTTTCTTCCCTCCTGTTTCTCTGAACTGTGCCCGTTTAGCCCATAGGTGTTTATGAGTGGCCGCTCCAAGGGTCACTCAGTATCAGGGATCTATTGCCTTTGTTCAAAGGTCAAGCAAATAACTAGTCTTACTCTCCTTTCCTTCTCTGTACTTCCTATTCTTGGCTAGAATGAAATTCAGCATATACACCTCTGGGCAGTAATAATATTGATTAGTGATAACCTTTACCAGATGAAGGAAAATTTTTTAATAAATTTAAATCATGAAGAACTAGCAATTCAGATTCCTGGACCTAATGTTTTGGTTAGATCCAAGGTGATTTTACAGAAGAAAAACATACATCAGCCATTCTGGTGGCAACATAGAAATTGGAGGGTGCTTGTAAGAAAGTTTTCAACAATGTAAACATTCCTAAGTGAGAATGAGAGTTAGTAACTGGATACCAGTGGAGTTTATATCCAAGTTTAGACTCACGTAATGCATTCTTACTATATTTGCTCCCACCCACATCTCCTGTGTCTTACTTTCCAGTGTTTCTCATTCATCACACACCTGCCTTAACTGCTCTATGTAAGCATTTGTTTTCAGTCAGTCTTTATTTTCACCTATCTGTCTGCCATTTGAATCTCATGGGAATATGCACAGCAAATTCCTTTCTAAAATATGATGGTTTAAGAAGCTCAGTTTCACAATAAGTGTCTTGCTAATTTTTTGAGATGTTTTATGGACAAAGAAAACTTTACAGATTATATATGTATTTTCCTGCACCAGTAAGTGGACCATTAACTAGGGCCCATCTTTAACATAGCACTCCTTTGAAAGTTTTATAGGTATGAAATATATGTAGATATTCATAAGGAGTTTTAATTTTTTTTTGATGGGGTGCTATATAAATCTTGTATTTATAAATGTAATGAAGGTATTGACAGAAAAAAATATATACAACTTTTATAAAGGATTGTGTACTGACTGAATACATTTAAAAGAAAATATATTTTGAAACCTGTTCTGCTGTGAACAAAGATAACATATCTTTTTACTATGCTGTTGGTTTTTAAGTTAAGCTTCCTAATGCATAATAAATTTGCAATGGATACTTTTATGTCTTTTGTGTTTCTTTAAAGCGAACAATACCATTGATCTTTGGGTTCTCCTTTGGGTGACTTTCAACTGAAAGAAGTTTTTAGTCCTTAAGCTAATGCAGAAGATATGTGTATTTTCAAAATAAGTTTCATTTCAAAACCTCCCTTCAAAAAGTTGTGATCTTCAAAAAGAGATCACAACTATTTTTTTATTTTTAAAAAAAGCAGGGATACAAAATACTTGTACACCCATGTTTATTAGCAGCATCATTCACAGTAACCAAAAGGTGGAAGCAACCCAAGTGTCCATTGTTGGATGAATGGATAAAGAAAATATGGTATATATTATACATAAATGGAATATTATTTGGCCTTTAAAAGGAACAAAATTCTGACACATGCTACAATGTGGATGAACCTTGAAGATATTGTGCTAAGTGAAATAAGGCAGTCACAAGATGACAAATACTGTATGGTTCAAATTATATGAAATATCTAGTCAAATTCATACAGAAAGTAGAATAGTGGTTGCAGGACTAGGGGGAAAGGGAAGTGGGAAGTTATTATTTAATGGGTAGAGTTTCAGTTTTGCAGGAAAAGTTCTGGAGATGGATGGTAAGGATGGTTGCACAACAATGTAAATGTACTTCATGCCACTGAACTACTTACAAATGGTTTAAATGATCCATTTTATGTTAGGTATATTTTGCCACAATTTTTAAAAGATGCTCTCATGGAGTCTTTGTTCTTTACCACTGCTTATCAAAATTGTAGTTTCTTTACCCAGTATAACAAATGTCATTTTTTAAAATTAGGTAGATTTTTTAAATTGAGATAAAATTAACAGGTGTATTTTGCGACAGTTTTTAAAAGATGCTCTTATGGAGTCTTTGTTCTTTACCACTGCTTACCAAAATTGTAGTTTCTTTACCCAGTATAACAAATGTCATTTTTTTTAATTAGGTAGATTTTTTAATTGAGATAAAATTAACCATTTTAACCATTCCAAAGTGTACAATTCAGTGGTTTTTAGTTTATTCACAAGGTTGTACAGCTATTAGCACTATCTAATTCCAGAACATTTCCATCATCCCAAAAGAGAAACCCCATACCCATTAGCAATCACTACCAATTCCCCCTATCCCCATCCCCTGGAAACCAGTAATATACTTTGTGTCTATAGATTTGCCTATTTTGGACATTTCATATAAATGGAATCACAGTATGTGACCTTTTGTGTCTGGCTTCTTTCACATAACGTTTTCAAGGTTCATCCATGTTGTAGCACGTGTCAATTTTTATTCCTTTTTTAAGGCTGAATATTCCATTGTGTGGCATATGCCACATTTTCTTTATTCAGTTATCAATTGATAATGTATCAATCAAATGTCAGTTGGCATTTGGATTGTTTTCACTTTTAGGTTATTATGAATAATGCTGCCATAAACATTCTTGTCCAAGTTTTTGTGTGAACCTGTCCTCCTAGGTATATGTCAGGGAGTGGGGTTGCTAGGTCACGTAGTAACTATGATTAGCCATCTGAGCAACCGGCACAGAGCTGCACATTTTACATTCCCATCAGTAATGTAAGAAGGCTTCAATTTCTCTGTATCCTTGCCAACATTTGTTATTTTCTGTTTTGCTGTTGTTGTTTATAGATATCCTAGTGAGTTTAGCGTGGTATCTCATTGTGGTTTTGATTTGCATTTCCCTAATGATTGATGATGATGTTGAGCATCTTTTTGTGTGCTTATTTGCCATTTGTATCTTTTCTTTGGAGAAATGTCTATTCAAGTCCTTTGCCTATTTTTGAATCAAGATGTTTGTTCTCTTGTTGAGTTGTAAGAGTTCTTTATATATTCCGGACACTAGACTCTTATCAGATGTATGATTTGCAAATATTTTCTCCCATTCTGTGAGTTGGCTTTTCTGTTTCTTTATGGTGTCCTTTGATGCACAAAAGTTTGTGTTGATTAGGTCCAGTTTATCAGCTTTTTTTCTTTTTGGTGTTTTGTATGGTGTCATTATCTAAGAATCTGTTATCAAATCCAAGGTGTAATGAACTTATCCATATGTTTTCTTTTTTTTTTTCTTTTTTCACACATCTTAAAAGTTACCATTTTAACCATTTGAAAGGTACAATTCAGTGTTTTTTAGTATAGTCATAATATTGTCTAGCCATCCTTACTATCTCCAAAATCTTTTCATGTGCTTGCTGGCCATTTGAATATTCTCTTTGCAGAAATGTGTATTCAAATCCTTTGCCCATTTTTAAAATGGATTGTCTTTTGTTGTTGGGTTGTAAGTGATCTTTATATATTCTGGATGTAGACTTATATCAGATATACTGTTTATAAATATTTTCTCTCATTCTGTGGCTTTTCTTCTTACTTTCTAGATAGTGTCCTCTCATGCACAAATTTTGATAAAGTCCAGTTTATTTTTTTGTCAATTGTGCTTTTGGTGGCATATTTGAGAAACCATTGACTAATCCAAGGTCATGAAGGTTTACAACTATTTTTCCCTTCTGAGAGTTTTATAGTTTTATCTCCTACATTTAGGTCTTTGATCCATTTTGGGTAAATTTTTTGTATATGGTGTGAGATAGAAGTCCTAATTTATCCTTTTTCATGTAGTTATCCAGTGCCCCACACCATTTGTGGTTGTCTTTTTTTTTTTTTTTAAATCTTTATTGGAGTATAATTGTTTTACAATGGTGTGTTAGTTCCTGCTGTATAACAAAGTGAATCAGCTATATGCATATGTATATCCCCATATCCCCTCCCTCTTGCATCTCCCTCCCACCCTCCCTATCCCACCCCTGTAGGTGGACACAAAGCACCGAGCTGATCTCCCTGTGCTATGCAGCTGCTTCCCACTAGCTATTTTACATTTGGTAGTATATATAAGTCCATGCCACTCTCTCACTTCGTCCCAGCTTACCCTTCCCCCTCCCCATGTCCTCAAGTCCGTTCTCTACGTCTGCATCTTCATTCCTGTCCTGCCCCTAGGTTCTTCAGAATTTTTTTTTTTATTCCATATATATCTGTTAGCATACGGTATTTGTTTTTCTCTTTCTGACTTACTTCACTCTGTATGACAGACTAGGTCCATCCACCTCACTACAAATAACTCAATTTCGTTTCTTTTTATGGCCAAGTAATATTCCATTGTATATATGTGCCACATCGTCTGTCGATGGAAACTTAGGTCACTTCCATGACCTGGCTATTGTAAATAGTGCTGCAATGAACATTGGGGTGCATATGTCTTTTTGAATTATGGTTTTCTCTGGGTTTATGCCCAGTTGTGGGATTGCTGGCTTATATGGTAATTCTGTTTTTTGTTTTTTAAGGAACCTCCGTACTGTTCTCCATCATGGCTGTATCAATTTACATTCCCACCAACAGTGCAAGAGGGTTCCCTTTTCTCCACACCCTCTCCAGCATTTATTGTTTGTAGATTTTCTGATGATGCCTATTCTAACTAGTGTGAGGAGATGATACCTCATTGTAGTTTTGATTTGCATTTCTCTAATGATTAGTGATGTTGAGCAGCTTTTCATGTGCTTCTTGGCCATCTATATGTCTTCTCTGGAGAAATGTCTGTTTAGATCTGCCCAGTTTTGGATTGGGTTGTTTGTTTTTTTGATATTGAGCTGCATGAGCTGCTTGAAAATTTTGGGGATTAACCCTTTGTCAGTTGATTCGTTAATAAATATTTTCTCCCAGTCTGATGGTTGTCTTTTTGTCTTGTTTGTAGTTTCCTTTGCTTTGCAAAAGACTTCAAGTTTCATTAGGTCCCATTTGTTTGTTTTTTATTTTATTTCCATTACTCTAGAAAGTGGATCAAACAAGATCTTGCTGTGATTTATGTCAAAGAGTGTTCTTCCTATGTTTTCCTCTAAGAGGTTTATAGTGTTTGGTCTTACATTTAGGTCTCTAATCCATTTTGAGTTTATTTTTGTGTATGGTGTTAGGGAGTGTTCTAATTTCATTCTTTTACATATAGTTGGCCAGTTTTCCCAACACCACTTACTGAAGAGACTGTCTTTTCTCCACTGTATATCCTTGCTTCCTTTGTCGTAGATTAGTTGAACATAGGTGCATAGGTTTCTCTCTGGGCTTTCTATCGTGTTCCATTGATCTATATTTCTGTTTTTGTGCCAGTACCACATTGTCTTGATTACTGTAGCTTTGTAGTATAGTCTGAAGTCAGGGAGTCTGATTCCTCCAGCTCCGTTTTTTTTCCTCAATACTGCTTTGACTATTTGGGGTCCTTTGTGTTTCCATACAAATTGTGAAATTTTTTGCTCTAGTTCTGTGAAAAATGCCATTGGTAGTTTGATAGGGATTGCATTCAATCTGTAGATCGCTTAGGATAGTAGAGTCATTTTCACAATGTTGATTCTTCCAATCCAAGAAACATGGTACATCTCTCCATCTATTTGTATCATCTTTAATTTCTTTCATCAGTGTCTTACAGTTTTCTGCATACAGGTCTTTTGTGTCCTTAGGTAGGTTTATTCCTAGGTATTTTATTCTTTTTGTTGCAATGGTAAGTGGGACTGTTTCCTTAATTTCTCTTTCAGATTTTCCATCATTAGTGTATAGGAATGCAAGAGATTTCTGTGCATTAATTTTGTATCCTACTACTTTACCAAATTCATTGATTACCTCTGGTAGTTTTCTGGCAGCATCTTTAGGATTCTCTATGTATAGTATCATGTCATCTGCAAACAACAACAGCTTTACTTCTTCTTTTCTAATTTGGATTCCTTTTATTTCTTTTTCTTCTCTGATTTCTGTGGCTAAAACTTCCAAAACTATGTTGAATAATAGTGGTGAGAGTGGAAAACCTTGTCTTGTTCCTGATCTTAGAGGAAATGGTTTCAATATTTCACCATTGAGAATGATGTTGGCTGTTGGTTTGTCATATATGGCCTTTATTATGTTGAGGAAAGTTCCCTCTATGCCTACTTTCTGGAGGGTTTTTATCATAAATGGGTGTTGAATTTTGTTGAAAGCTTTTTCTGCATCTGTTGAGATGATCATATGGTTTTTCTGTTTGAATTTGTTATAATGGTTTATCACATTGATTAATTTGCGTATATTGAAGAATCCTTGCATTCCTGGGATAAACCCCACTGAATCATGGTGTATAATCCTTTAAATGTGCTGCTAGATTCTGTTTGCTAGTATTTTGTTGAGGATTTTTGCATCTGTGTTCATCAGTGATATTGGCCTGTAGTTTTCTTTCTTTGTGACATCTTTGTCTGGTTTTGGTATCAGGGTGATGGTGGCCTCATTGAATGAGTTTAGGAGTGTTCCTCCCTCTGCAATATTTTGGAAGAGTTTGAGAAGGATAGGTGTTAGCTCTTCTCTAAATGTTTGATAGAATTCACCTGTGAAGCCATCTGATCCTGGGCTTTTGTTTGTTGGAAGATTTTTAATCACAGTTCCAAATTCACTGCTTGTGATTCGTCTGTTGATATTTTCTATTTCTTCCTGGTTCAGTCTCAGAAAGTTGTGCTTTTCTAAGAATTTGTCCATTTCTTCCAGGTTGTCCTTTTTTTTTTTTTTTTAATTATTTCATTTATTTTATTTTTGGCTACGTTGGGTCTTCGTTGCTGTGCGTGGGCTTTCTCTAGTTGCGGCGAGCGGGGCAGTGCCTGGGCTTCTCATTGCAGTGGCTTCTCTTGTTGCGGAGCACGGGCTCCAGGAGCACGAGCTTCAGCAGTTGTGGCACGTGGGCTCAGTAGTTGTGGCTCGCGGGCTCTAGAGTGCAGGCTCAGTAGTTATGGCACGTGGGCTCAGTAGCTGTGGCTTGTGGGCTCTAGGGCGCAGGCTCAGTAGTTGTGGCACACGGGCTTAGTTGTTCCGTGGCATGTGGGATCCTCCGGGGCCAGGGCTCGAACCTGTGTCCCCTGCATTGGCAGGCAGATTCTTAACCACTGTGCCACCAGGGAAGCCCCCAGGTTGTCCACTTTATTGACATATATAGTTGCTTGTAGAGATCTCTCATGATCCTTTGTATTTCGGCAGTGCCAGTTGTTACTTCTTTTCTTTCTAATTCTGTTGATTTGAGACTTCTCCCTTTTTTTCTTGATTAGTCTGGCTAATGGTTTATTAATTTTTGTTTATCTTCTCAAAGAACCAGCTTTTGAGTTTTATTGATCTTTGCTATTGCTTCCTTCATTTCTTTTTCATTTATTTCTGATCTGATCTTTATGATTTCCTTCAATCTGCTAACTTAGGGACATTTTTTTTGTTCTTTTTCCAATTGCTTTAGGTGTAAAGTTAGGTTGTTTATTTGAGATGTTTCTTGTTTCTTAAGGTAGGATTGTATTGCTATAATCTTCCCTCTTAGAACTGCTTTTGCTGCATCCCATAGGTTTTGGGTCGTTGTGTTTTCATTGTCATTTGTTTCTAGGTATTTTTTGATTTCCTCTTTGATTTCTTCAGTGATCTCTTGTTTATTAAGTGGTGTATTGTTTAACCTCCATCTGTTTGTATTTTTTACAGATTTTTTCCTGTAATTGATATCTAGTCTCATAGCGTTGTGGTCAGAAAAGATACTTGATATGATTTCAATTTTCTTAAATTTACCAAGGCTTGATTTGTGACCCAAGATATGATCTATCCTGGAGAATGTTCCATGAGCACTTGAGAAGAAAGTGTATTCTATTGTTTTGGGATGGAATGTCCTATAAATATTAAGTCCATCTTGTTTTAATGTATCACTTAAAGCTTGTGTTTCCTTATTTATTTTCATTTTGGATGATCTGTCCATTGGTGAAAGTGAGGTGTTGAAGTCCCCTGCTATGATTGTGTTACTGTTGATTTCCCCTTTTATGGCTGTTTGCATTTGCCTTATGTATTGAGGTTCTCCTATGTTGGTGCATAAATATTTACAATTGTTATATCTTCTTGGGTTGATCCCTTGATCGTTATGTAGTGTCCTTCTTTGTCTCTTGTAATAGTCTTTGTTTTAAAGTCTATTTTGTCTGATCTGAGAATTGCTACTCCAGCTTTTTTTTTTAATTTTTTTTAATAAGATATTCATTTTAATTTATTTATTTATTTATTTATTTATTTTTCACTATGTTGGGTCTTCGTTTCTGTGTGAGGGCTTTCTCCAGTTGCGGCAAGTGGGGCCACTCTTCATCGCGGTGCACAGGCCTCTCACTATCGTCGCCTCTCTTGTTGCGGAGCACAGGCTCCAGACGCGCAGGCTCCGTAGTTGTGGCTCACGGGCCCAGTTGCTTCGCGGCATGTGGGATCTTCCCAGACCAGGGCTCGAACCCGTGTCCCCTGCATTGGCAGGCAGATTCTCAACCACTGCGCCACCAGGGAAGCCCTCCAGCTTTCTTTTGATTTCCATTTGCATGGAATATCTTTTTCCATCCCCTCACTTTTAATCTGTATGTGTCCCTAGGTCTGAAGCGGGTCTCTTGTAAACAGCATATATACAGGTCTTGTTTTTGTATCCATTCAGCCAGTCTGTGTCTTTTGGTTGGAGCATTTAATCCATTTACATTTAAAGTAATTATCGATGTGTATGTTCCTATTACCATTATCTTAATTGTTTTGGGTTTGTTATTGTAGGTCTTTTCCTTCTCTTGTGTTTCCTGCCTAGAGAAGTTCCTTTAGCATGTGTTGTAAAACTGGTTTGGTCATGCTGAATTCTCTTAGCTTTTGCTTGTCTGTAAAGGTTTTAATTTCTCTGTCAAATCTGAATGAGATCCTGGCCGGGTAGAGTAATCTTGGTTGTAGGTTTTTCCCTTCATCACTTTAAATATGCCCTGCCACTCCCTTCTGGTTTGCAGAGTTTCTGCTGAAAGATCAGCTGTTCACCTGATGGGGATTTCCTTGTATGTTATTTGTTGCTTTTCTCTTGTTGCCTTTAATATTTTTTGTTTGTATTTAATTTTTGATAGTTTGATTAATATGTGTCTTGGCCTGTTTCTCCTTGGATTTGTCCTGTATGGGACTCTCTGTGCTTCCTGGACTTGATTATTTCCTTTCCCATATTAGGGAAGTTTTCAACTATAATCTCTTCAAATATTTTCTCAGTCCCTTTCTTTTTCTCTTCTTCTTCCTGGACCCCTATAATTTGAATGTTGGTGCATTTAATGTTGTCCCAGAGGTCTCTGAGTCTGTCTTCAATTCTTTTCATTCTTTTTTCTTTATTCTGCTCTGCAGTAGTTATTTCCATAATTTTATCTTCCAGGTCACTTATCCGTTCTTCTTCTTCAGTTATTCTGCTATTGATTCCTTCTAGAGAACTTTTATTTTCATTTATTGTATTGTTCATCATTGTTTATTTGCTCTTTAATTCTTCTAGTTGCTTGTTAAACGTTTTTTGTATTTTCTCCATTCTATTTCCAAGATTTTGGATCATCTTTACTATCATTACTCTGAATTCTTTTTCAGATAGACTGACTGTTTCCTCTTCATTTGTTTGGTCTGGTGGGTTTTTACCTTACTCCTTCATCTGCTGTGTGTTTCTTTGTCTTCTCCTTTTGCTCAACTTACTGTGTTTGGGGTCTCCTTTTCGCAGGCTGCAGGTTCGTAGTTTCCGTTGTTTTTGGTGTCTGCCCCCAGTGGCTAAGCTTGGTTCAGTGGGTTGTGTAGGCTTCCTGGTGGAGGGGACTAGTGCCTGTGTTCTGGTGGATGAGGCTGGATCTTGTCTTTCTGATAGGCAGGTCCACGTCTGGTGGTGTGTTTTGGGGTGTCTGAAATTATGATTTTAGGCAGCCTCTCTGCTAATGGGTGGTGTTGTGTTCATGTCTTGCTAGTTGTTTAGCATAGGGTGTCCAGCACTGTAGCTTGTTGGTCATTGAGTAGAGCTGAGTCTTAGCATTGAGATGGAGATCTCTGGGAGAACTTTCGCCGTTTGATATTATGTGGAACTGGGAGGTCTCTGGTGGACCAATGTCCTGAACTCGGCTCTCCCAACTCAGAGGCACAGGCCTGACACCTGGCCGGAGCACCAAGACCATGTCAGCCACACGGCTCAGAAGAAAAGGGAGGGAGGGAGGGAGCAACCAAACCTAAAAACAAATCCGCCAATGATAACAAGCCCTAAAAACTATACTAAAAAAAGGAGGAGGAAGAGAGCAACTAAATCAATAAACAAATCAACCAATGATAATAAACTCTAAATACTAAACTAAGATAAACATAAATCCAGAAAAAAATTAGATGCAGAAAGCAAACCCCAAGTCTACAGTTGCTCCCAAAGTCCACCGCCTCAATTTTGGGTTGATTCATTGTCTATTCAGGTATTCCAGAGATGCAGGGTACATCCGGTTGTTTGTGGAGATTTAGTCCACTGCTCCTGAGGCTGCTGGGAGAAATGTCCCTTTCTCTTCTTTGTTTGCACAGCTCCTGGGGTTCAGCTTTGCATGTAGGTCTCCTGAGGGCGTCTGTTCCCTCCCAGACAGGATGGGGTTAAAGGAACAGCTGATTAAGGGGCTCTGGCTCAGGCCAGTGGGCGGGGGACGGAGGGGTGCGAATGCAGGGTAAGCCTGCAGCGACAGAGGCCAGCGTGATGTTACAAGAGCCTGAGGTGTGCCATGTGTTCTCCCGGGGAAGTTGTCCCTGGATCACGGGACCCTGGCAGTGGCAGGGTACACAGGCTCTTGGGAGGGGAGGTGTGGATAGTGACCTGTGCTTGTACACAGGCTTCTTGGTGGCTGCAGCAGCAGCCTTAGCGTTTCATGCCCATCTCTGGTGTCCGCCCTGATAGCCGTGGCCTGCGCCCATCTCTGGAGCTCATTTAGGTGGTGCTCTGAATCCCCTCTCCTCATGTACCCTGAAACAATGGTCTCTTGCCTCTTAGGCAGTTCCAGCCTTTTTCCCAGACTCCCTCCTATCTAGCTCTTGTGCACTAGCCCCCTTCACGCTGTGTTCACACAGCCAACCCCAGTCCTCTCCCTGGGATCTGACCTCCGAAGCCAAAGCCTCAGCTCCCAACCCCCTCCTGTCCCAGCAGGTGAGCAGACAAGCCTCTTGGGCTGGTGAGTGCTGGTTGGCACCAATCCACTGTATGGGAATCTCTCCACTTTGCCCTCTGCACCCCTGTTGCTGCGCTCTCCTCCATGGCTCTGAAGCTTCCCCCCTGCGCACCTCCCGTCTCTGCCAGTGAAGGGTCTTCCTAGTATGTGGAAACTTCCTCCTTCACAGCTCCCTACCAGAGGTGAGGTCCCATCCCTATTCTTTTGTCTCTTTTTTCTTTTTTCTTTCGCCCTACCCAGGTACATGCGGATTTTCTTGCCTTTTGGTAAGTCTGAGGTCTTCTGCCAGCGTTCAGTAGGTGTTCTATAGGAGGTGTTCCACATGTAGATGCATTTCTGATGTATTTATGGGGAGGAAGGTGATCTCCACATCTTACTCCTCTGCCATCTTGAAGGTCCCTCCTACCCATATGTTTTCTTCTAAGAGTTTTATAGTTTGCCCTTTTACATTTAGTTCTTTCCCCTTCTTGAATTTACTTTTGTATGTGGTATGAGGTAAGATTTCAATGTCATTCTTTTTTGCACATGAGTATTTAGTGATCTTAGCATTACTTGTTGAAGATTCTTTCCCCATTGAATGGTCTTGGTAACCCTGTTGAATATTCAGTGAACAGTGAAGTGTGGGTCTATTTCTGAATTTTCAACTCAATTCTTTTGGTCTACATGTCTGTCCTTATGCCAATACCTCACGGTTTTGATTACTGTTGCTTTATCATAGTAAATTTTTATATCAGAAAGTGTGAGTTCTCCAACTTTGTTCTTCTTAAAGATTATTTTGACTAGTCAGTGTCCCTTGCAATTCCACATGAATTTTAAAAGCAGCTTTTCCATTTTGGGCAGGGGTGGGGAAGGTAGTTGGTATTTGCTAGGGATTGCATTGAACTTGTAGATCACTTCTGATGTAGTATTATCATCTTAACAATATTAAGCCTTCCCACCAATGAACATGGATGTCTTTACATTTAATTTCATTTTTAAATTGTTAATTGCTAGTATATAGAAAAGCATCTGATTTTTGCGTGTTGATTGTGTATCCTACAACTTTGTTGAATTTATTAGCTCCAGTAGTTTTTTGGGTGTGTGTGTTTGTGTGTGTGTGTTATTCGTTAGGATTTTCTATATATTAGATCATGTCATCTCCAAGTAGAGATAGTTTTCTTCCTTTCCAATATGGATGTCTTTTATTTATTTTTCTTGCCTAATTTTCTGGCTAGAACTTCCAGTATATCTTTGTTTTCTGTCTTCTTCCTTATCTTAGGAGGAAAGCTTTCAGCTTTTTGCCTTTGAGTGATTAGTTGTAGGTTTTTCATAGATGCCCTTTAACATGTTGTGGGAAGTTCCCCTCTATTCCTAGTTTGTTGAGTGTTTTTTTGTTGTTGTTGTTTGTTTGTTTTATTATAAAAGGATGTTGGATTCTGTCAAATGCTTTTTCTGCATTGAGTTGATTGTGGGTTTTGTTTTTTTTTTTCTTCATTCTATTTTGTAGTATATTGCATTGGTTGATTTTCACATGTTGATCCACCCTTGCATTACTGGGATAATTCCCACTTGGTCATGTTGTACAAACCCTTTAATATGTTGCTGGATTCAATGAAATTTTTTTTCTTTTTAAGGATTTTTGCATCTATATTCATAAGGAATATAGGTCTTTTCTTGTGACATCTCTGTCTGGCTTTGGTAATGGTGGCCTCATATAAATGAGTTGGGAAATGTTCCCTTTTCTTCTATTTTTTTGGAAGAGTTTAAGAAGGATTAGTGTTGATAACTACTTTAAACATTTGTTAGAATGCTACAGTATTAGTGTATCACACACCAGTTATTTAAACAGAGAATTTAATATAAGGAATAGTTAACTATACTGTTAACTAGGCAACCAAAATAGTGAAGTGAGAACTCTAAGGCAGTGGGCAGTGATTCCCAGATTTCAGCATGCATCAGGGTCAACTGGAGTGCTAAACAGATTCCTGCTCACCCCATCTGAGCCACTGACTCAGTAGGTTGGGTGGTGCATGAGAATCTGCATTTCTAACCAGTTCCCAGGAGATGCTGATGTTGCTGATCCTGGGACCACAGTTTGAGAACTGCTGTTTCAAGTATCATGGGGGTAACAACTGTAGTTTCCACAGGCTGAGGGAACAAAGAGTACAAGTTTGAATTATTAAAACATAGAATCTTAGGGAAGGGTCCCCGTGTGGTTGGGTCTCAGATTTCTGAAGAGGGATTGCCAAATGGTCAATGGTGGTGTTTCTAAGCCTGGAGGTAAGGTCTTTGGGGGTAGTGTATGGAGCTGGCACAGTGTACCTGGGGTTCTGCTCATGTTGGGAAAACTGCAAACTGGGTTCAGCTGCTGCTATGGGAAAGAACCGCCACTGTCAGGGTAAAGAAATTGTTGGAATGTAGCTGTGAGAAATGAGAACATAAGAAGGAGTAGTCAGTCACTCTTCCTCTTCAGTTTGCAGTTTCCTTCTAGCATCCTTTACTGGCAGAGCTAACAGCCAGCTGGCAAAAGCAGAATGGGTATGCCAGTTAAAGGACAAGTTGGAACTGAGAGACAATAATTGAACCACTGGCACCATCAATATACCTGCTACACCTTTGTGAGCTCTATGTGGCCACCAACCAACTCCATTTTTCTATTTAATGACATGTAACTATCTTATTTGCAATTGATGCACCCACCCTCTCCACAAAATTAGGAGACACGAAGTCTTAGCAGTCAGTTATCTGTCACTGGACTATGTAGATTACTCCCCCCAAATCAATCATAGTACCATTTGAAAATTCTCTTACAAAAAGGTATAATTAACCTCCAATAAAACTTGTATAAAATAAGAAGGAGGAAAGAGGAAAATGCTTACTCTCTCTATATAAACACATACAAGCAAAAGGAAGGAGATGATATATTTAGCTGCTCTGTCCTCTTTTCTGTGACTGGTCACATGGCCTTAGCTAGTATTTATAACTTCTGCTTCTACCCATTCCATATTTCCTTGGCCTTCACTAGAACTTCAGCTCGTTGGGGTTTTCTACCTGACAGGTGACCAAGATCTTCATCACGGAAGGATCTGCACTCCCAGCAGTCGTGCCATTTTTCTTGGTAGCTGTAATTTTCTACTAACCTTTCTACTCGGCATGGAGTACTATGAGACACCTCAGAGAATCCCTTGGGTTCCAGACATAGCTCTCCTTTCCCCCATTGGCAGTACAACCCATTTGTCTCCTGCCTCAGTGACATGAGGAAGCCAAGTGGCAGTCTCATCTTCCAGTGCAATGGAATAATAGTTGTGTCACCTTGTGGCAGCATTATCCACTTATCTCCCACTGGCAGCTCTCAGAGTTGCAAAGATGGGTTAATGTTGGTAGGTGTGATAGTAAGAGGAGCCACTCCACTTCCTCCCTTGAGTCCTAAATCCTTGTATTCTGGCTCTGAGAGACAATACCCTATATTGTTTCTCATAAAAAACTATGGAGGTTGGATTTTATTCTTTTTATGCTTTTTTTCTTTCTCAGTTCTTTAAGGCAGAGGGAGTGAGCCTCTTGACTAGGTCTCCCTGTCTCTTTCTAGCTTGCTTGCGTTTGAAAGCTTCTTTTTCCTCCTTTCTTTTTATTTTTAATTTTTATGTGTTTGCCTGATCTTCCTTGATGTTGGGCCCAGAAATCTATCTCACCATTCCTCCTATTACCAGTGCAGCTCCACTGGGGTGGCCTGAGCTATGACCTTCTCTGCAGTGACTCTCACATGGCCTCATGTGCCAGCTGGGAATCATTGCACATGTAGGTCTTTGGAATACTAAAATACATGGATATCTAATACTGATTGTTACCATTTTAATTCCAATAACTTGATTTTATATTTTGGTCATTTGGTGTAAGAAGAATAAAAAGGCTTACATTTTCTAAAATTTTAAAAAGGAACATAACTTGAAAAAAATGTTATGAAAAACCCCATGAGATTTGGGGGATGGGGGTGAGTGATGTGGAAGTTATTAGTCCCTTCATACTTAAGTATGAATTGTTTCTTTTCAACTCTGCCTGAGATTAACTTCATTAAATTGAGTCATTTAGAATGCTCAAGAATGTGAATGTGTAAAGATAAACGTATTACAAAATATTAACATGCATTAGATGTATTAAAGTACTTTGGTATATTAGCTATTTTGGTTTTGTTTATGGGTTATACATTTAAAGTTGCTTTAAAAGTCAAGAAGATGGCGGAAGAGTACGACGCGGAGATCACCTTCCTTCCCACAGATACATTAGAAATACATCTACACGTGGAACTGCTCCTACAGAATACCCACTGGACGCTGGCAGAAAACGTCAGACCTCCCAAAAGGCAAGAAACTCCCCACGTACTTTGGTAAGGCAAAAGAAAAAAGAAATAACAGAGACAAAAGAATAGGGACGGGACCTGCACCAGTGGGAGGGAGCTGTGAAGGAGGAAAGGTTTCCACACACTAGGAAGCCCCTTCGTGGGCGGAGACTGTGGGTGGCAGAGGGGGGAAGCTTCGGAGCCACGGAGGAGAGCACAGCCACAGGGGTGCGGAGGGCAAAGCAGAGAGACTCCCGCACAGAGGATCAGTGCCGACCAGCACTCACCAGCCCGAGAGGCTTGTCTGCTCACCCGCCGGGGCGGGCGGGGGCTGGGAGCTGAGGCTCAGGCTTCAGTCGGATCGCAGGGAGAGGACTGGTGTTGGCGGCGTGAACACAGCCTGAAGGGGTTAGTGCACCACAGCTAGCCGGGAGGGAGTCCGGGAAAAGTCTGGAGCTGCTGAAGAGACAAGAGACTTTTTCTTGCCCCTTTGTTTCCTGGTGCGCGAGGAGAGGGGATTCAGAGCACCGCCTAAACGAACTCCAGAGACAGGCGCGAGCCGCGGCTATCAGTGCGGACCCCACAGCAACAGGGGCGCCGAGGGAAAAGCGGAGAGATTCCAACACAGAGAATCGGCGCCGAGCCGCACTCATCAGCCCGAGAGGCTTGTCTGCTCACCCGCCTGGGCGGGCGGGGGCTGGGAGCTGAGGCTCGGGCTTCAGTCGGATCGCAGGGAGGGGACTGGGGTTGGCGGCGTGAACACAGCCTGAAGGGGTTAGCGCACCACAGCTGGCTCGGAGGGAGTCCGGGAAAAAGTTTGCAGCTGTTGAAGAGGCAAGAGACTTTTTCTTGCCTCTTTGTTTCACGGCGCGCAAGAAGAGGGGATTCAGAGCGCCGCCTAAACGAACTCCAGAGATGGGCGTGAGCCGCGGCTATCAGCGCGGACCCCAGGGACGGGCATGAGATGCTGAGGCTGCTGCTGCTGTCACCAAAAAGCCTGTGTGCGAGCACAGGTCACTCTCCACACCGCCCCTCCCGGGAGCCGGTGCAGCCCACCATGGCCAGGGTCCCGTGATCCGGGGACAACTTCCCCAGGAGAATGCACGGCGTGCCTCAGGCTGCTGCAATGTCACGCCGGCCTCTGCCACCGCAGGCTCGCCCCGCATCTGTACCCCTCCCTCCCCCCGGCCTGAGTGAGCCAGAGCCCCCGAAGCAGCTGCTCCTTTAACCCCATTCTCTCTGGGTGGGAAACAGACGCCCTCAGGCGACATACACGCAGAGGCGGGTCCAAATCCAAAGATGAACCCCGGGAGCTGTGCGAACAAAGAAGAGAAAAGGAAATCTCTCCCAGCAGCCTCAGAAGCAGCGGATTAAAACTCCACAAACAACTTGATGTGTCTGCATCTGTTGAATACCTGAATAGACAATGAATCATCCCAAATTCAGGAGGTGGACTTTGGGAGCAGGATATATTAATTTTTCCCCTTTTCCTTTTTGTGTGAGTGTATATGTATATGCATCTGGGTGAGATTTTGTCTGTATAGCTTTGCTTTATAATAGCTTTATTTTACTTCACTATATTTTATCCTCTTTCTTTCTTTCTATTTTTTTCTCCCTTTTACTCTGAGCTGTGGGGATGAAAGGCTCTTGGTGCTCCAGCCAGGCATCAGGGCTGTGCCTCTGAGGTGGGAGAGCCAATTTCAGGACACTGGTCCACAAGAGACCTCCCAGCTCCACATAATACCAAACGGTGAAAATCTCTCAGAGATCTCCATCTCAACATCAAGACCCAGCTTCACTCAATGACCAGCAAGCTACAGTGCTGGTCACCCTATGCCAAACAACTAGCAAGACAGGAACACAGCCCCATCCATTAGCAGAGAGGCTGTCTAAAACCATAATAAGGCCACAGACACCCCAAAATACACCACCGGATGTGGACGTGCCCACCAGAAAGACAAGATCCAGCCTCATCCACCAGAACACAGGCACTAGTTCCCTCCACCAGGAAGCCTACACAACCCACTGAACCAACCTTAGCCACTGGGGACAGATACCAAAAACAACGGGAACTACGAACCTGCAGCCTGTGAAAAGGAGACCCCAAACACAGTAAGATAAGCAAAATGAGACGACAGAAAAACACACAGCAGATGAAGGAGCAGGTTCAAAACACACCAGACCTAACAAATGAAGAGGAAATAGGTAGTCTACCTGAAAAAGAATTCAGAATAATGATAGTAAGGATGATCCAAAATCTTGGAAATAGAATAGACAAAATGCAAGAAACATTTAACAAGGATGTAGAAGAACTAAAGAGGAATGAGGCAACGATGAAAAACACAATAAATGAAATTAAAAATACTCTAGATGGGATCAATAGCAGAATAACTGAGGCAGAAGAACGGATAAGTGACCTGGAAGATAAAATGGTGGAAATAACTACTGCAGAGCAGAATAAAGAAAAAAGAATGAAAAGAACTGAGGACAGTCTCAGAGACCTCTGGGACAACATTAAACGCACCAACATTCGAATTATAGGGGTCCCAGAAGAAGAAGAGAAAAAGAAAGGGACTGAGAAAATATTTGAAGAGATTATAGTTGAAAACTTCCCTAATATGGGAAAGGAAATAGTTAATCAAGTCCTGGAAGCACAGAGAGTCCCATACAGGATAAATCCAAGGAGAAACACGCCAAGACACATATTAATCAAACTGTCAAAAATTAAATATAAAGAAAACATATTAAAAGCAGCAAGGGAAAACAACAAATAACACACAAGGGAATCCCCATAAGGTTAACAGCTGATCTTTCAGCAGAAACTCTGCAAGCCAGAAAGGAGTGGCAGGATATACTTAAAGTGATGAAGGAGAAAAACCTACAACCAAGGTTACTCTACCCAGCAAGTATCTCATTCAGATTTGATGGAGAAATTAAAACCTTTACAGACAAGCAAAAGCTGAGAGAGTTCAGCACCACCAAACCAGCTTTACAACAAATGCTAAAGGAACTTCTCTAGGCAAGAAACACAAGAGAAGGAAAACACCTACAATAACAAACCCAAAACATTTAAGAAAATGGGAATAGGAACATACATATTGATAATTACCTTAAATGTAAATGGATTAAATGCTCCCACCAAAAGACACAGACTGGCTGAATGGATACAAAAACAAGACCCATATATATGCTGTCTACAAGAGACCCACTTCAGACCTAGAGACACATACAGACTGAAAGTGAGGGGATGGAAAAAGATATTCCATGCAAATGGAAATCAAAAGAAAGCTGGAGTAGCAATTCTCATATCAGACAAAATAGACTTTAAAATAAAGACTATTACAAGAGACAAGGAAGGACACTATATAATGATCAAGGGATCGATCCAAGAGGAAGGTATAACAATTGTAAATATTTACGCACCCAACATAGGAGCACCTCAATACATAAGGCAAATACTAACAGCCATAAAAGGGGAAATTGACAGCAACACAATCATAGTAGGGGACTTTAACACCCCACTTTCACCAATGGACAGATCATCCAAAATGAAAATAAATAAGGAAACACAAGCTTTAAATGATACATTAAACAAGATGGACTTAATTGATATTTATAGGACATTCCACCCCAAACAACAGAATACACATTTTTCTCAAGTGCCCATGAAACATTCTCCAGGATAGATCATATCTTGGGTCACGAATCAAGCCTTGGTAAATTTAAGAAAATTGAAATCGTATCAAGTATCTTTTCCGACCACAACGCTATGAGACTAGATATCAATTACAGGAAAAGATCTGTAAAAAATACAAACACACGGAGGCTACACAGTACACTACTTAATAACGAAGTGATCACTGAAGAAATCAAAGGGGAAATCAAAAAATACCTAGAAACAAACGACAATGGAGACACGACGACCCAAAACCTATGGGACGCAGCAAAAGCAGTGCTCAGACGGAAGTTTATAGCAATACAAGCCTACCTCAAGAAACAGGAAACATCTCGAATAAACAACCTAACCTTTCACCTGAAGCAATTAGAGAAAGAAGAACAAAAAAACCCCAAAGCTAGCAGAAGGAAAGAAATCATAAAGATCAGATCAGAAATAAATGAAAAAGAAATGAAGGAAACAATAGCAAAAAACAATGAAACTAAAAGCTGGTTCTTTGAGAAGATAAACAAAATTGATAAACCATTAGCCAGACTCATCAAGAGAAAAAGGGAGGAGACTCAAATCAATAGAATTAGAAATGAAAAAGGAGAAGTAACCTCTGACACTGCAGAAATACAAATGATCATGAGAGATTACTACAAGCAACTCTATGCCAATAAAATGGACAACCTGGAAGAAATGGACAGATTTTTAGAAATGCACAACCTGCCGAGACTGAACCAGGAAGAAATAGAAAATATGAACAGACCAATCACAAGCACTGAAATTGAAACTGTGATTAAAAACCTTCCAACAAACAAAAGACCAGGACCAGATGGCTTCACAGGTGAATTCTATCAAACATTTAGAGAAGAGCTAACACCTATCCTTCTGAAACTCTTCCAAAATATTGCAGAGGGAGGAACACTCCCCAATTCATTCTACGAGGCCACCATCACCCTGATACCAAAACCAGACGAAGATGTCACAAAGAAAGAAAACTACAGGCCAATATCACTGATGAACATAGATGCAGAAATCCTCAACAAAATACTAGCAAACAGAATCCAACGGCACATTAAAAGGATCATACACCATGATCAAGTGGGGTTTATCCCAGGAATGCAAGGATTCTTCAATATACGGAAATCAATCAACGTGATACACCATATTAACAAATTGAAAGAGAAAAACCATATGATCATCTCAATAGATGCAGAGAAAGCTTTCGACAAAATTCAACACCCATTTATGATAAAAGCCCTGCAGAAAATAGGCATAGAGGGAACTTTCCTCAACATAATAAGGGCCATATATGACAAACCCACAGCCAACATTGTCCTCAATGGTGAAAAACTGAAACCATTTCCACTAAGATCAGGAACAAGACAATGTTGCCCACTCTCACCACTATTATTCAACATAGTTTTGGAAGTGTTAGCCACAGCAATCAGAGAGGGAAAAGAAATAAAAGGAATCCAAATCGGAAAAGAAGAAGTAAAGCTGTCACTATTTGCAGATGACATGATACTATACAGAGAGAATCCTAAAGATGCTACCAGAAAACTACCAGAGGTAATCAATGAATTTGGTAAATTAGCAGGATACAAAATTAATGCACAGAAATCTCTTGCATTTCTATACACTAATGATGAAAAATCTGAAAGTGAAATTAAGAAAACACTCCCGTTTACCATTGCAACAAAAAGAATAAAATATCTAGGAATAAACCTACCTAAGGAGACAAAAGACCTGTATGCAGAAAATTATAAGACACTGATGAAAGAAATTAAAGGTGATACAAATAGATGGAGAGATATACCATGTTCTTGGATTGGAAGAATCAACATTGTGAAAATGACTCTACTACCCAAAGCAATCTACAGATTCAATGCAATCCCTATCAAACTACCACTGGCATTTTTCACAGAACTAGAACAAAAAATTTCACAATTTGTATGGAAACACAAAAGACCCCAAATAGCCAAAGCAATCTTGAGAATGAAAAATGGAGCTGGAGGAATCAGGCTCCCTGACTTCACAGTATATTACAAAGCCACAGTAATCAAGACAGTTTGGTACTGGCACAAAAACAGAAATATAGATCAATGGAACAGGATAGAAAGCCCAGAGATAAACCCACGCACATATGGTCACCTTATCTTTGATAAAGGAGGCAAGCATATGCAGTGGAGAAAAGACAGCCTCTTCAATAAGTGGTGCTGGGAAAATTGGACAGGTGCATGTAAAAGTATGAAATTAGAACACTCCCTGACACCATACACAAAAATAAACTCAAAATGGATTAAAGACCTAAGTGTAAGGCCAGACACTATCAAACTCTTAGAGGAAAACATAGGCAGAACACTCTATGACATAAATCACAGCAAGATTCTTTTTGACCCAGCTCCTAGAGAAATGGAAATAAAAACACAAATAAACAAATGGGACCTAATGAAACTTAAAAGCTTTTGCACAGCAAAGGAAACCATAAAGAAGACCAAAAGACAACCCTCAGAATGGAAGAAAATATTTGCAAGTGAAGCAACTGACAAAGGATTCATCTCCAAGATTTACAAGCAGCTCATGCAGCTCAATCACAAAAAAACGAACAACCTAATCCAAAAATGGGCAGAAGACCTAAATAGACATTTCTCCAAAGAAGATATACAGATGGCCAACAGACACATGAAAGAATGCTCAACATCATTAATCATTAGAGAAATGCAAATCAAAACTACAATGAGATATCATCTCACACCGGTCAGAATGGCCATCATCAAAAAATCTAGAAACAGTAAATGCTGGAGAGGGTGTGGAGGAAAGAGAACACTCTTGCACTGTTGGTGGGAATGTAAATTGATACAGTCACTATGGAGAACAGTATGGAAGTTCCTTAAAAAACTACAAATAGAACTACCATATGACACAGCAACCCCACTACTGGGCATATACCCTGAGAAAACCATACTTCAAAAAGAGTCACGTACCAAAATGTTCATTGCAGCTCTATTTACAATAGCCAGGACATGGAAGCAACCTAAGTGTCCATCATCAGATGAATGGATAAAGAAGATGTGGCACATATATACAATGGAATATTACTCAGCCATAAAAGGAAATGAAATGGAGCTATTTGTAATGAGGTGGATGGAGTTAGAGTCTGTCATACAGAGTGAAGTAAGTCAGAAAGAGAAAAACAAATACAGTATGCTAACACATATATATGGAATCTAAGGAAAAAAAAAAAAAAAGGCCATGAAGAACCTAGTGGCAAGACGGGAATAAAGACACAGACCTACTAGAGAATGGACTTGAGGATATGGGGAGGGGGAGGGGTGAGATGTGACAGGGTGAGAGAGTGTCATGTACATATATACACTGCCAAATGTAAAATAGATAGCTAGTGGGAAGCAGCCACATAGCACAGGGAGATCAACTCGGTGCTTTGTGACCACCTAGAGGGGTGGGATGGGGAGGGTGGGAGGGAGGGAGATGCAAGAGGGAAGAGATATGGGAACATATGTATATGTATAACTGATTCACTTTGTTATAAAGCAGAAACTAACACACCACTGTAAAGCAATTATACTTCAATAAAGATGTTTAAAAAAAAAAGTTGCTTTAACAGTCATGACCTTTTTTTTTTTTTTTTTTTTTTGAAGCTATTACTTGTCTTGGAAAGAGAGTAATGATCATTAGAGTCATTGTGTTCCAAAGTACACTGACCACTAGATGACAGAAGTTAGACAGTGATTTTCAAGGTTAGGCCCAATGCAGAGCATTGCTAGGTTCTGTTAGAACCTTTACTAAAATAAATAAATAAAAGGAATTTTGTGAAAATGGACATTTTTAAATATCTGCATACCAAAATTCTTGTGCAGTAATATCAAGACACTACAAAGTTGTACTTCTAAATTTTCATTGTTCTTACCTGTGTTTGGCATCAGTCATGATTTCATATTAAATGTATATAGTACATAAAAAGAGTAGTAAAAGGGAAGAGTGGTAATAACATAAAAAGTATGCTCATCTATTTTCTTTTCTGACCATAGTGATTCTAGGAGAAAGCATTGTCCTCTTCTGTCATGTAAGAGTACTTGAATCTTCCATTTACTCATCTGGCTTTTCTACCAGTGTGGCAAGCTGCCAAAAGTCCACTTAAGGGAGTTCTAAGTCTGGCCAATTGCTGATTTCAAAATTGTGAGTTTAGGATATCAGCAAAGATAATTACATACCAAAATTTCTTGTGGATTTTCTGTTGTATGGCTATTGCTTTGTAATTATATAAGAATAAAAAAACCTTTTGTCTAAATAGATTTAGAATCTACTTTCCTGCAGTTAAGAAAAGAAATATTCTTTCCCTCAGAGTTTTCAAGTGACCAAAATTCAGCTAATTTATTATAATTTTTTAAAAAATTAGTTTCAATTAGGTTCTCAGATGCCATTTCCTTGAATACTGAATCAATGAATATACTTCATCTTTCAGTTGGATGTGGGTCCAGTGTTCTCAATGAGTGTTATGACCCTTATTCTTGGTGTAGCACTGAGAAGCTGTCATAATTTTGTGGGGGAAAGTGAACAACAACAGCTATTCAAGGAAAAATTAGATTATTCCCATACTGAAGAAGGGGACTAGGGAGAAACTGACTTCAACCCATTGCATTGCCTAGGAAGTATGGGGACCCCAGAAAAAAGTAATCTTTGAACATCCTACCAGTTTACCTAAAGATGCAGAGCACAGGCTGGGCAAAAGATGGAGCTGTCTCTGATAATTTTCACATAGAAAAAAAAAAATATCTATCTATCTATCATCTATCTATCTATCTATCTATCTATCTATCATCTATCTATCTTTGGAGGAGAAAAAAGTCAATTCTCCAATCCCAGAAAGACAAACACTTTCATAATCATTCCACGGAGGCCAACAGGTTGCAAAACCAACTGAATAGCCCTGCAAACATAAATCTCCACCAGACTCCTTAACTCTTATCAAAGTAAGTGGGCTCCCAAGAAACTACCCAGAATGCTAGAGTGATTCAATCCTTCCCAGGGAACTCATTCAGTCGTTTACTCATTTGACACTGTTATTGAGGGTTCAGTATGTATTAGGCATTGCTCTAAGGAATAGGGACACAGGATGACTAGGACAGGGACCCTAATAGGAAACAACACAACAACAAAACCTCCTGATGCTCTGTCTCTGTACATCACTCCTGACTGCTCCAACATCTTCCAAAATACCTGTCATTGAACTGACCCAAGCTTAGTTTAATTTTGATGGGTATAGTGAGTGATGATGATGATTACAAAAGTTCCCATTTGGCATTTTGTACATTTAGTCATTATTTCACTTAATCTTCACAGAAGTTCTGTGAAAGTATTGGAGCAAACAAAGCTGAAATATATTTGTTCCAACACACTCCTGAACAGCCAGTGGATTAAAGAAGAAATCAAAAGAGAAATCAAAAATACATCTTGAGATAAATGAAGTGGAAACACAATACCAAAACTTATGGGATACAGCAAAAGCACTTCTGGAGGAAAGTTTATAGCTATAAACACATCGAGGGGAGAAAAAAATCTCAAGAAAATAACCAAACATCTCAAAGAACTAGAAAAAAATAAGAAATTAAGCTCAAGGTTAGCAGAAGAGAGGAAATAATAAAGATTAGAGTAGAAGTAAATGAGAGAACAGAAAAACAATAGAAAATATTAACCATAGTTTTTTTCTTTGAAAAGATAAACAAAACTGACAAACGCCTAGCTAGACTAACCAAGGAAAAAAGAGAGAAGACCCAAATCAGATATAAATGAAAAAGGAGACATTACAACTGACACCACAGAAATACAAAAAATCATAAGAGGCTACTCTGAAAAACTACTTGTCAACAAACCGGACAGCCTAGAAAAAAATGGAAATATTCTTAGAAACATACAACTTACCAAGACTGAATCAGAAAGAAATAGAAAGTCTGAATAGGCCAATTACTAGAAGGATATTGAATCAGAAATCAAAACTCTACCAATGGGGCTTCCCTGGTGGTGCAGTGGTTGAGAATCTGCCTGCCAATGCAGGGGACATGGGTTTGAGCCCTGGTCTGAGAAGATCCCACATGCCACGGAGCAACTAGGCCCGTGAGCCACAACTACTGAGCCTGCGCATCTGGAGCCTGTGCTCCGCAACAAGAGAGGCCTCTCGGCCACGACAGTGAGAGGCCTGTGCACCACGATGAAGAGTGGCCCCCACTCGCTGCAACTAGAGAAAGCCCTCGCACAGAAACAAAGACCCAACACAGCCAAAAATTAATTAATTAATTAAAAAAAAAAAAAACAACTCTACCAATGAAGAAAAGCCCAGGACCAGATAACTGGTGAATTTTATCAAACATTTAAAGAATTAACACCAATGCTTCACAAGCTCTACCAAAATTTCAAAAGAGGAGAGAACACTTCCAACACTTCCTTATTTTACAAGGCCAACATCCTGATACCAAAGCCAAATAAGGATACTACTAGAAAAGAAAACTAGAGGTCAATATCCCTGATAAATATAGATGCAAAAGTTTTCAACAAGATACCAGCAAACCAAATTCAGCAGCACATTAAAAGGATCATTCACCATGATCAAGTGGGATTTATCCCTGGGATGAAAGGATGTTTCAACATATACAAATCAATCAATGTGATACATAAATAGAATAAAAGGTAAAGTCATATGATCATTTCAATAGGCGCAGAAAAAGAACTTCAGAAAATTCAACATCTTTTCATAAAAAAAAAAAAGAAAAAAACTCAACAAATTAGGTATAGGAAGAATGAACCTCAACATAACAAAAGCCATATATGACACGCCCAAGCCCACAGCAAACGTTATTCAATGATAAAAGGTTGACAACTTTTCTTCTAAGGTCAGAAACCGCACAAGTGTGCCCACTCTCACCACTCCTATTGAACATTGTACTGAAGGTTCTAGCTAGAGCAATCAGAAAAGACAAAAAAAGAACAGACATCCATATTGGAAAGGAAGAAGTAAAACTGTCTTTGCAAATGACATGATCTTAATATAGAAAACCCCAAAGACTCCACCCAAAAAAAAAAAAAAGAACTAACAACAAATTCAGTAAAGTTGCAGGATAAAAAAATCAATGCAAAAATTTAGTTGCATTTCTATACAGTAGCAACAAACTATCTGAAAAAGAAAGGAAAAAAAAGTCCCATTCACAATAGCATCAAAAACAATAAAGTACTTAGGAACAAATTTTACTAAGGAATTGACATCTGCACAATGAAAACTATAAGACTTAGATGAAAGAAACTGAAGAAAACACAAACAAACAGAAAGTTATCCCATACTCATGGATCAGAAGAATTAATATTGTTAATATCTCCATACTACCTAAAGCAATCTACAAATTCGATGCAATCTCCATCAAAATTCTAAGCCAGGGCTTCCTTGGTGGCGCAGTGGTTGAGAATCTGCCTGGCCAATACAGGGGACACGGGTTCAAGCCCTGATCTGGGAAGATCCCACATGCTGCAGAGCAACTGGGTCCGTGAGCCACAACTACTGAGCCTGCGCGTCTGGAGCCTGTGCTCCACAACAAGAGAGGCCGCGATAGTGAGAGGCCCGCGCATCACGATGAAGAGTGGCCCCCTCTTGCCGCAACTAGAGAAAGCCCTCGCACAGAAACAAAGACCCAACACAGCCATAAATTAATTAATTAATTAATTAATTTTAAAAAATTCTAAGCCATTTTTCACAATGATAGGACAAACAATCCTAAAATTTGTATGAAACTACCAAAGACCCCAAATAGCCAAAGTAATCTTGAGAAAGAACAAAGCTGGAGGCACTATAATTACTGATTTCAAACTATACTACAAAGCTATAGTAATTTTTAAAAAGCAGTATGATATTAGCATAAAAGCTGACACATAGACCAATGGAACAGATTCAAGAGCCCAGAAATAAAGGAGCCAAAAATATACAATGGGTAAATGATAGTCTCTTCAATAAATGATGTTGGGAAAATTGGATATTCACATGCAAAAGAATGAAACCAGACCCCTCCCTTACACCACTCATAAAAAATTACATTAAAGATTTAAATATAAAACATGAAACCATAAAACCCCTATAAGGAAATGGGAAAGCTCCTTGTTATTAGTCTTGGAAATGAATTTTTTGGGTATGACAACAAAAGCAAAAATCAACAAGTGGGTCTACATCAAACTAAAAATACCTAAATCTGATTTAAAAATGGGCAGAAGATCTGAATAGACATTTTTTCCAAAGAAGACACACAGATGTCTTGGCCAGAAAGTACATGAAAATGTGGTTGACATCACTAATCATCAGGGAAATGCAAATCAAAACCACGATGAGGCTTTTCTCCATGTCTCTCACAGTGGGCAGCATATCTGAGAGGAGCTATCTATCTGCTGAAGGTTCTGGGCCAATTGCTTTTTTGGGACCCCACGGCCACCCACCCCACTCCTCCGTGGAGAGAAGATGGTGGGCCAGAACAGCACCATCTTGGGTGGAACCCTTTTCATCGGGTACTACATTTACTTTGACGTCGAGACAGAGTGACCCCAAATTCAAGAACAGGTTGTGAGAATGAAGAAAGAAACAAAAGCTTGCCAAGGAGAGAGCTAGACTTTCCAAGTGTCCTGACCTTAAAGATGCTGAAGCTATTCAGAATTTCTTCTTCCAATAACTACGGCTTGGTGAAGAGTTACTAGCCCAAGGTGAATATGAGAAGGGTATAGACCATCTGACAAATGCAGTTGCTGTGTGTGGACAGTCACAGTAGTTATTGCCAGTGTTAGGGCTAACAATTCAACCACCAGTGTTCCAGATGCTTTTGACTAAGCTTCCAACAATTAGAGAATTAATTATAAATGCTCAGAGCTTGACTGAAGGTGATGTGGAATGAGAAAAAATGTCAACATAATTATCTCAATTTAAAATATTTTAAAAATCTTAACTCAGAAGATGAGCAGCTCTGAGGGTTGGGGGGGGACGTAAGGGCAAATATGCTTGTTTTGGACTGTCCTACACTGAAATCTACCAAAGTTAATTTTTACTTTGTGTAGAGCCATTTGTCTGTTTTATTTATTTTTCCCAGTAAAAAGCATATTTTGAGAGAGAGATTTTCATTTTATAAATACACTGTGAGTTACTGAAATTTAGATTTTGTTTATTCCTAAAACATGCAATTAAAATGTATGTATCACATTGTTTACATTACGAATACTCAGTGCTCAGTTTTGAAAGATGGTCCAAAAAGTATAGAAGAAAGCTGAAGAATGCACATTTTTTTTAAGCAAGTACATTTTGCTATACATCAGAAAACTGGATGGAAACTTGATTGTGTTTATCAAAGGTGAGCATTAAAATCTTTGATTCTTTCCATTTAATCTTTTATATATGTGAGATGTGCTGCTGTACTGTAGTAACAATTTCAGCCTCCACTATGTGTATTAATCTTGACATGTTTTGTTTAACTCAGTGGGCTTAATGTATTCTGGATAGTTATCTCTTTAATAACTATCTAACTCATTTAGATATATGTAGTTGCAAATAGCACTGGAAATTAGATCTACGTGCATCCCTAATCTAGCTGAATGAGCTTCAGCAGTTAATGTCTGCCCACTTGCCTCATTTATAAAATGAGAGAATTGGTCTGCTCATTCAGAGAAGCCTCCCTTTCAGCTTCTAATTCCTTTTGTTCTGTTCAGCATCTTCAAATCCACCTTCTTCTGAGGGATATATCTGTTTGGACAACCACACTTGCATTTTTTAATACTCTGAATTTTACATGCTTGCCTGACTTGGTATTTCTGAACTGTTTTTTTAAGGTATAAATTGTGTTGACTTTCACTGAAATCATGGTTCTGCCACTACTTCTTTAAATTAATCTGAAACTTAACCTTCAAGGTAAAAACAAAACAAAACAAAAAAACCATGAGATATCACCCCACACCTGTTAGAATGTCTATAATCAAAAAGACAAGAGATTACAAATGTTGACAAGGATGTGGAGAAAAGAGAACTCTTGTACACTGTTGGTGGGAATGTAAATTGGTACAGCCACTATGGAAAACCACATGAAGCTTCCTTTAAAAATTAAAAATAGTTACCATATGATCCAGCAATCCCCCTTCGAGGTGTATATCTGAAGGAAATGAGATCACTATCTTGAAGAGATAGCTGCATCCTCATGTTCATTGCAGCATTAACCTAAGTGTCTGTCAACAGATGAATGGATAAAGAAGTTGTGGTATATATGTACAATAGAATTGTACAATTCAGCCATAAAAAAGAAGGAAATTCTACCATTTAAGACAACATGGGGCTTCCCTGGTGGCACAGTGGTTAAGAATCCACCTGCCAATACAGGGGACATGGGTTCAAGCCCTGGGCCAGGAAGATACCACATGCCATGGAGCAACTAAGCCCTTGCACCACAACTACTGAGCCTGTGCTCTAGAACCAGTAAGCAACAACTACTGAAGCCTCACACCTAGACCCCATGCTCCACAACAAGAGAAGCCACTGCAATGAAAAACCTGTGCACCACAACAAAGAGTAGCCCCTGCTAGCCGCAACTAGAGAAAGCCCACACGCAGCAACAAAAACCTAACACAGCCAAAAATTAATTAATTTTTTAAAAAAGACAATATGGATGGACTTTGAGGGCATTATGCTTAGTGAAGTAAGTCATACAGTAAGACAAGTACTGTATGACAGCATTTATATGTGGAATCTAAAATTAAAAAAAAAAAAATTCTTAAAAAACCCAAAAAAACAAAAAAACAAATTTGTGGTTACCAGGAGTGGAGGGGTTTGGGGAAGGGGTATGGAATATGTGAAGATAGTAAGAGGGTGCAAACTTTCCATTATAAGATGAATAAATTCTGGGTATCTAATGTATAGCATGGTGATTATACTTAACAATACTTTATTGTGTGATTGAAAGTTGCTAAGAGAGTAGATCTTAAAAATTCTCACCACACACGTAAATTAACCATGTGAGGTGATGGATGTGTTAACTGACTTTAGCATGGTAATAATACCACAATATTTAGGTATATCAAGTCATCATGCTATACACCTTAAACTTATACAATGTTATATGTCAATTATATGTCAATAAAGCTGGGAAAAATAAATGTCAAAAAAAAAGATATTTGTTCAGTAGAGCAAGGCTGAATAGAGTGAAACCCACTTGCTCCTTAATAGATTTTTCCAGAGGCCTCAGGCAAAGACACTTGATTTTCTCTAAGAAGTGTTTTTCTCTTATAGAAAGGACTATTTTTATGTTTTGATTGATCTTTCTGACCTAAGGTCTTAGTTTTGCTCATCCATTGGAATAGAATTTTTAAAGTATTTTATAACTCTATCTTCAGTATACTTTAATGTATTCTGCTTCAAATATTTGAAACTAATAATGTCATATGAGACTGTCAACCAGGGTGACTACCAATGTCCTCTCCAGCATAGTCAGCTTATATGGCTGCTCAAGACTTAAGAAAGAGTGTTCCCAGGAAAAAGGCCAATGGCCTTTTAAGACCTAGCCTTTAAAACAAAAGGCATTACTTCTGCCATATATGTTGTTTGAAGTAGTTACAAGCCTATCTAGATTCAAGGGAGGGGTCATGAGAGATGTATCAAAATATTTGCAACTGGGTTTGAAAACCACCATGGGTGGTAATTAGAAGGTTTTAAGATGGAAACACTTTAACCAGATTTGCATTTTAATTAGATCCACCTGGCTGGAATGAGAATGGATGTGGTGAGACCAGTTGAGAGAAAGAAATGGTAGTAGTGGAGATGTGAATGGATACAGAGGTGTGAATGGATTCAGGAGATATTTAAGAGCTAAAATCTATGGGATATAAAGCAATAACTGTAACACTATCATTTGGCTTATAACATATATGAATGTAATATACTGACAATAGCACAAAGGAGGAGGACAGAAATGAAGTTAGGATGGAATAAAGTTTCTACATTTTATTGAAATTAAGTTATAATTAACATGAAGTGGATTGTGGTATAAATTAAGATGCATATTGTAATCCACAGAGCAACCAGCCACTAAGAAAATAACAAAAATTGTTTAAAAATCAACACTTGAATTAAAATGGTGCACTATAGAATTTTATTTTAAAAAATAGTAAAGAAAGAAGAACAAAAGAGACATGAGGCATATAGAAAATAAATAGCAAAGTGGAAAACATAACTTCCACCATATCAGTTACATGAAGTGTGAATGGATTAAACACTCCAAATATAGAGATTACACAACAAACAAAAATCCAGGACAAGATGACTTCACTGGTGAATCCTACAAAACATTTAAAGAATACCAATCCTTCTCAAACTCTTCCAAAAAAATAGAAGAGGAGGGAACATTTCCAAACACATTTTACAAGACCAACATTACCCTGTTACCAAAACCAGAAAAGAATGCTATAAGAAAAAAAATTACAAGCCAATAACCCTGTTGATGAACATAGATGCAAAAATCCTCAGCAAAGTATTAGCAAACTGAATTTAGCAATACATTAAAAGGATCATATACCATCATCAAGTGGGATTTATTCCAAGGATGCAGCATGGTTCAACATCTGCCAGTCAATCAGCGTGATTCATCACATTAACAAAATGAAGAATAAAAAATGATATGATCATCTCAATAGATGCAGAAAAAGCATTTGAAATTTTTCAACATCCATTTATGATAAAATCTCTCAACAAACTTGGTATAGAGGGAATGTACCTCAACATGATAAAGGCCATATATAACAAGCCTACAGCTTACATCATGCTCAATGGTGAAAAGCTTAGAGCTTTTTCTCTAAGATCAGGAATAAGACAAGGATGCCCACTCTCACCAGTTTTATTCAAAATAACATTGAAAGTCCTAGCCAGAGCAATTGGGGGGGCGGGGGGGGGAGGAAGGCATCCTAATCAGAAAGAAAGAAGTAAAACTGTCACTATTTGCAGATGACATGATATTACATATAGAAAACCCTAAAGATTCCACAAAAAACTTTTAGAACTAATAAACAAATTCAATAAAGTTCCAGAACACAAAATCATTAAACAGTTGACCCTCTGTCCATATCCTTGGGTTCTGCATCTGTGGATTCAACCAACTGCAGACTGAAAACGTTCAGAAAAAATTCCAGAAATTTTCAAAAAGCAAAATGCAAATTTGCTGCATGCCAGCAACTATTTACATAACATTTACCTTGTATTAAGTATTATAAGTAATCTAGAAATTATTTAAAGTATACAGGAGAAAGTGTGTAGGTTATATGCAAATACTGTGCCATTTTATATAAGGGACTTCAGCATCCGTGGATTTTGGTATCCACAGGGGTCCTGGAACCGGATGCCTGGGGATACCAAGGGACAATTGTACAAAAATCAGTTGCATTTCTATACACCAATAACAAACTATCGGAAAGAGAAATTAAAGAAACAATCCCATTTACAACTGCATCAAAAAGAATAAAATACCTAGGAATAAATTTAACCAAAGAGGTGAAAGACCTGTACACTGAAAACTATAAGCCACTGATGAAAGAAATTGAAAAAGACACAAATATATGGAAAGATATTCCATGCTCATGGATTGGAAGAATTAATATTGCCAAAATGTCCATATTACACAAAGCAACCTATAGATTCAATGCAATCCTGATCAATATTCCAATGGCATTTTCCACAATAATAGAACAATCCTAAAATTTGTATGGAACCACACAAGACCCTGAGCAGCCAAAGCAATCTTGAGAAAGGACAAAGCTAGGGCATCACATTCCCTGATTTCAAACTATATACAAAGATATTATAATCAAAATAGTATGATATTGGCATTAAAACAGACACACAGACCAATAGAACAGAACAAAGAGCCCAGAAGTAAACTCACACAATTAATTTACAGCAAAGGAGCCAAGAATATACAATTGGAAATGGACCATTCTTCAATAAGTGGGAAAACTGAACAGCCGGATACATGTGTGTGTATACATACACACACACACACACACACAAAATAGAATGTTATTCATCCATTAAAAAAGGTGATCTTGCCATTTGTAACAACATGACTGAGGCACATTTATGCTAAGTGAATAAATCAGACAGAAAAACAAATACTGTATGATCTCACTTATATGTGGAATCTAAAAAGCTAAAAAAGAAAAATCAAACTCATTAATAAGAGAACAGAGAGAAAGATTGGTGGTTTTCAGAAGTGGGGGTGGCAAAAATGGGTGAGAGTGGTCAAAGGTACAAACACCAGTCATAAAATAAATAAGTCATGGGGATGTAATGTACAGCATGGTGACTATTGTTAATAATACTTTGTTGTCTATTCGAAAGTTGCTGAGAGTAAATCTTAAAAGTTCTCATCACAAGAAAAGAATTACTGTGTGGTGATGGATGTTAAGTAGCTGATCATTTCACAACAAACACACACACACACATATTAAAGATTACAGTCACTCTGGAAAACAGTTTGGCACTTTCTTATAAAACTGAACATGCAATTACCATATGATGCAGCAATTACACTCTTGGACATTTATCCCAGAGAAATGAGAACTTATGTTCACACAAACCCCTGTACATGAATGTTCATAGCAGTTTTATTTGTAAGAGCCAAAACTGGAATCAATCTAAATGTTCTTCAATAAGTGAATTGTTAAACTCTATACCAGAAGCACTAGTCATAAGTAAAGGGAACAAACAAAAATTCCAGTTTCTAGTTCTGCATATAAGGAGCTCCATCCTAATAACAAGTAAAAAGCTGGAGACTGAAAACTCAAAAGCTATTCTTGGGTCCATAAGAGATGGGAGAACAAATTGCTGCCCTCAAGATTGGAGACACAGACAGATGAATATATGAAGTCACAGCTTATGGGAGCAGAGACTCATGAGCAGGAACTACCTTAGGAACCAGTGCTGGGGTAGGAAACACTGAATCATAATTGATGAAGTGCTGGAGGCTCAGTGTGAACAACTTTGAGAGTTAAAAGCTGCAGGAAGACCCAGTCTTAGGAGGGTCCCCACAATTTCAAGAGATTTACCACCAGGAGCTTGACCAGGTTCTCATGGCAAATACTGGGGGGAAATCTTGTGTTTCTGGCCCAGAGAGTGGGGGGAGGGGTGGAGGAGGAACCATTTCAAAATACACCAGAACATTCTGTTCTTAACAAGACCTGCCCTTAGAAGAAACTAGTTAACCATAGCCTAACCTTCTGGGGTATTAACAGCCTGCCTGATCCAGGGGGAAAGGAAATAACCCTATTCCAACTCACTCTATTTATCCTGTCCTAGCTAAGGAGGAGAAAAAGACCTGTGAACTTCACTTGTGAACTTCACAGCAGAAGCATAGGCTCAGAAAAAGACTGAGACCTCATCATAAGACTATAGAACTCCCCCCTACACCTTACCACCACATTACTAAAGGCCTATTTACAACAGTTCCTTTTACCCACTATTTCACATCCAGCTATCAAGAAAAAATATTAAAGGGTGTATTAAAAGGCAAAAATTAAAATTTGAAAAGAAAGAGCAAGCATTAAACCAGACATGGCAAGATGTTGGAATTATCAAACCAAGAATTTAAAATCACTATGATTAATATGGCAAGGACTGTAGTGCATAAAGTAGACAGCATGCAAGAACAGATGGGCAATGTAAGCAAAGAGATGGAAGAACTAGAAAGAAATGATAAAAGACCAAAAACACTGTAACAGCAACAAAGAATGCCTTTGATAGGCTTATTAGTAGACTGGACATGGCTGGAAAAGAATCTCTGAGCTTGAGAATATCTCAATCAGAAACATACAAAACAAAAATCAAAGAGAATAAAGACTGATGGGGGGAGAACAAAATATCCAAGGACAATGGGACAACAAAAGAAGTTGCAACATACATGGGGTGGAAATACTAGAAGGAGAAGAAAAAGAAGAAAGAAAGAAAGAAAGGAAGAAAGAAAGAAAGGAAGAAAGAAAGAAAGAAAGAAAAAGAAAAGAAAGGAAGGAAGGAAGGAAAGAAAGGAGGGAGGGAGGAAGGAAGGAAGGAGAAGAAATATTTGAAAAAATAATGACTAAGTATTTCCCCAAATTAATGTCAGGCACAAAACTACAGATCTAGGAAGTTCAGAGAACACCAGGATAAAGTCTAAAAACATTACACCCAGACATATCTTCAAACTAGAAAATCAAAGATAAAGAAAAAATCCTGAAGAAGCCAGAGGAAATAAAACACACCTCTACAGACGAGCAAAGATAAGAATTACATATCATGAAAGAAAGGAGTGGAGTGAAATATTTACAGTGTTGAACCAACCCAGAATTCTGTACTCTGAAGTTATCCTTCAAAAGTGAAGGAGAAATAAAGACTTTCTCGGACAAACAATAATTGAGAAAATTTGTTGCCAGTAGACCTACCTTGCAAGAAATATTAAAAGAAGTTCTCTAGAGAGAACGAAATTAAGGCAGAAGCTCAGATCTACACAAAGAAAGAAAGTGTTGAAGAAGAAATGTGAAGGTAAAATTAAAATTTTCATTTTTCTTATTCTTAATTGATCTGATAGATAAAAGTTTGTTCAAAATAATAATACCAACACAATGTATTTGATTATGTATGATTATATATCTTATGTAATGTATAAACATACATAATGCTCATGTATATATGCTTATATATAAATGAAATGAACAGCAGCAATGATACAAGGGACATGAGGGAAGAATTAGGATTATTGTTTTTATTACAAGGTACATGTGAAGTGGTGTAGTGTTATTTGAAAGTGGACCTGGATTAATTGTAAATGTATACTGCAAATTCCAGGGCAACCAGTAAAAAAACAAACAAAAAAGTAATTCTTTAAAAAGTGTAACTCACGTACTAAAGAGAGAAAATAGAATCATATGAAATAAACTGTGAATGGAAGAAGAATAGTGTAAGACAAAAATACAAAGAATGAGGGTGACAAAAAACCGTAACAAATATGGTAGATATTAATCTGACTATATCAATAATCACTTTAAATGTCAATGGTCTAAATGCACCAATTAAAACACAGAGATTGTCAGAGTGGATCAAACAATAAGACCTAACTATATGGTGTCTATTTAAAGAAACCTATTTTAAATGTAAAGACACATGTAGATTAAAAGTAAATAGATGGAGAAATGATAACAAAAGAAAGAGTAATCAAAAGAAAGCAGGAATAGCTATATGAATCTCAGAGCAAGGAAAGTTAACAGGAATTTTAAAAAATCATTTCGTAATGATAAAGGGATCCATTCTCCAAGAAGACATGCAACTTTTAATGTGTATGTACCTAACAACAGAGCAAGGAGAAATAGATGAATCTACTATCATAGTTGGAGACTTCAACATTCCTCTTACAGAAATGGACTGATCCAGCAGGCAGAAAATCAGTAAGGACATTGCTGAACTCAACAGTACCATGAATCAACTAGTTGACACTTGTAAACTACTTCAACAACAGCAGAATTCACATTCTTCTCAAATTCATGTGGAACATTCACCAATATAACCACATTCTGGGCCATAAAGTACACCTTAAAAAATTTAAAAGAATAGAAATCATACAGTGTCTGCTCTCAGAACACAATGGATTAAACTAGAAGTCAATAACAGAAATATAACTGGAAAATCACCAAATACATGGAGATTAAACAACACAGTTCTAAATACACATGAGTCAAGGAAGAAATCTAAAGAAAAAAATTTTAAATATTTGGAACTAAATAAAAATGAAAACAGAACTCATCAAAATGTGTGGAATGCAGTGAAAGTAGTGCTTAAAGGGAAATTTATAGCATTGAATGCATAGGACAGAAAAGAAAAAAGATCTAGAAAGCAATTTTTATTTTATTCATTTTTTCTTCTTTTATTGAGATATATTGACATACAGCAATGTATAAATTTAAGGTATACAGCATAATGATTTGATTTGCATACATCATGAAGTGATTATTCCAAGTTTAGTGAACATCTATCATATAAGTACAAAATTAAAGAACTAGAAAAAAAAGAAAGAAAAAAAGAAAGCTCTAAAATCAAAAACTTATCAGTTTAGGAAATAGAAAAAGAAGAGCAAATGAAATCTAAAGTAAAGAGAAGAAAAGAAATAATGAACAGAACAGAAATCAATGAAATTAAAAAAACAAGTCCCAGTAGAGAAAATCAATGAAACCAAAAGCTGGTTCTTTGGAAAGATCAATAAAATCAATAAAACTCTAGCCAGGCTAAGGGAAAAAAAAGAGAGAGAGAGAAGATATGAATTACTAATATCAGGAATGAAAAAGGGGACATTACTACAGATCCCAAGGACATTAAAAGAACATTATGAACAGCTATGTACCAATTCATTGAAAGACACAGTCTTCCAAAACTCACACAAACTCACAGAAGAAATAAACAATCTGATTAGGCCTGTATCTATGAAAGAAATTGAATAAATAATAACATTCCAAAAAAACCACCAGGCTTAACTGGTGTATTCTAACAAACACTTAAGGAAGAAATTGTACCAATTCTCTACAATCCTTTTCAGAAGATAGAAGCAAAGGGAATACTTCCTAACGCATTCTATGAGGCCAGCATTACCCCAATACCAAAACCAGACTAAGACATTACAAGAAAGGAAAACTAAACACTAATATCTTTCATGAACATAGATGCAATATTTCTCTACAAAATAATAGCATATCAAATACAACAATGTATTTTAAAAATATACACGTGACCAAATGGGATTTATCCCATACATGTAAGGTTGTTTCAACATGAAAATATAAATTCATGAAACTGTCACATCAGCTGGCTATAGAAGAAAAATTCTATGATCATATCATTTTGGACCTACGCCAGGATTCTAAACTTAACTTAGAAATTTCTTTGGACTCAGGATCTTGGATATGGATTTAGACCTGACCTGGACATTGGAACTAGAATTTGAAAAGGGACCTACTCTTAGATCCAGATCTTGAACCTCAAAACTTGAGGTTCAACTAACCCTAGCTTTATCCCTAGTCCTAGCCCTAGCAATAACCCTAATATTAACCTTAACTCTAACATTAGCATTAACCCTAGCCCTAGCTTTAGCCTCAGATCTAATCTTAACCATAATCATAGCTTTAACTTCAACCACAAACCTAATTCTAAGCCTAAGTCTAGCCCTAAGCCTAATTGTAAATATGTCACAATAAGATGGTTAGAATTCAACGTGTGAGAAGGGACAAATTTTCCTTAAAAAAGAATTGCAAATAATGGGTGGATATTCCTTCCTCTAGGAGATGGAATTTAATTCCCTTCCCCTTATGTGTAGGCTAGACTTAGTGACTCACTTCCAGAGAGCATGGAAAGAAGAAAATAGCAACTTTACAGTGGAGAAACTTGGTTGGAGAAAGCTTAACAAAATGATCAAGGTTAACATCACCAGCAACGTCATGTTGTTATCATGTATTCCTCATATGTGATTAAAAGGGGGCTATACTTCTGTGGAATTCTTTCCCAAAGCCCCAAACTCAAGTATAATTATAATAAAGTACCATAGAAACCCAAATTTAGGGACATTCTACAAAATACTTCATTAGTACTCTTCAAAGTGGAGTCTAAAGATCATGAGAAAAAAGGAAAGACTGGAAAACTGTTACAGATCAGAGGAGATTAAAGAAATATGATGATTAAATATAACGTGGTGTACTGGATAGGATCCTGGAACAGAAAAAGGACATTAGTGAGAAAAGTGTGAAATCTGAATAAAATCTATACTTTACTTAACAATATTGCACCAATGTTAATTTCATAGTTTTGATAAATATACCATAGTTATGAAAGATGTTAACATTAGGGGTAACTGGGTAAAGGGAATACTCTGTACTACCTGTGCAACTTTTCTATGAATCTAAAATTACTCCCAAGAAATGTTAAGGGAATTATTAAGCTTTTATACCTATTAATTAATAACTGTATTAGAGAGTAACTACAGAGATCAAATTGGTGAATAATAGCTCTTCCTTATAGATAAAATCTAAAACTAGAAACAATGATTGAATTATAAATTCACTGCTTTATAACTAATGGAATAACTAATTCAAGCAATATCATTACAAGAAAGTTTGTTGGGGACCTGGATATTTGATTTGCTGGTCAAAAATGGGGAAATGCACTTTTACAATGAAGAAATCAGGCAGTAACTCCACCTGTGTCCAATAATCTTAACATCAATATTGGTAACATAGTCAGCGTTTGCATTTTGTGATGCAATATAAAGTTCACAGAATCCCTCTAGAGCATTTTATTTTAATGTTTAACTTCAGGCATCATTGAGGGCAGGGCACTGTTTTAGATTAAATGAGACTGAAGAGGTTTACCAAATAAACGGAATGTATTATATATACCTAGATTAGATTCTTGTTTGAACAACAAATAACTGTCAATAACATTCTTGGGACATTCATGGGGCATTGTAGACCAGATATTATATGACACTGGGGAATTATTATTAATTTTCTTGGGTGAATTACTGGTATGGTGGTTTATAGGAAAATTTCCCTATTCCTGTTTAGGGATGAGGCATGATATTAATCCCTCCAGCCCAAAACACACACAAAGCTATATATAGAAAGAAATGGGAGGGTAATAAATAAACAGCAAATTTTTGACAACAGCTTATCTAGGTCAGTGTTTCTTAACCTCAGCATTACTGACATTTTGGGCAGGATAATTCTTTGCCTAGGGGGCTGCCCTGTGCACTGCACAATATTTAGCAGCCTCTCTGAGCTCTACCCACTAGATGCCAGGAGCACCCAACACAGTTGTGACAATAAAAAGTGTTTCCAGATCACCAAACCTTCCCTGAAGGCAAAATTGCCCTGGTTGAGAACCATTGATTTAGATGGAGAGTACTTAGGAATATTTTGCCATGTTTTTGAAACCTCTACAAATAAATGTTTACAAAAATTCATTCTTTGTCTCATTACTTTCTTTTAGTTCCCTTCCTATTCTTTTCTATATTTTCCTTAAGTTCTTTGGTAGCCTAAATAATGGCCTCCAAAGACCTCCATGTCCTAATCTCTAGAAGTAGTGAATGTTATATGACAAAAGGGATTTTGCAGATGTGATTATATTAAGGAACTTGAGGGAGATTATCCTTAAACTTCCAGGTGGACCCTAAATGTAATCACAAGCATCATTATAAGAGGGAGACAGAATGATATTTGGTTACACAATGATGTGATGACAGAAGCAAGAAGTTGGAGTGAAGCAGGACTCTGGAGCGACACAAGGAAAGGACCACTAGCTAAGAAAGATAGGTGACCTCTAAAAGCTGGAAAAGGCAAGAAAATGGATTCTTCCTTGAAGTCTTCAACACCTTGATTTTAGACCTCTCAAGGTGAAAGAGAATAAATTTCTGTTGTTTTAAACCACAAAGTTTGTGGTAATTTGTTATAGTGGCAATAGAAAACTAATATAGTCCCCCAAACCAGGAGACATTGGGACAAAAGAGGCAATGGTGGAACCAGGAGTCAATGAGGCTGAGGTGTCAGGGGTTGAGGATCAACCAGGTCTGAGGAAGACATGTTGGATCCAGAGACTCCAGAGGTCCCCAAGCTGAGAAAGCAGGGTAGTGGTAGGGCTGGGTGTTGAGGGAACTATTTCCAGGGCTGTGGCAGGGAAAGTACAAAATGAATCTGGATATTTCATGTGTGACAAAAAGTAAATAAATGCTCAAATAATGATGAAGACAACTAGAAAGAATGCAGAAGCCAGCACAATATGGGGCTAACTGGCCAAAATATAGGAAAAAATTATTGTAAAAATAAATAAATGATAGTAATAGATTACAGACATTAAATATAATAGGAATCCATGAGTCTATACTGATAAAAATAGATGGATAGATAAATAGGCAGAAAGGGAAATTTCATTGTTATAGTAGAATGATAACCAATAAAGATAGAAGAAATGATGGTACTAGAAGATCACCATTTGGCAACCATCTTAGGAGTGATTGATTCAAGTACTCTGTGTCTTTGTGTCTCAAGTGAGTCTCTTGTAGATAGCATATACCTGGATCAGGTGTTTTTATCAATTCTGCCAATCTCTGGCTTTTGATTGGAAAGTTTAAATAATTCACATTTAAATTAATTACTGTTAAAGAGGGGCTTATTTCTGTCATTTTGCCCCTTGTTTTCTATATGCCTTATAACCTTGGTATCTCATTTCCTGCATTACTATTTTCCTTTGTGTTTAGTCTATTTTTTAATTTTATTTATTTTTTTAATTTTTAATTGATTGATTTACAATGTTGTGTTTGTTTCAGGTATACAGCAAAGTGAATCAGTAATATTCTCTTTCCTTATAATTTAGTTCAAAATACTGAGTATAGGGCTTCCCTGGTGGCACAGTGGTTAAGAATCCGCTTGCCAATGCAAGGGACACGGGTTCGAGCCCTGGTCCGGGAAGATCCCACATGCCACGGAGCAACTAAGCCCGTGCACCACAACTATGGAGCCTGCGCTCTAGAGCCTGTCACAACTACTGAGCCCACATGCCACAACTACGGAAGCCCGCGTGCCTATAGCCCATGCTCCACAACAAGAGAAGCCACTGCAGTGAGAAGCCAGCGCACTGCAACGAAAAGTAGCCCCCACTCACCGCAACTAGAGAAAGCCCGCATGCAGCAATGAAGACCCAACACAGCCAAAAAATAAAAATATATAAAATAAATAAATTAAAAAAAAAATACTGAGTATAGTTCCCTAATCTATATTTTGTAGTGAAGTATTTAAATTTCTTTCTCATTTCCTTTTGTATATATTATTTAAAAAAAATTTTTTTGTTGAAGTATAGCTGATTTACAATGTTGTGCCAATCTCTGCTGTACAGCAAAATGACTCAATTATACACATACAGACATTCTTTTTTTATATTCTTTTCCATTATACTTTATCACAGGATATTGAATATAGTTCCCTGTGCTATACATTAGGACCTTGTTGTTTATGCATTCTAAATATAATAGTTTGCATCTACCAACCCCAAACTCCCAGCCCATCCCTCTCCCTCCCACCCTCCCCATTGGCAACCATAAGTCTGTTCTCTATGTCTATGTGTCTGTTTCTGTTTTGTAGATAGGTTCATTTGTGCCATATTTTAGATTCCACATATAAGTGATATCATATGGTATTTATCTTTCTCTTTCTGCTTACTTCACTTAGTATGATAATCTCTAGTTGCATCCATGTTGCTGCAAATGGCATTATTTCATTCTTTTTTATGGCTGAGTAGTATTCCATTGTATATATGTACATATGTACTACATCTTCTTTACCCATTCATCTGTCAGTGGACATTTAGGTTGTTTCCATGTTTTGGCTATTGTGAACAGTGCTGCTATGAACACAGGGGTGCGTGTATCTTTTTGAATTATAGTTTTGTCTGGGTGTATTCCCAGGAGTGGGATTGCTGGCTTATATGGTAATTCTATTTTTAGTTTTCTAAGGAACATCCATACTGTTTTCCATAGTGGCTGTACAAACTTGCATTCCCACCAACAGTTTAGGAGTGTTCCCTTTTCTTCACACTCTCTCCAGCATTTGTTATTTGTAGACTTTTTAAATGATGGCCATTCTGACTGGTATGAGGTGGTACCTCATTGTAGTTTTGATTTGCATTTCTCTAATAACTAGTGATGTTGAGCATCTTTTCATGTGCCTACTGGCCATCTGTATGTCTTCTTTGGAGAAATGTCTATTAAGGTCTTCTACCCATTTTTTGATTGGGTTGTTTGTTTTTGTTGTTGAGTTGTATGAGCTGTTTGTATATTTTGGAGATTAAGCCCTTGTCTGTCGCATAACTGACAAATATTTTCTCCCATTCCATATGTTGTCTTTTCATTTTTTTTGTTTTGTTGTATTTTGCTTATGGTTTCCTTTGCTGTGCAAAAGCTTGTAAGTTTGATTACATCCCAGTTGTTTGTTTGTTTGGTTTTTTATTTCTATTGCCTTGGGAGACTGACTTAAGAAAACATTGGTACGATTTAAGTCAGAGGATGTTGGGCCTATGCTCTCTTCTAGGAGTTTTATGGTGTCATGTCTTATGTTTAAGTCTTTAAGCCATTTTGAGTTAATTTTTGTGCATGGTGTGAGGGTGTGTTCTAACTTCATTGATTTATATGCAGCTGTCCACTTTCCCAGCACCATTTGCTGAAGAGACTGTCTTTTTGCCATTTTATATCCTTGCCTCCTTTGTGGAAGATTAATTGACCATACGTGTGTGGGTTTATTTCTGGGCTCTCTATTCTGTTCCATCAATCCATATGCCTGTTTTTGTACCAATACCACACTGTTTTGATTACTGTAGCTTTGTAGTATTGTCTGAAGTCTGGGAGAGTTATGCCTCCTGCTTTATTTTTTTTCCCTCAGAATTGCTCTAGCAATTCTGGGTCTTTTATGGTTCCACATAAATTTTTGGATTATTTGTTCTAGTTCTGTGGGAAAATGTCATGGGTAATTTGATAGGGATCACTTTAAATCTGTAGATTCCTTTGGGTAGTATTGCCATTTTAATGATATTAATTCTTCCAATCCAAGAGCATAGGATATCTTTCCATTTCTTTGAATCCTCTTTTATTTCCTTTATTAATGTTTTATAGTTCTCAGCATATAAGTCTTTCACCTTCTTGGTCAGGTTTATTCCTAGGTTTCTTTTCTTTTTTTCTTTTTCTTTTTGGTGCAATTTTAAAAGGTATTGTTTTTTTACATTCCCTTTCTGGTATTTCATTAGTGTAAAGGAATGTAACCTGTTTTTAAATGTTAATCTTGTTTCCTGCTACTTTGTTGAATTCATTAATGAGATCTAGTAGTTTTTTGTGTAGAGTGCTTAGGGTTTTCTATATATAGTATCATGTCATCTGCATATAGTGACAATTTTACCTCTTTCCTTTCAATTTGGATACGTTTTATTTCTTTTTCTTCTCTGATTGCTGTGTCTAGGACTTCCAATACTATGTTGAAGAGAAGTGGTGAGAGTGGATATCCTTGTCTTGTTCCAGATTTTATTTGGATGGCTTTCAGCTTTTCACCATTGAGTATTATATTGGCTGTGGGTTTGTCATAAATGGCTTTTATTATGTTGAGATATGTTCCCTCTATTCCCACTTTGGTAAGAGTTTATATCATGAATGGATGTTGAATTTGGTCAAATGCTTTTACATTGATTGATTTGCTTATGTTGAACCATCCTGGGATGAATCCCACTTGGTCATGGTGAATAATCTTTTTATGTGTTGTTGGAGTCAGTTTGCTAATATTTTGTTGAGAATTTTTGCATCTATATTCATCAAAGATATTGGCCTACAATTTTCTTTTTTGGTGGTGTCTTTGTCTGGTTTTGGTATCAGCGTGATGGTGGCTTCATAGAATGTCTTTTGGAGTGTTTCTCCCTCTTCAGTCTTTTGGAAGAGTTTGAGAAGAATCGGTATATATTCTTCTTTGTATGCTTGGTAGAGTTCGCCTGTGAAGCCATCTGGTCCTGGACTTTTGTTTGTAGGAAGTTTTTTTTTTTATTATAGATTCTATTTCACTTCTAGTGATCGATCTGTTCAAATTATCTATTTCTTCTTTTCTTAATTTAATTAATTTATTTTTTATACAGCAAGTTCTTATTATTTATCTACCTTATACATATTAGTGTATATATGCCAACCCCAATCTCCCAATTCATCCCACCACCACCACCATCCCGCCACTTTCCCCCCTTTGTGTCCATACATTTGTTCTCTACATCTGTGTCTCTATTTCTGCCTTGTAAACTGGTTCATCTGTACCATTTTTCTAGATTCCACATACATGCATTAATATACAATATTTGTTTTTCTCTTTCTGACATACTTCATTCTGTATGACAGTCTCTAGATCCATCCACATCTCTAAAAATGACCAAATTTCATTCCGTTTTATGGCTGAATAATACTCCATTGTATATATGTACCACATCTTCTTTATCCATTTGTCTGTCCATGGACATTTTGGTTGCTTCCATGACCTGGTTATTGTAAATAGTGTTGCAATGAACACTATAGTGCATGTGTCTTTTTGAATTATGGCAATTTTGATTCAATTTTGGAGGGCTGTATGTTTCTAGAAAGTTGTCCATCTCTTCTAGGTTGTCAAATTTGTTGGCATATAATTGTTCATATTATTGTCTTATGGTTTTTTGTATTTATGCAGTATCAGTTGATATTTCTCCTTTTTCATGTCTTATTTTGTTTATTTGGGTTCTCTCTTTTTTCTTCTTGGTGAGCCTGGCCAGAAGTTTGTCAATTTTGTTTACCCTTTCAGTTCTTGGGTTTTTAAAATTTTTTTCTATTGTTTTATTTAATCTCTATTTTATTTATTTCCTCCCTGATCTTAATTATTTCCTTCCCTCTACTGACTTTAGGTTTTGTTTGTTCTTCTTTTTCTAATACTTTTAGGTGGTATATTAGGTTGTTTACTTGAGATTTTTCTTGTTTTTTGATGAAGGCCTGTATCGTTATGAACTTCCCTCTAAGAACTGCTTTTGCTGCATCCCATAGATTTGGTATGGTTGTGTTTTTATTGTTGTTTGTCTCAAGGTTTTTTTAATTTCCGTTTTGATTTCCTCATTGACCCATTAATATTTTAGTAGCATGTTATTTAGTCTCCATATAATTGGTTTTTTTTTTTCTCATTTCTTTTCCTGTGGTTGATTTCTAGTTTCATGCCATTGTGGTCAAAGAAGATGCTTGAAATATTTAGGGTGGCCAAAAAGTTCGTTTGGGTTTTTTCCTTTTGAGAGACAATTACTAGCTTGCTCTTGGACATTAATTGAAACTGACCCTATTACTGACAGACATAAAATAATTGTGAAACCTGAAATATTCTTATTATCTTGGGTGATGGATGGCAGTGCCTGCAAAGAGTTCTGTACTAAAATGAAAATGGGTTGTACAAGAACATGCTATTAAGGGAATGCAAAGAGTTATTCCTTATGTTTACAAGAAGATAGTCTCTTTTCCCTAGGACCAAACTTGGAATCACCAGAGGAGCTTCCAGATCCTTATGTCAACTGGACAGTACCCTATAAACAGTTCTCTATAGACTAACAACTGCTTGGTTTATGAATGTGAGTTCCAAAGTTAATGGATGGCGCCCTGTTTGGAAAGCTAAGACAGTAGGACTGACTGATGGAAAAACTCTGGTTGAAGAAGGTAAAAACAAATCAGCTCAGTGGGCTGAATTGTGTGCTAGTCTCCCTTAGTTTGGGTTTTTACCAACTCATGGGTGGTGACTAATGATATGACTGTATAGTTAAGACAGATGTGCAATAGAAAATTGGGCTATTAAAGGGATGCCTGTATGGGTCATGGCCTTATGGAAATTACTTAGGAGGATTTAAGAGGTGCATTAAAATGACCTGTCAAAACCCATCAGAAGAAACTTTACAAGATCAGAAAGTGATTGGAAATCTCAAATAGATATCCTGGTGAGCTCACCTGAGGTGGCCCACCTGAATGCATGAAATAAATGGACATGGGGGAAACAGCAGCAGTGCAGAGATGGCTATGGAGCAGATTCCCTGGAAGAAGGCCCCACACATAGCAGGAAAGCATACTACATTGGACTGATGCCAGTAGCCCTGGGTGTCTATGACTATACAACTCTTCCTTACATCACCTCAACTTTTCTTGTTCTTATCTGATACAGTGACTCTGGGACCAGGGCTGCAACTGTGGGTGCTGGAAGCAGGGATGATTCCTAAGCAAGAATATAACTATACCTTTATACTTTTATTTCAGAATTCCTGAGGGCCTGATTGAGTGGATTGTGCCTTCACTCTATCTGGCAAAATTGGGGCTTACCATGGGGTGTACAGATCCTGGTAGACTGATCATTGTGTAACTATAAATCTTACAGATCAAATGTTTAGAAAATTTCCTGGTTATTGTGGATAAAGCATATCAGTGGCATACCTGACATGCCACAGTTTGTTGAGCACAAATGCATATCACCCTTGAGTTTGTGCAGGGAAATGATTAAATAGAATAGAAAATTACAATGTGTTTCTGCTTAAATTAAAACCATAGCCATTACATGATGGGTCTGAAGTTCCCTGATGAAAGCCCCACCCTAAGACAAGGAAGGCTATGGGAGGCTTTATGGCATACCCAAACTAAATTACATTTAGGTATAACCACCACTTTTGTAACCCTAGTATGGAAGATCTAACATGTTTTGGTACAAAACATATATCCTAACCACACTCAAGGATGGATCCTCCCCAGAGCCTACAGAGAGACAATTATCCTGCTGATACCTTGCTTTCAGATTTCTAGCCTCCAGATGATAAGAAAATAAATTTCTGTTGTTTTTAAGCTACCCAGTTTGTGGAAGGTTGTTATGGAAGCCCTAGGAAACAGAGTCAGGAAAACTCAACAAGTAATTCTGGATAATACTAGGACCCAGTGTTGGGAAAGTGTTCATACCCTGGTCCAACAGGGCTTTTTGACTATTTTAATACAGATGAAGGCTTAAATAGCCACAGGGCAATGGCCCTCCATCCTAGCTACTAAGACTCAAGGGGCATAACTATGGAAATATTATGGACCTCCAAGTATGGAAATTCTTTGGGATATTTGTAATTTACAGTGATACACTGACGGCTCTTGCCCTGAGGATAGATCAGAATAAGATATCCTGTAGTACAGTTAGCAGGGAAAGGAACTATTCTGGATACCACTTGTGTCCCTGTAAGAGGGCAGTGAGCCCTGCTATGTAACAACACACAATAGAAACCACTACATGCCTATAAATTGAAGTAGGGCAACAAGCTTCATCCCCAATTGACTTGGAACCCAGAAATAACTGAGTCATGGCCAATTGTAATGACATCTGTCCATAATATCTGGTATATGGGCATGGACCAATTCTCTTAGGGAGGTATAGCAAATACAACTGAAATTCTTACTGATTTGTTCTGTAACTGAATTGTACCATAACTATACTGCAATATAGTAACACTGGCATTGTTGGTAAGATTCAACTATCATATGTTATGTGATAATACTGATATTGATGATTGAATGTCTTGGAGATTGAGTTAAATCCTCCCCATTCAGTGATCGTGTGGCTAAGAAATAACATGCAGAGTATTTGGCATATAAGTAAAGGTTCATTCTATGGTTGCTATTATTATGGGAGAATTTCATACTTCAAGTAGGTATAATGAGCAAAAGACATGGGTTAAGGACGTTGAAGATGGACTCCAAGAGAACCAGAGAAAAGCTATCTTGAGAAAGAGCTCCAGAAATCTACATAGTGATTCCCAAGAGGCTGTTGCTGAGTACTAAACCATGCATGCATAGGATGAAGCTACATTAAGAGTAGGCAAAGAATGACAGCAAAGTTGTAATCTGAACAGTTCTCAGAGCTCACACAGAAATAAAAGATGTTTGCATTCTGACCAGCTAGTGTGGAGAGTTCGCTGAATACATGCAGCTCAATAAAGACCCCAGAATTGTCACTCCATAATAGAATTAAACTAGCTCACAAGAAATACTGTTCTAAACCTGTCCTAACAATGCTTAATAATAAGCTTGAAAGGATCAAACTTATCCTCAAATAACTTGACTGTATACCAGAACAAAATCCAAAATTCTTTGAAGGAAACTAACAAATTCAGCATTCAACAACATAACATCATGATTTCCACTATCCAGTCAAAAACTACTAGACATGAAAGAAGCATGATTACAATCAGGTGAAATGAACAGTTAATAGAAGAAGAGATAAGGAAATTAGCAGAAAAGAATGTTAAAACAACTACTATAAATATGTTTAATAAGCTTATAAAGTTAGAGGAATATGTGAATATAATGGAGAGATAAATTGAAGACATAGTAAAATAATCAAATGAAATTTGGGGAGCATAAAAATAGTGAATGATTTTAACAGATTACACAGTTCAGAAAGTAAGAAATTGATTTTGAAAACAAAGAAATAGAAATTATCCGAAATGAAGCACAGAGATAAAGAAAACAACAATAATCTGGGAGAAAATATCAAGTGGTCTAAGATGAATTGGAATTCCAGAAAAGAAGGAGGCATGAGATATTTGAAAGAAGGATGGCTGATTATTTTCCAAATTAGAAGGAAACTATAAATCCACAGACCCAGCTACTTCAGATAACTCAGAGTAAAAACAAGGAAAGTCTAGCTATGTTCATCAAATCAATTTTTAAAAAGAAATGACAAAGAGACAGATTTATAAAGTGGTCAGAGAAAGAAGACTCATTAAAAACAGGAACAAAGATTTCCCAGACTTTTCATCAGAAATTATGAAAGCAGTAAGATAACTGGAAGACATCTTTAACGTACTGAAAGAAACTGTCAAACTAGAATTTTATATCCAGGAAAAAATAGCCTTAAAAATAAATGTGCCAATGCTCTGAGAGATTATGCCTCCAGTCAAGATGGAGTAACAGGAACTTCTTTCACTATCCTGCCTAAAACAACAATCAAAAAAAAAAAAAAAAAAAGGATTTTCCACGAACATCTGTATATTAGGCAATGAAGAACAGTGATTCTTGAGGGAAAGGAAGCAAACAAAACCCTATGATTGCCTCATTTTTCTGCCTTAAGTGAGATTCTAGTATGAAGCACAGAAAAGAAGTGAGAACTAAGCAGACTTCCTGAGTTGAAGAGATGGAACTGGGAGTCAGATGTGATCAAGGCAACAAGTGTTCAGAGGAGTACTAAAGAAGAGAGAGCTGCAGAGTGAGGGAATCCTAAAGATCTGCAGAATGTCACCGTTGAGTGTTAACCAGAGTACTGATCAGCATATGAGAAACTACCTGAAGCTGGGGGGAAAAAATTCAAAGGATTGGAGGGACCTGTGCCCAGCACTCACACAGGGCCAGGAACAATACCTGCTCCCACCAGCCAGATTGGAAAAGCTCATAATTCATGGTGTATTTGTTAGACTACTCAGCAATGTCTTGACTTAGTATTGGGGACAGGGCACTAGTCAGCAAAATATGTGATGCTCTGAATTCTCCTAACAAATTATAAAGGGAGGATCTGAAACCATCAAAGTATTTTCAAGTAATTTAACTGGATCCCAGAACAAAGCAAAAGATTTAGAGGAAAACAAAATCCAGCATGTAAGGTAAAATTCACAGTGTGTAGCATTCAATCAAAGATTATTATGCATTAAATGAGGCAGGAATAAAAGATCCCTAATGATGAGAATTTTTCAATCAATAAAAATTAACCAGAACTGACAAATATTAGGATTAACAGAAAACACTGGCAATGATAACTATATTCTAAATGTTCAAAAATTAAGCAGAGACAATATATATTTTTTCATCTTTATTGGAGTATTATTCCTTTACAGTGTTGTGTTAGTTTCTGCTGTACAACAAGGTGAATCAGCTATATGTATACATATATTCCCATATGCCCTTCCTCTTGAGCCTCCCTCCCATTCTCCCTATCCCACCCCTCTAGGTCATCACAAAACACGGAGCTGATCTCCCTGGAGATAATATATTTTTAAACACTGAAATTCAGTTTCTAGAGTTGAAAAATACAATGTCTGAGTAGAAAAGTACACTGGATGGAGTGAACAGATTACACATTGCAGAAGAAAAGATTAGTGAACTTGATAGCAAAGCAAGAGAAACTTAGAGAAAATTTTTATAAAGGAAAAGAGTATTAGTGAGCTGTGGGATAACTTCAAGCAGCCCAATATATGAGTATTTGGAGTCATCCCCCAAAAAGAGGAGTGGCAGCAGAAAAAAATTTTTTTAAAGAAATAATGGCTGAAACTTGACAAAACAAATCGAACAAGTTTAAGGAGCCCATAGCAAAAGAAACATTTTTTTTTAAAGCAGGATGCATCATAATCCAATTGCTCAAGGACATTATGAGTATGCTAGGTTTCATGATTTTTGTGTTCTTTAGTCATAGCGGAAGTTTCAGTTAAGCAAGCTAGTGAGAGACTCTCAAATGGTGTGTGTTCTATCACAGTATCTGGACATTTTCTCACCCAATATCTGACTAGTTTCTGCTGGGTGACACTCACTGGCTTTCAAAATAAGGCCCAGGATGCAGTCCACACAGAACATTGGAAAGAATTTATTGGTACCATCACTCCAGCTACTAACAGGGCATCAAAGTGGTAATCTCTTTTTTGTAAGTATTCTATTCACCAGGTATTCGATTCTGTTTCAAATTATCAACCAGTTTGAGCTTCAGCATTCTGTTGGTTTCCATTTAGCACTTCTACTCAATATTGGCCAAACAGTGAATTTACACGCCTTTTTTTTATAATACTAGGTAAGGGAAGTATTACTAGACAAACATAATATCCATTCTTGTCATACTTTCAAGTAGAAGAGATGCAACCAGTTCACATAAATTATGTTCATTCAATTTTTATCCAAGCTTTCAACTTAATCTCATCAACTGGTACATCCTCGTAATCCTCCCAACCTAAATGTAGCCCTGTAGGTCTTCACCAATGTATTTTTGAATCACAGTAACTTGGGTTCCCATGTCAAGGAGTCCCAGAAAAGTTTCTCCCCCGCCTCTCGGCCATTTAACACCAATATGTGCATATGGCCTTGGGTCTTCAGCCAGAGGTCGGGCGAAGGGACCTAGGTGCTTTTGTCAATCTTTTTATTGATTAGTTTGATCTCCACATGCAATTCAAAGTCAGATTTCCTATTGTTCTCTTTGCAATAGTTTCTTTCAAACCAGAGTAAATATAGCAGATTTGTTTAGTGCCCTTCAATGCTGATGGACTGGCACAGGCTTCTATTGATCTACCCCACCTCGAACACTGCTGCGTTTAGACATTTGTTTTGCTTCCATCATTTTCTGCTTTATTCTCTTTTTTTAAAAAAACATTTAAAATTTTCCATCCTGCTGTGATGATTCCCTTGAATTTTACCTTTATCTTTTTCCATTCTCCTACAAATCACTCTAATTGTTTTAGCTATTTACTTCAGCATATTTTCGCCTCTTGGATAGCACGGAATGGATGAAATACAATCTTGGCCCAGATTACAGAGAACAAAAACCAATGGATTGTGTATTTAGTTTGTTTCTTTTTGCTTTGCTTTTTCTTATGTATGTAGAGAGCCAACACCTCAGGAGTTGGAGCTATCATTTCTGAATTCCATTGGTAACTTTAACTTCAGTAACTGATTGCAACATAACTGCCGTTTCATACCATGGTAACTAGGTGGCCACCCTGGAGTCTAAGAGTATCAGCCCGCACACTCTCATGCTTTCTTATCCCAGTGTTTTTGCCATGTTTCAGTGAACCAGGGTCATTTTAGCAGACCCCACTTCTGACACAAAATGCAGTTAGGAGGTCCCCAAGCCCACCTTTAGGTTCACTTAAATAATTCAGATTTTAAGAAAAGCTGTTATACTGAGTTTATTTCACAGTTTATTACAATGGAATAGTACCAGTTAAAATCAGGGAAGAGGCACATAGAGGACAATCCAAGAGACATTAATCATGAGCTTCAGTTGTCCTCTTCCAATGGAGTCATGTGGACAGCACTTAATTTTCTCAACAATGTTTGGCAACACACAAGGAGTATTGCCAGCCAAAGAGGCTCACCCAAGCTTTTGTGTCCAGGGTTTTTATTGGTGTTGGTCATGTAGACATCACTCCCATGTGGCTGACCTCAGTCTCCAGCCCCTTCAGAGGTCAAGCTGGTACTGTATGGCCCAAGGCCCCTTTCATAAATCACATTTTTAGCATATGTTATCTTGTATGGCCAAAGCAAGGCCTCTAGGTAAACAAAGATAATCTTATTAGAAAGTATACCAAGGCCTTAGAAGTTACCTACCAGGAGCTGGTCAAGCACCAAACCTTTCTTTGGAAAAGGTTAATCTTTTACTGCACAGAGTCTTAGAGTGATTTAGTGATTTGCCCCCCAATTTTAAGCTAGTATTTCAGCATGGTGGTACAAAAGTACACAATTCTTCTAATTTTTACCACAAGACTGCATAGTTACCCATTTTTCCCCTATTTTATGAACTTACAGCTGACTTCCCCCTCAGTCTGTCCCCATTGTAGTGTTTGCTGAGCAATGTCCACCTCCACTACGGTATGTTTCATGGAATTCCCAAATAGTATTTTCACTGAAATTTTCACAACATATTGAAGTCCAGCCATACAAGTCTTCCCTAACTCAATTCATGCCTGACTCATTTGACGTGTTTCCTTAGGTTATAACCAGTCTGGAATTCTACCTTCCATTAACCTACCTTCAGATCATTTCCAATATATTACTGGTTAGCAAGCTCTCTGTCCTTCTTTCATCTCAGAAACATCCACTGGTTATACTTATTTAATTCTCACGTTATCTTATGAGATAGTTATTCTATTCCTCTCATTTTGTATTATACAGGATGTTATTATATGTATAGAAATATGTATAATTAACCAATCCTTCCTTTGGTTTGGATAATCACCCAGGGTGATTACAAATTTTAATCATACAAATTTTTGAGAACCATTAACTTAATCTCTTTACTTAATCATTTTCCTGATTTTCCCTAATAGAATTTCTTCACTCTTTGCTTTAATTTCTCATTTTCTGAAATTCATAGCTATATTTTAGTAGCGTCTTAGCCATTTACTATTAGAACTTGATTTGAAACATTTTGAGTTTACTTCTACCTTTTCTACTATGTAAGTTTTATTTCTCCCAGAATAGAAAAAAAAAAAGGCAAATGTTTAATATTCATTTCATTTCAGATCAAGCATCAAAGTCTTCAACCAAGAAACCATCTTTAAGGAAAAAAATTAGTAATGCAAAAACATTCCAATTGGAGATAATGCAAAGAATTAGAAGGCCAATCTCAAGTGGCAGAAATGTTTGGGAATGTTAAAGATCAGTTTGAGAGACATGAGTTACATCAGGAGGCATATTTCAGCCAAGTAATAATTGCCCATGAAGATGTACCTGCTTTCAATCAGCATGTATCTTTTTACTCTACATGCACACACACACACACACACACACACACACAATTGAAAATGAAGAGAAGCCATATGAATGTAAGGAATGTGGAAAGGCTTTTAATTGTATCTCACAACCTACTCAACACCAGAGAACTCCTACTGGTGAGAAACTCTATGAATGTAGGGATTGTGGCAAGGCCTTTAGTTGTGGTTCAGCACTTACTAAACATCAGAAAATTCACAGTGGTGAGAAATTCCATGAATGTGAGGAATGTGAGAAATCTTTTAGTTGTGGCTCAGAACTTTTGTGACATCAGAGAATTCATACTGGTGAGAAACCCTATGAATGTAGACAACGTGGGAAGGCTTTTAGTTGGATCTCATACTTTTCTCAACATCAAAGAATTCATTCTGGTGAAAAACCTATGAGTGTAAGGAATGTGGGAAAGCTTTTAGAATTAGCTCATACCTTTCCCAACATCAGAAAATTCACACTGGTAAGAAACTGAATGAATGTAAGGAATATAGACAGACATTTTTTTGGAGCTCTTATCTTACCAAACATCAGAGAATTCATACTGGTGAGAAACCCTATGAATGTAAGGAATGTAGGAAGGCCTTTAATAGGAACTCGAAACTTGTTCAGCATCAGAGAATTCATACTGGTTAGAAACACTATGAATGTAAAGCAGCAGTCCCCAACATTTTTGGCAACAGAGACTGGTTTTGTGGAAGACAATTTTTCCATGGACAGGGGTGGGGGTATGATTCAGGTGGTAATGCAAGCAATGGTTCAGGTGGTAATGTGAACTATAGGGAGCAATGGGGAGCAGCAGATGAAGCTTTTCTTGCTTGCCTGCCACTCACCTCCTGGTGTGCAGCCCAGTTCCTAACAGGTCACAGACTGGTACTGGTCTGTGGCCCAGGGGCTAGGGACCCCTGATGTAAAGAATGTGGAAAGGCCTCTACTGGGAGCTCAAGTCTTATTCAACATGAGTGAATTCATACTGGTGAGAAACCCTATGCATGTAAAGATTGTGGAAAGACCTTTAGTTGTAGCTCATATGTTTCCCAACATCAGGGATTCCACACTGGTAAGAAGCCCTAGGAATGCAAAGAATGTGAAAAGGCCTTTAGTTATTGCTCAAATTTCACTGTACATAAGAAAATGCATACAGGTGAGAAACTCTATGAATGCAAGAACTGTGGCAAGGCCTCCACTAGGAGCTCAAGCTTTATTCAACATCAGAGAATTCATAATGCTGATTAACCCAATGAGTAAAAGGACTATGTAGAAGACTTTTTCTTGGTTCATAGTCTACAAAACTGAGGAGAATTCAAACAGTGGAAACACATTGTGAACAAAATGAATGTTGGAAAACATCAATAGTTCCAACTTAATTGGCATCCAGAAACCCACATTTTTAACCCTAAAATCTTATTGTAAATATTAGAGTTCATATTTGAGAGTAACCATGGGAATTTATATCTTTAATATCTATAATTTTGTTCCATACTCAACTATTGAAACCATTTTAAAATTTACTCCAAAATATGAAAGTGCCTAAATTGATCATTTTCCCTCAAATTCTTATCTCAGCACCATGTAAGTATTAATTCATTTATCTCACATATTTGTATTGCCTCCTGTTGATATATATACTCTTATTTATATAAGACACTTGTTTTAGAATCCTCTTTTCTATTACTTTGATCCTGAATAACTGTGCTTGCTCTCACTATTTAATTATCTAAATTTAATATTTTAAAATAATTGATTTACAACTCTTTGTTTTAAAAGATAACTTTCTTTATTTTTTCCTTTTATAAAATTAAACCACAAAATTTTTAAAATATAGAGAAACAAATTTTTAAAACTTGCAATCCTATCAACCAGAACAAACCACTGTCAAATAATTGGATCAAATCCTTCCAGATTTTGTCCTTATGAAATATTAACATGCTATAACTACATTTTCACTTGCTATTCCCATGCCAAAGAAATTTTTCTGTCAGTAGTTAGAAATCTTTCATTATTTTTAAATAGTCTCATAAGGTTCCCTATAGAACTGTATTTACCAAGTACATTTAATAGTTTGCCTTCAATTTGAGGAGCTCATGAACAATGTCCTAGATCAACATTTTTCTATACATATATTTGTATGCTGAAAATACTGCATAAGTACATTCTATGGTGAAAAAGATTTAAACATGACAGATTGCTAAATTCATGTTTCATACCTACCTGAATCCTTGTACACTCTTCAAAGGTAAGCACTATTACTAGTTTAATCTTTATCATTCCAAATCTTTTATCTCTGTAGAAATATATTATGTTTTGTGATATTATGTGTATGCATTATGAAACAGGGATAGAGATTCTACCTCATGGTTGTGAGGATCAAATGAGATAATAAACCTAAATTGATTAGAACAATTTGCAGCAGTACCTGTTGCATAATAAATATTCAGTAAATGTTAGCCATCATAATTATTATTTGTGTAAAGGAACTTAAATATATTGTGTACAACATTCAATCTTATATATTTCTTATGATAGCTATTACTGTGTTATCAATAAAATAAATATTAAGAAGATTTTATGAGCAATTTTCATTATTGAATATAAGATAATTTATTCTGAAGAAGTAAAAGCAGAAACTGAACCTAAGGTGTGCTAAACACTTCATTCAGACCTCATCCTTTATGCTGAATAAAAATATCATGCCAGTCTGAAGCCATATGTTGTGTATATGAGCACATCTATCAAAAGAGGAGAGAAAATATATAGATATATGTCTCTATAATCAGTTCCAGAAAATGAGGATCAATATAGAGGACATGCTTTTGGATCAAGATCATAGTAATAACAAAATACTTGAAAACAATAGTAGAGCCTAAAATATCTGAATATCCATTTAATACCCATCTAAGAGACCATTAACTTAAAGTGGAAATCAATACTGAAATTACAAAATCTCTGGCAGAAAATGAATGGCAAAGAGCTCTGTATAGAAAAACCTGAAGGTGATAGTAAATGCTATATCCAGTAAAATACATAAGGCTAAGTGCATGACATGTTAGAATATCTGCAAGATTAATTAACTAATTAACTAATTAATCAAACATAAAACACAAGTAGTTTTTTTTTAATGTCAGTAAAATAAGCCTAAAGGTAATAGAAGGAAAGTATTAAGACATAGAGACAAAAATAACTGACATAAGACCATGAAAAGTAACCTGAATCAATAGTACAAAAATATTTTTTAAACAAGCAAAAATATAAATTGTTGGTTTTTTATAAACTGATAATCTCTAGAAGATGTAAATCAACAATATAATGAATGAGTAATGGCTAGATATGAAAAATGCATATAAATTTAATAGTTTTAAAATTAGTATGATTACTGGACTTCCCTGGTGATACAGTGGTTAAGAATCCACCTGCCAATGCAGGGGACACAGGTTTGATCCCTGGTCCAGGAAGATCCCACCTGCCGTGGAGCAACTAAGCCCATGTGCCACAACTACTGAGCCTGCGTGACACAACCACTGAAGCCCGCATGCCCTAGAGCCCGTGAACTGCAACTACTGAGCCCGCATGCTGCAACTACTGAATCCTGCACACCTAGAGCCCATGCTCCATAACAAGAGAAGCCACCGCAATGAGAAGCCCGTGCACTGCAACAAAGAGTAGCCCCCACTCACCACAACTAGAGAAAGCCTGCATGCAGCAAAAAAGACCCAGTGCAGCCAAAAATAAGAAAAAAATAATATGATTACTACTAGACAAAATTCTAACTTTTTAGAAACTGTAAATCACTAGTATTGATTCAAGAAAAGGTAGAAAATCTTATTAGACCAATAATTCCAGAATAAAAATGTAAATTAGAGTTAAATACTTACCCCCAAAAAAGTCACTAGCCCAAACATGTGGGGATGAGAAATTAAAAATATACAATATTCCATGAACTATTTCAGAACATATAAATATGTAAAAAGATCACCATCTCCCATGATAAATCTAGCTGTAATGTTACAGCTTACCTAGATTTTTTTTTAAAAAGAACAAAAAGGGATCTTGAACTGTTTTGTTTATGAAAGTATATTCAGGCATCTGAAATATTTAAACCATATAAATTTAGTTACCTATCCAAAGAATAAATCAATATAAGCCTAAAGAATGTGATTTCAGAATAATGATATTTACAATTATAATAATAAGTAAGGTTTTAAAGAAAAAGATAGAAAAAAGTTGTGATCCAGTCCTAAGAATTTCTATATGTGTTCTCTTGATTTGTTAGGATTGAAAAGGAAAAGTATTCTATATATAAATAAAATTTATACACATATATCCCTTTAAATATTTAAATACAGACATATACAACTAGTATTCTAATTTTAATCATTAATTGTTAACCAAACAAAAAAATAAAAGTGACCAAAACCTTCAACAGTGAGCAATCAGTCTATGATATCATATGGGCATCCATTATAACCTATAGCACCCTGTCTTTTTTTCTTCTATTGAGTAGCCCTGACATCACTGATTAATCTGTCACAGTCCAACAGTTTCTACCACTGCCATGCACTATAGCAAATAGTTTTTAATACAATGAATACAAAGCAGAACATATTAGATGCCATTATAAAATAAATTGCTGTGAATATAATATTGAGTGACTTGAGGGTACTCATAGATCACTGAGTACCCATTTCAAATACCATGTTCACTGGCTTATACTTCATTTTGCTTAGTGTGTCATGAGGAACACTATTCCCTCAAAGTGCTACTTATAAAAAGGATTCTGTCATCAGGCCGGCCTAAGAAGCACCATAATAAATTTCCCTTTGGGAGACACCATGTACAAGTAAGCATATCAAAAGCCTCAGAAGTCTTGCAATTTAAGTGTACAATAGATTTTAAAAGTACAATTTATATTTTTAACCCAGCATGACTCAAAATGATTTAAAACCCCTTTTGACTCTAATATGTATTATCATCTTTGGGATTTGGGTATAGTTTGCTTAACTAAAAAGTATGGCTGGAAGGTAAAATTTTTGAAAACATTTTTAATGGTGACCTAATTATTTGGGCACTAAGGGGTTTCCTGTGACTATTGTATTGTAAACAGCAACCTACCTGACCTTATGTGAGCTAATCCTTTTCTGTAGAAAGAAAATGCATATAGACAATGTTCACAAAGGTCATTTTTTTCTTTCAATTCCTTTATTAGAAGTCCCATGATTTTTAAAAATAAGTTTTACCATTATTATAGTATATCTTAATAATAAAAAGTGAGAATGGCACGTCTGTTGTAAACCAATTTGAGAAAATCAGAGGTGCTTTTCTTAATGTGAAAAATGTTAGCAAATAAAAGAATAAACAGGAAAAAGTAACTAATTACAGTGTTGACTCTACCTCTACTCTTAAAATTTACTCTTATTAACAATGATTAATTGTTCCTATTTCCTGTATGTAAATATATTACAGCAACCAAAATTACAAATATAACACTTTTTCACAGTCAGTAATGAAACAATATGTAAGGTGAAGTAAAAAAAAATTTATCTCCGTCATTGTACTACAACTTCCCTACTCTAAGCAAAGAAACTATTGTTTAGAGCTCAGTGTATATTTTTTCATATATTTTCTGAATGCTCATTCAAAAGATTTTATATACAAATATTGCTTCAGTTTTAAAGTAAAAATAAGTAAAATCATAGTATACACATTTCTCTGCAATTTACTTTTCTAATTCAAAACTACATTTTGGACATCTTTTCAATTGTGTGTGGGTATATAATCTGGAGAGAACAGTTTAGGAGGAATATTTCTTGTATTTTTCATTGCTTTTATTAATTATAAGAGAAGTGATTCCTCTCAGTGGTGAATTTGATTGAAAAATGTGTGCATAGGAGATCAGAAGTGGAGCTAGAGGGAAGATGGCAATGTGGGAAACATGAGGAATCCATCTCCCTACATAGCAGATGCACTGGCAGAATCTGATGTAACTATTTTGGAACTTTGGAGAAGAATTGGATGGTAATTGTGGTTAATTTGGGTCAGTTTCATCTCTTAGTGCAGGAGCAGCTATGGCAGCCATTGTTTCTGGAATGGTTTGCAAGGAGAGTGTAGGAGCCAGAATGAGCAAGAACTTCCAAAATCAATGATCAGTGCTCTGATCACTGGTTACTGCTTCTAATCTCAGAAGTGCAGGAACAGAGGGAGCAGCCACTTTTACAAGGCCTTCCCACTGTGGCTGAAGTGACTTCCAGAGGACTTAGGGACTGTACTTTATTTTTCTTTCTTCATTTTTCTTTTTCCCCTTTTGGGAGTCAAACATTTAATGGCTAGGGCATGCAAAAGCAACCACACATACAGAGAAATTTATAAAGTCACTGTTCAGCTCAGAAAAAGGCATAGACACAGAAAATACCTAAAAAGACCTTAAGTGAACATTTCAGTCTGATCCCCGACACAGAAACACCCTACAGCAATCAAACAAAATGAAATAAAACAGCAAACTCTAGGGAAGGGAAAGAATCAGATCCCCAGAGTTACCACATTAAAAGGTTCAAATACCCAAAACAAAAAACACAAGATACGCAAAGAAATAGGAAAGTATGATCCATTCAAATGAGAAAAAATATCAACAAAACTATCCCTAAGAAACATCAGGGGATGGACTTAATAGACAACAACTTTAAACAACTGTCTTAAAGAAACTCAAAGAAGATCAACAAAGATGGTTGATTAGAAAGACCCTGAGCTCACCTCCTCTCACTAGCACGCCAACATCACACCTGCAGAACAACCATCAGTGAAAAAGACCAGAACCTACCAGAAAAGATCTTCTACAACTAAAGACAAAAAGAAGAAACCACAACAAGATGGGTAAGAGGGGCAGACTCACAATATAATCAAGTCCCATACCTCCAGGTGGGTGACCCACAAAAGGGAGAATAATTATACTGCAGAGGTTCCCCCACAGGAGTGTCAGTTATGAGCCTGGGCGTCCTGTACTGGGAAGACAAGCCCCCAGAGCATTTGGCTTTGAAGGCCTGTGGGGCTTAATTTTGGGAGTCCCAAAGGACTGGGGGAAATAGTGACTTCACTTTTAAAAGGCACACACAAATCTCACATGCACTGGGACCCTGGGCAAAAGCAGTAATTTGATAGAAGAATGGGCCAGACCTACCTGCTGATCATGGAGAGTCTCACAGAGAGGCAGTGGGGAGTGGCTGTGGCTCACCTGGGGCCATAGACACTGGTGGCAGTGATACTTGAGAGAGCCTGGCTCCATGCAGGAGTCTACAGGCACCAGTGCTGGGATGCCTCAGGGCAAACAACTAACTGGGCAGGGACACAGACCCACCCATCAGCAGACAGGCTGCCTATAGACTTCCTGAGCCCACAGCCTCCTCTAAACATGTCTCTGGACACAGCCCTGCCCACCAGAGGGCCAAGATCCAACTCTACCCACCATAGGGCAAACATTAGCCCTGCCCTCCAGCAAGTCTGCACTAGTCTCTAGACCAGCCTCACCCACAAGGAGACTGACATCAGATGCAAGAAAACCATAATCCCATAGCCTGCAGACCCAGCATTCCCACAGCAGGCCAGACCATGCCCTGGGACCAGCTGGGCCCCATCCCTGCCCACTAGCAGACCAACACAAGTTTTGAGACACCCTGTACACCATACCCAATTGTGTCAGGAACTGGCCCCACACACCAGTGTGATCTGACACCAGCTCTGGGATCCCTGGGCACTGCAGCCAGGCTTCAGGACACAGCTTGGTCTACCACTAGACTGGTAATAATTCCAGGACCTGGTTCATCTACCAGTGGGTAGGCAACAGCTCCAGAGTCTTCTGGACACTAACACCAGCCACCAGTGAGCAAGCACTAGCTTCCGAGCCCCTCCCACAGGGTACTGTAGTCAGCCCCTTGTGAACAAACCCCACTAAACCAGCAGCCAACAGCCTCTGTACAAGGCAAGTCCTGGCAACCAACCTGATTGGGGGCTAACCAAACCTATCAGAACACCCATATAGTCCATCACAACAGAAGGACCCACACAGCCCTCTTAGGGGGAATCTCTAGAGCATTAGATTGGGTGACAATAAGGGAGTGTGCTGCTGGGACGCATAGGACACCCCCTACAGAAGACCACTTCTCCAAGGTTGGGAAAGATAACTAAGCTACCAGACAAATAAAAATACAAATAACAACTTAGAGAAAATGAGGCAGCAGAAGAACATGTTCCAGATGAAGAAACAAGATAAAATCCTGGAAGAACTGAGTGAAGTAGAGATATGCAATCTCTCCAAGAAAGAGTTCAGAGTAATAATGATTGCAAAGATGATCAAAGAACTCAGGAGAAGAATGGATGAAGAGGGAGAAGTTAAGAGTTAGAAGTTTTTAACAAAGAGCTAGAAGATATAAAGAACAACCAAACAGAGATGAAGAATACAATAAATGAAATGAAAAATATACTACAAGGAACCAACAATAGACTAGATGATATGGAGGAACGGATCAGTGAGCTGGAAGACAAAGGAGTGTAAATCACTGACTCTAAACAGAAAAAAAGGATGAAAAGAAATGAGGACAGTTTATTAGACCTCTGGGACAAATGCCAGCACATTAATATTCACATTATAGGGGGCCACAGAAGGAGGAGAGAGAGAGAAAGGGGCTGAGAAAATATTTGATGGCACAATAGCTGAAAATTTCCCTAACCCGGGAAAGGAAACAGTCACACAGGTTCAGGAAAGGTACAATCTGACTGAACCAGGAAGAAATAGAAAATATGAACAGACCAATTACTAGTAATAAAATTGAACGAGTAATTTTAAAACTCCTAACAAACAAAAGTCCAGGACCAGGTGGCTTCAATGGTGAATTCTACCAAATATTTAGAGAAGACTTGAACACCTATCCTTCTAAAGTTTCCAAAGAATTTCAGAGAAAAGAACAGTTCTGAACTCATTCTATGATGCCAGCATCACCCTGATTACAAACCCAGACAAAGATAACACAAAAAAAGAAAATTATAGGCCAATATCACTGATGAACATAGATGAAATATCCTCAACAAAATGTTAACAGGTTGAATCCAACAAAACATTAAAAGGATCATACACTATGATCAAGTGGGATTTATCCCAGGGATGCAAGCTTTTTTCAATATCCGCCAATCAATCAATATGATACACCACATTGGCAAATTGAAGAATAAAAACCATATGATCATCTCAATAGATGCAGAAAAAGCTTATGACAAAATTCAACATCGATTTATGATAAAAACTGTTCACAAAGTGGGCAAAGAGGGAACATATCACCACATAATAAAGGCCATATATGACAAACCCACAGCTAACATCATACTCAGTGATGAAAATCTGAAGCATTTCCTCTAAGATCAGGAACAATACAAGGATTGCCACTCTCACCAGTGCTATTCAACATAATATTGGAAGTCCTAGCCTCAGCAATCAGACAAAAAAGAAAGAAAGGAAGAAAGGAAAGGAAGAAAGAAAGAAAGAGAAGAAAGAAAGAAAGAAAGAAAGAAAGAAAGAAAGAAAGAAAGAGAGAGAAAGGAAGGAAGGAAGGAAGGAAAGAAGGAAGACAAATTGGAAAGGAAGAAACAAAACTGTCACTGTTTGCAGATGACATGATGCAATACATAGAAACTCTGAAAGACATCACCAGAAAACTACTAGAGTAGAGCTCATTGGTGAATTTGGTAAAGTTGTAGGATACAAAATATTAATACAGAAAGTATAAAATAATACAGAAAGTCTGTTGCATTTCTATACACTTACAATGAACTATCTGAAAGAGAAATTAAGGAAACAATACCATTTACCATTGCATCAAAAAGAATAAAATACCTAGGGATAAACTTATGTAAGGAGATAAAAGACCTGGACTTGGAAAACTATAAGACACTGATGAAGAAATTGAAGGTGACACAAACAGATGGAGAGATATATTGTGTTCTTGGACTGGAAGAATTAATATTGCTAAAATGTCCATAGTACCCAAAGCAATCTACAGATTCAATGCAATCTCTATTGAAATACCAATGACATTTTTCACAGAACTAGAAGAAATAATTTTAAAATTTGTATGGAAACACAAAAGGCCCTGGGGGGGAAAAAAACAATATTGAGAAAGAAAAACAAAGCTGGAGGAATCATGCTCCCTGGCTTCAGACTGTACTACAAAGCTACAGTAATCAAAACAGTATGGTACTGGCACAAAAACAGACACATAGATCAGTAGCATAGAATAGAGATCCAGAAATAAACTCATGCACTTATCATTATTTAATCTAAGACAAAGAAGGCAAGAATATACAATGGAGAAAAGGGGGTCACTTCAATAAGTGGTGCTGGGAAAACTGGGCAGCTACATGTAAAAGAATGAAATTAGAACATTCTCTACTACGAGGTACAAAAATAAACTCAAAATGCATTAAAGACCTAAATGTAAGACCAGAAAACATAAAAATCCTACAAGAAAACATAGGCAGAACACTCTTTGACATAAATTGTAGCAATATTCTTTTGATTTGCCTCCAAAAGTAAAGGAAATAAAGGCAAAAATAAACACATGGGACCTAATTAAATTTAAAAGCTTTTGCACAGGAGAGGATTGGTTCAGGATGGTGGAGTAAAAGGAAGTGGGCTCACTCCCTCTTTTGAGAATACTGGAATCACAACGAACTGCTGAACAATCATCAATAGGAAGACACTGGAACTCACCAAAGAAGATACCCACATCCAAAGACAAAGGAGAAGCTGTAATGAGATGGTAGGAGGTGCGCAATCACAATAAAATCAAATCCATTAACCACTGGATGGGTGACTCACAATCTGGAAAACAATTATACCACACAAGTCCACCCACTGTAGTGAAGGTTCTGAGCCCCACGTCAGGCTGACCAACCTGGGGGTCCAGCAACGGGAGGAGGAATTACCAGAGAATCAGACCTTGAAGGCTAGCAAGATTTGATTGCAAGACTTCGACAGGACTGGGAGAAACAGACACTCCACTCGTGGAGGTCACACACAAAGTAGTGTGTGCATCAGGACACAGGGGGAAGGAGAAATGACCCCATAGGAGACTGAACCAAACCTACCTGCTAGTGTTTGTGGGTCTCCTGCAGAGGAGGGGGGTGGCTGTGGCTCACCACGGGGACAAGGACACTGGCAGAAGAAGGTCTGGGACGTACTCCTTGCTATGAGCCCTCCTGGAGTCCACAATTAGTCCCACCAAAGAGCCTGTAGCCTCCAGTACTGGCACACCTCAGGCCAAACAGCCAACAGAGGGGGAATTCTGTCCTACCGTTAGCAGACAAGCAGATTAAAGTTGTACTGAGCTCTGTCTACCAGACCAACACTGCTCTACCTACCACAAGACCCTCCCATCAGGAAGCATGCACAAGCCTCTTAGATAGCCTCATCCACCAGAGGGCAGACAGCAGAAGCAAGAAAAACAACAATCTTGCAACTTGTGGAATGAAAACTACATTCACAGAAAGACAGACAAAATGAAAAGGCAGAGGGCTATGTACCAGATGAAGGAACAAGATAAAAGCCCAGAAAAACAATTAAATGAAGTGGAGATAGGCAACCTTCCAGAAAAAGAATTCAGAATAATGATAGTGAAGATGATCCAGGACCTCGGAAAAAGAATGGAGGCAAAGATGGAGAAGATGTGAGAAATGTTTAACAAAGACCTAGAAGAATTAAAGAACAAACACCTACAAGAATTAAAAAACAGAGATGAACAATACAATAACTGAAAGGAAAAATACACTACAAGCAATCAATAGCAGAATAACTGAGGCAGGAGGATGGATAAGTGACCTGGAAGACAGAATGATGGAATTCACTGCCACAGAACAGAATAAAGAAAAAAGAATGAAAAGAAAAGAAGACAGCCCAAGAGACCTCTGGGACAACATTAAGTGCACCAACATTCGCATTAAAGGGGTCCCAGAAGGAGAAGAGAAAGAGAAATGACCCGAGAAAATATTTGAAGAGATTATAGTTGAAAACTTACTTAACATGGGAAAGGAAATAGCCACCAAGACCAAGAAATGCAGAGAGTCTCAGACAAGATAAAACCAAGGAAAAGCACACTAAGATACATAGTAATCAAACTGATAAAAATTAAAGATAAAGCAAAATCATTAAAAGCAACAAGGGAAAAACCACAAATAACATACAAGGGAACTCCCATAAGGTTAACAGCTGATTTCTCAGCAGAATGCTACAAGCCAAAAGGGAGTGGCATGATATATTTAATATGATGAAAAGGAAGAACCTACAACCAAGATTATTCTACCCAGCAAGGATCTCATTCAGATTCGACAGAGAAATCAAAAGCTTTACACACAAGCCAAAGCTAAGACACTTCAGCACCACCAAACCAGCTCTGCAACGAATGCTAAAGGACCTTCTCTAAGTGGGAAACAAAGGAGAAGAAAAGGACCTACAAAAACAAACACAAAACAATTAAGAAAATGGTAATAGGGACATACATATCGATAATTACCTTAAATGTGAATGGATTAAATGCTCCAACCAAAAGACACAGGCTCACTGAATGGATACAAAAACAAGACCCATATATATGCGGTCTACAAGAGACCCACTTCAGACATAGGGATACATACTGACTGAAACTGAGGGGATGGAAAAAGATATTCCATGCAAATGGAAATCAAAAGAAAGCTGGAGTAGCAATACTCATATCAGATAAAATAGACTTTAAAATAAAGCATGTTACAAGAGACAAGGAAGGACACTACATAATGATCAAGGGATCAATCCAAGAAGATATAACAATTATAAATATATATGCACCCATAATAGGAGCACGTCAATACATAAGACAAATGTTAACAGCTATAAAAGAGGAAATCAACAGTAACACAATAATAGTGGGGTACTTTAACACCTCTCTTACACCAATGGACAGATCATCCAGACAGAAAATTAATAAGGAAACACAAGCTTTTATTGACACAATAGACCAGATAGATTTAATTGATATTTACATGACATTCCATCTGAAAACAGCAGATTACACTTTCTTCTCAAGTGCACATGGAACATTCTCCAGGATAGATCACATCTTGGGCCACAAAACAAGCCTTGGTAAATTTAAGACAACTGAAATCATATCAAGCATCTTTTCTGACCACAGTTATGAGATTAGAAATAAATTGCAGGGAAAAAAACGTAAAAATACAAACACATGGAAGCTAAACAATACGTTACTAAATAACCAAGAGATCACTGAAGAAATCAAAGAGGAAATCAAAAAATACCTAGAGACAAATGACAATGAAAACACGATGATCCAAAACCTATGGGATGCAGCAAAATTCCTTCCAAGAGGGAGCTTTATGGCAATAAAAGCCTACCTCAATAAACAAGAAAAATATCAAATAAACAATCTAACCTTACACCTAAAGGAACTAGAGAAAGAAAAACAAACAAAACCCAAAGTTAGTAGAAGGAAAGAAATCATAAAGATCAGAGCAGAAATCAATGAAATAGAAACAAAGAAAACAATAACAAAGATCAATAAAATTAAAAGTCGGTTCTTTGAGAAGATAAACAAAATTGATAAACATTTAGCCAGACTCATCAAGAAAAAGAGAGAGAGGAATCAAATCAAAAAAATTAGAAACAAAAGAGTAGAAGTTACAACAGACACCAAATAAATACAAAGCGTCCTAAGAGACTACTACAAGCAACTCTATGCCAATAAAATGGACAACCTGGAAGAAATAGACAAATTCTTAGAAAAGTATTACCTTCCAAGACTGAACCAGGAGAAATAGAAAATATGAACTGACCAATCACAAGTAATGAGATTGAAAGTGTGATTTAAAATATTCCAACAAACAAAAGCCCAGGACCAGATTACTTCACAGTTGAATTCTATTAAATATTTAGAGAAGAGCTAACACCCATCCTTCTCAAACTTTTCCAAAAAGTTGGAGAGGAAGGAACACTCCCAAACTCATTCTATGAGACCACCATCACCCTGATACCAAAACCAGACAAAAATACTACAAAAAGAGAAAATAACAGACCGATATCACTGATGAATATATATGCAAAAATGCTCTACAAAATACTAGAAAACAGAATCCACCAACACATTAAAAGGATCATACACCATGGTCAAGTGGGATTTATCCCAGGGATGTAAGGATTCTTCAACATATGCAAATCAATCAATGTGATACACCATATTAACAAATATGAAGAAGAAAAACCATATGATCATCTCAACAGATGCAGAAAATGCTTTTGACAAAATTCAACACTGATTCATGATAAAAAACTCTCCAGAAAGTGGACAGAGAGAGAGCCTACCTAGTCAATATAATAAAGGCCACATATGACAAACACACAGCAAACATCATTCTCAATGCTGAAAAACTGAAAGCATTTCCTCTAAAATCAGGAACAAGACAAGGGTGCCCACTCTCACCACTATTATTCAACATAGTTTTGGAAGTTCTAGCCACAGCATCAGAGAAGAAAAAGAAATAAAAGGAATCCAAATTGGTAACGAAGTAGTAAAAATCTCACTGTTTGCCAATGACATAATACTCTACATAGAAATCTTAAAGATGCCACCAGAAAACTACTAGAGCTAATCAATGAATTTGGTAAAGTTGCAGGATACAAAATTAATGCACAGAAATCTCTTGCATTCCTATCACTAACAATGAAAGATCAGAATGAGAAATTAAGGAAACAATCCTATTTACCATTGCAACAAAAAGAATAAAATACCTAGGAATAAACCTACCTAAGGAGGCAGAAGACCTGTACACAGAAAACTATAAGTTACTAGTGAAAGAAATCAAAGATAACACAAAATAATGGAGAGATATATCATGTTCTTGGATTGGAAGAATCAATATTGTGAAAATGACTATCTTACACAAAGCAATCTACACATTCAGTGCAATCCCTATCAAATTACCAAGGGCATGTTTCACAGAACTAGAACACAAATTTTACAATTTGTTTGGAAACAAAAAAGACTTCGAATAGCAAAAGCAGTCTTGAGAAACAAAATTGGAGCTGGGAGAATCAGGCTCCCTGACTTCAGACTCTACTACAAAGCTACAGTAATCCAAACAGTATGGTACTGGCACAAAAACAGAAATATACATCAATGTAACAGGATCGAAAGCCCAGAGATAAACCCATGCACCTATGGTCACCTAATCTATAACAAAGGAGGCCAGAATATACAATGGAGCAAAGATAGCCTCTTCAATAAGTGATGCTGGGAAAACTGGACAGCCACATTAAAAGAATGAAACTAGAACATTTCCTAACACCATACACATAAACAAACTCAAAATCGATTAAAGACCTAAATGTAAGACTGGACACTATAAAATTCTTAGAGGAAAACATAGGAAGAACACTCTTTGACATCAATCACAGCAAGATCTTTTTTGATCCACCTCCTAGAGTAATGGAAAGAAAAACAAACAAATGGGACATAATGAAACTTAGAAGCTTCTGCACAGCAAAGGAAACTACAAACAAGACTAAAAGATAACCCTCAGAATGGGAGAAAATATTTGCAAACGAATCAATAGACAAAAGATTAATCTCCAAAATATATAAACAGCTCATGCAGCTCAATATTAAAAAAACAAACAACCCAATCCAAAAATGGGCAGAAGACCTAAATAGACATTTCTCCAAAGAAGATATACAGATGGCCAAGAAGCACATGAAAAGCTGCTCATCATCACTATTTATTAGAGAAATGCAAATCCAAACTACAATGAGGTATCACCTCACACCAGTTAGAATGGGCATCATCAGAAAATCTACAAACAACCAATTCTGGAAAGGGTGTGGAGAAAAGGGAACCCTCTTGCACTGTTGGTGGGAATGTAATTTGATACAGCCACTATGGAGAACGGTATGGATGTTCCTTAAAAAACTAAAAATAGAATTACCATATGACCCAGCAATCCCACTACTGGGCATACACCCAGAGAAAACCATAATTCAAAAAGAGACATGCACCCCAATGTTCATTGCAGCACTATGTACAATAGCCAGGACATGGAAGCAGCCTAAATACCCATCGACAGATGAATGGATAAAGAAGATGTGGTATATATATACAATGGAATATTACTCAGCCATAAAAAGGAACGAAATTGAGTTATTTGTAGTGAGGTGGATGGACCTAGAGTCTGTCATACAGAGTGAAGTAAGTCAGAAAGAAAAAAACAAATACCATATGCTAACACATATATATGGAATCTAAATAGAAAAAAAAAAGGTTCTGATGAACCTAGGGGCAGGACAGGAATAAAGACACAGACGTAGAGAATGGACTTGAGGACACGAGGAGGGGGAAGGGTAAGTTGGGACAAAGTGAGAAAGTGGCATGGACATATATACACTACCAAATGTAAAATATATAGCTAGTGGGAAGCAGCTGCACAGCACAGGGAGATCAACACAGTGTTTTGTGAGCACCTAGAGAGGTGGGATAGGGAGGATGGGAGGGAGACACAAGAGGGAGGAGATATGGGGATATACATATATGTATAGCTGATTCACTTTGTTATAAAGCAGAAACTAACACACCATTGTAAAGCAAATATACTCCAATAAAGATGTTTTTAAAAATGGTCAGAAAAACTGAGTAGAAATTTTTCCAAAGAAGAAATGTAGATGGCCAATAGACAGGTGAAACCATACTCATTTCCTATGGAAAATGAAAATCAAAATCTCCATGAGATATCACATTACACCTGTCAGAATGGCTATCATCAAAAAGACTACAAATAACAAATGTTTTTGATGATGTAAAGAAAAGGAAGTCCTCCTACACTGTTGATGGGAATGTAAGTTCATGCAACCACTATGGAGGACAATATAGAGTTTCCCTAAAAAACTAAAAATAGAACTACCATATGACCCGAAATTCCAATCCTGAGTAAATATTTTTTTAAAAACCCAGTAATTTGAAAAAACACATGCTCCACAATATTTATACCAGCATTATTTATTCATTTATTTATTTATCAAAGATTTATTTATTTATTTAATATTTATTTTTAAAATTGCCAAGTATGGAAGCTATCTAAGTTTCCATCAACAGTGGAATGGATAAGGACGATATGATATATATATATATATATATATATATATATATATATATATATATATATATAAAATGAAACAGTGTTCAGCCATAAAAAAGAATGAAATTTTGCCATTTGGAGCAACATGAATGGATTTGGATGGTACTCTGCTAAGTGAAATAAATCAGACATAGAAAGACAAATATGGTGTGATATCACGTATATGTGGAAGCTAAAAAATACAACAAATAGTGAACAGAATGAAAAAGAAGCAGACTCAGTGACATAGAGAACAAACTAGTGGTTACCGTGGGGAGAGGAAAGGGGGAGGGGCAATATAGGGGATTCATAGTTACAAACTATTATGTATAAAATAAGCTACAAGGATATATTGTACAATATGGGAAGTATAGCCAATATTTTATTATAACTACAAATGTCATATAACTTTAAAAATTGTGAATCATTATATTGTACACCTGTGACTTATATAGTATTGTACATCAACTATACTTCCATTAAAAAAAGGAAACTCATAGAGCTAAATAAAAATGTGGGCAAAGTCAAGAAAATGATATATAAACAAAATGGAAATGTCAATAAAGAGAAATAAAACATAAAAAAGAACAAAAAGAAAGACTAGAGCTAAAACATAATACTTGAAATGAAAAATCCACTAGACGGATTCAAAAACAGATTTGAGCAGGCAGAAGAAAAAACCAGTGAATGTGAAGATAGAACAACTGAAATTATAAAGTCTGAAGAAGAAAAAAGATGAAAGATAAGTAATTAGAGCCTAAGGAACCCGTGGGACACCACCAAACATTCCAACACACAGTGTGAGATTTCCAGCAGGAGAAGAGAGAAAAGGAAAGGTAGATTATTTGAAGAAATAATAAACATTTCCCAACTTAATGAAAGACATGAGTATAAGCATCCAAGAAGCTCAATGAACTCGAAGTAGGATAAACTCAAAAAGATCCACAGTGAGGCATAGTATAATCAAACTGTTGAAAGGCAAGGAGAGAATTTTAAAAGCAGCACGAGAGAGGTGCTTATAACATATAAAACATCTCTAATAAGGTTATCAGTAAATTTCTCACTAGAAATCCTAGAGACCAGAAGGCAGTGGGTTGATATAACCAAAGTACTGAAGACAAAAAATTTACCCAACAATCCTATATCAAGCAAAAGTGTCCTTCAAAAATAAGGGAGAATGTTAGGCATTCCTAGATAACAAAAAATGGTGGGAGTTTGTTACCACTAGACCTGCCATGCAAGAAATGCTAGAGGGAGTCCTCAAGGTTGAAATAAAATGATGCTAGACAGTAACCAAAAGCTACATGAAAAAATAAAGGTCTCAGGTAAAAGTAAATATATAGGCAAGAATAGAAGCTAGATTTCTTGTAACTTTGGATTTTAAATCTACTTTTTGTTTTCTACATGATTTAAGAACGCATGCAAAAAAACCCTGCACTATTATTAGTCTATATTTTCAGACACACAATGTACACGTGCATGTATCCTTTTGAACCATGGTTTTCTCCAGATATATGTCCAGGAGTGGGATTGCTGGATCATATTGTAGGCCTATTTTTAGTTTTTTAAGGAACATCCATACTGTTCTCCATAGTGGCTGTACCAATTTACATTCCCACCAACAGTGTAGGAGGGTTCCCTTTTCTCCACACCCTCTCCAGCATTTATTGCTTGTAGATTTTTTGATCATGGCCATTCTGACTGGTGTGAGGTATCTCATTGTAGTTTTGATTTGCATTTCTCCAATAATTAGTGATGCTGAGCATCTTTTCATGTGCCTCTTAGCCATCTATATGTCTTCTTTGGAGAAATGTCTATTTAAGTCCTCTGCCCATTTTTTGATTGGGTTGTTTGTTTTATGGATATTGAGCCAAATGAGCTGTTTGTAAATTTTGGAGATTAATCCCTTGTCTGTCACATTGTTCACAAGTAGTTTCTCCCATTCTGTGGGTTGGCTTTTCGTTTTGTTTATGGCTTCCTTTGCTGTACCAAAGCTTTTACGTTTAATTAGGTCCCATTTGTTTATTTTTGTTTTCATTTCCATTACTCTAGGAAATGACTCAAAAAAGATATTGATGAGAATTATGTCAAAGAGTGTTCTGTCTATGTTTTCCTCTAAGAGTTTTATAGTATCCAGTCTTACATTTAGGTCTTTAGTCCATTTCAGTTTTATTTTTGTGCATGGTGTTAAAGAATATTCTAATTTCATTTTTTTACATGTAGCTGTCCAGTTTTCCCAGCACTATTTATTGAAGAGACTGTCTCTCCTCCATTGTCTTGTCTCCTTTGTCATAGATTAATTGACCATAGGTGCATGGGTTTATCTCTGGGCTTTCTGTCCTCTTCCATTGATCTATATGTCTATTTATGTGCCAGTACCATATTGTTTTGATGACTGTAGCTTTGTAGTAAAGTCTGAAGTCAGGGAGCCTGTTTCCTCCAGCTCTGTTTTTCTTTCTCAAGATTGCTTTGGCTATTCAGGGTCTTTTATGTTTCCATACAAATTTTAAGAATTTTTTTCTAGTTCTTTGAAAATTGCCATTGGTAATTTGATAGGGACTGCATTGAATCTGTAGATTGCCTTGCGTAGTATAGTCATCTTGACAATATTGATTCTTCTAATCCAAGAATGTTATATATCTTTCCATCTGTTTGTTTCATCTTCAATTTCTTTCATCAGCATCTTATACTTTTCAGAGTACAGGTCTTTTGGCTCCTTAGGTAGGTTTATTCCTAGGTATTTTATTCTTTTTGCTGCGATAATAAATGGGGTTGTTTCTTGAATTCCTCCTTCTGATATTTCATTGTTAGTGTATAGGAATGCAACAGATTTCTGTGTATTCATTTTATAACCTGCAATTTTCCCATATTATTGATGAGCTCTTGTAGTTTTCTGGTAGTGTCTTTAGGACTTGGGTGACTGTTTCCTTTCCCATGTTAGGGAAGTTTTCAGCTATTATCTCTTCAAATATTTTCTTAGGTCATTTTACTCTCTCTCTCTTCTCCTTCTGGGACCCTTATAATGTGAATGCTGGTGTGTTTAATGTTGTCCCAGATGTCTCTTAGACTGTCTTTTATTCTTTTCATTCTTTCTGCTTTATTCTGTTTGAAGGCAGTGATTTCCACCATTCTGTCTTCCAGCTCACTTATCCATGTTCCAGCCTCAGTTGTTCTGTTATTGATTCATTCTAGTGTATTTTTCATTTCAGTTACTGTATTGCTCATCTGTGTTTCTTTGTTCTTTAGTTCTTCTAGGTCTTCTTTGTTTAAAAATTCTGTATCTTCTCGATCTGTGCCTCCATTCTTTTTCTGAGATCTTGGATCATTTTTGCTATCATTACTCTGATTTCTTTTTCTGGTAGATTACCTATCTCCACTTCATTTAGTTGTTCTGGGGTTTTATATTGTTTCTTCATCTGGGACGTAATCCTCTGCCATCTCTTCTTGTCTAACTTTCTGTGATTTCGGATTCCATTCTGCAGGCTTCAGGGTTGTAGTTCTTGCTTCTGCTGTCTGAATTCTGGTAGATGAGGCTATCTAAGAGGCTTGTGCAGGCTTCCTGGTGGGAAGGCCTGGTTCCTACCCGCTGGTGTGTTCTTGTCCATCTGGTGGGCAAGGTCATGCTCAGGAAGACTTTAATCTGCTTATCTGCTGATGGGTGAGGCTGTGTTCCTGCCCTGTTGGTTGTTTGGCCTGAGGTGTCCCAGCACTGGAGCCTACAGGCTGCTGGGTGGGGCTAGGTCTTGGTGGGGGGGAATGACAGCCTCCAAGAGGGCTTATACCAATGAGTACTTGCTGAAGCTGCTGCTGCCAGTGTCTTTGTCCCCACAGTGAGACATAGCTGCTCCTGCCTCTGTAGGAGACACTCCAATACTAGCAGGTAGGTCTGGCCCAGTCTCTTATGAGGTCACTGTTTTTTTCCCTGGGTCCTGGTGCACACTAGACCTTGTGTGCTCCCTCCCAGAGTGGAGTTTCTGTTTCCCCCAGTCATGTGGAATTCCTGCAATCAAACCCTGCTTGCCTTCAAAGGCAGATTCTCTGGGGGCTCCTCCTCTTATTGCCAGACACCCAGGCTGGAAAGCCTGATTTGGGCCTCAGTACTTTTACTCCTGTGGGAGAACTTCTGTGGTATAATTATTTTCCAGTTTGTGAGTTGCCCAGCTGGTCATGTATGGGATTTGATTTTATCATGATTGCACCCCTCCTACTGTCTTATTGTGGCTTCTTTTTTGTCTTTGGGTGTAGGATATGTTTTTTTGGTGGGTTCTAGCAGGGTTTTTTTGGTTGATGGTTGTTCAGCAGTTAGTTGTGATTTCAGTGTTTTTGTAAGAAGGAGTGAGCTCACATCCTTCTACTCTGCCATCTTGCTGGCAAGTCTGGTTATTACATTAAATGTAAGTACATTAAGCACTCCAATTCAAAGACAAAGATTGGCAGAATGGGATTAAAAAAAAACCATATTCCAACAATATACTGTCTACAAGACTCACTTTAGAAATAAAGACACAAATAGATTAAAAGTGATAAGATGGAAAAAGATATTCCATGAAAATAGTAATAAATAGAGAGCAAGGGTAGCTATAGAAATATCATACAAATAGACTTATATCAAAAAAGATTACCAGAGACAAAGAAAGATATTTATTAATAAAAGGTTCAATACAGCATACTACATATTTATGCCACTAATAACACACTATCAAAAATATGAGGTAAAAATTGACAGAACTGAAGGGAGAAATAGATAGTTCTATAATAATAGTTGGAGACTTAATACTCCACTCAAAATAATGAATAGAACAACGAAACTTAAGATAAATAAGAAAATAGAGGACTTAAAAGAATCCAATAAACGAACTAGATCTAACAGACATATACCAAACACTCCACCCAACAACAAAAGTGTATACATTCAAGTACACCTAGAACATTTTCCAGAATAGATCATACATTAGGCCATAAATAAAGCCTGAATAGATTTTAAATGTAGATATTATACAAAGTATCTTCTCTGACCACAATGGATGAAGTTAGAAATCAATACCAAAGAAAACTGAAAAAGTTACAAAATTGTGGAAACTAAACAATGTACTTTTAAAAAACCAATGCATCAAAGAAGGAATCAGAGGGAAATTAAAAAATATTTAGAGATGAATAAAACTGAAAACACAGAATAACAAAACTTATGGGATGCAGCAAAAACAGTGCTAAAGGGGAAATTTATTGCTATAAACACTTATATTAAAAAATAAGGTCTCAAATTCTAACATTGTACTTGAAGAAACCATAGTTGGAGGGGCTTAGGAAAATACTAGGTTTTATCAGGAATTATTTCACCAGACTAAGCATAACCTGAAGGCATCAAATACCTTCTCTCTTTTTCTTAAAATTTTATTAAACAGAAAGGAAATAAAAACCTGGCCTGTGTGATCTGCCAAAACCCATGTAGTTATGGGACTGGTATCCCAGAACCTCACAGGCAGGTGTGTGAATGGGTTAAGAATTGTTGCCTAGTTATTTTGGCACTGATGGTATTCTCAGCACTTCTTTCAGGAGCAAGGGTAGGAGAGGTATTTTTCAGTGGGTCAAATACTAAATAGTCAGTGGTTGTAAGTTGTAATTTGAAAAGCAGTTTGGAGCAGCATTTTCAAGCTTGGTGGTAAGGAGCAATGAAAAATCTCTGGCCTGACACTGACATCCTCTACTCATGGCGTATAGGCACACTCTCTTACACAGACTAAGGGATTAGAAAGTGACTTTGAATTTTATCTATACAAAAATCTCAACAGGGTTTTGCAATGTTTTTGTTTATAAAATTGGGGTTTATTGTTAATTGTATACAATTCAGAAAACACCTGGTAATAGGAGGAAGGAGAAAAAAAATCTGTGGTCCCATCACCCACCTTGAACACTGGTGTTTCTCTGTATAATCTTTTCTTATATAAAACTTTGGTCTGTTTTTCTACATTGTAGGGGTTTTCTGTTTATGTATATATATTTTTTGTATTCTGCTTTTTTTTTTTTAACTTAGCGGAGTAGTAGCTCAAATATTTTTCCTATATTACTGAATACTCTGTAAAAACCAATTTTAACAGCAGCATACTGTTCCATTGTCCAGAGTTTGTTTCTCCCCATTGAAAATGTTTGCTCTGCAAAGGATATTTCTAGGATATTTATAAGACAGATTTCTTTGTCTCCCTAATGTATTATGTCAGTATCCAAAGATCTCACAACAAAGATGAGCCCTGGAGCTGATGGTTTAACTGGTGAATTCTACTAAACATTTAAGGAACTAATACAAATTCTTCACAAATTATGCCCAAAAAATGAATAGAAGAGAACATTGGATAACTCATTCTATGAAGTCAGCATAATGCTAGTACCAAAGTCAGGCAAAGACGCTAAAAGAAAAGAAAACTAGAGACCAATATACCTTATAAATATAAATGCAAAAATCCTCCACAAAATGTGAGCCAACAGGATTCAGCAGCATAGTAAAAGTATTATACACCAAGACAGAGTGGGACTTATTCCCTAAATACAATGAAGTATTCTACACACAAAAATCAATCAATGTAATATGTCACATCAAGAAAATGAGAGTCCCTCCCATGAGGAAACTAGCACAAGCCTCTTAGATAGACTCATCCACCAGAGGACAGACAGCAGAAGCAAGAACTACAATCTTGCAGCCTGTGGAACAAAAACCACATTCACAGAAATATAGACAAGATGAAAAGGCAGAGGGCTATATACCAGATGAAGGAACAAGAAAAAACCCCAGAAAAACAACTAAATGAAGTGGAGATAGGCAACCTTCCAGAAAAAGAATTCAGAATAATGATAGTGAAGATGATCCAGGACCTCGGAATAAGAATGGACGCAAAGATTGAGAAGATGCAAGAAATGTTTAACAAAGACCTAGAAGAATTAAAGAACAAACAAACAGAGATGACCAATACAATAACTGAAATGAAAACTACACTAGAAGGAATCAATAGCAGAATAACTGAGGCAGAAGAACGGATAAGTGACCTGGAAGACAGAATGGTGGAATTCACTGCTGTGGAACAGACTAAAGAAAAAAGAATGAAAAGAAATGAAGACAGCCTAAGAGACCTCTGGGACAACATTAAATGCAACAACATTCGCATTATAGGGGTCCCAGAAGGAGAAGAGAGAGAGAAAGGATCAGAGAAAATATTTGAAGAGATTATACTTGAAAACTTCCCTAACATGGGAAAACTTCCCTATCAGCCACCCAAGTCCAGGAAGCACAGAGAGTCCCATACAGGATAAACCCAAGGAGAAACACACCGAGACACATAGTAATCAAAGTGGCAAAAATTAAAGACAAAGAAAAATTATTGAAAGCAGCAAGGGAAAAATGACACATAACATACAAGGGAACTCCCATAAGGTTAACAGCTGATTTCTCAGCAGAAACTCTACAAGCCAGAAGGCAGTGGCATGATATACTTAAAGTGATGAAAGGGAAGAAACTACAACCAAGATTACTCTACCCGGCAAGGATCTCACTTAGATTCGATGGAGAAATCAAAAGCTTTACAGACAAGCAAAAGCTAAGAGAATTCAGCACCACCAAACCAGCTCTACAACAAATGTTAGAGGAACTTCTCTAAGTGGGAAACAGAAGACAAGAAAAGGACCTACAAAACTAAACCCAAAACAATTAAGAAAATGGTCATAGGAACACACATATTGATAATTACATTAAATGTGAATGGAGTAATTGCTCCAACCAAAAGACACAGGCTTGCTGAATGGATACAAAGACAAGACCCATATATATGCTGTCTACAATAGACCCACTTCAGACCTAGGGACACATACGGACTGAAAGTCAGGGGATGCAAAAATATATTCCAAGCAAATGGAAATCAAAAGAAAGCTGGAGTAGCAATACTCATATCAGATAAAATAAACATTAAAATAAAGAATGTTACAAGAGACAAGGAAGGACACTACATAATGATCAAGGGATCAATCCAAGAAGAAGATATAACAATTGTATATATATATGCACCCAACATAGGAGCACCTCAATACATAAGGCAACTGCTAACAGCTATAAAAGAGGAAATCGACAATAACACAATAATAGTGGGAGACTTAACACCTCACTTATGCTGTTGGACAGATCATACAAAATGAAAATAAATAAGGAAACAGAAGCTTTAAATGACACAATTGACCAGATAGATACAATTACTATTTATAGGACATTCCATCCAAAAACAGCAGATTACACTTTCTTCTCAACTGGGCACAGAACATTCTCCAGGATAAATCACATCTTGGGTCACATATCAAGCCTCAGTATATTTAAGAAAATTGAAATCATATCAAGCATCTTTTCTGACAACAACACTATGAGATTAGAAATGAATTACAGGGAAAAAAACGTAAAACAAGCAAACACATAGAGGCTAAACAATACGTTACTGAATAACCAGGAGATCACTGAAGGAACAAAACAGGAAATCAAAAAATACCTAGAGACAAATGACAATGAAAACACGACGACCCAAAACCTATGGGGTGCAGCAAAACAGCTGTAAGAAGGAATTTTATAGCTATACAAGCCTACCTCAAGAAACAAGAAAAATCTCAAATAAACAATCTAACCTTACACCTAAAGGAACTAGATAAAGAAGAACAAACAAAACTGAAAGTCAGCAGAAGGAAAGAAATCATAAAGATCAGAGCAGGAATAAATGAAATAGAAACAAAGAAAACAATAGCAAAGATCAATAAAACGAAAAGCTGGTTCCTTGAGAAGATAAACAAAATTGATAAACCATTAGCCAGACTCCTCAAGAAAAAGAGGGAGAGGACTCAAATCAATAAAATTAGAAATGAAAAAGGAGAAGTTACAACAGACTCGGCAGAAACACAAAGCATCCTAAGAGACTACTACAAGCAACTCTATGCCAATAAAATGGACAACCTGGAAGAAATGGACAAATTCTTAGAAAGGTATAACTTTCCAAGACTGAACCAGGAAGAAATAGAAAATATGAACAGATGATTCACAAGTAATGAAATTGAAACTGTGATTAAAAATCTTCCAACAAACAAAAGTCCAGGATCAGACGGCTTCACAGGTGAATTCTATCAAACATTTAGAGAGGTGCTAACACCCATCATTCTCAAACTCTTTAAACAAATTGTGGAGGAAGGAACACTCAAAAACTCATTCTATGAGGCCACCATCACCCTGATACCAAAACCAGACAAAGATATTACAAAAAAAGAAAATTACAGACCAATATCACTGATGAATATAGATGCAAAAATCCTCAACAAAATACTAGCAAACAGAATCCAACAACACATTAAAAGGATCATACACCATGATCAAGTGGGATTTACCCCAGGGATGCAAGGATTCTTCAATATACGCAAATCAGTCAATGTGATACACCATATTAACAAATTGAAGAAGAAAAACCATATGAACATCTCAATAGATGCAGAAAAAGCTTTTGAGAAAATCAACACCCATTTATGATAAAAACTTTTCAGAAAGTAGGCATCGAGGGAACCTACCTCAACATAATAAAGGCCATATACAACAAACCCACAGCAAACATCATTCTCAATGGTAAAAAACTGAAAGCATTTCCTCTAAGATCAGGAACAAAACAAGGATGTCCACTCTCACTGCTATTATTCAGCATAGTTTTGGAAGTCCTAGCCATGGCAATCAGAGAAGAAAAAGAAATAAAAGGAATACAAATTCAAAAAGAAGAAGTAAAACTGTCACTGTTTGCAGATGACATGATACTATATAGAGAGGATCCTAAAGATGCCACCAGAAAACTACTAGAGCTATTCAATGAATTTGGTAAAATTGCTGGATACAAAATTGATGCACAAGAATCTCTTGCATTCCTATACACTAACGATGAAAAATCTGAAAGAGAAATTAAGGAAACAGTGCCATTTACCATTGTAACAAAAAGAATAAAATACCTAGGAATAAACCTACCTAGAGAGACAAAAGACCTGTATGCAGAAAACTATAAGACACTGCTGAAAGAAATTAAAGATAATACCAACAGATGGAAAGATATACCATGTTCTTGGATTGGACGAATCAATATTGTGAAAATGACTATACTACCCAAAGCAATCTACAGATTCAATGCAATCCCTATCAAATTACCAATGGCATTTTTTATGGAACTAGAACAAAAAATCTTAAAATTTGTATGGAGACACAAAAGACCCCAATAGCCAAAGCAGTCTTGAGGGAAAAAACGGAGCTGGAGGAATCAGACTTCCTGACTTCAGACTGTACTACAAAGCTACAGTAATCAAGACAATATGGTAGTGGCACAAAAACAGAGACATAGATCAATGGAACAAGATAGAAAACACAGAGGTATACCCACGCACCTATGATCAACTGATCTGTGACAAAGGAGGCAAGGATATACAATGGAGAAATGACAGTTTCTTCAATAAGTGGTGTTGGGTAAACTGGACAGCTACATGTAGAAGAATGAAATTAGAACACTCCCTAACACCATACACAAAAATAAACTCAAAATGGATTAGAGACCTAAATTTAAGACTGGACACTATAAAATTCTTAGAGGAAAACATAGGAAGAACACTCTTTGACATAAATCACAGCAAATCTTTTTTGATCCACCTCCTAGAGTAATGGAAATAAAAACAAAAATAGACAAATGGGACCTAATGAAACTTCAAAGCTTTTGCACAGCAAAGGAAACCATAAACAAGATGAAAAGACAACCCTCAGAATGGGAGAAAATATTTTCAAACGAATCTACGGACAAAGGATTGATCTCCAAAATATATAAACAGCTCATGCAGCTCAATATTAAAAAAACAAACAACCCAATCCAAAACTGGGCAGAAGACCTAAATAGACACTTCTCCAAAGAAGACATACAGACGGCCAAGAAGCACATGAAAAGCTGCTCAACATCATTAATTATTAGAGAAATGCAAATCAAAACTACAATGAGGTATCAACCTCACACCAGTTAGAATGGGCATCATCAGAAAATCTACAAACAACGAATGCTGGAGAGGGTGTGGAGAAAAGGGAACCCTCTTGCACTGTTGGTGGGAATGTAAATTGATACACCCACTATGGAGAACAGTATGGAGGTTCCTTAAAAAACTAAAAATAGAATTACCATATGACCCAGCAATCCCAGTACTGGGCATATACACAGAGAAAACCATAATTGAAAAAGACACATGCACCCCAAGGTTCACTGCAGCACTATTTACAATAGCCAGGTCATGGAGGCAACCTAAATGCCCATCAACAGATGAATGGATAAAGAAGTTGTGGTACATATATACAATGGAATATTACTCAGCCATAAAAAGGAATGAAATTGGGTCATTTGTTGAGACGTGGATGGATCTACAGACTGTCCTACAGAGAGAAGTAAGTAGGAAAGAGAAAAACAAATATCGTATATTAACACATATATGTTGAACCTAGAAAAATAGTACAGATGAACCAGTTTGCAGGGCGGAAATTGAGACACAGATGTAGAGAACAAACGTATGGACACCAAGGGGGGAAAGCCACAGGGAGTGGGGGTGGTGGTGTGATGAATTGGGTGATTGGGATTGACATGTACACACTGATGTGTATAAAATTGATGACTAATAAGAACCTGCTGTATAAATAAATAAATAAAATAAAATTGAAAAATTAAAGACAAAATGAAGGAAAAAAGCCACATGATTTCAATGGATGCAGAAAACGTATCTGACAAATTTAACATCCTTTAATGATAAGAAAACCCAGTGAAATAAAAATAGAAGAAAACTATCTCCACACCATATTAAAAGCCATATATGAAAAACGCACAGGAAACACAATACTCAATGGAAGACTGAAAGCTTTCCCTCTAAGATCAGGAACAAGGCAAGGGTGCCTGCTTTCACCACATCTATTCAACATAGTACTGGAAGTTCCAGCCAAAGCAATTAGACAAGAAAAAATGTCATCCAAATTTCAAAGGAGGAGGTAAAAGCATCTCTGCAGGCGATATCATCTTATACATAAAAAGTACTAAAGACCCCACAAAAAAGCTATTAGACTAATAAGTGAATTCAGCAAAGCAGCAGGATACAAAGTCAACACACAAATATCAGTTGCATTTCTATACACAAACAATGATCAACCTGGAAAGGAAATCATAAAAAGTTTCACTAACAATAGCATGAAAAAGAATAAAATATTTAGGAGGTGAAATACTTGTATACTTAAAAACTACAAAACGTTGCTGAAAAAATTTAAAGAAGACACAAATAAATAGACACCCCATATTCACAGATTGGAAGACTTAGCCTTGTTCAAATGTTAATATTACTACCCAAATTGATCTACATATTGGTGCAATCCCTATCAAAATCCCTATGACATTTTTTTTGGCAGAAATAGAAAACCCATCCTAAAATTCATATGCTGTCTTAAAGGGACTCTGAATAGCCAAAATACTTTTGAAAAAGAAGAACAAAACTGGAGAACTCACACTTCCTGATTTTAAAACTTACTACAAAATTACAGTAATCAAAACGGTGTGGTATTGGCATGAAGCAGACATATAGACCAATGGAGTAGAATAGAGAGCCCAGAAATATACTCTTCACATATATGGTCAAATGACTTTTGGCAAGAGTGCAGAGACCATCTAATGAAGAAAGGATAGTCATTTCAACAAATAGTTCTTGGAAAACTGGATATTGACATGTGAAAGAATGAACTTGGACACTTACCTAACACCATATACAAATATTAACTCAAAATGGAACAAGCGGGCTTCCCTGGTGGCGCAGTGGTTGAGAGTCTGCCTGCCAATGCAGGGGACGCGGGTTCGAGCCCTGGTCTGGGAGGATCCTACGTGCCACGGAGCGGCTGGGCCCGTGAGCCACAACTGCTGAGCCTGCGCGTCTGGAGCCTGTACTCCGTGGCAAGAGAGGCCACGATGGTGAGAGGCCCACACACCGCGATGAAGAGTGGCTCCCACTTGCTGCAACTGGAGAAAGCCCTCGCACAGAAACGATGACCCAACACAGCCATAAATAAATTAATTAATTAATTTAAAAGGAATTAACGCATTAAAAAAATGGAACAAGCACTTTAATGTAAAACCTAAAACAATAAAACTCTTAGAAGAAGTCATAAGGCAAAAGCTTCAAGACATTGATTTGGCAATGATTTCCTGGATACGACACCATAGGCAATGAAAGATAAAAAGACAAATTGAATTTCATGAAAATTGTTAAAAATTGTGCAAAGACCCTATCCACAGAGTAAAAAGGTAATCACAGATGGGAGAAAAATATTTCCAAATCATATATCTGATGAGGGATTAATATTCAGAATATATAAAGAACTGCTGAAACTCAACAACAACAGCAAAAAAGAACCTGATTCAAAAATAAGCAAAGGACTTAAATAAATATTTCTCCAAAGAAGGCATACTAATGGCCAATATACACATGGTAAGATGTTCAACATCACTAATCATTAAGAAAATACTAATCAAAACTACAGTGAGATACCACCTCACACCCATTAGGATAGCTACTTTCACAAAAACAGAAGTGTTGGTGAGGTTTGAAGAATTAGAAACCTTATGCCCTGTTGGTGGAAATGTAAAATGGTACAGCTCCTATGGAAAACAGTCTGAAGGTTCCTCAAAAAGCTAATTACCATATGACCCAGCAATTCCACTCCTGTGCAAATTTGAAAACAAAATTGAAATTGAAAACAGGGTCTCAAAGAGATATTTATACATCTATGTTCATAGCAGCATTATTCACAATAGCTAAAACATGAAAGAAACCTCAAGTGTCCATATACTGATGAATGGATAAGCAAAATATGGTATATATATATATATATACGGGAATATTGTTCAGCATTAAAAAGGAAGGTAATTCTGCAATATGTTACAACATGGATGAACTTTGAGGACATTATGCTAATTGAATAAGTCAGTCACAGAAAGACAGATAATATGATTCCACTTATACAAGGTATTTAGTCAAAGCTATAAAGACAGAAACTAGAAAGTTGGTGCCAGAGCCTTAAGGGAGGGGAGAATGAAGAGTTATTTAATATGTTTAGAGTTTCAGCTTTATAAGATGGAAAGAGTTATGGGGACGAAGTGGTGATGGCTGCACAACAATGTATATATATTTAATACCACAGAACTGTGCACTTAAAACGATTAAACTGTTACGTTTTGTATTAAGTGTATTTCAACATACTTTTTTTAAAAGATTGATAATACAATATTGGAAAATGTACTGGAAAACAGGTAATTTTCATTTCTAATGAGAATACAACTTCTATTAAGAGCATTTTGTCAAAATCTATCAAATTGAAAATGCGTGTAGACCTTAATCCAAGTGAAAATGGTATTTCACTTTAAATTTATGTTTCACATATTATGAGACTGAGCATATTTTATAGGTATAACAGCCATTTGTATTTTATTTTCTTTCAGTTATCTTTTATATTCTTTTCCCATTTTTTCCTTTTGGGTGTTTCATCTTTTCCATATTGATTTTGGGTGATTTTCATATATAAGGGAAATTATAATTTTGTCTTTCATATATGTCACAAATTTTTTCCCCAGTTTGTCATGTCTTTTAATGCTCCTCATGTGGGCTGTAATAGGCAGCTTCTGTCCCAGTGATCTCACATCCTGTTATTTATGCCCTGTGTATTCCCCTCCCCTTGAGTGTGGGTTGGACCCACTGACTCATCTTAAGTAGAAGTAGGAAAGCTGCTGGAATATAATTTATGAGATTAGATTATAAAGAGACCATGGCTTCCATCTTGCTTGTTTTCTTTCACTGTCTCCCTTGCTCTGCAAGAAGACAGCTGCCAAGTTATGGCATGTTCTATGGAGAGGCCCACATGGAATGGAACTGAGGGAGGCCTACAGCCAATAGTCAGTGAGGAATTGAAGCCTCAAGTCCAATAGCCTACAAGTATCTGAATCCTGCTAATAAGCACATGAGTGAGTTTGAAAGCAGATCATCTCCCAGACAAGGCTTACAATGAAGTAGTAGCCCCAGGCAACACTTTGATGGCAACCTAATGAAAAACCTGGAGCCAGAGGCACTGAGCTAAGCTTCTGTGCATCTAGATTCCTGATGCACAGAAACTGTGAAATAATAAAAGTTTATGGCTTTAAGCTACTAAGTCTTGGGCTAACTTATTATGCTATAATAGATAAATGATACAGTAAAATTTTCTAGACAAAACATTTCAATCATCTATAGAATGAGGATTATAAATTTTATATCACTGTATTGTGAAGACAAGTATTTTAACATATTTTAAAATAATTTATGTAGTTTCACAACTTTCATTGGTAAAAACTTAAAAATCCGTAATGTTAAGATGAAATGCCTAAATAAAAATTTAAATAAACAAAAAGAATAAATGAAAACTCTAAAAAGAGAGTGATTCTCTCTCAATTGCTACAGGAATCATATGGAAAATAATCGCTTGAATTAATTATTTTAATTTTAACTTTTTAATCTTGTAACTGAAAGTTTATACTCTTTTATCAACCTCTCCCTATTTCTTCCACCCCCAGCCTGTGGCAACCACTTTTCTACTCTCTATTTTTATAAGTTTGACTTTTAAAAAAATTCCTGCCATACTACCCAAAGTAATCTGCAGATTTAATGCAATCTTTATCAAAATATCCATGACATTTTTCACAGAATGAGAACAAATAATCCTAAAATTTATATGGAACAACAAAAGATCCAGAATTATCAAAGCAATCCCAAGAAAAAGAAACAAAGTTGGAGGTATAATAACCCTCCAGACTTCACAGAATACTACAAAGCTACAGTAATCAAAGCAGCATGGTATTGTCACAAAGCCAGACACATAGATCAATGGAACATAATAGAGAGCCCAGAAATAAATCCACACACCTAATGGTCAATTAATCTAGGACAAAAGAGGGAAGAATACACAATGGAGAAAAGACAGTCTCTTCAAGCTGGACAGCTACATGTGAAACAATGAAATTATATAGAACATTTCCTTGCATCATATAAAAAAATAAACTCAAAATGGTTTAAAAACCTAAATGTAAGAAATGACACCATAAAACTCCTAGAAGAGAACATAAAAACACAGGCACATGAAAAGATGCTCAACGTTGCTAATTATTAGAGAAAAGTAAATCAAAACCACAATGAGGTATCACCTCACATGGGTTGGAATGACTATCATCAAAAAGTCTACAAATAGAGAGTCTCCCATCAAGCCTCTTAGATAGCCTCAACCACCAGAGGGCAGAGAGCAGAAGCAAGAAAAACTACAATCCTGCAGCCTGTGGACCAAAAACCACAGTTACAGAAAGAGAGACAAGATGAAAAGGCAGAGGGCTATGTACCAGATGAAGGAACAAGAAAAAACCCCAGAAAAACAACTAAATGAAGTGGAGATAGGCAACCTTCCAGAAAAAGAATTCAGAATAATGATAGTGAAGATGATCCAGGACCTCGGAATAAGAATGGAGGCAAAGATGGAGAAGATGTGAGAAATGATTAACAAAGACCTAGAAGAATTAAAGAACAAACAAACAGAGATGACCAATACAATAACTGAAATGAAAACTACACTAGAAGGAATCAATAGCAGAATAACTGAGGTAGAAGAATGGAGAAGTGACCTGGAAGACAGAATGGTGGAATTCACTGCTGTGGAACAGACTAAAGAAAAAAGAATGAAAAGAAATGAAGACAGCCTAAGAGACCTCTGGGACAACATTAAACGCAACAACATTCGCATTATAGGGGTCCCAGAAGGAGAAGAGAGAGAGAAAGGACCAGAGAAAATATTTGAAGAGATTATAGTCAAAAACTTCCCTAACATGGGAAAGGAAATAGCCACCCAAGTCCAGGAAGCGCAGAGAGTCCCATACAGGATAAACCCAAAGAGAAACACGCCGAGACACATAGTAATCAAAGTGGCAAAAATTAAAGACAAAGAAAAATTATTGAAAGCAGCAAGGGAAAAACGACAAATAACATACAAGGGAACTCCCATAAGGTTAACAGCTGATTTCTCAGCAGAAACTCTGCAAGCCAGAAGGGAGTGGCATGATATACTTAAAGTGATGAAAGGGAAGAACCTACAATCAAGATTACTCTACCCGGCAAGGATCTCATTTAGATTTGATGGAGAAATCAAAATCTTTACAGACAAGCAAAAGCTAAGAGAATTCAGCACCACCAAACCAGCTCTACAACACATGCTAAAGGAACTTCTCTAAGTGGGAAACATAAGAGAAGAAAAGGACCTACAAAACTAAACCCAAAACAATTAAGAAAATGGTCATAGGAACATACATATCGATAATTACCTTAAACGTGAATGGATTAAATGCCCCAACCAAAAGACATAGACTGGCTGAATGGATACAAAAACAAGACCCATATATATGCTGTCTACAAGAGACCCACTTTAGACCTAGGGACACATACAGACTGAAAGTGAGGGGATGGAAAAAGATATTCCATGCAAATGGAAATCAAAAGAAAGCTGGAGTAGCTATACTCATATCACATAAAATAGACTTTAAAATAAAGAATGTTACAAGAGACAAGGAAGGACACTACATAATGATCAAGGGATCAATCCAAGAAGAAGATATAACAATTATAAATATATATGCACCCAACATAGGAGCACCTCAATACATAAGGCAACTGCTAACAGCTATAAAAGAGGAAATCGACAATAACACAATAATAGTGGGGGACTTTAACACCTCACTTATGCTGTTGGACAGATCATACAAAATGAAAATAAATAAGGAAACAGAAGCTTTAAATGACACAATTGACCAGATAGATACAATTACTATTTATAGGACATTCCATCCAAAAACAGCAGATTACACGTTCTTCTCAAGTGTGCATGGAACATTCTCCAGGATAGATCACATCTTGGGCCACAAAACAAGCCTTGGTAAATTTAAGAAAATTGAAATCATATCAAGCATCTTTTCTGACTACAACGCTATGAGATTAGAAATGAATTACAGGGAAAAAAACGTAAAAAAGACAAACACATGGAGGCTAAACAATATGTTACTAAATAACCAAGAGATCACTGAAGAAATCAAAGAGGAAATAAAAAAATACCTAGAGACAAATGACAATGAAAACACGACGACCCAAAACCTATGGGATGCAGCAAAAGCGGTTCTAAGAGGGAAGTTTATAGCTATACAAGCCTACCTAAAGAAACAAGAAAAATCTCAAGTAAACAATCTAACCTTACACCTAAAGAAACTAGAGAAAGAAGAACAAACAAAACCCAAAGTTAGCAGAAGGAAAGAAATCATAAAGATCAGAGCAGAAATAAATGAAATAGAAACAAAGAAAACAATAGCAAAGATCAATAAAACTAAAAGTTGGTTCTTTGAGAAGATAAACAAAATTGATAAACCATTAGCCAGACTCATCAAGAAAAAGAGGGAGAGGACTCAAATCAATAAAATTAGAAATGAAAAAGGAGAAGTTACAACAGACACCACAGAAACACAAAACATCCTAAGACACTACTACAAGCAACTTTATGCCAATAAAATGGACAACCTGGAAGAAATGGACAAATTTTTAGAAAGGTATAACCTTCCAAGACTGAACCAGGAAGAAACAGAAAATATGAACAGACAAATCACAAGTAATGAAATTGAAACTGTGATTAAAAATCTTCCAACAAACAAAAGTCCAGGACCAGATGGCTTCACAGGTGAATTCTATCAAACATTTACGGAAGAGCTAACACCTATCCTTCTCAAACTCTTCCAAAAAATTGCAGAGGAAGGAACACTCCCAAACTCATTCTATGAGGCTACCATCACCCTGATACCAAAACCAGACAAAGACACTACAAAAAAAGAAAATTACAGACCAATATCACTGATGAATATAGATGCAAAAATCCTCAACAAAATACTAGCAAACAGAATCCAACAACACATTAAAAGGATCATACACCACGATCAAGTGGGATTTATCCCAGGGATGCAAGGATTCTTCAATATACGCAAATCAATCAATGTGATACACCATATTAACAAATTGAAGAAGAAAAACCATATGATCATCTCAATAGATGCAGAAAAAGCTTTTGACAAAATTCAACACCCATTTATGATAAAAACTCTCCAGAAAGTGGGCATAGAGGGAAACTACCTCAACATAATAAAGGCCATATATGACAAACCCACAGCAAACATCATTGTCAATGGTGAAAAACTGAAAGCATTTCCTCTAAGATCAGGAACGAGACAAGGATGTCCACTCTCACCACTGTTATTCAACATAGTTCTGGAAGTCCTAGCCACGGCAATCAGAGAAGAAAAAGAAATAAAAGGAATACAAATTGGAAAGGAAGAAGTAAAACTGTCACTGTTTGCGGATGACATGATACTATACATAGAGAATCCTAAAACTGCCACCAGAAAACTGCTAGAGCTAATTAATGAATATGGTAAAGTTGCAGGATACAAAATTAATGCACAGAAATCTCTTGCATTCCTATACACTAATGATGAAAAGTCTGAAAGAGAAATTATGGAAACACTCCCATTTACCATTGCAACAAAAAGAATAAAATACCTAGGAATAAACCTACCTAGGGAGACAAAAGACCTGTATGCAGAAAACTATAAGACACTGATGAAAGAAATTAAAGATGATACCAACAGATGGAGAGCTATACCATGTTCTTGGATTGGAAGAATCAACATTGTGAAAATGACTCTACTACCCAAAGCAATCTACAGATTCAATGCAATCCCTATCAAATTACCAATGGCATTTTTTACAGAACTAGAACAAATCATCTTAAAATTTGTATGGAGACACAAAAGACCCCGAATAGCCAAAGCAGTCTTGAGGCAAAAAAACGGAGCTGGAGGAATCAGACTCCCTGACTTCAGACTATACTACAAAGCTACAGTAATCAAGACAATATGGTACTGGCACAAAAACAGAAACATAGATCAATGGAACAAGATAGAAAGCCCAGAGATTAACCCATGCACCTATGGTCAACTAATCTATGACACAGGAGGCAAAGATATACAATGGAGAAAAGACAGTCTCTTCAATAAGTGGTGCTGGGAAAACTGGACAGCTACATGTAAAAGAATGAAATTAGAATACTCCCTAACACCATACACAAAAATAAACTCAAAATGGATTCGAGACCTAAATGTAAGACTGGACACTATAAAACTCTTAGAGGAAAACATAGGAAGAACACTCTTTGACATAAATCACAGCAAGATCTTTTTTGATCCACCTCCTAGAGTAATGGAAATAAAAACAAAAATAAACAAATGGGACCTAATGAAACTTCAAAGCTTTTGCACAGCAAAGGAAACCATAAACAAGATGAAAAGACAACCCTCAGAATGGGAGAAAATATTTGCAAATGAATCAACGGACAAAGGATTAATCTCCAAAATATATAAACAGCTCATTCAGCTCAATATTAAAGAAACAAACACCCCAATCCAAAAATGGGCAGAAGACCTAAATAGACATTTCTCCAAAGAAGACATACAGACGGCCACGAAGCACATGAAAAGCTGCTCAACATCACTAATTATTAGAGAAATGCAAATCAAAACTACAATGAGGTATCACCTCACTCCTGTTAGAATGGGCATCATCAGAAAATCTACAAACAACGAATGCTGGAGAGGGTGTGGAGAAAAGGGAACCCTCTTGCACTGTTGGTGGGAATGTAAATTGATACAGCCACTATGGAGAACAATATGGAGGTTCCTTAAAAAACTAAAAATAGAATTACCATATGACCCAGCAATCCCACTACTGGGCATATACCCAGAGAAAACCGTAATTCAAAAAGACACATGCACCCGAATGTTGATTGCAGCACTATTTACAATAGCCAGGTCATGGAAGCAACCTAAATGCCCATCAACAGACGAATGGATAAAGAAGTTGTGGTACATATATACAATGGAATATTACTCAGCCATAAAAAGGAACGAAATTGAGTCATTTGTTGAGAAGTGGATGGATCTAGAGACTGTCATACAGAGTGAAGTAAGTCAGAAAGAGAAAAACAAATATCGTATATTAATGCATGTATGTGGAACCTAGAAAAATGGTACAGATGAGCCGGTTTGCAGGGCAGAAGTTGAGACACAGATGTAGAGAATGGACATGTGGACGCCAAGGGGGGAAAACTGCGGTGGGGTGGGGATGGTGGTGTGCTGAAGTGGGCGATTGGGATTGACATGTATACGCTGATGTGTATAAAATTGATGCCTAATAAGAACCTGCAGTATAAAAAAACAAACAAACAAAACAACTAATACTAAACTTTCAAAAAAAAAAAAGTCTACAAGTAATAAATGCTGGAGAGGATGTGGAGAAAAGGGAACACTTGTACAATGTTGGTGGGAAATTTGTGCTTTCACTATGGAAAACAATATGGAGGTTCCTTAACAAACTAAAACCAGGGCTACCATGTGATCCAGCAATTCAACTGCTGGATATATATCTGGAAAAATAAAAACTGTATTTCAAAAATAAACATGCACCCCAATGTTCATAGCAGCACTATTTACAATAGCCAAGACATAGAAGCAACCTATATGTCCATCGACAGATGAATGGAAAAAGAAGATGTGATATATATACAATGGACTATTACTCAGCCATAAAAAAGGATGAAATATTGCTATTTGCAGCAATATGGATGGATCTAGAGAGTATTATGCTTAAGTCAGAGAAAGACAAATGCTATGTGATATCACTTATATGTAGACTATAAAACAATAATATAAAAATGTATGTACAAAACAGAAACAGGCTCACAGACATAGAAAATAAACATGTTTACCAAAGGGGATATGGAGGGGTGGGGAACAAATTAGGAGTATTACATTAACAAATACAAACTACATAAAATACATAGGCAACAAGAATTTACTGTATAGCACAGGGAATGTAATCTGCAAAAAAAAAAAGAAGAATCACTAGGCTGTACACCTGAAATTAACACAATATTGTAAATCAACTATACTTCAATAAAAAAAGAAAAAAAAAAACCACATGTAAATGATACCATGCAGTATCTGTCTTTCTCTATCTGGCTTATTTCAATTAGCCCTGAAAGCTTACACATGTTGTTGCAAATGACAGGATTTTCTTATTTTTTAAGGCTGAATAATATTCCATTGTATATATCTACTACATTTTCTTGACCCATTCATCAACTGATGGACACTTGGGTTTTTTCCATATCTTAGCTATTGTGGATACTGCTGCAATGAACGTGGGAGTACAGGTATCTCTTAAAGATAAGAATTTTGGTTCCTTTGGATATATACCCAGAAATGAGATTTCTGGAAGATATGGTAGTTCTATTTTTAATTTCTTGAGGAACCGTCATACTATTTTCCACAATGTTTACACCAATTTACATTCCCACCAACAGTGCCCAAAGTTTCCTTTTCTCCACATTTTCACCAGCATTTATCTCTTAACTTTTTGACATTAGCCTTGCTAACAGGTGTGAGGTGATATCTCATTGTGCTTTTGATTTGCAGATCCCTGATGATTAGTGATGTTAAGCACATTTTCATGCCTAACATCACTATTTCCAAATAGACCATTTGTATGTCTATTTGGAAATACGTCTATTCATGTTATTTGCCCATTTTCTACTTGGATTATTTGGGTTTTTGCTATTGAGTTGTATGAGTTCCTTGTGTATTTGGATATTAAGGATATGTGGTTTGCACATATTTTCTCCCCTTTTGTAGGTTGCCTTTTCAATTTGTTGGTGGTTTCCTTGGCTGAACAGAAGCTTTTTAGTTTGATGTAGTCCCACTTGTTTATTTTTGCTTTGTTGTCTTTGGTTTGGTGTCAAACCCAAACAATCATTGCCAATACTGATGTCAAGGAGATTGCCACCTTTGCTTTCTACTATGAAATTTATGGTTTCAGGTCTTACGCTTAGTTCTTTAATCCACTTTGAGATGATTTTTGAGTAATTATTTTAAAGTTTGGCCCTGCATAATTATCTTATCAATACTGTTTATTTTAACTTTGTTTGGAACAGAATAATGCTATAACAAAGGAGTGAAGGGGCCCCTGTAATCAATTTTTGACCTGGCCCACAGGGCAGATAAAAAATCTCAGATTCAAAAAACATCACTTACCCTTGTTTATGGAGTATAAAGGGCATTGCCTCAACACAAAGCTTCAAAGAGAATATCTTATAACCTAGATAATTAAAAGAAATTTGAAAATGCTTGTCCTACCAAAACTCAATAGTGCTGCTTCCTACACTGGGGAGGTCACTGTGTACAATTCAACAAATTATCCTAGCCCTGGAAAAATACTTTTTATAGCACATGCAGCATTGTGCACTCTTTCAGAAATAAATGCCCTGCAATGGTGTATTTGCTACCACAGAAAAGACTTCCAGAAGCCATGGCCTGAAATGATGCCCTTCAATAACGTCAGAAAAACTAAATAGAATATAAATACATATACAAGTATATGTGTATACACACACGTGTACACATACACATAAATAAAGCAAAGGATACCAAGGACTGAAAAACATTTCCAATAAATAATAAATTAATAGTGATACTCAAAATATTTCAAAATCTTTTACAAACTAGAAGCAAGAGACCTAAATGAATACTATGCAAATGTTTAAAACAACAACAACAACAAAAAACTTCATTTGATATTGATCTAGCACTTGTTCTTAGGGTGCTAACAGAAGTTCTCAACAGCAGTACTATAGACATTTTCAGTCAGATAATTCTTTGTTGTAGGGGGCTGTCTTGTACACTGTAAGTTTAGCAGCAACCCTGGCCTCTACTACTAGATGCCAGTCATACCTTCTCCCCCTGAAATTGTAACAACGAAAAATGTCTCCAGTCATTGCCAGCTGTCCTGGATAGAAAAAGTTGTCTGCTTGAGAAGCATTGCTCTAGCATTTTTAACAAGATAATGTGAGGCTTGTATATCTGATATCTGTTCCCTCAAGGTATCAACTGTAAAATTATCTAATTCTAAGTATGTCTAAAGAAAAAGATCTGTAACTGTTTTTTCTTCTTCTGTTAATTGGTGTCTTCAGACATTTCTATCTTTTTCTATCTTCTTTTCAGCTTTAGTGACATATCTAGAAAATTATGCCTTTTCTCTACATTTTCATATTTACTGTAATAAAATTATTATAGTTAAAAATCTTCATCACATCTATAGTTATAGCTCCATTCTAATTCATAATGTTGGATTGAGATATGACCTGTTTTTCCTCATAAGACATGATAAAATCTAGCCTGGCAAACTCAAATAAACTAGATTTGGTGTATCATTTTCCTCTTTGTTATTTTAATCTCTTTTAAACTTTATTAGACCCTTCCAACTATTCATTTCAGGGTTGCTTTGAATTTTTTCTGTTTCTTAGGTTGAATTCATAGTTATTCATTCAACAAGTGTTAATCCAGTACCCACTAGGTACTGAAGATACAGCATGAAAATGATAAATAATGTATGAACTAACTTCTATTGAAAAAAACTTTGGCCATATCTCATATCATTTTTTTGGACGTGGCATGTGGCTTGTGGGATCTTAGTTCCCTGACCAGGGCTTGAATCTGGGCCCTCAACAGTGAGAGCGTGCAGTCCTAACCATTGGACTGCCAGGGAATTCCCATACATCTTATATCTTAATATACTAGTGGCTCATTTTCACTCCCCTAATAGTCAATTTTCCATTTTTATTTTTAAAATAAGCATACAGATATTTCTAAATTTCTAAGAGTTTAGAATTTTTGACACCTAGAATTATTGTAGAAAATAAAAATTATACAGCTTTTCTTTAAGGAATTTTTTAATAGTGAAATTACTTCACAAAACACATTGTTTAAGAGCTATAATCAATAATTCCACATTCACTATATCATGAGGTTATTACTTTTCCATTACGATGTTGCAGAAATAGCAAAAAAAGTCCTGAATAATGACCTCTTCATATTCATTACATTCTGGAGTAAATTTTTCACATGTAGTAAGAGATAAAGGCTTTCTTATGTTAATTAAATGTAAAGGAGTCTCCATTCTTATTTATTAATTAATTTATTTAGGCTGTGAAGGGTTTTCATTTTGGCATGCTAGATTTTCACTGCGGCATGCAGGACCTTTTTTTAGTTGGGGCATGCAGACTCTTAGTTGTGGCATACGGAATTTTAGTTGTGGCATGCATGCGGGATCTAGTTCCCTGACCAGGGATTGAACCTGGGCCCCTTGCATTGGGAGCATGCAGTCCTACCCACTGGACCACCAGGGAAGTCCCTCCATTCATTTTCTTTTTTCTTTTTTTAACATTTTATTGGAGTATAATTGCTTTACAATGGTGTGTTAGTTTCTGCTTTATAACAAAGTGAATCAGTTACACATATACATATGTTCCCATATCTCTCCCCTCTTGCGTCTCCCTCCCTCCCACCCTCCCTATCCCACCCCTCTAGGTGGTCACAAAGCACCGAGCTGATCTCCCTGTGCTATGTGGCTGCTTTGCACTAGCTATCTATTTTACGTTTGGTAGTGTATATATGTCCATGCCACTCTCTCACTTTGTCATAGCTTACCCTTCCCCCTCCCCATATCCTCAAGTCCATTCTCTAGTAGGTCTGTGTCTTTATTCCTGTCTTGCCCCTAGGTACTTCATGACCTTTTTTTTTCTTAGATTCCATATATATGTGTTAGCATATGGTATTTGTTTATCTCTTTCTAACTTACTTCACTCTGTATGACAGACTCTAGGTCCATCCACCTCACTACAAATAACTCCATTTCGTTTCTTTTTATGGCTGAGTAATATTCCATTGTAAATATGTGGCAAATCTTCTATATCCATTCATCTGTTGATGGACACTTAGGTTGTTTCCATGTCCTGGCTATTGTAAATAGAGCTGCAATGAACATTTTGGTACATGACTCTTTTTGAATTCTGGTTTTCTCAGGGTATATGCCCAGTAGTGGGATTGCTGGGTCATATGGTAGTTGTATTTTTAGTTTTTTAAGGAACCTCCACACTGTTCTCCATAGTGGCTGTATCAATTTACATTCCCACCAACAGTGCAAGAGGGTTCCCTTTTCTCCACGTCCTCTCCAGCATTTATTGTTTGTAGATTTTTTGATGATGTTTGTTGGCAATCTGTATATCTTCTTTGGAGAAATGTCTATTTAGGTCTTCTGCCCTTTTTTGGATTGGGTTGTTTGTATTTTTGATGTTGAGCTGCATGAGCTGCTTGTAAATTTTGGAGACTAATCATTTGTCAGTTACTTCATTTGCAAATATTTTCTCCCATTCTGAGGTTTGTCTTTTGGTCTTGTTTATGGTTTCCTTTGCTGTGCAAAAGCTTTTAAGTTTCATTAGGTCCCATTTGTTTATTTGTGTTTTTATTTCCATTCTCTAGGAGGTGGGTCAAAAAGGATCTTGCTGTGATTTATGTCATACAGTGTTCTTCCTATGTTTTCCTCTAAGAGTTTGATGGTGTCTGGCCTTACATTTAGGTCTTTAATCCATTTTGAGTTTATTTTTGTGTATGGTGTTAGAGAGTGTTCTAATTTCATTCTTTTACATGTAGCTGTCCAGTTATCCCAGCACCACTTATTGAAGAGGCTGTCTATTCTCCACTGTATATTCTTGCCTCCTTTATCAAAGATAAGGTGACCATATGTGCGTGGGTTTATCTCTGGGCTTTCATTCCTGTTCCATTGATCTATATTTCTTTTTGTGTGCCAATACCATACTGTCTTGATTACTGTAGCTGTAGAGTATAGTCTGAAGTCAGGGATCCTGATTCCCCCAGCTCCGTTTTTCGTTCTCAAGATTGCTTTGGCTATTCGGGGTCTTTTGTGTCTCCATACAAATTGTGAAATTTTTTGTTCTAGTTCTGTGAAAAATGCCAGTGGTAGTTTGACAGGGATTGCATTGAATCTGCAGTTTGCTTTGGGTAATAGAGTCATTTTCACAATGTTGATTCTTCCCATCCAAGAATGTGGTATATCTCTCCATCTATTTGTATCACCTTTAATTTCTTTCATCAGTGTCTTATAATTTTCTGCATACAGGTCTTTTGTCTCCTTAGGTACATTTATTCCTAGATATTTTATTCTTTTTGTTGCAATGGTAAATGGGAGTGTTTTCTTAATTTCACTTTCAGATTTTTCATCATTAGTGTATAGGAATGCAAGAGATTTCTGTGCATTAATTTTGTATCCTGCTAATTTACCAAATTCATTGATTAGCTCTAGTAGTTTTCTGGTAGCATCTTTAGGATTCTCTATGCATACTATCATGTCATCTGCAAACAGTGACAGCTTTACTTCTTCTTTTCCGATTTGGATTCCTTTTATTTCTTTTTCTTCTCTGATTGCTGTGGCTAAAATCTCCAAAACTATATTCAATAATAGTGGTGAGAGTGGGCAACTTTGTCTTGTTCCTGATCTTAGTGGAAATGTTTTCAGTTTTTCACCATTGAGGACAATGTTGGCTGTGGGTTTGTCATATATGCCCTTTATTATGTTGAGGAAAGTTCCCTCTATGCCTACTTTCTGCAGGGTTTTTATCTTAAATGGGTGTTGAATTTTGTCGAAAGCTTTCTCTGTATCGATTGAGATGATGATATGATTTTTCTCCTTCAATTTGTTAATATGGTGTATCACATTGATTGATTTGCATATATTGCAGAATCCTTGCATTCCTGGGATAAACCCCACTTGATCATGGTGTATGATCCTTCTAATGTGCTGTTGGATTCGGTTTGCTAGTATTTTGTTGAGGATTTCTGCATCTATGTTCATCAGTGATATTGGCCTGTAGTTTTCTTTCTTTGTAACATCTTTGTCTGGTTTTGGTATCAGGGTGATGGTGGCCTCGTAGAATGAGTTTGGGAGTGTTCCTCCCTCTGCTATATTTTGGAAGAGTTTGAGAAGGATAGGTGTTAGCTCTTCTCTAAATGTTTGATAGAATTCACCTGCGAACCCATCTGGTCCTGGGCTTTTGTTTGTTGGAAGATTTTTAATCACAGTTTCAGTTTCAGTGCTTGTGATTGGTCTGTTCATATTTTCTATTTCTCCCTGGTTCAGTCTCGGCAGGTTGTGCATTTCTAAGAATTTATCCATTTCTTCCAGGTTGTCCATTTTATTGGCATAGAGTTGCTTGTAGTAATCTCTCATGATCCTTAGTATTTCTGCAGTGTCAGTTGTTACTTCTCCTTTTTCATTTCTAATTCTATTGATTTGAGTCTTCTCCCTTTTTTTCTTGATGAGTCTGGCTAATGGTTTATCAATTTTGTTTATCTTCTCAAAGAACCAGCTTTTAGTTTTATTGATCTTTGCTATTGTTTTCTTCATTTCTTTTTCATTTATTTCTGATCTGACCTTTATGATTTCTTTCCTTCTGCTAACTTTGGGGGTTTTTTTTTGTTCTTCTTTCTCTAATTGCTTTAGGTGTAAGGTTAGGTTGTTTATTTGAGATGTTTCTCGTTTCTTAAGGTAGGATTGTATTGCTATAAACTTCCCTCCTAGAACTGCTTTTTCTGCATCCCATAGGTTTTGGGTCGTCGTGTTTTCATGGTCATTTGTTTCTAGGTATTTTTTGATTTCCTGTGATTTCTGCAGTGATCTCTTGGTTATTAAGTAGTGCATTGTTTAGCCTCCATGTGTTTGTATTTTTTTTACAGATCTTTTCCTGTAATTGATATCTAGTCTCATAGCGTTCTGGATGGAAAAGATACTTGATACAATTTCAATTTTCTTAAATTTACCAAGGCTTGATTTGTTACCCAAGATATGATCTATCCTGGAGAATGTTCCATGAGCACTTGAGAAGAACGTGTATTCTGTCGTTTTTGGATGGAATGTCCTATAAATATCAATTAAATCCATCTTGTTTAATGTATCATTTTAAGCTTGTGTTTCCTTATTTATTTTCATTTTGGATGATCTGTCCATTGGTGAAAGTGGGGTGTTAAAGTCCCCTACTATGATTGTGTTGCTGTCAATTTCCCCTTTTATGGCTGTTAGTATTTGCCTTATGCATTGAGGTGCTCCTATATTGGGTGCATAAATATCTACAATTGTTATATCTTCTTCTTGGATTGATCCCTTGATCATTATGTAGTGTCCTTCTTTGTCTCTTGTAATAGTTTTTGTTTTAAAGTCTATTTTGTCTGATATGAAAATTGCTACTCCTACTTTCTGTTTCTCCATTTGCATGGAATATCTTTTTCCATCCCCTCACTTTCAGTCTGTATGTGTCCCTAGGTCTGACGTGGGTCTCTTGTGAACAGCATATATACGGGTCTTGTTTTTGTATCCATTCAGCCAGTCTATGTCTTTTGGTTGGAGCATTTAATCCATTTACATTTAAGGTAATTATCGATATGTACATTCCTATTACCATTTTCTTAATTGTTTTGGGTTTATTATTGTAGGTCTTTTCCTTCTCTTGTGTTTCTTGCCTAGAAAAGTTCCTTTAGCATTTGTTGTTAAGCTGGTTGGGTGGTGCTGAATTCTCTTAGCTTTTGCTTGTCTGTAAAGTTTTTAATTTCTCTGTCAAATCTGAATGAGATCCTTGCTGGTAGAGTAATCTTGGTTGTAGGTTTTTCTCCTTCATCACGTTAAATATGTCCTGCCACTCCCTTCTGGCTTGCAGAGTTTCTGCTGAAAGATCAGCTGTTAACCTTATGGGGATTCCCTTATGTGTTATTTGTTGTTTTCCCTTGCTGCTTTTAATATTTGTCCTTTGTATTTAATTTTTGATAGTTTGATTAATATCTGTCTTGGCATGTTTCTCCTTGGACTTATCCTGTATGGGACTCTCTGTGCTTCCTGGACTTGATTAACTATTTCCTTTCCCATATTAGGCAAGTTTTCAACTATAATCTCTTCAAATATTTTCTCAGTCCCTTTCTTTTTCTCTTCTTGTTCTGGGACCCCTATAATTCGAATGTTGGTGTATTTAGTGTCGTCCCAGAGGTCTCTGAAATTGTCTTCAATTCTTTTCATTCTTTTTTCCTTATTCTGCTCCTTGGCAGTTATTTCCACCATTTTGTCTTCCAGCTCACTTATTTGTTCTTCTGCTTCAGTTATTCTATTGTTGATTCCTTCTACTGTATTTTTAAGTTCATTTAGTGTGTTGTTCATCTCTGTTTGTTTGTTCTTTAGTTCTTCTAGGTCTTTGTTAAACATTTCTTGTATTTTCTTGATCCAGCCTCTGTTCTATTTCCGAGATTATGGATCATCTTTACTATCATTAATATGAATCCTTTTTCAGGTAGGTGGCCTATAAATAAATTTCTTCATTTATTTGGTCTTGTAGGTTTTTACCTCGCTCCTTCATCTGTAACATATCTTTTTGTCATCTTATTTTTTTTTTTTTAGATGGGTGGGATTGTGTTCCTGTCTTGCTGGCTGTTTGGCTTGAGGCTTCCAGCACTGGAGCTTGTAGGCTGTTGGATAAAGCCAAGTTTTGGTGCCAAGATGAGGACCTCTGGGAGACCTCACCCTGATGAATATTCCCTGGGGTCTGAAGTTCTCTGTTAGTCCAGTGGTTCAGACAAGAAGCTCCCACCACAGGAGCTCAGGCCCGACACCTGGTCCATGAACCAAGATCCCACAAGTCATGCGGGGCGGCAAAAAGAAAAAAAAGGAGCAGAACAATAACAAGAGTAAAAAATAAAATAAGATTAGAAATCTGATGTTAGAAAAAATAAAATTATACGTGAAACAACAAATGAGAGGTAAAAGAGAACTACAGTAGCAAAAAAGAGAGGGAAAAAAAGCCAAAAAAGGCCTTGGCTGTGGGGGGCGGAGCTTAGGCAGGGGCGGAGTTTAGCTGGCGAGTGGGGTCTAGGCTTAGGTCCCACGTAGCTGGAAAAGGCTCTGTGGGGGTGAGGGGTGGGGATTAGGCTCAGCGCAGCTGGAGGTGCCCTGGAGTGCCTCTGGCCTCAGAGAGCAGAGGACCAGGCCCGGGACCCTAGCAGGATCCCTGAGCCCAAGTCAGTGGGGGAAATGCTAGGCACATTCTTCCCGATCCTCTCATCCTGGAGAGTCCCTCCCCGTTCACCTCTCCTCTTCTTCTCCCTGCTCCCTCCTACACCTCTAGGACCCGCGTGGCCAGAGGGTTCCCCAGAAGGTGGGGGGACCCGGCCCAGGACCCAAGCAGGCTTCCTGGGGCCCGATAGGGCAGGGGAAACACTAGCCGTGTTCCCACCTGATCCTCTGAACCCCTGAGGGTCCCTCCAGGAATGGGAATGCTTCCCCTCCCCCAGCCAACCCTCAGGGGCACTGGTCCAAACTGGTCTCCACTTCTCCTTCCCACTCACTCCCCACCACATCCTACCGGGTCGATTGGGGGTTCCTGCCATCCCGCTGGGTGTCAAAGTCCTCCACCAGCATGTGGTAGGTGCCCTAGTTGTGGGAAGACGTGAACTCCACGTCCTCCCTCTCCACCATCTTGACTCCACCCCTGAATCAATGGTAATTTAAATACTTCATATATTATATCTTCTTTGACAGAGAAAGAGTTTAAAAAGCAGGAACATCACCAATCAAAACAGTAAAATGCTGCATCCAATTCCAACAAAATCAGAAACATGTCTGTGAATCCTTGCCCATTGTATTTCCAAATTAGCCTGCAGATCCTTCCTAACGCACCAAGTAAAGAACACAAAGTCGCTGGCATAAATATTTGATAGGGCACAGCAAAAAAATCAACTTTACAAGAACTTCAAATTATATATGGTAACAATCATGTCAGAACAAATGATAAAAACAGGAACAATACTGAAGAGTCTAGGTGGAACCAACCCATGTGTTTGTTAAAACTAAGGAGGTAGGGCCTATGTCCAAAACCTAACAGTTGCTATCTCTGGGTGGTAAGGGAAAAGGTCTTTTCTTCATTATTCTTTTCTGTATGTTTCATATGCTCTATATTGAGCATATGCCACTTTTTTAATCAGAAAAAAAAATCTCTTAAAATTTGAGTGGACATCTTTTCATCACGAAGAGATGGGTAGCGGTAGGATGACCTTTGGGCAAATGTGTCCAGATGGAAAAGCCTGGCATAATTGTCATATCTGTTTACCGAGAAATGGTCAGGCCTCTGCTCCTCCCATACGGGGTTGCATGTGATGTGAGAGACCTCCAGCATCTTCTTTCCAGAACTCATCCCGTTGTCCTTGTCCAGTTTGAACTTTTTTTTCTTTACCATTACAGACTTCTTGGGCTTGGGACTGAGGAAGAGCAGAGTGTAGCTCCAGGAGGGCTTCTGGACGTAGAATTTCTAGGTGGAAGAGTCGGGGTTCTCGGCCACGTAGCACAGCCATGCCATCTGAATAAGCGAGGCTGCCACCAGGATCTGCTGGTTGAAATCCTTCTGCCTTTGCTTCTGCTGGACCTTCAGTGCAGAACCAGAGCCTAGAATTCCCACTGGGAGCACAAAGGAGGAGATGGCGAAGACAGAAAAGCAGGAGGCGATAGTCTTCTAGACCCACGTCTGGGGCACCTTGTTGCCATAGCCAATGGTGGTGACCATGACCACCCCCCCCCCACCACAGGGCATCGCGTAGCTGCCAAACTCGACTCGGCTGGATTTCTCTTTCATGGTGTCCTTCTTGGCCAGGTACACAAAGTGGGAGGAGAAGATGAGGTCCACGAAGCTGATATACAGGAGTTCCTGGCGGTGGATGGACCATGGAGCCCAGCAGCCCTGGCAGTCAATGTGCAGCATCCTCAGGATCTGGAGGAAGCAGATGTCCCTGATGGCCAAGGTGGCAAACACCTGCCCTTTAGAGCCCACTTAGAGGACAACCATGGAGGCCTTGGCGGCAATGAGGTCAATGATGGAAATGGGTTTCCAGGCAAAGTGCAGCTGGCCCCAGATGTCCCGTACTCGCTGCAGCACCCTGCTGACCAGAGGTGGAGCACTTACTCCATCCCAAAGAACACAACCAGGACAATCTCCATCCAGAAGAGGGTCCCCGTGGCTTGGCAACATACAGCTCGACGGTGGACAGCACTCTGAAGATGTCAGACCAGGACAATGAGGAAGACAAAACACTTCCAGTTGGAGGTGCTGGAGGAAGTTGTAGATGCAGCCCTGGATGTGAGTGTGCATGAGCAGAGGGTGGCGTCCACTGTACACAGAGATGCAACACAAGGGTCGAGGCTCTGGGGCAGCCTTGGGCCAAGGTCAGCAGCAGGGGGCATGGTGGGGTGGGGTGATGAACGTGTAGAGTGCACTGCCAGTGGGGCCACCCTCAGCTAGTTCCACTGAGAATGGGCCCTTCTTGGCCAGCCCCACGCTGTCCTCCCAGGCATCTGGCAGGTGGCCCCTGCCCCAGCACTTCCTCTTGGGCAGGGGCGGGGAGGAGGCTGCAGCCAGGGCCAGGCAGGGTCCACAAGGGCGGGCTGGCATCAGGAGCTGCAGAGTAGTGTGGCCGGCCGCTGCTGTCAGCTGAGCTGTGGGGCTGCTGCCCGCCCAGCCAGGGTGTGAGGGACAGAGCCAGGAAGTCTCAGATGACTTTTTAACTAACAAACTACTGGTCTAAAATGTATTATTTCAGATTAAGTGGGTATCTACCTTATATACTGTTAAGGACAAGTGTTTAAAGAGCTTTTTTAACTCTTTGGACCCAGGAATCCTACATCTTAGAATTAATTAATTGTAGTGAATGCCCAGATCCAGTTTTAGAGCACTCATTCCCCAACTGCCCAGTGTGTTGGCAGACAATAGCTCACAGCTGAGTCTCCCTCCAGGCACTGGCCTTGGCAAAAGGGAGTGCCTCTTCCCAGGAGCAGTTGCATCCAATGGCTGGTCAATGTGGGGTATAAAGGCCTGTCAACCTTACCTTACTTTGGGCAACTCTCAAAGGTTTCTCCTTCAGTCTGCTACAGGCTGGACACTGGCAGTACTACCCAGTGAACTTTTTGCATATTAATCTCCATCCCTGAGTCTATTTCTCAGGGAATCCAACCAAATATTTAAAAATCCATGCAAATAAAAGATGTGTAACAGGCTGAAAATTTTATTAACAAGAAATTGCAAAGCAATCTTAAAGAACTATGAGATATATATATATACCTGAATCTATATCAAAATAAAAAAGATATGGTTGTGCTAGATGAAAGAACTATGAGAATAAACATATAAATTCAACATTCAGAACAATGATATTAAAACAATGTTGTTTCTGGAATGTAAAAAGTTTTTTACCAAAAATAAGAAATGTATCATCTCTTTCAAATTTCAGAGGAGAGAATTTTTCATTGAATGACATTTCAATCTGACTTCTGATCAAAAGAGAAAACTCACCAATGACCTATCAAGGGTCCCATTTCTTCTTTATGGACAGGCTATGTCTTCCATGAGGCTAAAATATAGCTCATCCTCCTTGACCCCTAATCTCTCCACTGACACTTCTTCCACCTCAATGTAGACATAAATTGCTTTTCTTAATTGCTTTCACATTTGCATCTTTAGACCCAATTTACATCTAAGCATCCCACTGGACCATCTTCCATAGCAGAGGCTACTTTATGGGAATTGCTTATGGACTTGTTCTAGCTCTCTTATTAGGTGAAACATTTCTTAATAGTTTATTCACTTTATTTCCTCTAAGTTCTGAAATGAGTCTTGCATAAATTAAACATCAACACCTTCTGGATAAGAGTCAATGAATGAAGTATGAATTACTGAATAAAGGAGAAACTTCTCAAAAAGGGAGTAAGTCACTGAATAGTAGTTAAAAATAGGGTTTTTAAAAAAAAATTTTCAGAAGTGACAATACTTACCCAAGTTTAAATGACAAGGAGAAGCTTGGAAAGAATTAGATTTAATGTACAGGTAAAAGAATACCAGGCATTGGGAAGGAAGGCACCTACATTTCTGAGAAGGGAGAGAAATAAGTTACTTTTCTCCCTATGTCTCAGACCTTCTCTTCCTCTTTAGGCCTTGGTCCTTGGAGGACACTTCCCAATAAAAATATCAAAGGTGGTGCTGCTGCAGGGCCAGCTGGGTTGTCAAGGCTTCTCTCTGCTGATGAGCTCTCACTCACCTGGGCAAGGTTCTCCTGGCATGGCCTTGGTAACCATCCAAGGCTGCCTCTGTTGCTCCAATAAACAGATCACATCTAGCTTAGACATAGAAAAATCCTACTTGCAAGAAAAGAAAAGAAATATGATCAAGCTGTAGGTGTGGCAGAATTCAAGTTCAGTTTTCATCATTGAAGAAGAAAGACGATTACAAGAATAACAAGACGAAAGTGTAAAGGACTTCTGAAGAATGGTATGCAACAGATACCTTTTTCACAACCATACAGTACAGATTATTCCCTCAGTAGCAGAGGCCAGAAATTCAGACAACTCAAAAAATCCACAAAGACAAAGGCATAAATTCCAGATGGTGAATACTGAATGATTTGCAAATAAATGTCCTTACCAATCAAGACCAGGCTGCCATAGTTCTCCAGCATCACATCTCTATATAGATCCTTCTGAGTGGCACCCAGGCAATCCCACTCCTTCTGAGTGAAGTCCACTGCCACATCCTTGAATGCCACCAACCTCTGAAAAAAGTCACCACATACATCACTGGCGAAGTTATAAAGACAAGTTTTCAAGAAATAAAGAGAGATGGAGAAGTCATCATAGAAAGGAGTAGGCACAGGCTGACACTAGAGGCACATGTCTGATAGGATAGGAGCTGGCACCCTCCCTCCTTCTCATTTTAGACACAAGTCTCCTTCAGACAGAAGGGCTGGAAGTGAGCAAATATTGTAAAATGGAGTTTCCCAAATAAATTAAGTAGCAAAAAGCACATAGCTTTGAAGACTAAGAAAACAAACTTGTGGCCTTCATCCATCTTATGTGTATCTTATATTTACATCTTTGAAAGTACAATTTGCACATGATTCAAAAATTTCTTACTCAGTTTCATCATTATGTCACAATATGTGATCACAAGCATTTTTCTTTGTCAAGACAAATATCCAGTAAACATTTTTATTGCCTGCTATATACAAGACAAATGGTATTTCTTATAGTTAAACCTAACTTAACAATTCTTATACTTTATATTTTACACATTCACATTTGCCCAGACTTCTTAAGGTCTTCACAGATATAAAGCTATTATCTAGTTATCCCATTACATCTCATTAAAAAACTAGTGGAACAAATCAAAGGTGAGAGGGGCCCTCCAGGAGGAGCGGGAGAGGAGCAGAGGGTGTTTTCCCTGCCCACTCAGACACTGGGAGCCTGCTGAACTCCCAGGCCAGTCCCCTGATCTCCAAGGCCTCCCTTCCCCGCAGCTGCATTGGTCCTGGGGGCATAGGAAGGAGGCCGAGGGGAGAACACAAGAGGCAGCTGGGCGGGGCCCTCTGGGAGGAGCAGTAGAGGAGCAGAGGTCATTTGCCCTGGCAACTCAGGCCCAGGAAACATGCTGGGCTCCCAGGTGAGGTCCCCCACCCTCTGAGACCAGGGGTGGGGGGCATGCCTGGGCCCCTTCTGTTCCATTGAGCCTAAGCCCCACCTTCCATGGCCTTTTCCAGCCCTGTGGGTCTTAAACATAGGCCCCGCCCACTGCCCAAACCTCACCCTTGCTTAGGCCCCACCCTCCACAGCCAAGGCCTTCCCCCCCTTTTTTTCTTTTCCCTACTCCTTTTTTTTTACTATTCTGGTACTGTTGTACATTCCAGTTGTTGATTCATCTATATTTTTATTTTTATATTCTTTCTAACATATCTGTTTACTAGTCTAATTTTATTTTTTACTTTGTTATTGCTCCCTTTTTTTTTTTGCCACCCCATGGGGCTTGCTAGATTTTGGTTCATGAGCCGGGGGCCAGGCCAAAGCTCCTGTGGTGGGAGCTCCAAGTCCAAACCACTGGACTAACAGAGAACCTCAGACCCTAGGGAATATTCATCAGAGTGAGGGCTCATGGAGGTCCTCATCTCAGCACCAAGAGCCAGCTCTACCTAACAGCCTACAAACTCCAGTGTTGGAAGCCTCAGGCCAAACAACAAGTAAAACAGGAACACAATCCTACTCATAGAAAGAAAAAAAAATGAGATGACAAAAAAATAAGTCACAGATGAAGGAGGAAGGTAAAAACCTACAAGACCAAATAAATGAGGAGGAAATAGGCAATCTACCTAAAAAAGAATTTAGAGTAATGATGGTAAAGATGATCCAGAATCTCAGAAACAGAATGGAGGCATGGATTGAGAAAATACAAGAAATGTTTAATGAAGATCTAGAAGAACTAAAGAAGAAACAAACAGAGATGAACAACATAATAACTGAAATGAAAAATACACTAGAAGAAATCAATAACAGAATAACTGAGGCAGAAGAATGAATAAGTGAGCTGGAAGACAAAATGGTGGAAATAACTGCCAAGGAGCAGAATAAGGAAAAAAGAATGAAAAGAATTGAAGACAATTTCAGAGACCTCTGGGATGACACTAAATGCACCAACATTCGAATTATAGGGGTCCCAGAACAAGAAGAGAAAAAGAAAGGGTCTGAGAAAATATTCAAAGAGATTATAGTCAAAAACTTTCCTAACATGGGAAAGGAAATAGTCACCCAAGTCCAGGAAGCACAGAGAGGCCCATACAGGTTAAGCCCTAGGAAAAACACACTGAGACACATATTAATCAAAGTAACAAAAATTAAATTCAAAGAAAAAATATTAAAAGCAGGAAGGGAAAAACAAAAAATAACGTACAAAGGAATCCCCATGAGGTTATCAGCTGATTTTTCAGCAGAAACTCTGCAGGTCAGAAGGGAGTGGCAGGATATACTTAAAGTGATTAAAGAGAAAAACCTACAACCAAGAATACTCTACCCAGCAAGGATCTCATTCAGATTCGGTGGAGAAACCAAAAGCTTTCCAGACATCCAAAGCTAAGAGAATTCAGCACCACCAAACCAACTTTACAACATATGCTAAAGAAACTTCTCTAGGTGGGAAACACAAGAGAAGAAAAAGACCAACAAAAACAAACACAAAACAACTAAGAAAATGATAATAGGAACATACATATCGATAATAACCTTGAATATAAATGGATTAAATGCCCCAACCAAAAGACACAGACTGGCTGAATGGATACAAAAACAAGACCCATATGTATGCTGTCTATAAGAGACCCACTTCAGATCTAGGGACACCTACAGACTGAAAGTGAAGGGGGGCAAAAGTATTCTGTGCAAATGGAAATCAAAAGAAAGCTGGAGTAGCAATACTTGTATCAGATAAAATAAACTTTGAAATAAAAACTGTTATAAGAGATAAAGAGGGACACTACATAATTATCAAGGGATCAATCAAAGAAAAAGACATAACAATTATAAATATTTATGCAGCCAACATAGGAGCACCTCAATACATAAGGCAAATGTTAACAACCACGAAAGAAGAAATTGACAGTAACACAATAATAGTGGGGGACTTTAACACCCCAGTTACACTAATGGACAGATCATCCAAACAGAAAATTAAAAAGGAAACACGAGCTTTAAATGACACAATAGATCAGATAGATTTAGTTGATATTTATAAAACATTCCACCCAAAAGTGGCAGAATACACTTTCTTCTCAAGTGCACACGGAATATTCTCCAGGATAGATCACACCCTGGGTCAGAAATCAAGCCTTGGAAAATTTAAGAAAAGTGAAATCGTATCAAGCACCTTTTCTGATTAGAAATCAATTACAGGGAAAAAACTATACAAAACATGAACACTTGGAGACTAAACAGTGTGCTACTAAATAGCTAAGAGATCACTGAAGAAATACATAGAAACAAATGAACAAAAACACGACGACTCAAAACCTATGGGATGCAGCAAAAGCAGTTCTAAGAGGGAAGTACAGAGCAATTCAATCTCACCTCAAGAAAAAAGAAAAATGTCTAATAAACAATCTAACCTTACACCAGAGCAAGTAGAGAAAGAAGAACAAAGAAAACCCAAAGTCAGTAGAAGGAAAGAAATCATGAAGATCAGAGCAGAAATAAATGAAATACAGACGAAGAAAACAATAGCAAAGATCAATAAAACTAAAATCTGGTTCTTTGAGAAGATAAACAAAATTGATAAACCATTAGCCAGACTCATTAAGAAAAAAAGGGAAAGGATGCAAGTCAATAAAATTAGAAATGAAAAAGGAGAAATCACAACTGACACCGCAGAAATAGAAAGGATTACAAGAGACTACTACAAACAACTATATGTCAATATAATGGACAACCACGAAGAAATGGACAAATTCTTGGAAAGGTACAATTTCCAAGACTGAACCAGGAAGAAGTAGAAACAGACTTATCACACGGAATGAAATTGAAACCGTAATTAAAAACCTTCCAAAAAACAAAAGCCCAGGACCAGATGGCTTCACAGGCAAATTCTATCAAACATTTAGATAAGAGCTAACACCCATCCTTCTCAAACTCTTCCAAAAAATTGTGGAGGAAGGCACACTCCCAAACTCATTCTATGAGGCCACCATCACCCTGATACCAAAACCAGAAAAAGATATCACAAAAAAAGAAAATTATAGACAAATATCACTGATGAACATAGATGCAAAAATCCTGAAGAAAATACTAGCAAACAGAATCCAACAACACATTAGAAGGATCATACACCATGATCAAGTGGGATTATCCCAGGGATGCAAGGATTCTTCAATATATGCAAACCAATCAATGTGATACACCACATTAACAAAGTAAGGAATAAACACCATATGATCACCTCAATAGATGCTGAAAAAGCTTTTGACAAAATTCAACACCCATTTATGATAAAAACTCTCAAGAAAGTGGGCATAGAGGGAACCTACCTCAACATAATAAGGGCCATATATGACAAACCTACAGCAAGCATCATACTCAATGGTGAAAAACTGGAAGCATTTCCACTAAGATCAGGAACAAGACAAGGATGTCCACTCTCGCCACTCTCATTCAACATAGTTTTGGAAGTCCTAGCCATGGCAATCAGAGAAGAAAAAGAAATAAAAGGAATCCAAATTGGAAAAGAAGAAGTAAAACTGTCACTGTTTGCAGATGACATGATACTATACACAGATAATGCTAAAGATGCCACCAGAAAACTACTAGAACTAATCAATGAATTTGGTAAAGTTGCAGGATACAAAATTAATGCACAGAAATCTCTGGCATTCTTATACACCAACAAAGAAAAATCAGAAAGAGAAATTAAGGAAACAATCCCATCTACCATCACTACAAAAAGAATAAAATACCCAGGAATAAACCTGCCTAAGGAAGCGAAAGACTTGTACTCAGAAAACTATAAAACCCTGATGAAATAAATCAAAGATGACATAAACAGATGGAGAAATATACCATGTTCTTGGACTGGAAGAATCAATATTATGAAAATGACAATACTACCCAAAGCAATCTACAGATTCAATGCAATCCCTATCAAATTACCAATGGCATTCTTCACAGAATTAGAACAAAAAATTTACAATTCACATGGAAACACAAAAGAGCCCAAATAGCCAAAGAAATCTTGAGAAAGAAAAATGGAGTTGGAGGAATCAGGCTCCCCAACTTCAAACTATACCATAAAGCTACACTAACCAAGACAGTGTGGTACTGGCACAAAAACAGAAATATAGATCTATGGTACAGGATAGAATGCTCAGAGATAAACCCACGTATATATGGTCACCTAATTTACAACAAAGGAGGTAAGAACATACAATGGAGAAAAGACCGCCTCTCCAATAAGTTGTGCAGGGAAACTGGATACCTACATGTAAAAGAATGAAATTAGAATACTACCTCACACCATACACAAAAATAAACTCCAAATGGATTAAAGACCTAAATGTAAGACCTGACACTATAAAACTCTTAGAGGAAAACATAGGAAAAACCCTTTGACATAAACCACAGCAAGATCTTTTTTGACCCACCTCCTAGAATAATGGAAATAAAAACAAAAATAAACAAATGGGACTTAATTAAACCTAAAAGCTTTTGCACAGCAAAGGAAACCATAAACAAGACAAAAAGACAACCCTCAGAATGGGAGAAAATATTTGCAAATGAAACAACAGACAAAGGATTAATCTCCAAAATATACAAACAGCTCATGGAGCTCAATATCAAAAAAACAAGCAATCCAATCCAAAAATGGGCTGAAGACCTAAATAGACATTTCATTAAGGAAGACATACCGATGGCCAAGAGGCACATGAAAAGATGCTCAACGTCACTAATTATTAGAGAAATGCAAATCAAAAGTACAATGTGGTATCATCTCACACCAGTCAGAATGGCCATTATCAAAAAATCTAGAAACAATAAACGCTGGAAAGGGTGTGGTGAAAAGGGAACCCTCCTGCACTGTTGGTGGGAATGTAAATTGATACAACCACTATGGAAAACAGTATGGAGTTTCCTTAAAAAACTAAAAATAGAACTACCATATTTCCCAGCAATCCCACTACTGGGCATGTTCCCTGAGAAAACCATAATTCAAAAAGAGACATGTACCACAATGTTCATTGCAGCACTATTTACAACAGCCAGGACATGGAACCAACTTAAATGTCCATCAACAGATGAATGGATAAAGAAGATGTGGCACATATATACAATGGAATATTACTCAGCCATAAAAAGAAACGAAATTGAGATTTTTGTAGTGAGGTGGATGGACTTAGAGTCTGTCATACAGAGTGAAGTAAATGAGAAAGAAAAACAAATACCGTATGCTAACACATATATATGGAATCTAAAAAATAAAAAAATGGTACTGATGAACCTAGTTGCAGGGCAGGAATAAAGATGTAGACATAGAGAATAGATTTGAGGACATGGGGTGGGAGGGGGAAGCTGGGGTGAAGTGAGAGTAGCATCGACATGTATACACTACCAAATACTGAATGTAAAATAGTTAGCTGGTGGGAGGCAGCCTCATAGCACAGGGAGATCAGCTCGGTGTTTTGTGGTGACCTAGAGAGGTGGGATAGGGAGGATGGGAGGGAGGCTTAAGAGGGAGGGGATATGGGGACATATGTATGCACATGGCTGATTCACTTTGGTGTACAACAGAAACTAACACAGTACTGTGAGGCCATTATACTCCAATAAATCTGTTAGAAAAAACAAAACCAAACAAACAGAAAAACTGAATTACCAGTTCTTAACCTTTATATTTTAGACATTTAGATTTGCCCAGACTTCTCAAGGTCTTCACAGATGGAAAGCTATTACCTAGTTATCCCATTACATCTTATTAAAAAAAACTAGTGGAAAAAATCAAAGCTTTCTTACACACAGACCCATGTGGTGATTCACCACAGCCTTATTAAGCCATAGTTTTGTGAAAGGAGGCTTTAATATTTCCCATGAGGGAATATGCTCTATCTGCATTCCTGACTGAAAACTGGACAAATGAGAGATATCTAATAATCTGTCAACTGGTCACTCAAGGACAGACTGGGAGGAAGAGGACTTAGGGAAGGCAATCATGACAATGGCAGATCTGGGAGTACATTCCTGGAAGACACTCCAGTACCTATTTTCAGGACAAATAATAAAACATAGGAACTGAAAAAATTCAGGAAGTGACAATTCGAACTCACATGAGCCATAGCTTTCAGAATTTCAAGACTGATCTGTCTTTTGGGTGATTGTCCTGAGATGGCAGAGCTGGATAGAAAAAAAGAATTCAGTAGAGACCAGGCTTTCCTCAGAGAAGTCAAAGTGAGTATTACAATTACCTGTTCTCCTCATCCCTCCTTCCTTCCACATACATATTAACTGAGGGAGTTCTAAGAAACCACATACACAGCTCCATCCTAAACTCGAAGAACTTGGCTATAGCAGGAATGACAATCTTACTCAGGTGCTTTAGCAAAATGTCTTCATTCTAACCTCCCAAAGGAAGTTTCTTGAACATCCAAGTTCCTAGACCTTTAACTCTGTTTAAAATCCCTCAGTGATTATTTTTATATATTGCCTATAAATTACGGTTGTTTTCACTAACAGGTTGGTCAGAACATCCAAGTACCTCATTACAATATGTGGAAATGCCTTCTTTTGCCTTATTTTTTCTTAACTGTGTTATTTTGGAGATCATTTTACATTGATGCATTAAATGCTACTTTATTCTTATTTTAGTTATTGAATTTTCCATCTTGAAAATGACCCATAATTTATTTAACTAGCTGCCTAATAATCAATATTTAGATTATTTCCAAGCAACTGCTATTTATTTTACATTGTATGATCCACAAATGAATCTGTATGATAACATCCATAAGTGGAAATGAAGGGTGTGTGTAATACAAATTTTGACACAAGAACTGCCAAACTGCCAACTATAAAGGCCCTATTATCATTTATTAGTGCTGAGAGTTCAGTGAATTATACCAACTTCTAGTCTACACCCACATTGAGGAAAGTCTTATGGGTTCATCTGGCAGAAGGAAAACAATCCTGGTTGGAAGCATGAGAATGAAGAAAAACATAAAGAGTAAATGATATGAGGGTAAATTTCATTGAGTATTCATCAGGAAAAAATATTCATGTTTAAATATGTGTAGAAATAACATTCATTACAAATAAATACTGGAAAGGATAGGGGAAGAGTAGGAAGCTGGCAAATGGAGTTTAAGACGTTCCAAAGTTCCAATATTGGGAAATAGTAAAAATAATAATTTGTATTAAGTCATAATACATCAAGGATGCATGTTGTAATCTTTAATGTAAACATTAAAATAAACATAAATAAATGTATAACTGACAGAGGAACTGGAAAGATAAAAAATTCAATTAATCCAAAATAAGGCAAAAGAGAAGATAAAGCAGATATACTAAATGGAAAACAAATAATAGTAGGATAGACATAAACACAACTATATAAGTAATTGTATTTAATGTAAACTAGGTAATATAAACTAAGAAAAGACTAAAATTGTCAGAGCATATTTAAAAACAAAACCCAACTACATGCTATTTATAAGAGACACCCTTCAAATATAAGGATAGAGAAAGATTGAAAGTAAAGGATAAAAAAAGACACAGCATGTATATACTAACCAAAAGACAGTAGGTGGAACTAGGGTAATACCAGAAAAAAATAGACTTTATGTCTATTAATTATTCTTGCCATAAACAGGGATATTTCATTTTTACTATAATGTCAACTCAACAGGCAAGATCACAAAATCCTAAATCTATATGTATTCAATAACATAAAATCAAAATACATAAGACAAAAATTCACAAAAGTAAAAGAAAACTGACAAAATGCAAAGATAGTGAGAGCTTTAACATACCTCTCTCTACAGCTAACATAAGAAATAGAAAAAAAATCAGTAAAGATTAAAGACTATCTTGACTGACATAAATAACAAAGTTGATCTGACATATGTAGAATCAAATGACATAATTCACATTCTTTTCAAGTGCATTTGAAATACTTACTAAAATTGGCCATATCCTGGGCTATAAAAAAAGCTTTACAATATTCAACAAGGAAATCATTCAGAGTATATTCACTGACAATATGGAACTAATCTAAAGGTCTAAAAACCACCAGAAAATCCCCAACTGCCTGGAAGTTAAACAGTATACTTTAAAATTATCCAAGCATCAAAGAAGAAATCAAAATGCAAATTAGAATATATTATGAATTGAAAAATAGTGATGTATGACATATCAAAACTTGTGTGATGTGCTCAAAGTAGTGCATACAGAAAAATGTACAGCCTTAAAGATGTGTTAAAGAAAATTTATAGTCTTCTTACAGAAAAGAAGGCTAAAAGTTAAGTGTTTAAGCTTCCATCTCAAAAAGCTAGAAAGCAAAGGAAGAGCAAATCAAACCTAATGAATAAATATAATAATAAAGATAAGGCAGGATTATCAATGAAAAAGAAATCAAAGATTCCATCAAGAAAAATCAACAAAATCAAAAGTTGTTCCTTTATAAAGATTAATAACATTGATAAATCCCTAAAAAGGCCAAACAACAAAATAAGAGAAACATAGACAATAAAAGGGATACAAAGTTGTTCCTATAGAACCCACAGATACCAAGAGAATATTATGAACAACCTTAATAAATGTGAAAAATTGGATGTAAATGTACAAGTTTCTCAATTAATGCAACTTATCAACGCTGTCACAAGTAGAAAATAAGAATATTCCATTACATACCAAAGAAATCTGTCATTAAAAATTCCCACAAAGAAAACCAAAGCCCAGATGACTTCACTGATGACTTCTTCCAAACATTTAAGGAAGAAATGACACCAATCTTAAACTCTTTCTATGTGGTCAATATAACCTTGATTCCAAAACCTGACAAGGAAGAAAGAGAAATTACAGACCAATCTCTCTCATGAACAAAGTTGTAAAATCCTAAATAAAGTTGCAGTCATATAAAAAAAAGATAGACATCATACCCAAGGTGAGTTTATTTGAAGAATGTAAGGGATGTCTGACATTTGAAAATCAATGTAACTTACCTCATTAATTTTAAAAAGAGAAATTCGTATGACCCTCTTAATAGATGCAGAAAAATCATTTGACAAAATTCAACATTATGATAAAAACTAAGCAAACCAGAAATCAAAGGAAATACCATCATTAACCTGATAAAGCATATCTTAATGTCGCCTCAAATATCATAATGCTAATAAACTGAATGCACTCCCCTTAAGATTGCAAAAAGACTCACCACTTCTATTCAACTAGAGGTCCAAGCCAGTACAACAGGGCAACAGAAAAGAAACATGGGGCACAAGTACTGAAAAGGATGAAATTAAATTCATTATTCACAGATGACATGACTGTGTACATAAAAAAATCTAAAAGAACCTACAGATAAACTACTAGAATTGAGTGTTTTTTATCAAGGTTGCTGGATACAAGGTTAACTTAAAGAGTCAACTTGATTTCTATAAATCAAGAATTAAATAGAAACAAATATTTTTAACTGATGCACCTTCAATAATATAAAAAGAATCCTCAAAAAACTAAGAATAGAACTACCATATGACCACTTCTGGGTATTTTTCTGAATAAAAACAAAAACACTAAATCAAAAAGATATCTGCACCCCTATGTTCATTGCAGCATTATTTACAATAGCCAAGATATAGAAAAAACCTGAGTGTCCATTGATGGATAGATGGATAAAGAAGATGTGGTATATATACACAATGGAATACCACTCAGCCATACAAAAGAATGAAACCCTGTTATTTGTGACAACACAGATGGACCTTGAAGGTATTATGCTAAGTGAAATAAGCAGACAAAGACAAATATTGTATGATTTCATAGATATAAAAATCAGATTAGGTTTACCAGGGGGAAGGGGGTTGAGGGTTGGGCGAAATGGGTGAATGGGGTCAACTGTATGGTGATGGATGGTAACTAGACTTGGGGTAGTGATCACTTTGTAGTGCATACAGATGGCGAATTATAATGCTATATACCTGATACTTACATAATAAAAAAAGAAAAGAAAAAATATACAAATAAAAAGATAGCTAGGACTAAATTGAACAAAATAAGTTTAAGACCTCTAAATTTAAAGTGACATAATATTACCAAAAGGACGTATAGCAGTAATAGATACACCATGTTCATAGATCAGAAAACTGTATTAGTAGATGTAAATTTTCTCAAAAACTTTGTAGATTCAATACAATTACAGTAAAAAAAAAAAACAAGCGAATATTTTTATGAAATTGGCAAACTGGTTCTAATATTCTTATAGAAGTGCAAAGGTCCAAGAATAGCCAAGGCAATCTCAAAGGACAACAAAGGTCATCAACGCCTATTGTAAAGTTATTGAAATTTAGAGACTATGAAACTGGAATTAGAATAAATTGACCAAGAGCTCAAAACGGAGAGTACAGGAAAAGACACACATATGCAGTCACCTGATCTATAACAAAGGTATAATTTCTCTACAGTGAGGAAAGGATGGCTTTTTAATAAATGGTGCTGGGTCAACTTGCTATCCATATGGAAGAAATCAAACTCTAAATATCAGTTCCATATGGTTGCAGATATAAAGGTGAAAAGCAAAATACTAACACTTTTAGAAGAAAACATGATATATTTATGATCTTGGAATGGAAAGATTTTTTAAAATAGGACACAAAAAGCACTACCCATAAAGAAAAATTGATAAAATGGACTGTATTAATATTAAGAATTACTGTGCATCAACAGATACCTCTAAAAAACCTACAAACTGTAATAAGATATTCACTAGAATACATATGTCCAAAAAAGGATTTGTCTCTGGAATACATGTTTTTAAATCTCCTAAAATCAATAACAAAAAGACAACCCAATAGAAAAATGGGCAAAAACTTGAACAGACACTTCACAAAAGAGAATACCCAAACAGCCAATAAACATAAGAAAATGTGCTCAACTTTATTAGGCATCAAAGGAATGTACAAACTCCAGAAAGGCTAAAATTAAAGACATGAAAAGTACTAAGCATTAGTGAGAATGTGAAGTAACTGGAACTTTCATACACTGACAGTGGGAGTACAATGAAAACCTGTTTGGAGAAAATCCACTGAAGTTGAACTTTTTTACCCCTTAAGACCCAGCAATTTCACTTCTAGGTATAAACCCAAGAGAAATGCACATTTATGTGCATCAAAAAACACCTATTGAAAAATTCATAGTAGCAGCATTTGTAACAGCACCAAACTAGAAATTGCAACTGCATCAGACAGTGGTATTATGTTAGAGTCACACAATAGAATAGTACAGAACAATAAGAATGGATGAACTGTAACAACAAGCAATAATATGAATCTCACAAATATAAACCTGAGCAAAGGAAGACAGAAAAGAGTACAGTGCGGAGTAAAAATAAAGTAAATATATAATGTTAAAGTCAGGATAACGGTTACTCTTAGCAGTAAGATGACAGGGCAGGGGTGTAGGAGAACTGAAATGCTGGCATTGTCCTTTTTTTCCTCCCTGTCTCAGTGCTGATTATCACCAAGGCCTCTTAGGTTTTTAAAAATTCATCAATTTGTATAATCATACATAAAACTTTTTGCAGTACGTATAATGTACAGTACTTGAATGAGGACTACTAAGAATGTAACAAAAATACAAGTATAACAAATTGACAATAATAAAAACTTTGAAAACACCATGTGTTGGAAGAACCACTTTGAAGAACACTTAGGCAGCGTGTAAAAGTGCTTAAGACACTTAGACCTTTTAACACAGGAAACAGAGGTTCAGACCTGTATCAACCCTCAGAAACACATAACGATAGCACTGGAGCCACTCACGATGAAGGCGGGTGGTTACTACAGCTGCAAATCACACACGCGTGCCCACAAATGTGGCACTGGCCCCTTCCCCTGCGTCCAACCAAGCCCAGCTTAGGCGCACACTCCGCGTGACCAGGACCAGCCAACCCAGCCTCTCCATGCGACTAGGCCCTGCCCCCTCCAGCTACGCCTAACCAAGCCCGCCCCCGGAACTCAGCCCGCCACCTTCCCTTCCAGGTGCCAGGCAGCGCCCCGGAGCTAGGCCCCGCCTTCACCCACCAACCAGGGCTCTCGAACGGCGTGTGGCCCCTTTCCCGTGTCCCATCCCCTCATGCACAGTCACGCAAACAGCACATAGCCGCGCAAGCACGTTCACAGCCACTCCCAGACAGACGCACAGTGACCGCCACTATGACACCGTCATCCTCTTTAGCCCAACCCACACGCCAAGTCGAGAGGCAGCGCAAAAGAGTGACCATTCCTCCGGGGCCGAAAGCCTCAGCGCAGAGTCCGGGCGTCAGCCGCCAATCGGTGGCGGGAAGGCAGGCCGGGGCAGAAGCAGCTTCTGGCGCAGGGGTCTCCGGGAAGTGTAGTCCTGGGCGCCGGGGCAGGGACTGCCGGTAAGAAGTGGAGCTGGGCGGTAGGACGATTGGATCAGTGTGCTGAGTTGCCTCCAGCCTGCGCGTTGCTGAGGGTGATGCACTCTCCAGAGGTGGACAGCCCAACGATGGGACCTGCGCGAAATACGTTGGACCCTTTGGAAACCGAGTCCAGAGCTGAGAACGCTGTGGGCCCGCCTCCAGGGCGCCCTGATAATTATCCGGGGGGAGGCCCACAGTGCTGTCCCCACCCAGACGGAATGGCGAAGGTCGCAGATTCCTGATGGTGCTCAAGGCGACTTTCACCTTAGCCTGGGCCTAGGAGGCCTACACTGAGGGAGCCACTTTTCCTGGATTCTGCAGGAGGAAATGTCAGCCCAGGGAAATTGAGGCAGGATTCCCGGCCAGCCCGATGTCTCAGGTCTGTGCGTTGTCCAGTGAGAGAAGCTTAACGAAAGAGGGGATGTTTAAGTTTCAAAGAAATAGACAGTTGACCCTTGAACAACACAGGATTGAACTGAGTGGATCCACTTATATGTGTGTGTGTGTGTTTGTTTTTGTTTTGTTTTGTTTTGTTTTGTTTTCCATACTGCATTACTGCAGGATTCCAGGTTGGTTGAATCCATGGATGGGGAACAGCATATATGGAGAGCAGACTATAGTTATACCGGATCTACTGCACAGAGAGCCAGAGACCCAAACCCCACCCCCACCTCCACCCCCACCCCCACCCTGCTTTGTTCCTCGGTCAACTGCATATGTTAATTTAAAGTACATTTAAAGGAAAAGAAGAAAATAATCATCACTTTTTACCCATAAATCTCACTAACTTCGAGGCAAACACTGTTAAAACTTATAGGCTTAACTTTTCATGTGCATATTTTATATCTAATGTTGTATATTTTCATGCACTCCTACCCACATTTTGAAAGTCTTTCCACTGCCACCCCCCCCAACCCCCCAAATGTACTGATCCTACCACCTTCTCATAGCCCTCTATCTAACTGTCTCTCTCCTTTCTTGTTAAATTCCATGGTCAATCTTTATATTCACTGGTATACTCTTGCTTGCTGTTCTCTTGCTTTGGTTAAATACAATACTGGTTATAGAAAAATCTCCTCCTACTTTGCACTTGTACCCATGCAGAGCAGCTGAATGTGACTGGGAAAAAAACACGACCACACTGACAGGTCTCACTTTAAATGAGAGGCCACTCTAGCTATCCTGTCCTACCTAAGGTGTAGGGGTAGTGGGGGAGACTGAGAAGCACATGTGAAGTTCATAGTCCAGAGGCACAGGTTCACTGAAAGACTGAGACCTAATCATAACACTATAGAATGGTTCCCCTCCCCCAGTACCTTACCACCGCATTCCTAAATGCTTATTTACAGCAGTTCCTTTTACTCAGTACATCATAACTGGCTATCAAAAATTTATAAGGCATACTAAAAGGTAAAAACACAGTTTGAAGAGATAGAGAAAGCATCTGTACAAGACTCAGATCTGGCAGGGATGTAGGAATTACGAGACTAAATATTTAAAACAACTATGACTAATATGCTACAGGCTCTAATGGAAAAAATAGAGAGCATGCAAGAATAGGCAGGGCTTCCCTGGTGGCACAGTGGTTAAGAATCCACCTGCCAATGCAGGGGGCATGGGTTTGAGCCCTGGTCCGGGAAGATCCCACATGCTGCGGAGCAACTAAGCCTGTGCGCCACAACTACTGAGCCTGTGCTGTAGAGCCCAGCCCAAGAGCCACAGCTATTGAAGCCCTCATGACACAACTACTGAAGCCCGAGTGCCTAGAACCCATGCTCTGCAGCAAGAGAGCCACTGCAGTGAGAAGCCCGCGCACCACAATGAAGAGTAGCTCCCGCTTGCCACAACTAGAGAAAGCCTGCACACAGCAACAAAGACCCAATGCAGCCAAAAATTAATTAATTAATTAATTAATTTAAAAACTTTAAAAAAAAAGAATAGATAGGCAGAGTTATGGAAATTCTAAGAAAGAACCAAAAAGAAACGCTAGAGATAAAAACACTAACAGAAATGAAGAATGCCTTTGATGGGTTCACTAGTGGACTAGACATGTTGTGTGGAAAGAATTTCTGAACTTAAGGATATCAATAGAAACAAAAGAAAACAAAGACTGGAAAAAAAAACCCCAATATTCAAGTACTGTGAGACATAACAAAAGCAGTAACATACATGTATTGGGAATACCAGAAGGAGAAGAAAGAGAAAAAGGAATAAAAGCAATATGTGAAGCAATAATAATGACTGAGAATTTCTCCCAAATTAATACCGAATACCAAACCACAGATCCAGGAAATTCAGAGAACACCAAGGAGGATGAATGCCCCAAACGCTAAGCCTAGGCATATCATTTTCAAACTACAGAAAAGCAAAGATAACCTCCCCCCAGAATCCTGAAAAAAAGCCAGAAAAATACCCACCTTACCTGTAGAGAAGCAAAGATAAGAATTACATTCAAATTCTCAGAAACTATGCAAGAAAGAAGAGAGTGGAGTGAAATATTTGAAGTATTGAGAGGAAAAAAACAACCAACCTAGAATTCTGTGAAACCAAGCTATGAAATTATCCTTCAAATGTGTAGGAGAAATAAAGACTAACAGACAAAACAAAAATCGAGGAAATTTGTTGCCAGTAGATCTGCCTCAAAGAAATGTTGACGGAAGTTCTTTACAGAGAAAGAAAATGATATAGATTAGCAACTCCAGATCTATGTAAAGAAAGGAAGAGCATCAGAGAAGGAATAAGTGAAGGTAAAATAGAAACTTTTATTTTTCTTATTCTTAATTGATCTAATGTAACAGTTTGTTCAAAATAATGATGGTGATACTGTATTTGACTGTGTATGCTTGTGTGTGTGTGTGTGTGTGTGTATGCTTATGTATAAGTGAAACAAATGACAGTATATTAGGGTTCTCCAGAGAAACAGAACCAACAAGATCTATCTCTATAGCTACATCTATATCTATCTATCTATCTACCTATCTATCTATCTATTGAGAGAGATTGATTTACTATAAGGAATTGACTCACATGATAATGGAGACTGAGAAGTCTAAGATCTACAGTTTACAAGTTGGAGACCCAGGAGAGCCAAAATAGTTCCAGTCCAAGTCTAAGGGCCTGAAAACCAGAACTGATGATATAAGTTCTAGTCCAAGTTCAAGTCTGAAGCCAGAAGACCAAAATCCCAGCTCGAAGTGAGTCAGACAGAATTATTTCTTACACAGCCTTTTATTCTATTGAGGATTTCAATGGATTGGACAGGCCCACACACATTTGGGAGATCAGTTTGCTTTACTCAGTCTACTTATTCAAATGTTAATTTCATCTAGAAACACCCACACAGGCACACCCAGAAATACTGTTCAATGAAATATCTGGGCACCCTGTGGCCCAGTCAAGTTGACACATAAAATTAATTAACCATTATGTATACAATTAATGATCATTAGTTTTATAATATTTGCTATTAAAATGACAGGTAGTTTTTCAGAATAATGTTTTATAAGCAACTGAAACAATTCAGTCTTAAAAAGCCTGTCCGAATGTGTGGAACAAAAATATAACTAAATTATATTAACAGTAGGAAAAATCTTATCTTCTTCCCCTGGAGAGTCAGGAACATCAAGGAGCTGAAATTGTGAAAATTCTGAGGTTTTGTACTCTCTGAGCATGGGTTTCTCCAAGAGCAGATCCTGAGCCAAGGATTTAAGTTTGCAAGTAGTTTATTTGGCAAGTGGAGAAAACATTAGTAAAGGAGTAAGAAAATGGGACAAGAAGGTATCTCCTAAAGTGTGCATTATCAAGCAAGTTACCACTGTGGGTAATGGGAGTGTAATTCCATTGGGGAATTCTAGAGACAGTGTAGAACACACACCTCAGCATTTTCCCCCTGAGGGGTGAGGGAGCTGGGGTGTCTTCACACAATGCTGCCAGTAATTGGTTGAAGGCTACTGACAGAGGTGTTCATTGCTGGCACTTCCACTGCTGCACACTCAGGCTCTAGTGTAGGGGAACCAAAGTAGAGAGACACAGCTGTTGGCGATTGGCTGTGGGCATTGTGCCCTGGAGTGTTAGGGAATGTGCATGAGGAGACAAGAGTGTCTGCTACGCAAGCCCAGTTCAGTAGCACTTTGATGATTAGAACTGACTTTCCTTTTGATCTTACATTTTCTTTCTTTCTAAGCAGCGTTTTATTTCTTCCATTAGGACAAGAGTTTAAAGTTTGGAGATAACCCTCTTCTTTGATCAATATATGAGTTTATTTTAGTGACTCTATATTACCTTATGTGGAAGTGGTCAAAAATCTAAATTTGAGGCTGAGTAATATGAAGCTGTGCCAGGCCCTGAAATGTAGATGATTAATGTAATAGTGCCTTCAGGATCTCCCTATCTTCTGAAAGCATGGACAGGGAAAATAATGGTGACAATAGGATGCAGAATTACTATGACAGAATAAAGCTAGGAATCATTCTAGCACTGAGCCCAGAGGTTAACAAACCTCTAGGGTGTGTAATATTATAATCCCAATTTCACAAACGAGGAAATGGCCTCAGAGAGGTAACAAAACTTTCCAAAATGAACCGTCTAGCAAGTGGCTAAAGAAGGGTGTGTAGCAGGACTAGCTAAATTTCAACACCACATATTAAGGTCTATTCGAGCACACCTATGAGAGGAAAAGTGGCTTTTAAAAAAAATTGTGTTTTCTTTCAGTAACTTCTTTTTACATTTTCACAGAGTAATAATTTTCTATTCTATTTCTTTTTCACTTATATCATAATATACTCATTATCCCAAATATAAATTCTTCAGAGAACATTTTTTAAATGTCCAGATATTATTTTTTATTGAGATATAATTGACACATATTCAGGTGTATAACATAATGGTTTGATATATGTATATATTGCAAAATGATCACCATTATAAGTCTAGCTAACATGCATCACCACACATAGTTACAATTTTTTTCCTTATGATGAGAACTTTAAAGGTGTACTCTTTTAGCAACTTTCAAATATACAATACAGTATTGTTAACTATAGTCACCATGCTATACATTACATCCCCAGGACATTTATAACTGGAAGTTTGGACTTTTTGATCACCTTCACCCATTTCACCCACCCCTTGCCCCTTGCCTCAGCAACCTCCAACCTCTGTTCTCTGTATCTGTGTGTTTGGTTTGTGTGTGTATGTGTGTGTGTGTGTGTGTGTGTGTGTGTGTGTTTCAGATTCCACATATGAGTGAGATCATATAGTATTTGACTTTCTCTCTCTGACTTATTGCACTTAGCACAATACCCTCAAGGTCATCCATGTTGTCACAAACAGGAGTATTTCCTTCTTTTTTAATGACTGAATAATATTCCATTGTATATATATATATACCACATCTTCTTTATCCATTCATCTGTTGATGGACACTTAGGTTGTTCCCATGTCTTGGTTATTGTAGATAATGCTGGAGTGAACATGGGGTTGCAGATATCCTTGAGATAGTGATTTTGTTTTCTTCAGGTAAATACCCAGAAGTGGCATTGCTGAATCATATGGTAGTTCTATTTTAAATTTTTTGAGGAACCTCCATATTATTTTCCATAGTTGCTGTACCAAGTTACATTCTGACCAACAGTGCACAAGGGTTTCCTTTTCTCTACATCCTCACCAACATTTTTTTTTTAAATTGGAATATAGTTGCTTTACACTGTTGTGCAGTTTCTCCTGTACAGTAAAGTGAATCAGCCATACATATACATATATCCCGTCTTTTTTGAACATATGTTATTTCTTGTTTTTTTTTTTTATGTAATAGCCATTCAAACAGGTGTGAGGTGATATCTCATTGTGGTTTTGATTTGCATTTCCCTGATGGTTAATGATGTTGAGCACCTTTTCATATACCAGTTGGCCATCTGTATGTCTTCTTTGGAAAAATATCTGTTCAGATCCTCTGCCCATTTTTAATTGGGTTGTTGGGGGAAGGGGTTGTTTGTTTTTTGTTTTGCTGTTGTATGATTCTTTATGTATTTTGAATATTAACCCATTATCAGATATATGATTTGCAAATATTTTCTCCCATTCTGTAGATTGCCTTTTTATTTTGTTGATTATTTCCTTTGCTGTATAGAATCTTTTTAGTTTGATGTAGACCCAGTTGCTTATTTTCACTTTTGTTGCCTTTGCTTTCAGTGTCAAATCCAAAAAATCATTGCCAAGACCGATGTCAAGGAGCTTATGCTTTCTTCTAGGAGCTCTATGGTTTCAAGTCTTATGTTCAAATCGTTCATCTATTTTGTCTTGATTTTTGTGTGTAGTGTAAGATGGGGATCCACTTTCATCTTTTGCATGTGACTGTCCAGTTTTCCCAGCATCATTTATTGAAGAGACAGTCCTTTCCCTATTGCATATTCTTGACTCCTTTGTCCATATATTAATTAATTAACCCAAAATTAAATTAATTATATGTGTGGGTTTATCCTCCTATTTTGTTCCATTTTGGCTCTCTATTTTGTTCCATTCATCTGTATGTCTGTTTTTATGCCAATACCGTATTATTTTGGTTACTTATAATTTTATAAGATAGTTCAAAAGTAGAAAGCATGGTGTTTCCAGCTTTGTTCTTCTTTCTTAAGATTACCGTGCCTGTTCAGGATCTTCTGTGGTTCCATACAAATTTTAGGATTGTTTTATTTCTGTGAAAAATGTCAATGGAATTTTGATAGGGATCACATTGAATCTGTAGACTATTTTGGGTAATACAGACATTTTAAACAATATTAATTCTTCTGATCCATGAAATAGAATGTCTTTCATTTATTTGTATCTTCTTCAATTTATTTCATAAATGTGTTATAGTTTTCAGTGTGTAGGTCTTTCACCTCCTTGGTTAAACTTATTCCTAGCTATTTTATTCTTTTTGATGCAGAGAACATTACTTTTAATAGTCATATAACATTACACCTTGCAGAGCACATTATTTTTAACCATTCCTTTACTGTTTGAATTTTAGATTGTGTTCCATTTTTCACTTCACTGAACATCCTTGTGAAAATATTTTTTTCTGCATTTATGATCATTTCCTTAAAAGACATTCCTATATATGAATATGTTCCAACATACACAAATATATTTTCCTTATCTATTTCCAATCTGATACCGAAAATCATCTACCTTTTCACTTCCACCAGCAAAAAACAAGAGTACTCAGCTAGCACCATGCCCACTAGCACAAAGCATTATTTCTTTTGAACAGTCCTTGCTAATTTGATAAATAAAAATGGGTAGTCCAAAATTGTTGTTTTGAGATATGTGTTTTAGATGTCTAAAGAGGCTTATGCTTAGTAAATATTTGTTGAGGACTTGTCCTTCCTGTCTTTCCAGCCCACATTTATTCATCTCCTGTTCTCCCTCTTCCATTCAAGTGTGGGATGAACCTTCCTGAAGCACCACCTGTACCTGCTTGACCTTGGCTGGCCAAATAAAAATGAGAGAAAGGCATCAGGTCCAGGCTCTTCTCTGAAGAAGCTTACAGTCCAAAAGAGACAATCCAGGAAAAAGGGCACAGGGACCTCAGGGAAGCTTCAGCCAACGGCCTGCCTAAGCCACATTTTTCAGATAGCTAGTTAATCAGTCAGAGTTGGAGGAGCATTACAGAAAGAAGGAACAGTGTGGAAAAAGTTCCAAGCGGGAAAGGGCCTTTGGAGTGTAGCTGAAACTCAAGAAACGAGTTAACAGCAGGAGTTGAGGCTAAAGAGGTTGGCTGGGGCCTTGAATGCTACGTGAGAACGATGCTTGTCATTGATGAGCCCCTGAGCTCAGAGCTGTTCTCAGGAGATTCTGTATTCTATACTGATATGGAATAGATCCACTATCCTTTTTCTACTTTTTCCAGAGATGCTAGGACACTCAGAGCAAAGTAGTGTTGTATGCTCATAGTGACTTCCCTCAACCTAGTTTTCTGACTCACCTATTGCTCCCTCATCTCCTCACACTTTGCATTTTCTTCCTCTGTCCCCATTTCTCTGTACCCAATTCTGTCAGAACCTTCCTTGAGTCAACTCTGAAAGCTGTGGAAAGTAAAGAAAGAGCACATTTGTGACTTTTCTCAAAGGAGGAAGTTTCTATAGAGACAGACATTGTATCACTTTCATTATAAAGTTGAGGAACCTGGAAATCAGAGTGGTCTGAGGTGACACAACCTACTATGGCCAAGTTAAATTCACCTTAGGTCTGTATATTTCTTCATCTAACACCTTTCACCTTTCATCATTGTAAATGACTGTCCCCAGAAGACAGAGGGTTGTGGTTATGGGTAGTACTGAAGAGGAGTAGGGCCTCTGCATGGAACTGTAAAGAGGAAGATTCTGGCTCCATTGAGGAATGTCTTCTCAAATCAGAGTGGTCCTCAGGGCTACTATCTGTCTCGCAAGAGAACCTTCTGGTGCAGGAGGAATCCAAACAAAAGCTGGACCACCACTTACCTTGGCTGTAGTAGAGAAATCTCAATTCTCCTGGAGCCTCTTAAGTTTCTGGCTAGTGTACTAGTAGAATGCTTTCCTCATTTTGTTGCCTCAGGCTAGCTGCAATGTTGGCTTTCTCGATTGTTTGACACTAAGATCACTATTGTTTTCACCATCAACTCTGTATACTAGTTTTTCCAAGATCAAATCAAATTATCTCCCTTGGCAGGGAGACTGCTGGTCCACAAGGTCCTGCCCTGACCTGATAGAACCACTGTGTCACAAAGCTGAGGGTGAATGGGAATATTCCCTGGATAAAATGCTGCAGACACCCACTTTTCTTACTAAGTTTTAGTAGTTTTTCTTGAATAAAAGGCTTTCAATTTGTTGTATGTAATTTCCAGGGTCCTAAAATGGTTATTTTGGACTAATTTTTCCAGTTTTATCATTGCTTTTTGGGGAGAGAATTTACTGAGCTCCTTAGCCATTAAAAATTCCCACCTGAAGTCCACCATTTCTGATCACCATGTATTTGTTTACCTTTCTGCTCCCACTTACAGAGGGCGCTCAACACCTTCCCAAGAGAGATTCCAAATTCTTTCTAGTCACTGCTTCAAGCTCAAAACCCAGAATTTCTGGGTGATGGCTACTAGTCTCTATATCAGGTCCAGATGTGACTTCTCATTATCAGGAGGTCTATGAACTAAAAAAAGAAATTGTCTCCTCCCCAAATTCCACCTTTAATCGTTTTAAAAGGAGAAGATAACCTTAATAAACACTCCAATTCAGAAAAGAGGATAATGGGGGTATCCAGAAATTGCTGATATTCTAAAATCCAGTTTGGCATAAGGTTTAACCCTCCTATCCTTAATTGGATTCTGACTGTATTCCCTGGGAACATATCCCCTGTTCATTGTTTTCCTTTATTTTCTTTTAGCATTTCTTAAGGAAAAAAACATATTCCTTTAGATATTGCAGACGAAGAACAATCTCAAAAAGAACTTAGTCTCTCACCCTAGGAAAAGAAGAGGAAATTAAACACAAAGCAAGCAGAAGGAAAGAAATAATAAAATTAGAAAAGAAATTAATAAAATAGAAAAATAATACAGATGTAACCAAAGTTGTTTTTTTTTTTTGAAAAGATCCAAAAATAGGCAAACTTTTAGCTAGATTGAGTAAGAAAAAAAATTAACAAAATACAGAGATTAGCTCAAGATGGCAGAGTAGAAGGACGTGCACTCACCCCTTCTTGCGAGAGCACAGGAATCACAACTAACTGCTGAGCAACCATCCATCAATGGAAAAATGCTGGAACCTATCAAAAAAGATACCCTACATCTAAAGACAAAGGAGAGGCCACAGTGGGATAGTAGGAGGGGGACAGTCAAATAGAATCAAATCCCATACCAGCTGGGGGGGGGGGGACCTCAAACAAAAACAATTATACCACAGAAGTTCTTCCACTGGAGTAAAGGTTCTAAGCCCCATGTTGGGCTTCCCAGCCTTGGGGTTCAGCAATGGGAGGAATCCCCAGAGAGTCCAGCTTTGAAGGCCAGCAGGATTTGATTACAGGACTTCCACAGGACTGGGGGAAACAGAAATGCCACTCTTGGAGGGCATACACAAAGTCTTGTGTGCACCAGGACCCAGGGGAAGAAAGCAGTGATCCCGTAAAAGACTGGGCCAGACCTACCTGCTAGTATTGGAGGATCTCTTGCAGTGGTGGGGTGGGCCAGCTGTGACTCACTGCAGGGACAAAGACACTGGCAGCAGCAGTTCTGGGGAGCACTCATTGGCGTGAGCCCTCCCAGAGGCCACTATTAGCCCCACCAAACAGCCTGTAGGCACCAGTGCTGGGTCACCTCAGGCCAACAAACCAACAGAGAGGGAACACAACTCCATCCATTAGCAGACAAGCAGATTAAAGTTTTATTGAGCACGGCACTGCCCACCAGAGGAACAAGAACCAGCTCTACCCACCACCAGTACCTCACGTCAGGAAGCTTGCACAAGACTCTTAGATAACCTCACTCATCATGGGACAGACAACAGAAATAAGAAGAACTACAGTCCTGCAGCCTGCAGAATGAAAACCACAATCACGGAAAGTTAGACAAAATGAAACAGCAGAGGATTATGTCCCAGATGAAGGAACAAGATAACCCCCGCCCCCAAAACAACTAAGTGAAGTGGAGATAGACAACCTTCTGCAAAAAGAATTCATAATAATGATAGTGAAGATAATCCAGGATCTCAGAGAAAGAATGAAGGTGCAAGTAATGTTCAACAAAGACCTAGAAGAACTAAAGAACAAACAAACAGAGATGAACAATAACTGAAATTAAAAATACACTAGAAGGAATCAATAGCAGAATAACTGAGGCAGAAGAATGGATAAGTGACCTGGAAGACAGAATGGTGGAAATCACTGCCATGGAATAGAATAAAGAAAAAAGAATGAGAAGAAATGAAGACAGCCTAAGAGACCTCTGGGACAACATTAAATGCACCAACATTCTTATTATAGGGGTCCCAGAAGGAGAAGAGAGAGAGCAAAAACCTGAGAAAATAGTTGAAGAGATAATAGCTGAAAACTTCCCTAACATGGGGAAGGAAATAGTCACCCAAGTCCTGCAAGCACAGAGAGTCCCAGGCAGGATAAACCCAAGAAGGAACATGCTGAGACACATAGTAATCAAATTGACAAAAATTAAAGACAAAGAAAAAATATTAAAAGCAACAAGGGAACTCCCATAAGGTTATCAGCTGATTTCTCAGCAAAAGCTCTGCAGGCCAGGAGTGGCATGATATATTTAAAGTGATGAAAGGGAAGAACCTACAACCAAGAATACTCTACCCAGCAAGGCTCTCATTCAGATGTAACAGAGAAATCAAAAGCTTTACAGACAAGCAAAACTTAAGAGAATTCAGCACCACCAGACCAGCTTTGCAACAAATGCTAAAGGAACCCCCCTAGGTGGGGAAGAGATCAGCAACTTAAAACAACTTTGTACATATGTAGACTGCTATATCAAAACCTCATGAGACATCCAAGATAATGGAGGACATGGAGTTCATCTCTCTCCATGGATGCCTCAGGAATACATCTACAGATGCAACAGTTCTCACAGAACACTGGTTGAACATTAGCGGAAGACCATGGACACTGGAGGGGACTAAATATCCCCACATAACTGGGTAGGAAGAAAGAAAGAAGGGAGAAGGAGGAGGAGAGGAAGGGGGATGGGACCTGCACCCTGGGGCAGGTCAGCTGAAGCAGAGGAGAGACTCCCGCATCTGGGGAAGCCCCCTCTTCAATGGGGAAATCGGTTGGGACAGAAGGGAAGCATTTGAGGCTGTTGGAGGAGCGTGAAGCAGCTGATCTATGGCAGACAGGACAGAGTGAGAACTACACAGACGGTCCATGCTCCAGCACTACATGCCCCGGACTGGGACGTGTGTTCACTGGTGTGCAAGGGGTCTGGGAGCTGGAGCGTGGGGATTGGAGAACAGGCCCAGGGCAAGGACTGCTGTTGGCTGTGGGGAGACTGAGGGGACCGGAGGGAGGAAATCTGCAGCAGGAGATGCCTACGGACGAAGACCAGACTGCCATGGAAGCAGGGCACTACTGATGAGTCACACACAGGGGGTGGAGCCAATATTGTAGCCTCTCTCTCCCCACACACTGGTGCCTGCTGATGGGCAATAGAAAAAGCCCTCTCAGGACTGGCCCTCGTGCACCTGCTGCCAGGCAATAGAAAAAGCCCTCCCAGGGCTGGCCCTTGCACGCCTGCCACTTGACTCCAGAAAAGGCATTCACTAGGGCCATATCTCTTGTGCCTGTGGTTGCCAGCTTCCCTGCACATCTGGTGTCGCCAGGCCTCCCTCGATTGAAGCAGTCATACCACCTCCACGCCCTGCCCTCGCTGGGGCAGACCCAAGTGCTCCAGGGCAGCCTCAGGACCAGACTCCTGTGAGTGGCCCACACGCAGAGGTGGGGATAAAACCAAAGCTGAACCCCAGGAATGGGGCGAATAAGGAAGAAGATCGAAAATCTCTCCATCAGCTGCACAAGCTGCAGGATAAATCCCCATGATCAGCTAGGTAGACCCTGCATCTATGGAATATCTGAGTAGACAATGAGTGTTCCCACAAAAAACAGTCTGGCTTTGGCAGCTGTGGACTTTGGGGGCAAGTGCACGTGGGAGTTGGGCCATATCAGAGTCTTAGTGGTCCCCACAGTGCCGACAACAGGTCCAGAGACCAGCCCAGAGGCAGTGGAGGACCACTTGGGGCAGTGGAGGTGGGCTGCATCTCACAGTGGGTGAAAGGACACTGACGGCTGAGACCCCAGGAAAACATTATTATTACTGGTACTTTCCTTTTTTTTTTATTTATACTTTTGTTTTAACATCTTTATTGGAGTATAATGCTTTACAATGGTGTGTTAGTTTCTGCTGTACAACAAAGTGAATCAACTGTATGTATACATATATCCCCATATCCCCTCCCTCTTGCGCCTCCCTCCCAACCTCCCTGTCCCACCCCTCTAGGTGGTGAAAACAACACCAAGCTGATCTCCCTGTGCTATGCAGCTGCTTCCCACTAGCTGTCTCTTTTACATTTTGTAGTGTAAATATGTCAGTGCGACTCTCTCACTTCGTCCCAGCTTACCCTTCCCCCTCCCCATGTCCTCAAGTTCATTCTCTATGTCTGCATCTTTATTCCTGTCCTGCCCCTAGGTTCATCAGAACCGTTTTTATTTTAGATTCCATACATATGTGTTAGTATACAGTATTTGTTTTTCTCTTTCTGACTTACTTCACTCTGTATGACAGTCTCTAGATCCATCCACATCTCAACAAATGACCCAATTTCGTTCCTTTTTATGGCTGAGTAATATTCCATTGTATATATGTACATGTACTTTATCCATTCGTCTGTTGATGGGCATTTAGGTTGCTTCCATGACCTGGCTATTGTAAACAGTGCTGCAATGAACATTGGGGGGCATGTGTCTTTTTGAATTGTGGTTTTCTCTGGGTATATGCCCAGTAGTGGGATTGCTGGATCATATGGTAATGCTATTTTTAGTTTTTTAAGGAACCTCCATACTGTTCTCCATAGTGCCTGTATCACTTTACATCCCCACCAACAGTGCAAGAGGGTTCCCTTTTCTCCACACCCTCTCCAGCATTCATTGTTTGTAGATTTTCTGATGAAACCCATTCTAACTGGTGTGAGGTGATACCTCATTGTAGTTTTGATTTGCATTTCTCTAATAATTAGTGATGTTGAGCAGCTTTTCATGTGCTTCTTGGCCATCTGTATGTCTTCTTTGGAGAAGTGTCTATTTAGGTCTTCTGCCCGTTTTTGTATTGGGTTGTTTGTTTTTTTAATATTGAGCTGCATAAGCTGTTCATATATTTTGGGGATTAATCCTTTGTCTGTTGATTCGTTTGCAAATGTTTTCTCCCATTCTGAGGGTTGTCTTTTCGTCTTGTTTATGGTTTCCTTTGCTGTGCAAAAGCTTTAAAGTTTCATTAGGTCCCATTTGTTTATTTTTGTTTTTACTTCCATTACTCTAGGAGGTGGATCAAAAAAGGTCTTGCTGTGATTGATGCCAAAGAGTGTTCTTCCTATGCTTTCCTCTAAGAGTTCTACAGTGTCCGGTCTTACATTTATGTCTCTAATCCATTTTGAGTTTATTTTTGTGTATGGTGTTAGAGAGTGTTCTAATTTCATTCTGTTACATGTAGCTGTCCAGTTTTCCCAGCACCACTTGCTGAAGAGACTGTCTTTTCTCCATTGTATATCCTTGCCTCATTGTCATAATTTAGTTGACCATAAGTGCATGGGTTTACCTCTGGGCCTTCTATCTTGTTCCATTGATCTATGTTTCTGTTTTTGTGCTGGTACCATATTGTCTTGATTACTGTAGTTTTCTAGTATAGTCTGAAATCAGGGAGTCTGATTCCTCCAGCTCTGTTTTTTTCCCTCAAGACTGCTTTGGCTATGCAGGATCTTTTGTGTCTCCATACAAATTTTAAGATTTTTTGTTCTAGTTCTGTAAAAAATGCCATTGGTAATTTGATAGGGATTGCACTGAATCTGTAGATTGCTTTGGGTAGTACAGTCATTTTCACAATACTGATTCTTCCAATCCAAGAACATGGTATATCTCTCCATCTGTTGGTATTATCTTTAATTTCTTTCATCAGTGTCTTAGAGTTTTCTGCATACAGGTCTTTTGTCTCTCTAGGTAGGTTTATTCCTAGGTATTTTATTCTTTTTGTTGCAATGGTAAATGGCACTGTTTCCTTAATTTCTCTTTCAGATTTTTCATCATTAGTGTATAGGAATGCAAGAGATTTCTGTGCATTAATTTTGTATCCTGCTAATTTACCAAATTCATTGATTAGCTCTAGTAGTTTTCTGGTGGCATCTTTAGGATTCTCTATGTATAGTATCATGTCATCTGCAAACAGTGACAGTTTTACTTATTCTTTTCCAATTTGGATTCCTTTTATTTCTTTTTCTTCTCTGATTGCTGTGGCTAGGACTTCCAAAACTATGTTGAATAATAGCGGTGAGAGTGGACATCCTTGTCTTGTTCCTGATCTTAGAGGAAATGTTTTCAGTTTTTCACCATTGAGAATGATGTTTGCTGTGGGTTTGTCATATATGACCTTTATTATGTTGAGGTAGGTTCCCTGTATTCCCACGTTTTGTAGAGTTTTTATCATAAATTGGTGTTGAATTTTGTCAAAAGCTTTTTCTGCATCTATTGAGATGATCATATAGTTTTTATTCTTCAATTTGTTAATATGGTGTATCACATTGATTGATTTGCTTATATTGAAGAATCCTTGCATCCCTGGGATAAATCCCACTTGATCGTGGTGTATGATCCTTTTAATGTGTTGTTGGATTCTGTTTGCTAGTATTTTGTTGAGGACTTTTGCCTCTATATTCATCAGTGATATTGGTCTGTAATTTTCTTTTTTTTTGTAGTATCTTTGTCTGGTTTTGGTATCAGGGTGATGGTGGCCTCATAGAATGAGTTTGGGAGTGTGCCTTCCTCCACAATTTTTTGGAAGAGTTTGAGAAGGATGGGTGTTAGCTCCTATCTAAATGTTTGATAGAATTCACCTGTGAAGCCCTCTGGTACTGGACTTTTGTTTGTTGGAAGATTTTTAATCACAGTTTGAATTTCATTACTTGTGATTGGTCTGTTCATATTTTCTATTTCTTCCTGGTTCAGTCTTGGAAGGTTATACTTTTCTAAGAATTTGTCCATTTCTTCCAGGTTGTCCATTTTACTGGCAAACTGTTGCTTGTAGTAGTCTCTTAGGATGCTTTGTATTTCTGTGGTGTCGGTTGTAACTTCTCCTTTTTATTTCTAATTTTATTGGTTTGAGTCCTCTCCCTCTTTTTCTTGAGGAGTCTGGCTAATGATTTATCAATTTTGTTTATCTCTTCAAAGAACCAGCTTTTAGTTTTATTAATCTTTGCTATTGTTTTCCTTGTTTCTATTTCATTTATTTCTGCTCTGACCTTTATGATTTCTTTCCTTCTGCTAACTTTGGGTTTTGTTTGCTCTTCTTTCTCTATTTTCTTTAGGTGTAAGGTTAGATTGTTTATTTGAGATTTTTTTTGCTTCTTGAAGTAGGCTTGTAGAGCTATAAACGTCCCTCTTAGAACTGCTTTTGCTGCATCCCATAGGTTTTGGATCGTCGTGTTTTCATTGTCATTTGTCTCTAAGTATTATTTGATTTCCTCTTTGATTTCTTCAGTGATCTCTTGGTTATTTAGTAACGTAGTGTTCAGCCTCCATGTGTTTGTGCTTTTTATGTTTTTTCCCATGTAATTCATTTCTAATCTCCTAGCATTGTGGTCAGAAAAGATGCTTGATATGATTTCAATTTTCTTAAATTTATTGAGGCTTGATTTGTGACCCAAGATGTGATCTACCCTGGAGAATGTTCCGTGTGCACTTGAGAAGAAAGTGTAATCTGCTGTTTTTGGATGGAATGTCCCATAAATATCAATTAAATCTATCTGGTCTATTGTGTCATTTAAAGCTTCTGTTTCCTTATTTATTTTCATTTTGGATGATCTGTCCATTGGTGTAAGTGAGGTGTTAAAGTCCCCCACTATTATTGTGTTACTGTCAATTTCCCCTTTTATAGCTGTTAGCAGTTGCCTTATGTACTGAGGTGCTCCTATGTTGGGTGCATATATATTTATAATTGTTATATCTTCTTCTTGGATTGATCCCTTGATCATTATGTAGTGTCCTTCCTTGTGTCTTGTAACATTCTTTATTTTAAAGTCTATTTTATCTGATATGAGTATAGCTACTCCAGCTTTCTTTTGATTTCCATTTGCATGGAATATCTTTTTCCATCCCCTCACTTTCAGTCTGTATGTGTCCCTAGGTCTGAAGTGGGTCTCTTGTAGACAGCATATATATGGGTCTTGTTTTTATATCCATTCAGCAAGCCTGTGTCTTTTGGTTGGAGCATTTAATCCATTCACGTTTAAGGTAATTATTGATATGTATGTCCCTATGACCATTTTCTTAATTGTTTTGGGTTTGTTTTTGTGGGTCCTTTTCTTCTCTTGTGTTTCCCACTTAGAGAAGTTCCTTTAGCATTTGTTGTAGAGCTGGTTTGGTGGTGCTGAATTCTCTTAACTTTTGCTTGTCTGTAAGGCTTTTGACTTCTCCATCGAGTCTGAATGAGATCCTTGCTGGGTAGAGTAATCTTGGTGGTAGGTTCTTCCCTTTCATCACTTTAAGTATATCATGCCACTCCCTCCTGGCTTGCAGAGTTTCTGCTGAGAAATCAGCCGTTAACCTTATGGGAGTTCCCTTGTTTGTTATTTGTCATTTTTCCCTTGCTGCTTTCAATAATTTTTCTTTAATTTTTGCCAATTTGATTACTATGTGTCTCAGCGTGTTTCTCCTTGGGTTTATCCTGTATGGGACTCACTGCGCTTCCTGGACATGGGTGGCTATTTCCTTTCTCATGTTAGGGAAGTTTTCAAATATAATCTCTTCAAATATTTTCTCGGGTTCCTTCTCTCTCTCTTCTCCTTCTAGGACCCCTATAATGCAAATATTGTTGCATTTAATGTTGTCCCAGAGGTCTCTTAGGCTGTCTTCATTTTTTTTCATGCTTTTTTCTTAATTTTGTTTGGCAGCAGTGAATTCTACCACTCTGTTTTCCAGGTCACTTATCCGTTCTTCTGCCTCAGTTATTCTGCTATTGATTCCTTCTAGTGTAGTTTTCATTTCAGTTATTGTATTGTTCATCTCTGTTTGTTTGTTCTTTAATTCTTCTAGGTCTTTGTTGAACATTTCTTGCATCTTCTCGATCTTTGCCTCCATTCTTTTTCTGAGGTCCTGCATCATCTTCACTACCATTATTCTGAATTCTTTTTTCTGAAAGGTTGCCTATCTCCACTTCATTTGGTTGTTTTTCTGGGGTTTTATCTTGTTCCTTCATCTGGTACATAGCCCTCTGCCTTTTCATCTTGTCTATCTTTCTGTGAATGTGGTTTTTGTTCCACAGGCTGCAGGATTGTAGTTCTTCTTCCTTCTGCTGTCTTCCCTCTGACCATCACTTTACTTTTAATTTATCTGTGTGTTTAAAATGGATTTCCTCTTGACAACATATTATTTTGTCTTGCTTTTATCCATTCCATCAATCTCTTCTTTTAATTGTTTTATTTAGACTATTCACATTTAATTTGATCATTAATCAAGTTGGTTAATATCTATCATATTCGTAACTGTTTTCTATTCACTGCCCTTGTCCTTTATTTCCTTTTTATGTTCTCCTGTTTTTCTGCCTTCTCTGCTTTTAATTGAGCATTTATATTGTTCCATTTACTCTCTTCCCATAGCATACGAATTATAACTCTTAAAAATGCTTTTTTCCATGAGTAGTACAGGTTACTTATAATAGTATTTACAATTTCTCTTGTTACATTGCGGTCATTTGTTTCAGTTACCCAAATGATGGAAACATTCAATACATTTTTATCAGTACATTTGTAAGAGTTATTTATTAAATCAATTAAGAATCAAAAACATGAAAGATTTTATTTTAACTTATTTAATGCTCATTTTTAATATAGATCTGAGTTTCTGACCTATATCATTTACCTTCTCTGAAAAACTTAAATCCTTTCTTGCAAGGCAGATCTAAAGGGAACAAATATCCTCAGATTATATTTGTCTGAGAAAGTCTTTATTTCTCCTTGACATTTTTCATTACAGTAAATACATATAATATAAATTTTACCATTTTTAAATGTACAGTTAATGTTATTAAATACAGTTATAATGATGTGCAATATACTTATGGTATATGTATATACAATCCAGCTCTGTAAATCTTTTCATCTTGTAAAACTGAAACTTTATGTCCATCAAACAATATCCTCCATTTCCCCTATCCCCAAGCAATCACAATTCTATTTTCTGTCTCTATGATTTTGACTACCCTAAGTACCTCAAGTAAGCAGAATTGTATTTGAAGTATTTGTCTGTTTTGAAAATTGCATATAGTATTTTTTTATTAGTTATCTATTTTTTACATATTAGTGTGTATATGTCAATCCCAATCTCCCAATTCATCCCACAACCACCACCACCACCACCACCACCACCCCTGCATTCCCCCCTTGGTGTCCATACGTTTGTTCTCTACATCTGTGTCTCTATTTCTGCCTTGCAAACAAGTTCATCTGTACCATTTTTCTGATTCCACATATATGCATTAATATACGATATTAGTTTTTCTCTTCCTGACTTACTTCACTCTGTATGACAGTCTCTAGGTCTATCCAGGTCTCTACAAATGACCCAATTTCATTCCTTTTTATGGCTGAGTAATATTCCATTGTATATATGTACCACATTTTCTTTATCCATTCATCTGTTGATGGGCATTTAGGTTGCTTACATGACCTGGCTACTGTAGATAGTGCTGCAATGAACATTGGGGTGCCTGTGTCTTTTCGAATTATGGTTTTCTCTGGGTATATGCCCAGTATTGGGATTGCTAGGTCTTATGGTAATTCTATTTTTAAGGAACCTCCTTACTGTTCTCCATAGTGGTTGTATCAATTTACATTCCTACCAAAAGTGCTAGAGGGTTCCCTTTTGTCCACACCCTCTCCAGCATTTGTTGTTTGTAGATTTTCTGATGATGCCCATTCTAACTGGTGCGAGGTGATACCTCATTGTAGTTTTGATTTGCATTTCTCTAATAATTAGTGATGTTGAGCAGCTTTCCATGTGCCTCTAGGCATCTGTATGTCTTCTTTGGAGAAATGTCTGTTTAGGTCTTCTGCCCATTTTTTGACTGCATTGTTTGTTTTTTTAATATTGAGCTGCATGGGCTGTTTATATATTTTGGAGATTAACCATTTGTCTGTTGATTCGTTTGCAAATATTTTCTCCCATTCTGAGGTTTGTCTTTTCATCTTGTTTATAGTTTCCTTTGTTGTGCAAATGATTTTAAGTTTCATTAGGTCCCATTTCTTTATTTTTTTTTTATTTCCATTACTCTAGGAGGTGGGTCAAAAAAGATCTTGCTGTGGTTTATGTCAAAGAGTTTTCTTCCTATGTTTTACCCTACGAATTTTATAGTATCCAGTCTTACATTTAGGTCTTTAATCCATTTGGAGTTTATTTTTGTGTATGGTGTTAGGAAGTGTTCTAATTTCATTCTTTTTCTTGTAACTGCCCAGTTTTCCCAGCACAACTTATTGAAGACACTGTCTTTTCTCCATTGTATATCCTTGCCTCCTTTGTCATAGATTAGTTGACCATAGGTGTGTGGGTTTATCTCTGGGTTTTCTATCCTGTTGTATTGATCTACATTTCTGGGTTTTTGTTTTTTGTTTTTGTTTTTTTTTTTTTTGCCTGCATTGGTTCTTTGTTGCTATGCGCGGGCTTTTCTCTAGTTGTGGTGATCAGGGGTTACTCTTTGTTGCGTTGTGTGGGCTTCTCATTGCGGTAGCTTCTCTGTTGCAGAGCATGGGTTCTAGGTGCAAGGGCTTCAGTAGTTGTGGCTCACAGGCTCTAGAGTCCAGACTCAGTAGCTGTGGCACATGGGCTTAGTTGCTTATCAGACCAGGGCTTGAACCTGTGTCCCCTGCATTGGCAGGCAGATTCTTAACCACTGCACCACCAGGGAAGCCCTACATTTCTATTTTTGTGCCAGTACCATATTGTCTTGTTTACTGTAGCTTTGTAGTATAGTCTGAAGTCAGGGAGTCTGATTCCTCCAGCTCTGTTTTTTTTTTCCCTCAAGATTGCTTCAGCTATTTGGTGTCTTTTGTGTCTGCATACAAATTTTAAGATTTTTTGCTCTAGTTCTGTAAAAAATGCCATTGGTAATTTGATAGGGTTTGCATCTGTAGATTGCTTTGGGTAATATAGTCATTTTCACAATATTGATTCTTCCAATCAAAGAACATGGTATATCTCTCCATCTGTTTGTGTCATCTTTGATTTCTTTCATCAGTGTCTTATAGTTTTCTGAGTACAGATCTTTTACCTCCTTAGATAGGTTGATTCCTAGGTTTTTTTTCTTTTTGTTGCAATGGTGATGGGATTGTTTCTTATATTTCTGTTTCTGATCTTTCATTGTTAGTGTATAGGAATGCAAGAGATTTCTGTGCATTAATTTTGTATCCTGCAACTTTACCAAATTCATTGATTAGCTCTAGTAGTTTTCTGGTGGCATCTTTAGGATTATCTATGTATTGTATCATGTCATGTGCAAGCAGTGACTGTTTTACTTCTTCTTTTCCAATTTGTATTCCTTTTATTTCTTTTTCTCCTCTGATTGCCGTGGCTAGGACTTCCAAAACTATGTTGAATTATAGTGGTGAGAGTGGACATCCTTGTCTTTTTCCTGATCTTAGAGAAAATGTTTCAGTTTTCGCCATTGAGAATGATGTTTGCTGTGGGTTTGTCATATATGGCCTTTATTATGTTGAGGTAGGTTCCCTGTATTCCCACGTTTTGTAGAGTTTTTATCATAAATTGGTGTTGAATTTTGTCAAAAGCTTTTTCTGCATCTATTGAGATGATCATATGGTTTTTATTCTTCAATTTGTTAATATGGTGTACCACATTGATTGATTTACGTATATTGAAGAATCCTTGCATCCCTGAGGTAAATCCCACTTGATCATGGTGTATGATCCTTTTAATGTGTTGTTGGATTCTGTTTGCTACTATTTTGTTGAGGATTTTTGCATCTATATTCATCAGTGAAATTGGTCTGTAATTTTCTTTTTTTTTGTAGTATCTTTGTCTGGTTTTGGTATCAGGGTGATGGTGGCCTCATAGAATGAGTTTGGGAGTGTTCCTTCCTCTGCAATTTTTTGGAAGAGTTTGAGAAGGATGGGTGTTAGCTCTTCTCTAAATATTTATAGAATTCACCTGGGTAGCCATCTGGTCTTAGACTTTTGTTTGTTGGAAGATTTTTAATCACATTTCCACATTCAGTGCTTGTGACTGGTCTGTTCATGTTTTCTATTTCTTCCTGGTTCAGTCTTGGAAGGTTATACCTTTCTAAGAATTTGTCCATTTCCTCCAGGTTGTCCATTTTATTGGCATAGAGTTGCTGGTAGTAGTCTCTTATGATGCTTTGTATTTCTGGGTGTCTGTTGTAACTTCTGCTTTTTCATTTCTAATTTTATTGATTTGAGTCCTCTCCCTCTTTTTCTTGATGAGTCTGGCTAAAGGTTTATCAATTTTGTTCATGTTCTCAAAGAACCAGATTTTAGTTTATTGATCTTTGCTATCATTTTCTATTTCTATTTTGTTTATTTCTGCTCTGATCTTTATGATTTCTTTCTTTCTGCTAACTTTGGGTTTTGTTTGTTCTTCTTTCTCTAGTTCCTTTAGGTGTAAGAATAAATTGTTTATTTGAGATTTTTCTTGTCTCTTGAGATAGGTTTGTATTGCTATAAGCTTCTCTCTTAGAACTACTTTTGCTGCATCAGATACGTTTTGGATAGTCGTGTTTTCATTGTCATTTGTCTCTAGGTATTTTTTGATTTCCTCTTTGATTTCTTCAATGATCTCTTGGTTATTTAGTAACGTAGTGTTTAGCCTCCATGTGTTTGTGTTTTTTACGTTTTTTTCCCTGTAATTTATTTCTAATCTCATAGCGTTGTGGTTGGAAAAGATACTTGATATCATTTCAATTTTCTTAAATTTACCCAGGCTTGATTTGTGACCCAAGATGTGATCTACCCTGGAGAATGTTCCGTGTGCACTTGAGAAGAAAGTGTAACCTGCTGTTTTGGGATGGAATGTCCTATAAATATTAATTAAATCTATCTGGTGTATTGTGTCAGTTAAAGCTTGTGTTTCCTTATTAATTTTCTGTCTGGATGATCTGTCCATTTGGTGTAAGTGAGGTGTTAAAGTCCCCCACTATTATTGTGTTACAGTCGTTTTGCTGTTTTATAGCTGTTAGCATTTGCCTTATGTATTGTGGTGCTCCTATGTTGGGTGCATATATATATATGGGTGCAAATATATATAATTGTTACATCTTCTTCTTGGATTGATTCCTTGATCATTATGTAGTGTCCTTCCTAGTCTCTTGTAACATTATTTTAGTCTATTTTATCTGATATGAGTATTGCTACTCCAGCTTTCTTTTGATTTCCATTTTCATGGAATATCTTTTTCCATCCCCTCACTTTCTCTTGTAGACAGCATATATATGGGTCTTGTTTTTGTATCCTTTCAGCAAGCCTGTTTCCTTTGGTTGGAGCATTTAATCCATTCACATTTAACGTAATTATCGAGATGTATGTTCCTATTACCATTTTCTTAATTGTTTTGCGTTTGTTTTTGTAGGCCCTTTTCTGCTGTTGTGTTTCCCACTTAGAGAAGTTCCTTTAGCATTTGTTCTAGAGCTGCTTTGCTTGTGCTGAATTCTCTTAGCTTTTGCTTGTCTGTAAAGCTTTTGATTTCTCTGTCAAAGCTGAATGAGATACTTGCCAGGTAGAGTAATCTTGGTTTTTGGGTTCTTCCCTTTCATCACTTTAAATATATTGTGCCACTCCCTTCTGACTTGTAGAGTTGCTGCTGAGAAATCAGCTGTTAACCTTATGGGAGTTCCCTTGTATGTTATTTGTCATTTTTCCCTTGTTACTTTTAATAATTTTTCTTTGCTTTTAATTCTTGTCAATTTGATTACTATGTGTCTCAGCATATTTCTCCTTGGGTTTATCCTGCCTGGGACTCTCTGCACTTCCTGGACTTGTTGGCTATTTCCTTTCTAATTTTAGGGAAGTTCTCAACTATAATCTCTTCAAATATTTTCTCAGCTCTTTTCTCTCTCTCTTCTCCTTCTGGAACCCCTATAATGCGAATGTTGGTGTGTTTATTGTTGTCCCAGAGGTCTCTTAGGCTGTCTTCATTTCTTCTCATTCTTTTTTCTTTATTCTGTTCTGCAGCAGTTTTCCACCATTCTGTCTTCCAGGTCACTTATCCACTCTTCTGCCTCAGTTATTCTGCTATTAATTCCCTCTAGTGTATTTTTCATTTCAGTTATTGTATTGTTATCTCATTGTTTGTTTGTTCTTGAATTCTTCTAGGTGTTTGTTCTTTAATTCTTCTAGGTCTTTGTTAAACATTTCTTACATCTTCTCCATCTTTGCTTCCATTCTTTATTCGAGGTCCTGGATCATCTTCACTACCATTATTCTGAATTCTTTTTCTGGAAGATTGTCTCTACTTCACTTAGTTGTTCTTCTGGTGTTTTATCTTGTTCCTTCATCTGGTATATAGTCCTCTGCCTTTTCAGTTTGTCTATCTTTCTGTGAATGTGGTTTTCGTTCCACAAGCTGCAGGATTGTAGTTTATTTTGCTTCTGCTGTCTTCCCCCTGGTGGATGAGGCTATCTAAGAGGCTTGTGCAAGCATCCTGATGGGAGGAACTGGTGGTGGGTAGAGCTGGGTGTTGCTCTGGTGGGCAGAGCTCAGTAAAACTTTAATACACTTGTCTGCTGATTCGTGGGCTGGGTTCCCTCCCTGTTGGTTGTTTGGCCTGAGGTGACACAGCACTGGAGCCTTCAGTGTCTTTGGTGGGGCTAATGGCCAACTCCAGGAGGGCTCACACCAAGGAGTACTTCCCGAACTTCTGCTGCCAGTGTCCTTGTCCCCGCAGTGAGCCACAGCCACCCCTTGCCTCTGCAGGAGACCCTCCAACACTAGCAGCTAGGTCTGGTTCAGTATCCTATGGGGTCACTGCTCCTTCCCCCTGGGTCCTGGTGCACACACTACTCTGTGTGTGCTCTCCAAGAGTGGAGTCTCTGTTTCCCCAAGTCCTGTCGAAGTCCTGCAATCAAATCCTGCCAACCTTCAAAGTCTGATTCTCTGGGAATTCCTCCTTCTGTTGCCAGACCCCCAGTTTGGGAAGCCTAATGGGGGGCTCAGAACCTTCACTCCAGTGGTTGGACTTCCGTGGTATAAGTGTTCTCCAGGTTGTGAGTCTCCCACTCAGCGGTTATGGGATTTGATTTTATTGTGATTGCACCCCCTTCTACCATCTCACTGTGGCTTCTCCTTTGTTTTGGATGTGGGGTATCTTTTTTGGTGAGTTCCAGTGTCTTCCTCTCGATGATTGTTCAGCAGTTAGTTGTGATTCCAGTGCTCTCACAAGAGGGAGTGAGCGTATGCCCTTCTACTCCACCATCTTGAACCAATCTCTGAAGTATCTGTCTTTTTGTGACTGGTTTACTTCACTTAGCATAATGTCCTCAAGGTTTACCTATGTTGTAGTGTATGTCAGGATTTCCTTCCATTTTAAGGCTGAATAATATTCTGTTTTATATATATATATACATATATATATACATTTTGCTTATCTATATGTATATATATATAACACATTTTGCTTATCCATTCATCTGTCAGTGGACACTTGCATTACTACCACGTTTTAGCTATTGTAAATAATGCTGCTATAATGTGTCTAGGGTGGGTCTCTTTGAGTTCATTTTACTTGGAGTTTGTTGAGCTTCTTGGATGATTATATTCATATCTTTTATCAAATTTGGGAAGGTTTTGGCCATTATTTCTTCAAATATTTTCTCTGTCCTGTTCTCTCTCTCTTCTTCTGAAGTCCCACAATGGTATGTTGATCTTCTTGATGGTGTCCCATAGGTCCCTCAAGTCTGTTCAATTTGCTTCATTCTTTCATCTTTCTGTTCCTCAGACTTGATAATTTTAAATTCACTGATTCTTTTTTCTGCCAGCTCAAATATGCCTTTGAATCCCTGTAGCATATTTTTAATTTCAGTTATTATACTTTTCAGCTCCAGAATTTCATTTTGGATAATTTTTAGGTTTTCTGTCTTTTTACTGATATTTTCATTTTCTTCACACATCTTTTTCTTGATTTTCTCCATGTCATTATTTATTTCTTTGATCATCATTAAGATAGTTGTTTTAATTTTTTTTCTAGTGGTCCACCGTCAGGTCTTTTTTGGGACAGTTTCTTGGTTTATTTTTTCCTTTGAATGCACCACACTTTTCTTTCTTTATGCCTTGTGATTTTTTTGTTGTTGAAAACTGGATGTTTGGATATAAAAATTTGTTAATTCTGGAGATTCAATTTTCCCCTTTCCCAAGGGTTTGCTGTTTTATTTTGGTTCTGTTGTTATTGTTTTCATTGTTGTAGACTGTCTCTGTGCTGAGGATAAGTCTGAGCTGAAAATTGATCTTCTTGGTTCTTTTCTGAGCTGCACTTTCCCTTGGGCAAACTCCCCTATATATGCAGTTAGTTTTTAATGTCCTGGTCTTTGATGTCTGGCTCCCAAAAGGAGGAGGGAAATGAAGAGGAAAAAAATGGCGCTAGCTCTTTAAATCTCCAGGAAGCCACTCCAGCTAGAGAAATAGATGCTTATAACAATGGGGGGAGGTTCGATGATAATGGTACCACCTCTTTTTCTGCATCTCTGTTATCAGAAGCAACAATAAGTGATCAGAGCACAGATCCCAATATTTGGAGGACAGCATCCTCTTTGCCTAATCTGGTTCCCACAGGCTATGTGCAAGGCAACCCAAGAACATGTGCACAGCTTGCCTGCCCCAGGGCTGGGAATGAGAAATGGGTAACTGCTACTGTGTTCAGAGGTGAAATTGACAGAAGTTAATTGCAATTTACCATACAAATCTCCGTTGGAAGTTGCAAACTTTCAGTAGACTCCAGTATAATTACATCTGACAGATTCTGCCATTGTAAATGTTTATGTGGGGAGACAGATTTCTGATATTTTCTACTCTCCCATCTTCCCAATCTTCTCTGCCTTTTTTTGATTACTGTTACAATGATTTATCTTTCTCCATTCTTTTTATTTTTAATATGTGTCAATATTTAAAGTAGGTTCATTTTAGAAAACATGGGTGTTGGTTTTTTATCCACTCTGACAATGTCTATCTTTTAATTGATGTATCTATACCATTGATATTTAAAGTGATTATTGATATATTTGGATTAATATCTAACTTTTTTTTTTACATTTTCTATTCATTGCTCTTCTTCTTTGGTCTTATTATTGTCCTTCACGTTTTTCTTCACTTTGTGGTTTTAATTGAGCATTGTATATTATTCCATTTTCTCTCCTTTCTTAGGATATGTATTATATATATTTTTAAACTTTTTTGAGTGGTTTCCTTAGAGCTTTCAATATACATTTACAACTAACAAAAGTCGACCTTCAAATAACACTATACTGCTTCATAAGTAGTACAAATACTTATAATAACAAACGTATCTTATGCTCTCTTCCTGTCCATTGTTTTATTGCTGTTATTTATTTCACTTACACATACAAAATTATACATGACATACATATATTTAAACACATATAAGCATACTTAAGCTATTATTATATTGAACAAACTGTTAGGTTAATTATGGATAAAAAATACAAGATTTTATTTTACTTTTATTTTTCCTTTCTCTAACACTCTCTTTTCTTTATATAGATCTTAGTTCTGAATTTCATTTTCTTTCCTTCTAAAACATTTCTTGCAAGGTAGGTCTACTTGTGACAACTTACCTCAATTTTTGCTTTTCTGAAAATGATTTCTCCTTCACTTTTCAAGGATCATTTCACAGGGTACAGAATTCTAGGTTAGTGGGTCCTCTCAACATTTAAATATTTCACTCTACTCTCTTCTTGTATGATTACTGAAGAGAATTCAGATGAAATTCTCTTCTTTCCTTCTCTATAGGTAAGTTGTCTTCCTCTGACTTTTTAGAAGATTTTCCTTCATATTTGATTTTCTGTAGTTTTAATATGAAATGTTTAGGGGTAGTTTTTTGGCATTTTCCTGCTTGAGGTTCTCTGAGATTCCTGGATCTGTGGTATGATGTCTGACATTAATTTGGGAAAATTCTTGGTCATTATTGCTTCACATATTGCTTCTGTTCTTTTCTCTCTTTTTTCTTTTTCTGGTATTCCCATTACATATATGTTCCTTTTTAGCAGTAGCACACAGTCCATAGATAGTCTGTTCTTCTTTGTCTCTTTTCTCTATGCTTTTGCATTTTGGAAGTGTCTAATAAGATATCCTCTAGCTCAGAGATTCTTTCCTCCGTCATGTCCAGCCTAGTAATGAGGCCAACAAAAGCATTTTTTCATTTCTGTTACTGTGGATTTTAATCTCTAGCATACTTTTTGATTCATAGAATTTCTATATCTCTACTTACATTGCCCATCTGTTCTCTCATGCAGTCTACTTTTTCCATTAGAACCCATGGCATAAGATCATAGTCGTTATATTTTATATTTTTTAAATTTTTTTAACATCTTTATTGGAGTATAATTGCTTTACAATGGTGTGTTAGTTTCTGCTGTATAACAAAATGAATCAGCTATACATATACATATATCCCCATATCTCCTCCCTCTTTCGACTCCCTCCCACCTCCCTATGCCACCCCTCTAGGTGGACACAAAGCACCAAACTGATCTCCCAGTGCTATGAGGCTGCTTCCCACTAGCTATCTATTTTACATTTGGTAGTGTATATAAGTCCATGCCACTCTCTCACTTCGTCCCAGCTTAGCCTTCCCCCTCCATGTGTCCTCAAGTCCATTCTCTATGGCTGAGTCTTTATTCCTGTCCTGCCCCTAGGTTCTTCAGGGCCTTTTTTATTTTTTTAGATTCCATATATATGGACTCTTGATGAGTCTGGCTAATGGTTTATCAATTTTGTTTATCTTCTCAAAGTACCAGTTTTTAGTTTTATTGATCTTTGCTATCATTTCCTTCATTTCCTTTACATTTATTTCTGACCTGATCTTTATGATTTCTTTCCTTCTGCTAACTTTGCAGTATTTTTGTTCTTCTTTCTCTAATTTCTTTAGGTGTAAGGTTAGGTTGTTTATTTGAGATGTTTCTTGTTTCTTGAGGTAGGATTGTATTGCTATAAACTTCCCTCTTAGAACTGCTTTTGCTGCATCCCATAGGTTTTAGGTCATCATGTTTTCATTGACATTTGTTTCTAGGTATTTTTTAATTTCCTCTTTGATTTCTTCAGTGATTTCTTGGTTATTTAGTAGTGTATTGTTTAGCCTCCATATGTTTGTATTTTTTACAGATTTTTTCCTGCTATTGATATCTAGTCTCATAGCACTGCGGTTGGAAAAGATACTTGATGCAATTTCAATTTTCTTATATTTATCCAGGCTTGATTTGTGACCCAAGATATCATCTATCCTGGAGAATGTTCCATAAGCACTTGAGAAGAAAGTATATTCTGTTCTTTTTGGATGGAATGTCCTATGAATATCAATTAAGTCCATCTTGTTTAATGTACCATTTAAAGCTTGTGTTTCCTTATTTATTTTCATTTCGCATGATCTGTCCATTTGGTGAAAGTGGGGTGTTAAGGTCCCCTACTATTATTTTGTTACTGTCGGCTTCCCCTTTTATGGCTATTAGCATTTGCCTTTGTATTGAGGTGCTCTTATGTTGGGTTCATAAATATTTACAATTGTTAAATCTTCTTCGTGGATGAATGCCTTGATCATTCTTTAGTGTCCTTCTTTGTCTCTTGTAATAGTCTTTATTTTAAAGTCTATTTTGTCTGATATGAGAACTGCTACTCCATCTTTCTTTTGATTTCTATTTGCATGGAGTATGTTTTTTGATCCCCTCACTTTCAGTCTGTATGTGTCCCTAGGTCTGAAGTGGGTTTCTTGGGTCTTCTTTTTTTATCCATTCAGCCAGTCTATTTCTTTTGTTTGGAGCATTTAATCCATTTCATTTAAGGTAATTATTGATATGCATGTTCCTATTACCATTTTCTTAATTGTTTTGGGTTTGTTATTGTAGGTCTTTTCCTTCTCTTGTTTTTTCCTGCCTAGAGAAGTTCCTTTAGGATTTGTAGTAAAGCTGGTTTGGTGGTGCTGAATCCTCTTACCTTTTGCTTGTATTTAAAGGTTTTAATTTCTCCATCGAATCTGAATGAGATCCTTGCCTGGTAGAGTAATCTTGGTTGTAGGTTCTTCCTTTTCATCACTTTAAATATGTCCTTCCACTCACTTCTGGCTTGCAGAGTTTCTGCTGAAAGATCAGCTGTTAACCTTATGGGGATTCCCTCATATGTTATTTATTGCTTTTCCCTTGCTGCTTTTAATTTTTTTTCTTTGTATTTGATTTTTGATAGTTTGATTAATATGTGTCTTGGCATGTTTCTCCTTGGATTTATCCTGTATGGGACTCTCTGCACTTCCTGGACTTGATTGACTATTTCCTTTCCCATATTAGGGAAGTTTTCAACTACAATCTCTTCAAATATTTTCTCAGTCCCTTTCTTTTTCTCTTCATCTCTGACACCTCTATAATTCGAATGTTGGTGCATTTAATGTTGTCCCAGAGGTCTCTGAGACTGTCCTCAATTCTTTTCATTCTTTTTTCTTCTGCTGCTCTGTGGTACTTATTTCCACTATTGTATCTTCCAGGTCACTTATCCATTCTTCTGCATCAGGTATTCTGCTATTGATTCCTCTAGAGAATTTTAAAATTCATTTATTCTGTTGTTCATCACTGTTTGTTTGCTCTTTAGTTCTTCTAGGTCCTTGTTAAACATTTCTTGTATTTTCTGCATTCTATATCCAATATTTTGGATCATCTTTACTATCATTACTCTGAATTCTTTTTCAGGTAGACTGCCTATTTCCTCCTCATTTGTTTGGTCTGATGGGTTTATACTTTGCTCCTTCATCTGCTGTGTATTTCTGTCTTCTCATTTTTTTTAACTTACTGCATTTGGGGTCTCCTTTTTGCAGGCTGCAGGTTCGTAGTTCCCATTGTTTTTGGTGTCTGCCCTCAGTGAGTAAAACTCGTTCAGTGGGTTGTGTAGGCTTCCTGGTGGAGGGGACTGGTGCCTGTCTTCTGGTGGATGAGGGTGTATCTTTTCCTTCTGGTGGGCAGGACCACATCTGGTGGTCTGTTTTGAGGTGTCTGTGAACTTATTATGATTTTAGGCAGCGTTTCTGCTAATGGGTGCTGTTGTGTTCCTGTGTTGCTAGTTGTTTGGCATGGGGTGTCCAGCACTGTAGCTTGCTGGTCGTTGAGTGGAGCTGGGTCTTAGTGTTGAGATGGAGATCTCTGGGAGAGCTTTTGCCATTTGATATTATGGGGGGCCGGGAGGTCTGTGGTGGACCAATGTCCTGAACTCGGCTCTTCCACCTATCAGGCTCAGGCCTGACACCTGGCTGGAGCACCGAGACCCTGTCAGCCACACGGCTCATAAGAAAAGAGAGGGAAAATAAAAGAAAGAAAGAAGAAATATATAAATAAAATAAAATAAAGTTATTAAAATAAAAAATTATTAAAAATTTAAAAATTAGAAAGTAATAAAAAAAAGAAAGAAAGAAAAAAGAGAGTAGCCAAACCAAAAAAACACATCCACCAATTATAAGTGCTAAAATCTGTACTTAAAAAAAAAAGAAAAATCGGACAGACAGAACCCTAGGAGAAATGGTAAAAGCAAAGGTATACAGACAAAGTCTCTCAGAGAAGCATACACATACACACTCACAAAAAGAGGAAAGGAAATGCAAGCTCGTGCCCCGGCAGCCCCAAAGCCGCACCTCCCCAATGCTCGGTCCTAGCGCCTGCCCATGCCCCTCTAATACACATTCCCGAACCTATTTGCTTTCTCCCTTCTTCCCCTCTACGCCTGCACTCGCCCCGGCTTCCCTCATTAACGGCAGCTCAGCTCCCCACGCCCTCGCCTCCCTTAACTGCCCTTTCCTCCTTCCTTGTCGAATTGTTCTCCCTGCCCCACCACAACTTCCCTCCATGCCACTCGGCACGCCTCCTACCCCCACCCTGGCACGCGCTCGCCAGCTGGTGCGTACTGAGCTCGAACCCGCTCCTCACAACCCCTCCTCTCGCCTTCCCCACCCCCTCCCTCCACCTCGAGCCCCGCGTGCGCGCATCCAGCCCCGGCCACCGCTAACACTAGAAGCTGCTTACTCCACCCCTATCCCACCCTACCCAACCCTTGGTGGCCTCAGGCGACGCCGAGTGAGGCTGAGGCTGGGGGCGAATCGCCAAAGAGCTGCGTGTCGGCAGTGCAGTCTGATTGGACAGCGGGGAAGCCTGTCAGCTTATTGGCCCTGCTGATCCTGCCCCGTAGTGCAGGGCAGCCTTTAACCTTTAGCCCCAGTGGGCGCCAGCCACTCAGATCATTTCTTGTTGGTATATGTAGCGGCAGTGGCTGCCAGCAGAGCAGTCTGAGTCCAACGATGAGGCTGGGGATGGGAGCCGAGCATGGAGGCCTCATGATGGGACACCCTGGCATGCATTATGTCCCAATGGGTATGCATCCTATGGGTCAGAGAGCGAATATGCCTCCTGTACCTCATGGAATGATGCCGCAAATGATGCCCCCAATGGGAGGACCACCAATGGGGCAAATGCCTGGAATGATGTCTTCAGTAATGCCTGGAATGATGATGTCTCATATGTCTCAGGCTTCCATGCAGCCTGCCTTACCACCAGGAGTAAATAATATGGATGTAGCAGCAGGTACAACATCTGGTGCAAAATCAATGTGGACTGAACATAAATCACCTGATGGAAGGACCTACTACTATAATACTGAAACAAAACAGTCTACTTGGGAGAAACCAGATGATCTTAAAACTCCTGCTGAGCAACTTTTATCTAAATGCCCTTGGAAGGAGTACAAGTCTGACTCTGGAAAGCCTTACTATTACAATTCTCAAACAAAAGAATCCCGCTGGGTGAAACCTAAAGAACTTGAAGATCTTGAAGGATACCAGAATACCATTGTTGCTGGAAGTCTTATTACAAAATCAAACCTGCATGCAATGATCAAAGCTGAAGAAAGCAGTAAACAAGAAGAGTGCAGCACATCAACAGCCCCAGTTCCTACAACAGAAATTCCAACCACAATGAGCACCATGGCTGCTGCAGAAGCAGCAGCTGCTGTTGTTGCAGCAGCAGCTGCAGCAGCAGCAGCAGCTGCTGCAGCCAATGCAAGTGCTTCCACCTCTGCTTCTAGTACTGTTGGTGGAACTGTTCCAGTTGTTCCTGAGCCTGAGGTTACTTCGATTGTTGCTACTGTTGTAGATAATGAAAATAGAGAAAGCATGCAGCAATGAAGACCCAATGCAGCCAAAAATGAATAAATAAATAAATTTATTTTTTAAAAAAAGGTAATAGCCAAGAACTACCCAAATCTGGGGAGAGATTTAGACATCTAAGTTCATGAAGTTCATAGGGCCCTTCAAAATTTAAACCCCAAATGATCTTCTCCAAGACACATTATAACAAAACTGTCTAAAATCAAAGACAAAGAGAGAATTTTAAAAGAAGAGAGAAAATTTTTTTACATACAAGGAAACTTCAGTTAAGCTATCAACTGATTTTTCAGGAGAAACCTTGCAGGCCAGTAGAGTGGGATGATATATTCAACATGCTGAAAGGAAAAAAAAAAACTGTCAAAGAATTATACTTTACCTGGAAAAGCTGTCCTTCAGAAATAAAGTAGAGATAAAGACTCTCCCAAACAAACCAAAGCTGAGAGAGCTCATCACCACTAGACCTGCCTTATAGGAAATGTTGGAGCGTTTTTCAATGTGAAATGAAGGGCCCTAATTAGTAACATGAAACCATATTAAAATAAAAGCCACACTGCCAAAGGTAAGTATACATCAAATTCAGAATATTCTAATACTATAATATGGTGGTGTGCTAACCTCTTGGTGCTAGTGTTAAGGTTAAAGGACAAAAGCATTAAAACTAACTATAGTTATAACAATTTGTTAATGGATACACAATATAAAAAGAGGTTTAAAAAAAAGAGGTAAATTGTGACATCAAAAGCAAAAAATGTGAAGGGGAGTAAAAGAGCAGAGCTATTGCATATTATTGAAGTTAAGTTGTTATCAATGTTAAATAGATGGTTACACGTATACTATGTTTTATGTAAGCCTCATGGTAATGACAAAGCAAAAACATATAGTAGATACACAAAAGATAAAGAGAAGGAAATCAAAGTATATCACTATGGATAATCATCAATACACAAAGGAAGACAATAGAAAGGAAATAAAGAAAAAGCAAACAACAAAAAAAGCCAGAAACAGTAAGATTGCATTAATAGGTGCTTCCCTATGAATAAGTACTTTAAATGTAAATGGCTTAAATTCTCCAATCAAGAGCATATAGTGGCTGAATGGATTTAAAAAACAAGAACCAAGGATATGCTGCCTACAACTCATCTCAGTTTTAGGGACATATATAGGCTCAAAGTAAAGGGATGGAAAAAGATATTCTGTGCAAATGGAAACCAAAAGGAAGCAGGGAGTGCTACACTTACATCAGACAAAACAGACTTTAAGCCAAAAACTGTAACAAGAGACAAAGAACGTTATTGTATAATGATAAAGGGGTAAATTTATCAAGAGGATAAACAAATTGTAAATTTAAATGCTCCCAACAACATAGTACCTAAATATATTAAGCAAATACTAACAGATCTGAAGAGAGAAATAGACAATACAATAATAGTTGCAGACTTCAATACCCCACTTTTAACAATGGATAGATCATCCAGAGAGTGGAAGCAGTGGACTTGAATTACACTTTAGACCAAATGGGCCTAACACACATATAACAGAACATTCCATATTACAAAACCAGAATACGCATTCTACTCAAGCATACAAAGAACATTCTCCACAATAGATGATATGTTAGATCACAAAAGATGTCTTAGCAAACTTAAGATGATTGAAATCATACCAAGTATCTTTTCTTACCACAGTGATACAAAACTAGAAATTACTAACAGGAGGAAAACTGTAAAATTCACAAAGATGTGGAAATTAAACAGCCTGCTCCTGAACAACCAATGGGTCAAAGAAGATATCAAAAGGAATCAGAAAATATCTTGAAACAAACAAAACCAAAAATACAACATACCAAAACTTCTGAGATGAAGCATAAGAAATTCTAAGAGGAAAGTTTTAGCCTACATTAAGAAAAAAGAAAGAACTCAAATAAATAACCTAACTTTACACCTCAAAGAAGTAGAAAAAGAAGAACAAAGCCCAAATTTAGCAGAAGGAAAGAAATATCAGAGCAGACATAAATGAAGTAGATACCAGAAAAACAATAGAAAAGATCAACAAAACTAAGAGCTAATTTTTGAAAACATACAGAAAATTGATAAACCTTTTAACAAAGGAAAAAGACTATATGAATAATATTAGAAATAAAAGAGGAAACATTACAACTGACAACACAGAAATACAAAGAATCACAAGAGGTTACTCTAACAATTATACATCAACAAATTGGATAACCTAGAGGAAATGGAAAATTCCTAGGAACATACAACCTATCAAGACCGAATAATCAAGAAAGAAAATCTGCACAAACCAATATCAATAACATTGAAGCAATAATTTAAAAACCTCCCAACAAAGAAAAGTCCATGAGCAGATGGTGTCACTGGTGAATTGTAATAAACATTTAAAGAAGAATTAATGCCAATTCTTCTCAAACTCTTCCCCCAAAACTGCAGATGAAGAGAACACTCCCAAACTCATTTTACAAAACCAGCATTACTCTGATACCAAAGCCACTACAAGAAAAGAAAACTACATCCCTGGTGAATATAGATGGAAAAAAACTCATGAAAATATTAGAAAATATTAAACCAAATTCAATTGACACATTAAAAGGATCATACACCATGATGAAGAGGGCTATATCCCTGGGTTACAAGGATGATTCAACATACACAATCAATAAATGTGATACATCACATTAATAGAATTAAAGATAAAAATCAAACAATCCTCTCAATAGATGCAGAAAAAGCATTTGAAAAATTCAATATCCTTTCATGATAAAGATTCTCAACAAATTGAGTATAAAAAGAATGTACCTCAACATAATAAAGGCCATATATGACGAGCACACAGCTAACATCTTACCCAGTGGTGAAAGGTTGAAAGCTTTTCCTCTAAGATTAGAAATAAGAAAGGCATGCCCACTCTCACCACTCTTATTCAAGAGAGTACTAGATGTCCTAGCCAGAGCAATTAGTCAAGAAAAAGAAATAATAGGCATCTAAATCAGAAATAAAGAAGTAAAACTATCTCTGTTTTCAGATGATCTTATATAAAAATAATCCTAAAGACTCTGCTAAAAACTATTAGAACTAATAAATGAATTCAGTAAAGTTTCAGGATAATGTAAAATCAACATACAAAAATCAGTTGCACTTCTATACACTAACAAATGATCAATCTGAAAAAAAATTTTAAAAACGAATCCTATTTACAATAGTATCAAAAACAATATAATACTTAGGAATAAATTTAACCAAGGAAGTGAAAGATCTGTACACTAAAAACTGTAAGACAGGGAATTCCCTGGTTGTCCAGTGGTTAGGACTCTGTGCTTTCACTGCCGTGGGCCCAGGTTTGGTCCCTGGTCAGGGAACTAAGATCCCACAAGTCACACAGTGCAGCCAAAAAAACAAAACCAAACAAACTGTAAGACATTGATGAAAGAAATTGAAGAAGACACAAATAAACAGAAAGATGTCCCATATCCATGGATCAGAAGGATTAATATTGTTTAACTATCCATACTGCCCAATGCCATCTATAGATTCAATGCAATCCCTATAAAAATTCCAGTGGTATTTTTCACAGAAATAGATAAAACAATTCTAAAATTTGCATGGAACCACAAAAGACCCCAAGTAACCAAAGCAATCTTAGGAAAGAACAAAGCTGGAGGCATCATGCTCCCTGATTTCAAACTGTATTTCAAATCCATAGTAATCAAAACAGTATAGTATTGGCATAAAAAATACACATTGATCAATGGAACAAAATAGAAAACCCAGAAATTAACCCATGCATATTAAGTCAAATAATATTTGACAAGGGAGCCAAGAATACTCAATGGAGAGAGAACAGTCTTCAACACATGGTGTTGGGAAAACTATATAACCACATGCAGAAAAATAAAATTGGACCCCTCCCTCACACCACTCACAAAAATTAACTCAAAATGGAACTAAAGACTAAAGATAAGACCTTATATCATAAAACTTCTAGAAAATAACAGAGGGAAGAAGCTCTTGACATAGATGTTGGCAATGATTTTTTTATGACACTAAAATCACAAGCTACAAAAGCAAAAGTCAATAAGTGGCACTACATAAAACTAAAAACTTCTACATAACAACATAAACAATTAACAAAATGAAAAGGAAACCTACAGGATGGGAGAAAATATCTGCTAATCATACCTAGGATAAGGAGTTAATATTCAAAATATAGAAAGAACTCATACAACTCAGTAGCAGAAAAAAGAAACAATCCATTTTAAAAAGTGGGCAGAGAACCTGAATAGACATTTTCCCAAAGAAGATATCCAAATGGCCAACATGTACATGAAAAGATGCTCAACATCACTTATCATAAGGGAAATGCAAATCAAAACCACAAGATATTACCTCACACCTGTTAGAATGGCTATTACAAAAAACAAAAACAAAAAAAAAACCAAGAGATAACAAGTGTTTTTAAGGATGGGAAGAAAAGGGAACTCTTGTGCACTGTTGGTAGGAATGTAAATTGGTACAGCCACTATGGAAAACAGTAAGAAGGTTCCTCAAAAAAACTAAAAATTGAACTACCTTATGATCCAGCAATTCCACTTCTGGGTATTTTTTGAATATAACAAAAACACTAACTCAAAAAGATATATACACACATATGTTCACTCATATGGAGATTCCTCAAAAAATTAAAAATAGAACTAAGATATGACCCAGCAATTCCACTCCTGTGTATATATCCAAAGGAAATGAAATGAGTATCTCAAAGAGATATTTGCACTCTCATGTTCATTGCAGCATTATTCACAATAGCCAAAGTATGGAAACAACCTAAGTGTCCATCAATGATAAAGAAAACATTATACACACATACATACATACACACACACAATAGAATATTATTCACACATAAGAAAGAAGGAAATCCTGCCATTTGAGGCAACGTGGATGGCTCTTTAGGGCATTATCCTAAGTGAAATAAGCCAGACAAAGGAAAATACTGTATGATCTCACTTATATGTGGAATCTAATAAAACCAATCTCATAGAAACAGAGAGAGTATAGTGGTTGTTGCTGGGGCTGGGGGCCAGGGGAAATGAGAGTTTGTCAAAGGATACACACTTATAGTTTAATATTGAATAAGTTCTGGGGATCTAATGTACCTCATGGTAACTATAGTTAACAATACTGTATTATATACTTGAAAGTTGCTAAGAGAGTAGATCTTAAATGTTCTCATCACACAAAAAAAGGTAATTATGTGAGGTAATTGAAGTGTTAACAGACCTTATTTTAGTAATCATTTAACAATAAATGTGTATACAATCATCACATTGTACACCTTAAATTTACACATTATGTATCAATTATGTCTCAATGAAGCTGGAAAAATAAAATATGAAGTTTTAAAAATAGAAAGTCATCTAATACACATGAAAAAATATGGAATTAGAAAGTCATCATTTTGCAGCCATCAGAATAATGGATTCATGCAAGAAGCATCAGTAAATGCTAAGTGTAGTGGATGAATCTATGAGGAGTTAAAGGATATTTACATAGTCTCAAAGATTCCCCCCTCCAGGGAACTTATTAATATTAATGGAAAACAGAAACTTGACAGGGGAGAAACCTGGTAGACAGCAACCTTAAATGCTCAAAGTTAATATAACTGGTAATGAAGTAAATCAATATCATATGACTTCTGATATGATGAAGTGACAATACAAAGTCATTTCTATGGTTTTTTGAACGAAAATTATCAGAATCTAATTATGAGGAAACATCAGACAAAAACAGAGAGACAGTCTACAAAATAACTGGTCCATACTCTTCATTTAAAAGGTCATGAAGAGGAGGAGCTTCAAGATGGCGGAAGATTAAGACATGGAGATCACCTTCCTCCCCACAATTACATCAGAAATACATCTACATGTGGAACACCCCCTACAGAACACCTACTGAATGCAGGCAGAAGACCTCAGACCTCCCAAAAGGCAAGAAATTCCCCACGTACCTGGGTAGGGCAAAAGAAAAATGAAAATACAGAGACAAAAGAATAGGGACGGGACCTGCACCAGTGGGAGGGAGCTGTGAAGGAGGAAAGGTTTCCACACACTAGGAAGCCCCTTCGTGGGCGGAGAATGCTGGTGGCGGAGGGGGGAAGCTTTGGAGCCACGGAGGAGAGCGCAGAAACAGGGGTGCGGAGGGCAAAGCGGAGAGATTCCCGCACAGAGGAACGGTGCCGACCAGCACTCACCAGCCCGAGAGGCTTGTCTGGTCACCCGCCGTGGCAGGTGGGGACTGGGAGCTGAGGCTCCGGCTTTGGTAGGATCCCAGGGAGAGGACTGGGGTGGGCTGTGTGAACACAGCCTGAAGGGGGCTAGTGTGCCACAGCTAGCCAAGAGGGAGTCCGGGAAAAAGTCTGGAGCTGCCAAAGAGGCAAGAGACTTTTTCTTGCCTCTTTGTTTCCTGGTGCATGAGGAGAGGGGATTAAGAGCGCCGCTTAAAGGAGCTCCAGAGATGGGCGTGAGCCATGGCTATCAGCGCGAACCCCAGAGACGGGCATGAGACGCTAAGGCTGCTGCTGCAGCCATCAAGAAGCCTGTGTGCAAGCAAAGGTCACTATCCACACCTTCCCTCCCAGGAGCCTGTGCAGCACGCCACTGCCAGGGTTCCATGATCCAGGGACAACTTTCCTGGGAGAACACACGTTGCACTTTAGGCTGGTGGAACATCACGCCTGCCTCTGCCACCACAGGCTCGCCCCAAACTCCGTATCCCTCCCTCCCCCCAGCCTGAGTGAGGCAGAGCCCCCGAATCAGCTGCTCCTTTAACCCCATCCTGTCTGACCGAAGAACAGATGCCCTCAGGCGACCTACACGCAGAGG